>NC_140171.1:54477576-55677576 GCF_963971535.1 Notolepis coatsorum | reverse complement strand
CATTCCTGTATTTGCCTGTAAACTGTCTGCTTGGGGAAATACTATTAAAACACCCTAAACCGCTCCATTCGCTCTCCTCCTGTGTTTGCTATTGGGCTCCACAAAAACCCCTCCTCACAGAACACTGCGACCAGATGTCGGACCCAGCACCACAGGACGTCGGGGAATGGAGCAACAATATCCAGGCCGCCGTCAATGGACACGCCATTCTGGTAAACCAACACTTACAGTTAGCGGGGACGGGGGCATGTTTGTACTGCGGGCAACTCGGCCACTCCATCGCTTCATGCTCGGTTCGCCCAAACGACGGGGCTCGACAGTGACGCTGGGCACATGTACGAGCATTAATTATGCTCCCAGCTCCGGCCCAAACATGCAATTCAGTGCCACGCTTTATCACAATGGTCAATCGCTCCCTCTGTCCATGCTGGTCGACTCAGGCGCAGACGAAAACCTCATTGGCGCTGGGGTAGTGTCCCGCTTCCACATTGCCACTGACGCCTTGCCAATTCCCCGCGATGCTCAAGGTCAAAACGGGAGGTTGCTCTTGCAAATAACCCGCCACACCACGCCTCTCCGCCTCCAACTCTCAGGGAATCATAGCGAGGACATCCGTTTCCACGTCACTAATTCCCCCCATAATCCCATCGTTCTAGGCATGCCTTGGCTAAAGCTACACAACCCTGTAATAAACTGGCCAACGGGCTCAGTCACGAGCTGGAGTGCTCACTGCCACACCTCTTGTCTACGGTCAGCTCGGTCGCCACTGGGAGTCGCTGGCTCTCCCGTTCCCAACAAACCTATTGACCTTTCGAGTGTTTCTCCTATTTATCACGATTTAGAGGCGGTTTTTAGTAAACAACAGGCTCTCTCCCTGCCACCTCATCGCCAGTACGACTGTGCTATTGATCTGCTCCCGGGAGCTCCGCTCCCAGCTAGTCGCCTGTTTAACCTCTCATGCCCAGAGAGGGAGTCCATGGAGAAATACGTCCACGAGTCCCTGGCCTCAGGCATTATTACCCCCTCCTCCTCTCCTGTCGGCGCGGGGTTATTTTTTGTTTCCAAGAAGGATGGCTCCCTTCGCCCCTGTATTGACTACCGGGGTCTCAACAACATCACGGTCAAGAACAAGTACCCCCTGCCATTGATTAACTCTGCTTTCGAACCCCTGCAAGGTGCCACCATTTTCTCGAAGCTGGACCTCAGAAATGCCTATCACCTTGTCCGCGTCCGGGAGGGAGACGAGTGGAAGACGGCCTTTAAGACCCCGCTCGGTCACTTCGAGTACAAGGTAATGCCTTTTGGGTTGACCAACGCCCCTGCTGTCTTCCAGGCCCTTGTCAATGACATTCTCTGTGATGTCCTTAACCGCTCTGTCTTTGTTTATCTAGACGACATTCTGATTTGTTCCCGGTCTATGGAGGAGCACGTCTAGCATGTCCGCCGGGTCCTCCAACGCCTACTGGAGAACAAGCTGTTCGTCAAGGCGGAGAAGTGTGAGTTCCACGTCTCCTCCATCGGGTTCCTCGGCTACATCATCGAGGGCGGCAAGATCCGGGCGGACACAGAGAAGATCAAGGCGGTGTCCGACTGGCCCCGTCCCACCAACGTCAAGCAGCTCCAACGCTTCCTGGGGTTTGCTAACTTCTACCGCGTTTCATCAGGGACTACAGCCGGGTCGCTGCACCCCTCACCCAACTCACCTCGCCTTCCGTGCCCTTCGTCTGGTCTGACAGAGTGGACTCCGCCTTCGCCGAGCTGCGCCGGCGCTTCACCTCCGCGCCCATCCTCATCCAGCCGGACGCGTCCCGCCAGTTCGTGGTGGAGGTAGACGCCTCGAGTACCGGAGTAGGGGCGGTCCTCTCCCAACGCTCCGCTCTCGACCAGAGACTGCATCCCTGTGCCTTCTTCTCTCGCCGCCTGACCCCAGCGGAGGTCAACTACGATATTGGGAACCTGGAGCTCCTGGCAGTCAAACTGGCCCTGGAGGAATGGAGGCACTGGCTGGAGGGCTCAGAGATCCCCTTCCTGGTCTGGACTGACCATAAGAACCTCGCCTACGTCCAGACGGCCAAGCGCGTGAACTCCCGCCAGGCACGCTGGGCACTGTTCTTCGCCAGGTTCAATTTCACCCTGACCTACAGGCCTGCTTAATCCACATCTTTGCGCCTCGCCTCTCTTTCTAACAGTAACTCTGAAACTATGATAAATCGCTCTCTTTCTTTGAACCACCTTATTATCCCATCTCTGGTCTGACAGCTCTTCATATCTCACAGCATGACATAATCTTATGATATAGCACTTTCTTCCCCAGGACCACCCAACGATAACTCGACCAATGGTACTCTCCCATTTCTTGATGTAACACATAAACCGCACCGTGATACCCATATTAGGTACTGTGTGCTAATTTACGCCCTACCATCAATTATCAAACCACAGTACGGGGAGTGACCGACCAATATGTATAAATATGTGTGTAAACGAGTATTCTGGACTTCATTTTGCAACTGGCTTTTCCTGCGTGAAGAGTCCATGCTGTGAAGTCTAGATCTGTTCTGTGGCTTTTCGTGTGTGAATTCAGACTTGAGTAAACCTTTTTAGCAGAATTGCTTGTTCATCCTGACTCAGTCTCAATTTGATTTGATCAGACCGCCGTTTCTCAAGAAAGAACCCTGCTCATCTTTTTCAATTGGTTTGGCAGAATTGTTCATCCATCTTACTCAGTCTCCAGCTGACCAATCTTCTTTCCTTCAACTACGAATCCAGTTTGAACCCAACAAACATTCTAGAACATTTGTGATGTCACAGTATGATGTCAGACTCATAATCAAACATTCTAGAACATTTGTGATGTCACATAATGATGTCATAATAGAACATTCTAGAATATGTATGATTTCACAGTATGATGGTATAATCAAACATCCTACAACATTTGTGATGTCACAGTATGATGTCATAATCAAACATTCTAGAACATTTGTGTATCTATTCAACAATTATCTCAGAAGATCTCATTGTGCATCTTGAAACAGTACTGAACACTGAACAGATAGACTAAACAACATAGATTGAAGCCTGCATTTCTCAACCAAGGTGCCTTGCCTACCGTTTTGTGGTAAGAGACAATACAGAGACAATACAGACCCTCTCCCGTTGGCCGGCGGTGCACAGGCATCACCCACACTTTCAATATGCCCCCGCGCGGAATTGTCTAGTTGCACATTGCAATCCACTCTTTGAGAGTGGTTTTGAAGGAGGGTAGGGATTCACATTATTTTACAGCTGTGTGAGTGTGTCTATGCCAATTAATGTTTATGAATATCCAGGACTTTTATTATAAGAATTGATAGTAGCCTACTACGGTATGTGTATGTAGCGGGGTGGATAACCTCTCACCTGAGGGTGAGATTATACGAACACCGGATAGCAGGGACACGGAGGAGCCCCCAACTGTGGTGGCCGCGCTGTTAGATGTAAGGGGTAGGAATGCAGTAGGCAGGGCCTTAGAATTTACTAACCTAGGAACAGGTACGTTAGTCATGCAGGATGTTATAATAACAAATACTCATTAGTACCCTGTAACCTCCCTGAACAACTGCGTCCGGTCTAACAAGCGGCGTAGCCCCTCACACCCGGTGAAAGTAGGGATCAATAGTCTCCCCAACCTGTTACCTTATTGCTCCGCTGTTGAGAAATTAGGTTAGCATGGAACCCCTTCATACACATTGACAACTGGCAATAAGGGCGACAAGTAATTCTCCGTAAATAAATATAGACACAGCAAACCAGGTATACAGTTCTCAGCAGAGCTTTACTGTAATTAAATCTCAACGCTCAACAGTCACATAAACATATGGTCCCCAGTGCAAAGAAAGCACTACGTTACTCAAAATGCATATTATAATAATAATAATAATAATAATAATAATAATAATAATAATAATAATAATAATAATAATAATAATAATAATAATAATAATAGATCAAATTTATATAGCGCCTTTTTAGAACCCAAGGTCGCTTCACAATCAGGACAAAAAATAGGGCTAGGGGGGGGATGAGGGAAGGTAAGGGATAATGGACCTAATCTAATCTAAACTAACTGATGGGGAAAAGCCTTGGTGAAGAGGTGTGTTTTTAGTGCAGATTTGAATATACAGTGAACGTTCCCTTTAAAGGCACCCCGTCAGTAGTGACACGCGTAGCAATGTCCTTGATATACCTTCGCCCTGTGGCGGCACACTAATAATACTCTGCACAACTGTGCTACTGCACGGATGAACACTCGCAGCACACACTTTCCATTCCGACAACACTGGTGCCATAACACAATTGAAATAAACAAATTAAGTGGGGCCCACACTTTAAAAGGAAAAGTCACTATACCTAAGCCGGCTGTACCAAAATAACAAACCCCCACGTTGGAGCGCCCTGTCGTGGCTGGGGAACGTAGTGGCCGCAAACGGTATGACCCCTTCACTCTCTCGAGCATGAACAAATAAAAGGGTTTTGTAATCCAACAGGGTGGAACGGCGCGGGGTGTACCTTTTAAGGCGAGACACTGCAGGTGAATAGGCAAATATACTTTTTTTGTTGATTTTGAGATTTTGTTATATTTTGCTTCCTAAACATGTCTTCTATGAAACTAATGACAATAAAACGTCAATAACACACATTTTGTTGTTTATTTTACTTCATTTTGCCTTATTGCATCCATAAATGTGCACATATTTAATGGGGAAGTGCCTCATTTGCATATATAAACATAAATTTCAGAAAACTTGCAATATATTTTTTCTTAGTTTATATGTACATAACAAACTGGGAAAGTTTCATAGTGATATCTATTTAAATATTTGTTGCCTATTAGGGGGTACTACACTGTTTGTAGCCTGTGTGTAGTTATGTTCAGTTCAATAACATCATTATTATTATTATTCAGTTATCAGGCATGTGTTTAGGTTGTCTATTACTAATGGTTTGATTAGATATTGTGTTTGTAAATATCTGTTTCAAAAAAAAAAGTATGGCATTTTACAATACAGAACTTTGAAGGCGTTTTTCCCAAAAAAGAGTTTTAAGAGTTTTTCCTCATACTCTGAGCCAGAAATCTCCACTTCAGTAGCACTCACATACACCAAAACTTCCAGTTCTATTCATATCTATGTTCTGAAGGTATTTACAGAAGGGTTTGTTGATATCGCATTCATACCCAGATTTATATCACATTTTATTCCTAAGAACATGGCGAAATATGGAATTTTACCATAAAAATGGACTGAATGGAGTATTTTCTGATTTATGGAGTGATAAAAAGATATATCCAAAATCCCCTCTGTAATAACATTTGGCTCTAATATGTCAACCAAATGAAACTATAATTTTGAAAATGGCTTTATCCAATGTTCAGATTTCTGTCCTGGAATTATATGCAAATTAGTGCATATTTAAGTAGATAATGCCTCATTTGCATATTTAAACATACAATTTCAGAAAACTTGTAATACAAAAAAGTCTTGTCTTAATATAAGTAATCAACTGGGGAATTTTCATTGTGTTATCTATTAGTTAATTTTTTTACCCTATTCACCTGTAGTGTCTCCCCTTAAGTTAACCAGCACGTTATTACTTCAGTTCACAGACACGGCACTGAAGTCCCACTTATACAATGTCACGAGTCCCATTGAATAGTCTAGCCGTGTCTAGCTCCAGCACGTGGGTTCATAAAGTCTGTGCTTATTTGACGGGGAAATCAAAATGGTCTCTAGCGACCGTCACCTGGTACACCCCCGCCTGAGGTGTTGCAGACAGTCAGTTGGTGGTCACCGTAGCTGCAGGCGACGTCCAGTAGAGCCCCGGCGAAATGTCCTTCTCTTTGCTGTAGCCTGCGGGACTCGACAAGCTAAGCTACAAAGGCTAACTCACCATACTTTGTGTTATATAGTAGCCGGTGTGGCTACGATAGCTACCGACCTATACTTATAATACGCCAACTCCAGCAGTCTTCTCCCGTAGGTCGGCGACCGCCGTTCCTCTAACCCGACGCCTCGATGCCTATACTGGTGTTCTAACTTGCAAATATTCGGCGCTATATATTGTTCGGCCACGTTGTTAGCCTTTAGCTTCTCACTCGGGAGAGCCCCTTCACACGCGCCTCATCCCGTTCACGGTCGTCGCAGGAAGGGGCGTGCAGAACACACTTTTTAGTACATTCGTGACAATACCTGGCGGGCAACTCCTCTGTGGCCGGAGTGGTCTGACCTCCCCCCCTTCAGACCCTGTGTCTGAATCGTCCGTACCCACCGACAGGTTTTCGGCAGCGGGCTCGTCCTCTTGGACTACAGGCCGTTCGCCTGGATCCGCCTCCCCTCCCCTGTCTACTCCGTCTTCACCCCATGAGTCCGAACCCACCCCTTCCCCAGCGTCGGGCATGACCCCAGTAACAACACGAGGGGACCTAGGTGGAGTGCATACTCTGGGGAACGGTTCCCGAGGGAGATAAATGACGAGTGCCTCGCCAGACTCGGAAGAGCTCTGTGAATGTTCATAAGTCCTCCCTGTCGGAACTGGAAAAGGTACAGGGCTTGAGTTGGTCCCGATGGACAGTCTTCTCCTGACCCCCCCCCCCCCCCTCTGGCCGGACTGTGAAGACAGGCATCCCTTCTTGGTTCTCTGCAACCACCAGATAAGGGGTAGGTTCCCACTTGTCTTGGATCTTATTCCGACCTCTGGGTCGATGGTTCCTCAACAGAACCCGGTCTCCGGCCCTTACAAGCGTGCCTCTGGACTTTCTGTCGTAGATCCGTTTGCGTCTGTGAGACGCATGTTTAGCCATGGCTTCCGCGGCTTCTGCAGCGGCCTTCAGCCGCTCGTGGTGTCCCTGGACCCACTCGTCTAAATTCTCCACATTGCCGTCCACGGCATCCTTGCCACCCAGTACGTCCCTGGGCATCCTTGCATCCCTCCCAAAGAGCAGGTAGAAGGGGGTGTACCCCGTCGAGGAATGAACATGACAGTTGTACGTAAGTACAAGTTCGGGCAGGTGTTCCTTCCAGTTCCTCTTCTTGTCCGCGGGTAAACTACGCAACATATCATGCATGGTCCGGTTAAATCGCTCGCATTGGCCGTTCCCCTGGGGGTGGTAAGGAGTGGTACGGCTCTTGGAAATCCCGTAAAGTCTACAGAGTTCTTTGATGACACTAGATTCAAAGTTCCGACCCTGGTCGGCATGAAGTTGAGCGGGACAGCCATAATACACAAACCAATGTCAGATGAGCGAGGCGGCGGTGGTCTTGGCGGTCTGATCTTTGGTCGGGACGGCGATAGTGAATCGGGTGAACATGTCTGTCAGCACCAGGACATTCTCGTAGCCACCCGTCGACATCTCCAGGACGCGTCTATATTTTCTACAACGGAGTTCGGCGATTTGCGAATCTGATTGGCCACTGACGTTTCTGGTCATGTGACATGTGCGCCCAATAGCGTGACGAGCTGTGTCTTTGCCCATTTCCGCGTCGAACAGCCTGCAAAGCACCTGGCGTTCTATCGCCTAACCCTAACCCTAACCCTAACCTTAACCAACTTCGAAAGAGTGCCTGAGCTTAACCGTCGGAATCAGGGCAGGCGTTCTAAGACAAACTCTAACCTTAACCGACTTCAAACGAGCGCCTAAGCCTAACCAGTGTAGAAACTTGCGGTCCCACGATTGGGCGTACATGTCACATGACCAGAAATGACACTGGCCAATCAGATTCGCAAATCGCCAAACTCCGTTGTAGAAAAATAACAGGCCTACAGGACGGTAAAGTCCATAGCTAGGACTTCCATGGGCGCGGTCACGTTGGTGCAGGTCATAGGGGCCTGTGACTTAGGGAACACGTCCTGGGCTAGCGCACACCGTTTACACTGTTGCACCCAGCCATTCACCTCCGCTGCCATCCCTATCCAGAAGTAACTTCGCCTCATCAGGTCTATGGTCCCTCGTTTGCCAAAGTGTCCCCCATGATCATGTTGGGTCTCGTATATGTGTCGCCGCAGTGTCGTCGGCACCACCAGTTGCAGCACCTCCTCCCCGTCTCGGGGGTCACTAACTCGCCGAAACAGTACCTCATTGCACAAACGGAAACACTCCCACTGTCCATATAACTTGCGTAGGCATGGGTTTACTTCTTCCAACAGTGCTTTGGTAGGTGGGGTCCCGCTTGTCACTGCCCGCCGTACTGGTCCCAGTTCGGGATCTTCTACTTGGAGTTGCCGTAACTCGTCCCAGCTATATCCGCTGTTTCCCTTCTGGGCCACTATTTGCCTTGCTACAACCGCTGGAACCCCCGACGGATTGGTCCGCTCCTCTGGGCCCAGGCGAGCACGGACTTCTTCCGCCGGGATCACTAGGAAGCCCTCTTTCGGGCCTACCACGTCCGTCTGTCTTGCGCCGATCGCTGGGACCTGCGGCGGATCGGTCCGTTCCTCGGGCCCAGCCGAGTACGGACTTCTTCTGCCGTGATCGCTAGGAAGTCTTTTTGTCCACTACTTCTGGTTCTTCTCTCATCGGACTGCGTGACAAGGCATCTGCATTTTGGTTGAGTCGGCTGGGTTTGTAATGTACTACAAAGTCATATTCGGCTAACTGCACTGTTGAATGTCGGCTATTGCGTATTGGCTAGACATCATAACACAGACTATACAGTATATAGAAAGAAAGAATAAAACGCTGACAAACAGGATCTGTGTATCAAGGAAGCAACAATTTTATTTGTGAAGGTCGCTCTTAATATACACACACTCAGCTGGTGTCAATGAGTCCATCACTCAGCTGGTGTCAATGAGTCAATCATTCTCATGGATGACGGGAGAGCACACTCATGATTGTCAACACCCCCACTTGCTCTCTACTGACTTATCTAAACTGGAGAAGAAAAATAAAAATAATAATTTAATAACAATCAGTTATTGTAACACTTTTACATTCCATTAATTAAACGAAGGCCGTCATTGATATGGTTCCTCTCCTGAGTGAAACAAGAACATGAATCATTAGATTTCATTATTTACAAACAGTCAGTTTTTCACTGACATTCTCTTATAACAATTTGAAATAAAACAAGAAAAACTAAAAAATTTGACCGCTTGGTCAATACTCACACTGATGTGGTTTCTCTCCCAAACATACCCTTTGTGAACCTATTTAATTTGTCCTTAGTTACTGGTTTGGTAAACACATCAGCCACCATTTGATCTGTGGGACAGTATCGCAAACAGATCTGTCCATTTAGTACTGTAGATCTGACAAAATGGTACTCTATGTCTGTGTTTGCATCTTTGTCTGCGGACTGGGTTCTTAGCTAATGCTATGGTTCCCTGATTGTCCTCATGGACAATGGGTGGTGCATACTTACATGCATCCATATGTGTCAGCAGTTGTACCAGGTGTAAACACTCTTGGGTGGTTGTAGCTAGTGCCATGTACTCTGCTTCACATGTGGACAATGCCACCGTCGGTTGCTTTTTGGTCTTCCATGAGACCAATGGACCAGTCTCATGTAGACTTACACAGTACCCTGTTGTGCTACGTCGGTCTGTGACATCTGCTGCCCAGTCCTGCATCACTGTAAGCCTGTAACCTCAAATCAGAATTACACTTCTTGTAACACAACATTTTATCACTGGTGCCCTTTAAGAACCTCAATACATGCTTGACAGTAGCCCAATGTTCCTCAGTTGGTTTGTTAAAATACTGAGACAGTTTACTCACTATGAAACACAGATCTGGCCTAGTACACATAGTAAGATAGATTAGGCTACCGACCACCTCTCTGTACCGGGTGACATCACTCATTAGTCCTGCCCCTTCAGTGTAATTGAGTGCCCGCTCACATGGTGTTGATCTGGGTTTACTGCATGTCAAACCTCTCTAGCATGTTCTTTACACACTGCTTCTGTGACATTGTCACACATCCATCGCACTGTTCAAAGTCGATTCCTAGGAAGTGTGTCAATCTGCCCATATCCTTCATCTGAAATTTCTTTGTGAGCATCTCTTTTACAGCATTCATTGCATTCTCATTACTGGCAGCAAGAACCAAATCATCAACCCATATAATCATGATTACCTTCTCATGCTCAGTTTCTCTTGTATATATACACAGTGATCAGCAGGGTTTTGCACAAATTCATTCACAATTAGATAGTCATGTAACATGTTGTTCCAATTCCGGCCAGACTGTTTTAGACCATACAGTGACTTCTCTAGTTTACACACCAATGTCTCTGTGCCAGATGTCTGTTCATAACCCTCTGGCTGTTCCATGTATATCTCATAATCTATCGGTGCATGTAGGTAGGCAGTTTTAACGTCCATCTGATTTAAAATCAAATTCTCTTGTGCAGCTTTCTGCATCAACACTCTGACACTGGTCAGGTCGGTCGGCTGTGGGAGAAAAAGTCTCTCCATAGTCAACACCCCTTCTCTGACTGTAGCCTTTAGCAACATATCGTGCCTTGTATTTATCTGAACCATCTGCATTTTTCTTGATAGCATACACCCATCGACCCCCCCACTGCAACTTTGCCCTGTGGCAAGTTGGTCAAAGTAAATGTACCGTTCTCTCTCAGTGATTGCATTTCATCCTCCATGGCACTGACCCATTCTTTTGATTTGGGTGACTTCACTGCATCACTGAAAGTTAAAGGTATGTTACACAACATCTTGTAACAATAATCAACATTAACCTGTGTCTGGTCCTGACTTCCTACTTCATATACACTATCACCAAAATAATCTGGCTTCTTCCAGTCCCTGGCAGACCAGGCTGCAGAAACAAATTAGTGGGGGGGCATAAAATGTTCTCGGGGGGGGGGGGGGGGGGGGGGGGGCACAATGGTTTTTCAACACAGGTTCCCTTTTATACGTTTCAGCTGGGACAGCGGCGCTGTGGCTTGCTTGGCGCTGCCCACGGTGCTGAACTAAACAGCAGAGAGGCAATTGAAAAATCGAATTTCTCTCTATCTTAAGAACATTCACTTATACAAAAACAGACTGAACGGATATATATAACAGACCTGCTGGGGCAGCGGACTGAGAGCAGGGGACACAAACAGGCTGGATGAGATGGTCAGGAAGGCCAGTAGCGTGGTTGGGGTGGAGCTGGACTCTAGCGAGGGTGGCGAAGAGGAGGAAACTTGCTAAGCTCCAGGCCATCAGGGAAAACCCCTCCCACCCACTATACACAGACTTGGCTGACAGGAGGAGCATGTTCAGTGCCAGGCTCACACTACCTAAATGCAGCACTGAACGGCACAGGAAGTCCTTCATTCCGACAGCCATCAGACTAATGCATCACTGTGTCTCACTGCATCACTGAGCACAGAGTGACAGTTACCATCTTCCTGGACTCTTACTTTTTAAACAGCACTGTGCAATATTACACCTACTGTAGACTTCAGTATATTTTTACTGTATTTATTTACTGTATCTTTTATTCTATTTGTATTCTATTTCATTTTATTCTATTCTTAGGCCATTTGTTTTGTTATTCTTATTTTTATTTTTTTAACCAGGGCGGGCACAGCTGACTCAGTGGGCGGGCCCGGCCCCCAAATGCCCGCCCATGCCGCCGGGTCTGGTCCCTGGAAGGATAGCGTCGAGACTCCTGTTTGACCTCCTGTTCCTCTTTAGCCTGATCCTGGCTGTTCTCTGGCCACAGGAATCTGCTGTTTAGCAGTCTCTGGACTAGCATCCATTTGCTTGCTTGTGCTAGACCTAAGTGGCCCACCAAAATCCTCATCATCTATGGATATCTCAGTCTGTGTCTGCTGCTCACCTACTGTTTTTGGCATAAATCTGACCAGTCTGTGCTTCCTCACCTTTCCACTGTCGGGGTAGAAAACCAGGTAAGCTGGGCTCTTCTTGTCATGCCCGACAAAGAAGCCCTTCTCACTCCTAGGGTCTAACTTTTTCTTGTGCTGTCTGTAGGCATAACACAGAGTTCCAAACTTCTGCATCCTAGACATATTAGGACGTTTCCCTGTCAGCAGCATGTAAGGTGTCTGTTTAGTGCGATTGTTAAAACATCTATTTCTTACTTGAGATGCAGTCTGTACTGCATAAGGCCATAATGCTTTTGGGAGCTTGCTCTCTAATAGCATGCATCTAGCCATGTCAAAAAGAGTCCTAAACTGGCATTCTGCAGTACCATTCTGATGTGGCGAATATGGTGATGACGTCTCATGCCTTATACCATTTTTCCTCAGTAGCCCTTGGTACTCTCTTCCAGTGTATTCTGTACCATTATCAGACCGGATGTGTCTGATCCTCCCATATGAGGCGGTGTCAGCTATGAACTGCTCTGTTGCTTGCACATTATCACTCTTATGCTTAAGATGATAGATAAACACAGTACTTGTGTAGTCGTCAGTAAACGTAAGTGTAAATCTATGCCCATCTATGGACACTGGGTCAATAGGACCCGCTAGGTCTGTGTGCACCAACTCTAGAGCCTTTTTGGCTCTCACATCAGGCTTCCTGTTGAAGCTTTGTACAAACTTTCCCTGAGTGCACACTTCACAGTTCAGTTTAGACTTGCCATCAACAATATTCTGGAGTTTCTCAACATCAGCATAATTGCAGTGTCCTAGAATTTCATGCCATAACTGTATATCAAAACAGCCCTTGCTCTGATCACATTGGTCATTCACTATGGGCAAATAATATAGCCTATTATGCTCATGGATGTGAAATTCAGTACCGTCTCTGTGCTGTAGGACGTCTTCTCCTTGTCTGAAGATCACAGTGGCTCCAGTGTCAGTGGTGGCTGCTCTCACAGAGAAGATGTCCTGCGGGAATGAGGGGATGTACAGCGCCCCTCTCTGTGTTGTAGTCAGTCGCCTCCCTCTGCTGTCCATCAAGCACACCTCCGCGTCCCCTCTGCACTCAGCGACCCCGTTGCTCCTCGTGCCGTCAGCCAACTCCACGCAGTGAGACTCGGCCTGGAATCCGTCATCAAACACCTTGAACTTGGCCAGGTCGGTGATTATATGCGCAGTCGCACCCGTGTCCACCATCAGGCCCCTCTTCTTAACACCGCGTCCTGGCTCGCCTTCCCTCGCCAGAGACGCATATGTGTTGTTGTCATGACAACTCACTTGCACAGACACGCCTTGCGCATCGTTCTGCTCCGGTCTCCATCTGCAGGTCGCCCCTTGATGTGTGGAGCTTTTACAGTGGTGACACCACAGCTTGCGTCGACAGGTCCTTCTCATATGTCCACTTTGGCCACATCTGTAGCATATAATGTCTGTACGCTGTGCGCTCTGAATGCGTGCGCTTTGGGCATTCTGTGCACCCCGGTCAGACAGGGCTTGGCTCGCATAACATTGTCATCCGACGCGGTGACACGAATTTTTTCAGTATCCTCAAAACTCCTGAGCTTAGTCTTAAACTCAGAAAACAGTATAGTCTCATCACTCTGTGTGACATGTATCGCAAAGGGTTTAAATGCCTCGGGCAGTCCTTTTAATACCATAGCCACGAGTAGGCTATCACTCAAAGTCTCATTTGCGGTTCTCAGTGCAGTTATTGCCCTTTCTGCCCGAATAATATAGTTAGTAGTCAGCTCCGTATAGAGACTGATAATCCTCGGCTTCCCTGAACCCGCATAATAATTGCGCAATATTCCGATGGCTTTCCGTCCATCATCAGACGCTTCTCGCATTACCAGCGATAAACTCTTATCGTCCAGAAACTGGATGAGCTCTGCGTATATCAATGCGTTTTTCTCATCATCTTCTCTCAACTCGTCAGCAGACGCCGTTAAAGGAAGATCCGTTTCGAGAGTGTCATTTAGTCTCTGTAGCCGGAGATGGCCCATGAACTTAGTCTCCCACAGTTCATACCTTTGTTCATCTCCGTCAAACGCTAGACGAGACCAACGCGAACTCCTTTCCGATTGTCTGGTCGTCATGATTCTAGCGCCCTGGGCCCATAACCTGTTGAATGTCGGCTATTGCGTATTGGCTAGACATCATAACACAGACAGTATATAGAAAGAAAGAATAAAACGCTGACAAACAGGATCCGTGTATCAAGGAAGCAACAATTTTATTTGTGAAGGTCGCTCTTAATATACACACACTCAGCTGGTGTCAATGAGTCCATCACTCAGCTGGTGTCAATGAGTCAATCATTCTCATGGATGACGGGAGAGCACACTCATGATTGTCAACATGCACGACCCAGCGCTGCTCCACCGCCCCCAGGTTGGCTGTGTCCAGGTACCTCAAAGGGTTGTGGTCGGTGATCACGGTGAATTGGGAGTAGAGCAGGAGGTCTCGGAACTTCTCGGTGATCGCCCACTTCAGGGCAAGAAGCTCCAGCTTGAACACGCTGTCGTTTCGGTCATTCCTTTCAGACCCTCGTAGGCCCCGACTCGCGAAGGCGATGACACGCTCCACGACCTCCTGTTTCTGACTCAGCACGGCCCCCAACCCCAGGTAGCTTCCGTCTGTGGTTACCACGAAGGGGAGTCGGAGATCCGGGTCCGCTAACACGGGTGGCGCCATAAGACACCCCCGCAATCGGTCGAAGGCCTCCTGGCAACCCGGAGTCCACTGGAAGGGCTCGGGCCGGCCCTTGGCGAACCCTTTCTTTTCTTTCCCCATGAGGGCATGTAGTGGTTGTGCTACCTGGGCGAAGTGGGGTACAAACCGCCGGTAGTAGGACATGAATCCGATCACTTGTCTCACCTCTTTCGCCGAACGTGGTGCCGGCCAGTCTTCCAGGGCCCTTACTTTGTCGGTGTCGACTTGAACCCCGGCCGCAGAAACGATGTGTCCCAGAAACTTTACCGCCGTCTTGAGGAGGAAACATTTTTGGGGCTTGAGCTTGAGGCCGTGTTCGCGGAGGCATCCGAACACCAGGTCTAGCTTCTGGCAGTGGCTCTCGAAGTCGCTAGAGAACACCAACACGTCATCCAGATAGACCAACAGAACGTCAAAGGCCAGGTCTCCTAGAACCGCGGTCATCAACCGCTGGAACATCGCCGGCGCATTACACAGCCCGAATGGCATGCGGGTCCAATGGTAAAGGCCAAAGGGCGTAGTGACGGCAGTCTTTTCCTGATCTTCCTCCTTCACCGCCACTTGGAAGTAGCCGGCTGTGAGGTCGAGCGACGAGAAGACTGTAGCCTATCCGAGGGCGTCTAGGGACTCCGCTATTTGGGGTAGAGGGTAAGTATCTCGGTGCGTCGCATTGTTCAGTCGACGGTAGTCGCAACAGAACTGCACGGAGCCGTCCTTCTTGATCACTATCACCGCCGGTGACGCCCATGGGCTACAGCTCTCCACCAGAACGCCCTGAGGCACCAGATCTTGCACGTGTTGTTTCACCTCTTGGAAGATGTGGGGAGGTATCTTCTGTTTGATGGGGGGTGCGTCTCCAGTGGGGATGTAGTGGGTGATCGTGGTAGTGTAACCATAATCTCCGTCGTCTACGGAGAACACAGCCTTGTGTTTCTCCAATACCTGGTTCAGTCGGTTCACTTGCCCCTGGTTGAGGTCCTGGAGGTTCGCTTGTACGGTTACCAATAATCGTCTGGTCTTCCCGTCTGAGGCCTCGGGGGCCGTGTTGTCTCCGGCGCCAATCGCCGTCACCCTCAATCCTCCGGTGACTTCCTCCACGACCAGCCTCTCCTTAGGTAGCACTTGACGTATAGTTCCGCCACTCTGGACCGGGGCAGGAGCACGATAGCTATATCGGTAGGTGTCCAATTATCTAGCAGTCACAGTCAATGTGTCAACTAAATGTCCCCATTGGAAAGGGTGTAGGCGAAGACTGAGACTATAAACCAGAGGAAACAATTCCGACTTTGCAATAACTGTTTTATTCGGACTCCATGTCCAAACATCCAGTGCTTATAGAAAATGTATGTGCCATTAACACCAGGTGGCCAATTATTCAGTAGTTAGCCGGTAGCTAGCAGTCAGTTATTAGCATTTATTAGCAGTTGGTAGTAGACGATAGAGTCGATTCAGAGTCGATTCAGCAGTAGTCAGTACTTGTCAGTCGATACAGATTATTTACCTATACAAAAGGAAAGGAAATAAACAACATTAGTTAGCAACTAGATATACATATGAAAGGATAATTACGAATAAACGGCGCATACAATGCAACGTACCGTTGGCCAGTCTGTTCGCCCACAGGGCTTTTCACCTTACAGGCCTATGGCTACGTGTGTCTCTTAAATAGTGCGTCACACAGACGCTGATTCAGCCTCACCTGTTCACATCTCAGTCCCCTGGCGTCTCACAGTTGCAGTAAACGCCCACTAGGTGGCACCAGATGATAAATAATACTTGTATAATAAGTGCCACTATAATAATGATAATAATAATAATATCTCTGTAGGAAGGGCGCTGGATAATTCTCCACCTCCCACCTAGTATTCTGGCCGTAAGGGCTCAGAAAACTACCCAAACCATACAAATTGTCCTACCCATACAAATGGACTTATATTTAAAGCGAAACAAAAGATACAACTCTCGTTCTATCTACAGTGGTAGCTCAACGGCGTCCGTGAAAACTACGTAAGTTATGTCGGCAACGGGCGATTCTCGACGTCCTCAGTTGTGCCAGAAACAGGCAATCCTCGGCGTCCTCAATTGCGCCAGAAACAGGCGACTTTCGACATCCTTCTTTGTGCCAGAAACAGGCGACTTTCGACGTCCTTCATTGTGCCAGACACAGGCGACTTTCGGCGTCCTCAATTGCGCCAGAAACAGGCGACTTTCGACGTCCTTCTTTGTGCCAGAAACAGGCGACTTTCGACGTCCTTCATTGTGCCAGAAACAGGCGACTTTCGATGTCCTTCTTTTTGCCAGAAACAGGCGACTTTCGACGTCCTTGATTCGGTCATTGTTCCTCAATTGTGAGAGGGTTTCAGCAATGCCCTCGTGGTTGGCCCTGTGGGCTTCTCCTTCCTGCCCAGCCAGGCATAGTTCATCGGATGTGTTTTGGCGTTCCTTGCCCGTCAATGCATCCCATTTTGCAGGACCGGACCTGCCTGGTGTGGGCTTCCTTCCACTTGAGGCCCCTCTTGAGGTACTTTTGGGCCAGTGTCTTTGGTCTCGCCTCCGTGGCGTTTGTGCCTCCCACCTTGACCAGACCGGGTCTGCCTGGTGTAGGCTCCTTTCCATTTGGGGTCCACCTCGAGGCGCTTTTGGACGAGTGTCCTTGGTCTCGCCTCTGTGGCGTTATGCCTCCCACCTTGACCAGACCGGGTCTGCCTGGTGTAGGCTCCTTTCCACTCGGGGTCCCTCTTGGGGCGTTTTTGGACCAGTGTCTTTGGTTTGGCTTCTGTGGCGTCCCTCCTGAGGCTTTCTCCGTTCTCAGGAGTACTGATTTTGAGAACCTGTGGTCATTAGGGAGTGACGCTGGTTGCTTCTTCACTCCGATGGCCATTGTCCCCATGGAGTGCGCAAAGTGGGTCAATGACTGGCGTGCCATCAACTTTACCTCCTCAAAGAGGTCCGGATGCGCACCACTCACAGTCTTGCCCAGCGGGCCATCCCACAGCACCAGATCGCCGACTCTCCCCACTCTTTGTGGGACTAAGCGACCTTCCCGGGCGCTGATGAGCAGGTCGATGGTCTCGGGCCGGCTCAGTTCTCCTGGCTGGACACGTGGGAAGAACAGCTCCAGCTGCTCAGAGTCCACCACTCGGTCCACCTTGGCAATGTCCTCAAGGCCATAGCAGATCATCTCATGGCACCTTAAGGTCCCCTTCGGGGTCCATACCTTGATCGCCACCACATATCGTTTTGTGTTAACTTTGACTTCCATCTTCCCCACACCGTACACAACCAGTGTGATTGGCTCGCCGGTCAGCCCGAGTCTTTTAGCGGCTTTGTGTGTGATATAGTTTGTGTCGGAGGCGAGATCGATCAAGGCCCCCACACAGCCTCCTCCCCTTGTGGTGACATCCACAAGCATCATCAGGACTGGGTATTCTCTTAAGCCACTTTTGTCCACCAGGCTCTTGCCGGCGCACACTTTGGAGGTCGTTTTGTTCGTGAAGGCCTTTTTGAATGCTTCCATTTGGAGCACAAACCCAGCGATGACTTCCTCCTGCTTCTCTGTCAGGCCTTGGGGTCCTCCCATAGCTCTAGGCTCCTCAGTTGCTTCACTCCTCCCTTGCGTCTTGGGGCAGAGGAGGAAATTATGCTCGACAGGGCCGTCCTCTTCCACACACTCTTCCTCATGGCAGAAGAATCTCTCCCTGCACCCGCTGTCAACCCCGTGATAATCGAGACATTTGGCACACATCCCTGCCTTTTTCAATGATAATGTTCACAGCGTTTGGAGCAACAACGTAGTTGCTTGGTTCGACACAGCCAAGGCATATGTGTCAATGACAATGTTCTTTAGCTAGCATTGGAGGCCAGCAGTGTTAGCATTCTTTGGCTAACAGCGTTAGCATTGGCATTGGTTGGCTAGCGGTGTTAGCATTGGTTGGCTAACAGCGTTTAGCATTGAGCATTGGTTGGCTAGCGGTGTTAGCATTGGTTGGCTAACAGCGTTGGCATTGGCGGCTAGCAGTGTTAGCATTGGTTGGCTAACAGTGTTAACATTGGTTGGCTAGCGGTGTTAGCATTGGTTGGCTAACAGCGTTAGCATTGGTGGCTAGCAGTGTTAGCATTGGTTGGCTAACAGTGTTAACATTGGTTGGCTAATGGCTAGCGTTTAGCATTGGCGGCTAGCAGTGTTAGCATTCTTTGGCTAACAGCGTTAGCATTGGTGGCTAGCAGTTAGCATTTGGCATCTGATGGAATTCGGCGACCCCACCACTTCAAGCAACCAACATGTGGGCGGAATACGGCGATTCCAACCCAATAAGCAGTCAACATCAACGTTTCACTTCCCTTGAGCTGACTGCGTCCTCTCCATGTGCCCGTCGTGTGTATCCACTCCGTCCTGGTTCCACCTTGACGTTGAGGGGTATCTCACGCGGCATTTCCTTCTGTGTTCCGTCCGTCCCGTCTCGTAGCGGGGCGCATGCGGTAAATAATTGTCCAATTATCTAGCAGTCACAGTCAATGTGTCAACTAAATATCCCCATTGGAAAGGGTGTAGGCGAAGACTGAGACTATAAACCAGAGGAAACAATTCCGACTTTGCAATAACTGTTTAACTCCATGTCCAAACATCCAGTGCTTATAGAAAATGTATGTGCCATTAACACCAGGTGGCCAATTATTCAGTAGTTAGCCGGTAGCTAGCAGTCAGTTAGTAGCATTTATTAGCAGTTGGTAGTAGACGATAGAGTCGATTCAGAGTCGATTCAGCAGTAGTCAGTACTTGTCAGTCGATACAGATTATTTACCTATACAAAAGGAAAGGAAATAAACGACATTAGTTAGCAACTAGATATACATATGAAAGGATAATTACGAATAAACGGCGCATACAATGCAACGTACCGTTGGCCAGTCTGTTCGCCCACAGGGCTTTTCACCTTACAGGCCTATGGCTACGTGTGTCTCTTAAATAGTGCGTCACAGAGGCGCTGATTCAGCCTCACCTGTTCACATCTCAGTCCCCTGGCGTCTCACAGTTGCAGTAAACGCCCACTAGGTGGCACCAGATGATAAATAATACTTGTATAATAAGTGCCACTATAATAATGATAATAATAATAATATCTCTGTAGGAAGGGCGCTGGATAATTCTCCAGTAGGGTTTAACAGCCGCACGGGTACCCTCCCATTCATGGCGTGGGTCACTACATTGGCCACCAGTAGGCCGGGCGGTAGGTTGGCACTCGGAGTTCCCTCCAGCATCACTGGGCGTTGTATCCTCGCCGAAGTCCCACAGCGGCCTTGGACGATCACCTCACTGTGTGGGGGAATGACTACCGGGTCTCTGCTGGCCACCTTCACGTATCCCATTTTTCCCAGGGCGTTGCAACCCTGCTCCTCTTGGGCGACTGCAGCGACGACGTGGCGCAGGGCGGCGCTTCCGGTGTCGGAACGGTGGCGGCTCGTCTGGCGTATCCCATCTACTCCGGCGAAGAGGGCGTATACTCCACTGAGTATATTCATCCCCAGAAGGCCAGGGACTGTGTTTCCCGCCGAGCTGCTGTTGGGGTCGTCCCTCACTACGAACACACACTTTCCGGGGAACTTCATCCCCAGACATTCCACGTCTGCGAAGAGGCAACCAACCACTGGTATCTCTAGGCCGTTAGTGTCCGTCAGGGTGACCCAAGTGGCGGAGGACAGTCTCTCTCTCTTAAACTGCTGCTTGAAGTTTGTTTCCGTCATGGTGGTCACTTCGGACCTGGTGTCCAGGAGGCAGCAAGTCTTGACGCCGTCTATTTGAACATCTAGGGTGTAGCAACCCCTGTATATATCTTCTGGCTTTAGGCCCGCCGCTGCCGGGTTGGCTGCTCCGCCTACTACGGCGTCGACCGCACCTCGTGTTCGAGTGGACGGGCCCTGTAAACCCGGTGGTTCGGGCGCGATGGCTTCCTGTAGTGCTGGTACACTAATGGAGGGTCCGTGGTCCTCCACGGCTGCGGCGTACACCGCGCCCCTGGCAGAACTCTTAGCGGTGGACAGGGCCTCTTCCTCCTCAGACCAGTCAATTGCGGCCAGCATCAGCTCGATAAACGCCTGCGTCCCCTTCTCCCTCGAGTATCGTTTCATCTCTCGTTGCAGCAAATCATCTCTTAAGCCGAGGACAAACTGCAGTAAGGTGGCGGTGTCCGGGACCCGGTCGGGTGCCCGCCTTTTCAGATGCCGAAGCCTCTCTTGTAGGTCGTAAGCGTATTGCCTAACGGTCTCACCGGCTGCTTGTTTGCGGTCATAAAACTCCCCCAGACGGACGCTGACTGGGGCTTTGTCTCCATAGGACGCTTCTAGTACTTGGAACATGGCTTCCGGTTGCGGGTGAGCCTCTTCCAACATGAGCCTCACTGTCTGCTTGGCCTCGTCCTTCAGGTGTAGTTTTAAGACCTCCACTTGGTCTTCGGCTGGCACTTTGCTAGTCCGGAAGTGAGACTTCATCGCACGGATCCAATCCTCAACCGACAGCTCTCCCCTCTCTTTTCCCCCACCGAACTCGCTGCACTTTCGGTCCCGTTGGACATACACAGTCGAGGGGGTCACTTGGGGCACACTGGGGCTTCTCTCGAAGACGGCCTTGACCAAGGAAAGTGCTTCTCTCTGGTCACTCCGGGACTGCTCCATGAGCACCGTCTGTCGGTCCATATGGCCTGCTTGGTCAAGGTATTTGACTTTTAGGGCCTCTATGCATTCGGTCAAGTCTCTCATGGTGTCTGCCCCCTCTTCCTTCACCTCGGGTGGAGTCTGCGGGGCACTCAGTTGCTCCAGGCGCACCGCCTGCTCCATATACTTCTCCTGGGTCTCAACAGGTTGCTTAAAGGAATTTGGTTTGGATTTTGATCCTGTTCGTGACGCCAAATGTAACGGGGTGGATAACCTCCGCTTTGTGAGGGTGAGATTATACGAACACCGGATAGCAGGGACACGGAGGAGCTAAGTCCCACCAAACCCCCAACTGCGCTGTTAGACGTAAGGGGTAGAAATGCAGTAGGCAGGGCCTCAGGATTTACTAATCTAGGAACAGGTACGTTAGTCATGCAGGATGTTATAATAACAAATACTCATTAGTACCCTGTAATCCCCCTGAACAACTGCGTCCGGTCTAACAAGCAGCGTACCCCCTCACACTCTGTGAAAGTAGGGATCAATAGTCTCCCCAACCTGTTACCTTATTGCTCCGCTGTTGAGAAATTAGGTTAGCATGGAACCCCTTCATACACATTGACAACTGGCAATAAGGGCGACAAGTAATTGACACAGCAAACCAGGTATACAGTTCTCAGCAGAGCTTTACTGTAATTAAATCTCAACGCTCAACAGTCAAATAAACATATGGTCCCCAGTACTGCAAAGAAAGCACTACGTTACTCAAAATGCATATACAGTGAATGTTCCCTTTAAAGGCGCCCTGTCAGTAGTGACACGCGTAGCAATGTATGTCCTTGATATACCTTCGCCCTGTGGCGACACACTAATAATACTCTGCACAACTGTGCTACTGCACTGATGAACACTCACAGCACACACTTTCCATTCCGACAACACTGGTACCATAACACAATTGAAATAAACCAAAATTAAGTGGGGCCCAGTTAAGCCTGCTTTTCTTTATCGTAAATCGATCAATAGAGACCGTATTAGATCCCCAATTATCATATCATGGGGTATCATTGGTCAGCCACACTCATTGGCTACAACCCTGTGCAAAGATTTTCGAGATCGCCAAATGATTGACGGAGCTAGAGCCCCGGGAGTCGGGGGTGGTAATGTGTACTTTTGCGTACTTTGGGGCACGCCTCACATATCGGCATGTAACTCGAGAACCACTGAACGGATTCTGTCACCTGAAAGGGCAATCGACAGGCAACAAATAGTGCTTTAATTCTACCCATATATTGTATTAAAATAAATGCACACCCGAGCCAATAGAGGTCGGCAAAGAATCGTCTACATGTGGGCCCTTGGATGTTAAGAGGTTAATGTTTTTAAATATTTTTTTGTAGCCAAGAGTAAAGACCATAACCCTATCAAAAACAGTAGTCATTTTCATTTTTACCGATGTTTTATACGATTTATCGGAAATACTAATTTATCGGAAAATGCTAATTATCGTAAAAACCGCAAGGAAATGACTCCAGATTCAACCATGCCATTGGAAAGAGGAGCATTTTCCCTATCCATAGATGTATGATTTGGCCATAATAAGGGCAAGGTCAAGTTCAAGGTCAAATATGAATTTATAATTCAAATCGATTATCATTAATTACTGTATCTACAAATCCTTCTGTTTAATCATCTTCCCGCGGTTCATTTGCTTAGACATTTTCTCGTGCCCCGCAGATTTAACATGATCAAAGATGCAAAAATCATAAATCATAATTTATATTCTCCTTTTCTTCATTACAATTTACTCAGCCTAGTAACAGACACAATATTTCTGACACTGGAAATACATACCCCCAGGTCCCTAGATGTTCCTAGATAAGAAGAACATGCTAATTGACCTTGCAGAAGTGGAGCAATCTTCCATTTACTTAGACATGTACCTTTAGGCGAAATACAGCCTACAGCTTAACAGGTTAAAAGGAAAAGTCACTATACCTAAGCCGGCTGTACCAAAATAACAAACCCCCACGTTGGAGCGCCCTGTTGTGGCTGGGGAACGTAGTGGCCGCAAACGGTATAGCATGAACAAATAAAAGGGTTTTGTAATCCAACAGTGACGAACGGCGCAGGGTGTACCTTTAACCAGCACGTTATTACTTCAGTTCACAGACACAGCACTGAAGTCCCACTTATACAATGTCACGAGTCCCAATGAATAGTCTAGCCGTGTCTGGCTCCAGCACGCGGGTTCATAAAGTCTGTGCTTATTTGACGGGGAAATCAAAATGGTCTCTAGCGACCGTCACCTGGTACAACCCCGCCCGAGGTGTTGCAAACAGTCAGTTGGTGGTCTCCGTAGCTGCAGGCGATGTCCAGTAGAGCCCCGGCGAAATGTCCTTCTCTTTGCTGTAGCCTGCGGGACTCGACGAGCTAAGCTACAAAGGCTAACTCACCATACTTTGTGTTAACTAGTAGCCGGTGTGGCTACGATAGCTATCGACCTATACTTATAATACGCCAACTCCAGCAGTCTTCTCCCGTAGGTCGGCGACCGTCGTTCCTCTAACCCGACACCTCGATGCCTATACTGGTGTTCTAACTCGCAAATATTCGGTGCTATATACTATTGTTCGGCCACGTTGTTAGCCTTTAGCTTCTCACTCGGGAGAGCCCCTTCACACGCGCCTCATCCCGTTCACGGTCGTCGCAGGAAGGGCCGTGCACCTCGCTTCTTCGTGTTTCAGTACACCTGCCGTATTTCTTCGGACCACCAGTCTGACTGTCTCGCAGCACCCCCTAGTGTCCGCCCTCCTAAGGGAAATTGTCTGAAAGTCTTATGAAACGTATTCCAATGTCTATTATGAATACCGGAGTCTTTGACAGACACATTCATGTGTCTACATGTATATGTGACCTTTATTTTAAAAACCGTGTTGCCTTTTTTGCAAAAACGAAGGTTCGAACGTCTGTTAGAAAAACCCTGACAAAGTTTGAATCAATTTATTAAAATTGAGGATTTAGTTTGAGGATAAAAAAAAATAAAAATTATTTATACAATTTTCTTTTTTTATTAAAAAGAACCCTGATGAAGTTTGAATCCCAAAAACAGGCTTCGGGGACAGCCTTACTAAACATATTATTTATATTATTCAAATGGAACTCAAACATGTTCTGTTGTGATGTCACAGTATGATGTCATAATAGGACATTCTAGAACATTTGTGATGTCACAGTATGATGTCATAATAGAACATTCTACACCATTTGTGATGTCACAGTATGATGTCATAACTCATAATAGATCATTTGTGATGTCACAGTATGATGTCATAAGCAAACATTCTATAACATTTGTGTATCTATTCAACAATTCTCAGAAGATCTCATTGTGCATCTTGAAACGGTACTGAACAGTACTGAACAGATAGACTAAACAACATAGATTGAAGCCTGCTTTCTCAACCAAGGTGCTGTGCCTACCGTTTTGTTGTGGAAAGAGACAATACAGAGACAATAGGCCTACAGACCCTCTCCTGTTGGCCGGCGGTGCACAGGCATCACCCACACTTTCACAATTTCCCACGCAGAAGTGTCTAGTTGCACATTGCAATCCACTCTTTGAGAGTGGTTTTGAAGGAGGGTAGGCGATTCACGTTATTTTACGGCTGTGTGAGTGTGTCTATGCCAATTAATGTTTATGAATATCCAGGACTTTTATTATAAGAATTGATAGAAGCCTACTACGGTATGTGTATATGACCTTTATTTTGAAAACCTTGTCGCCGTTTTGCGAGGCAAGTGTTTTGCGCTTTTGACAGTGAAATCAATTATGCTTGTTCGAGATGGGATAGGCGGACGCAGATCTGCGCAGGTTTTACTACGGCCTCGCCAAACGCGTTGCATGACGGTTAGAATGTTGTCCGACTTGCTCTGAAAATCTGACGAGACGAGGCGCAGAACTCTCGCGGGAGCGAGCCACGCACAGCCTTCAGAGCGAGGCTCCACAGTACCTCTCACTTGGCTGCTCCCGGCTGGGAAGCGACTTGCTACGGTCGCGCAAAGCGCCTATTGGCTCAGAAAAGTTGTCAGTCACCAGCCACGTGACAGCCAGGGAGTTATGAGACGTTTGATTGATTGATTGATTGAAAACTTTATTATGTTATGCGTTATCATCATATCATCATGATAAACTTCAAGCTGTCAGACACACACATACACACATGCGTCGTCTGTTTTGCCTCAATACTGTATATATAATTCTGTTTTGCCTCAATATACACAGTATACATATATATTGATGCAAAACAGAATTATTCAGCAGTGTGTTGTGTGTGCGTGCGGCCAGGAGCGTGCAACAAGATGGTACATACATTATGGTATATGAATAGTATATTCCACTATAGCAGTATATGGTGTGCTGTACATTTGAATCTGATCTAATTTTGCACACGGCCATCGCATTATAATGAGCTGGACAGGTGTGGATGTGTGTGTGGTGACCAGGCATGCGTTGTTCATGGGACGGGGTAGCACGGTGTGCAAGCTCACTCGCTATTTGCATATCAATAGTGCCGGTCGTCAGGTGTGTTAAATACGTTCTCAGACACATTCACACCTAACTTGTTGTGAAGACGTGTTACATTCCATTCGTAGAGGCAATTAGGCACTGTCTTTAGTCTGTGCCCAAGCGAGGGGACATTAAATGCGCATTCGCGGGAGCGCGCGCACGCGCCGGGAGCGCGCGTGCACGTGGTGCGTGTCACCCCAGATGATTTCAATAACGCACCACTGGTGGTGACGTGAAAGCGTATCTGCCATGCGAGACTAGGCGAGAGGCTCTCGTGAAATCGAAAGTGTCCGCCTTTTTAACTCCTCCCCCGGCTTCACTCGGCTACTCTCGTCTACTAGTCGAGGCAAACCGAAATCCATCTCGAACAAGCTGTTCAGTTCAACTTAGCTTGAAGGAAATAAGCTAATCAAAAAAGGTTTAATGGACTCGTATGAGGTCATAGCTCCTAGGTGGGACTTTGATTGTTTATAGAAGAGGGATGCAAAACGAGAAATAAACAGTGATTTTACCAGCAGTAAGTTACCAGCCACTTTCATAACACGGGGATCCTTTAATTACATTGCCTACTGTAGCCTACAGTCTAGGTGGGTAGATAACATTGGAGAGAGTGAAACATATGATTAGTCACTCTTCTCCCATTGGGCTCATTTCTAGTGAATGCAATAGTGAAATTAAACTGTCTCCCATGTTTCTCAGGACCGAGAACCAGACAAGCCTTGAATGCGCTGTCACGTGTAGCGTTTTGTTATTAGGCTTGTTCAAGATGGATTTCGGTTTGCCTCGACTAGTAGACGAGAGTAGCCGAGTGAAGCCGGGGGAGGAGTTAAGAGGGCGGACACTTCCTGCACGAGAGTTCGAGACCGTTCTGCTGTTCTATAGATATCTATGGTTCTGCTCGCCCAGTCGTAATGACACGACAACACGTCGCACGCATGTTCTTTGTTGCTGACGAGTTCGATGCCATTGAAGTCCGACAACTCTTGGAGGACCATGGACACGATGTGTATGATGATGTACATGAAGGACGTCGTCCGTGGAGGTAATCCATCATTATGAATTGAAAATAGGGAACCCCGATGTAAACAAGACGAAAGTCTTTCTCTGGTCTGCATCCCCTCAACAATTGTGTGTATTGAGCCGTACTGTATTGTACCCATCCTGCAATCAATAAGGTTTTCATTCATTCATTCATCTGCTGTAGCAGTACAAGTGTTATTTCAGTGATTTTGCAATTGAATAAAAGCGTTTAATCTAGTGTTGTGGTTGTACAAAGCATTTCCAGTAATAGGTAGATTCTACATCATGTAATACCACACCCCTCTTAAGAAATGGGGGCCAATCTTGCTCCACTTGATCAAGTGTAATACATATTAACTCCTACACATTTGCCCCCCTCCTAATATTGTTTTCCCTATCGACAAGTACAATCACGACACATTTCCTAAATGCACTTCACAGATCAATCAAATGGTGCATGCCATATACTTGTAAATACATTTCCAACAAGGTCCAAGCAAGGCTACTTAAAATGTCGCCAGTCCATTGTTGCCATTTGTATTAGCCTACACTGAGATAGTAGTAGTTAAAGTAAACATTATGCTGAAGTTGCCTTCTGTTCCAGATCGGTTCCCAAGATCAACTATTTCGTCGAAGAGGTGGTCCCACGCTATACCCCTTCAGACTTCAGAAGTCACTTCAGACTCTCCCGTGGGCACGTGGAGGTATGTATACAATCAGCAGATGTTGGCTATTACAGTATTAAAGCCCATGCTGCTACACCATTGAATGGAAATCACTCCCCTTTGCTGCTCTTTCCTCAACCATTCAGGAGCTGATGACTGCCATTGGCCCTGTGTACAACAACACACTGCACACAAAGTTGCCACTGAATCGCAGTGTGCTGGCATGTCTGTGGACTCTGTCGAATCAAGAGTCCTATAGGGGTGTTGCAGATCGATTCAACACCACAAAATCCACAGTGTGCAAACACCTGCACGACTTCTGTGCACTAGTGAATGCACACATGTCCCATCACATTTCCTGGCCCACAGGGGAAGCGCTACATTCCTCAGAGCTAGGATTCAGGGCAGCAGGATTCCCCAACACGGTCTGTGCCGTGGATGGCTGCCACATCCCCATGGTGAGGCCACACTGCGAGAACCCAGTGGCGTATCTGAATAGGAAAGGGTTCTATTCAGTCATACTCACTGGGTACTGTGACAGCCATCGGCGGTTCTGTCACGTTAGTGTGGGCGACCCTGGTAGCTGGCACGATGCGAGAGCATTTCGGGTGTCGGAGGTTGGCCGGCTGCTAGAAGCAGATCCCCAGTCCCTGGTGCCGGAGGGGATGCACATCATTGGGGACTCTGCGTACCCACTAATGCCCCAGCTCATGAAGCCCTACAGGGACAACGGGCATTTGACTGCTAGGCAGAGGCGGTATAACAAGAGGTTGAATACTGCTCGTGTGGTGATCGAGCATTCCTTCGGCATCCTCAAGAACAAGTTCAGGAGGCTTAGATGCTTGCATATGAGGGATACAGGACACATCAGCGCAGCAGTCTTTGCCTGTTGCATCCTGCACAATATATGCATAGAGCCCACTGACCAAGTTGAAGAGGATGTTGAGGTAGAAGCCGATCACGAGCCACCAGCAGTAGACCAGGACAGAGGTGCAAATCATCGTAGGGATCTAATCTGTCTCAGTTTGTAAACATCACCTCTGCCAATGACACACACTTGATTGTTCATTTAGCCCCCCCACCCTCCCCCTTTCTTTTTAGCCCCCCACCCTCCCCTTTTCTTTTTAGCCCCCCACCCTCCCCTTTTTTGTGAGCTGGTGGGCCATATCCCACAGGGTGATGTGATGCACATATTGAGTATTTGTCAACAGGCATGGATTACATGCATTGACTCTGTACAGTGTATTTCATCATCAAGACTCCTGCTGTGCCTCCGTGTGGCAGCTCATGGAAACTGGGAGATTTAAAAGCCAGGCTAAACCAGCAGGGGATCTCGGAGCATCAGTGGTCCCCAGAGGTACAGAGTCACGTCAAGGGGATGAATATGGCCAACCAACCACTGCCCCATTTGTTGTGAGACAACATTGTTAGTGCTAGAAACCTTGAATACATTCTGTTTAGAATTCCCTGGCTAGCAGGGAATAAAAGAAATGCTTTGACACAGACACTACAACTATAACGGTTTGTACTGAACCCAATATGCAGACATTTGATACAATCTGCTTTTTCAGATAGCAAGCCAGAGGTATGGGAAATCATTTAAAAGCAAATAAATGACTCATTCAAATGTTTGTGTTAATAACACCTTTATTGTGTTCCTCCATTGATGTAATTTGCAGCTACAACCCCACGAGCGCTCACTCCATGCCCCCCAGTGGCCATTCCACCTTCAGCCAACACTCCATGCCCCCCAGTGGCCATTCCACCTTCAGCCAACACTCCATGCCCCCCGGTGGCCATTCCACCTTCAGCCAACACTCCATGCCCTCTAGTAGCCAGGCCACCTTCAGTGCTCACCCAGTACCCTCCAGTGGCCCTGCAGGGGAAGGACAAGAGAGAGAGAGAGAGAGAGAGAGAGAGAGAGAGAGAGCACATCCAGGCAGGAACTGTGACAACCAAAACATTGCAAAAAAAGAAAATGAAACTCAAAAGTGGCATGCATGCATGAAATGTTAGTTATCTGGTGACTGTGATTGAAAAAAGAAACTCAAAAGTGGCATGCATGGATGAAATGTTAGTTATCTGGTGACTGTGATTGAAAAAAGAAACTCAAAAGTGGCATGTATGCATGAAGTGTTAGTTACCTGGTGACTGTGGTGCCCGTGACAACAAGAGTGTTATAAGTGTCCTCTGCTGGCTGACCATTTCCTGGAGTGTATTAGTGAGTTGGGTGACACCGTGGTTGAGACTAGTTAAAAGTGTGTTATTGGTTTGGGCGAGAAGTAAGTGTTGTGTCTCAAATGCTCTCCTCCTTCTCTCCTTTGTCCTTCTTCGTCGGTCCTGATCGGGCATCGCCATGGACTCCAACGCCACCGTCCGCCTCTCCGCATGAGAATCGTACGTCTCAGCGAAACGCGGACGATTGATGCGCAGGACTTCCCTCCGACTTGCCGATCTGGGCAGGGCCGTGGTTCTGGGCAGGGCCGTGGAGGGACCAGGCTGCTCCTCGGGGACCTCTGGAGCACCAGGACCGGGCTGCTCCTCGGGGACCTCTGGAGCACCAGGACCGGGCTGCTCCTCGGGGACCTCTGGAGCACCAGGACCAGGCTGCTCCTCAGGGAAGCTGGGGAGTTGCTCAGAGGATGTGGCACTGGCACTCGAACCCCTCCTCATGGGGAATAGAGGGCTTGACACGATGGTGCCTGGTGGTGCCTTCCCGACCCCACAGGACCCAAATAAGTCATCCATTATCTGTGGAAGAGCACAGTTGTTAAGAAAAAGCTCCAACTGGAAAAGAAGCTACAACTGGAAATGCATTAACAAACTGCACATACTGTATAGTATTCCCAGGTTATGCTCCCCCCTCCTGTAGAGTGACTCCGGTCCTTAGCCCTCTTGTAGGTGATGAGCATGTTGCCCAGTTTCTTCCTCAGCTTCTCTATTGTCATGTTGTAGCCACGGCCCTTGAAGTCCTCCTCCAGCTTCTTGTAGAACGCTATCTTGTTGCGGTAGTAGAGGTGTTGGTGGGTCCTAGTCAGCTCCAGGAGCAGCATGATTGTGTTGCGTGTGAAGTCTGTAAAGACACAAGTGTTGACAAACAGATTTCCTTTGCTCTATTTAGGTTGTAATTTTGGTTAATGTACCTGGTTTGTACAGACCTGACTGTCGTGGAGATGCAGGTGTGAGGTGTGGAATGGCCACTGGAGGGCACTGGGTGGGGGCTGAGGGTGGCCTGGCCACTGGGTGGGGGCTGAGGGTGGCCTGGCCACTGGAGGGTACTGGGTGGAGGCTGAGGGTGGCCTGGCTACTGGAGGGTACTGGGTGGAGGCTGAGGGTGGCCTGGCTACTGGAGGGTACTGGGTGGAGGCTGAGGGTGGCCTGGCTACTGGAGGGTACTGGGTGGGGGCTGAGGGTGGCCTGGCTACTGGAGGGTACTGGGTGGGGGCTGAGGGTGGCCTGGCTACTGGGGGGGTGTGGAGTGAGCACTGAAGGTGGTCTGGCTACTGGGGGGTGTGGAGTGAGCGCTCGTGGGGTTGCAGCTGCCAATGAAGCTGATTACATGAATGGAGAAACACAATAAAAGTTATTGATATAAACATTTGAATGAGTCATTTATTTGCTTTTGAATGATTTCCCATACCTCTGACTTCAGCCATCGTCTGAGCTGCATATCTTTGATCTGAAAAAGCAGATGTGTCAAATAACAAAGTCCCTTCCTACAGTAATAATTGTTACATGACATTTGATTTACACTTTACTTGTTTACTCAAGTTTCAAGTTTCTTTAATAGTTGTCATACAGAAGTACAGAATACTTTCATACAAAATGCTTCTTACTGTTACGCTCCAGAGACTGTGCTAGACAAGATAGAGTATCAAATAACATGGTATAGCATGTAATTTAGGAGAAGAAGTACTCACCATTCACTAGTTTCTCTGCCATGGCTGGGGTAACCATGAGGTTAAGCGATCCGAGGGAGTCCTTGAGTATCACAGCCTTTTTCATTTTTGTCCAAGAGGAAAGTTATCTCATTTGGTAGCTTTATATAGGTAAGCCCTAATGAGGTACCACACCTGCTTGATTGGATGTTTCTGAGTGGCACATGTGTATTAAATGATTGGGATTGAGTGGTTCTAAGGAGCCGGCACACATGTTGAGGTAACTATTCCGAATGGCCAATGTACATGTGGCCTGTCTATATCCATGCACCACTAATCCCACTTTAATGATCAGTTCAGTTAAATTCAGATATTTATTGTGGCACAATGGGAAACTTAGCTTGCAGCAAGGCACAATAAAGGTCAATACAGTGGACAGGAATGAGTGTCAGTTCATGTAATAATGGGAAGGAAATAATTAATAATTCTATTTATAAAGCACTTTTCATTGTGAAACAATCTCGGAGTGCTAATACAGAATGTAATGCATACAGAGGTAGATGTAAGATGATAATATGTATAATACTATGTCTCTGGTTCATTTATTTATTACTGTGGACATGGAATGTGTAATGTGTTATGTTTAGACCGGAACTGTACTGTAGTGTACCCATTCTGCAATCGGTTAATGAAGCTTTCAATCAATCAATCAATCAAACATCTCATAACTCCCTGGCTGTCACGTGGCTTTTTCTTTGGCTTTTCTGAGCCAATAGGCGCTTTGCGCGACCGTAGCAAGTCGCTACCCAGCCGGGAGCAGCCGGCTGAGAGGTACTGTGGCGCCTCGCTCTAAAGGCTGCTTGTGGCTCGCTCCCGCGGGAGTTCCGCGCCTCGCCTCGCCAGATTTTCAGAGCAAATCGGACAACATTCTAACCGTCATGCAACGCGCTTGGCGAGGCAGTAGTCAAACCTGCGCAGATCTGCGTCCGCCTATCCCATCTTGAACAAGCCTATCGTATGCCCGCGTGGTATGCTGGGAGTGGATACTGTTGCTTAGAAACCGCAAACTCAAGTTGGCAGTTAGCTTGTGTGAAGTCAACTAAAACTTGTCGCCATAGCTAGCGTTAAGACATTTAGAAGCTGAATGACATGCACATGTTATCCACAATCATCAACAAATTGTGAGTAATATAAATTAATACATGAAGTAAAGACCTCGTTATTCACATCTTATGGTTAGTCACCGACAGTATCATATTTCTAAATGTGACGTTACACCTTTGCCAATTAACGTTAGTGTATCAGAATGATGCTAATGTACACGTAGTACACATTTCCAGCAATCCTTGGTCAACAATTTTGCCACTAGATACTTGTATATTGGATCGGACCACGACTGTCCCTTCACTCATACATTTGAATGGAATTCAACATTTCTATCTGAAGTCATGGGATTATTTAGCTTGACAGCCACACTCCACACACAAACTATACTACACTATTTATCCACAGCCCCCAGGTCCTGAGCCCTATCCATAATGAAGAAAGTGCTGCCCAAGTCCTCCACATCTGAAATGAGTTCCCCTCCTCAGCAGCCGGGCTGTAAAGGTAAGACAGGTGTGGGCAAAGGTAATGCAGAGATCATCCAAAACGAATGGTGATAGATTCACTAGTCACACTTTAATATGTGGTAGGTGGTCAAACAAACAACACAGGTAAACTGACATTTTGTCAATTCAGTCATCATGGTGGTGATCAAGATATTATGACTAATCCTCCTCTCCAGGAACAGAGTCGCTGGACCAGCATGACTCTACCATCCTACCAAAGCTGCCCGCCCATGTCATCAGCAAACAGGTCAGAATGAGACGGACCTCTGAGTAGAGAATCACCACCATGTTACCGTCTCTGTGGATTCAGTCTAGTCATAGGCAAACATGATTTTGGATCAGATATTACTCTAGTTAAAGTAATTTAATGATTTAATCTGAGTATATTTTCTGAAAATCCACCTAAAATACATACCTAAGTAAATGGAATATTGCTCCACTTCTACAAGGTTCATTTGCATATTCTTAACATCTATGGAGACCTCAGTGAATGTATTCCCAGTGTCAGAAATATTGTGTCTATTACTAGGCTTGCATAAATTGTGATGAAACAAAGGAGAATATGAATTATGATTTTTCTTTGCATCTTTGACAGTGAATAACACCATGCTAATAATGACCAAACATTAAAAACGGCCACTGATCTCATTCAGTACCTTCTTGAGATCATGTGTACAAAAAAATCTAAGGAAATGAATAAAGGGAAGATGATTAAACAGAAGGTTCTGTAGATAGTGGTAGACTGACGCTTAGTCCGCTGCGCTACCCAGCCGCTACTTTAACCTATTCCTAAACTAACGTATTGATGATAATATACATTATACATGCTGTTGTGACATGGTTATGATGTTTATACTTGAATACATTTGAAAATAAAATCGCTACAATTATAGAACAGTCTGGAGATATTGATTTATGACCAGATGTCATTTTGGGACCGGTACCGGTCCCGTCGGGTGGAAGAGGTACCTAATGAAATGCCTATTCTTTGCATCCCCCTTCCAACTCTAGCCTTTATGGAAGAAGTACCAGGACCAGAGGCAGGCCAACCCTGTCCGCAAAAGAGCCGGTGAGAGCCTGTTCCTCCCAGGCTGGAATCCCTCCACATCTCAAATGAGTTCCCCTCTTCAGCAGCTGGGCTGTAAAGGTAAGACAGGTATGGACAAAGGTAATCCAGAGATCATCCAAAACGAATGGTGATAGACTCATTAGACACACTTTAATATGGTAGGTGGTCAAACAACACAGGTACACTGACACTTTGCCTATTCAGTCATCATGGTGGTGATCAAGATATTATGACTAATCCTCCTCTCCAGGAACAGAGTGGCTGGACCAGCATGACTCTACCATCCTACCAAAGCTGCCCGCCCATGTCATCAGCAAACAGGTCAGAATGAGACAGACCTCTGAGTAGAGAATCACCACCATGTTACCGTCTCTGTGGATTCAGTCTAGTCATAGGCAAACATGATTTTGAATCAGATATTACTCTAGTTAAAGTCATTTAATGATTGCATTTAATTGAATTGAATTGAATTTAATGGAATTGAATTGAATTGAAAATGAACCTTTAACCTAATGAAACTGCCTATCCTCTTTGCATCAGCCTTCCACCTCTAGCCTTTATGGAAGAAGTACCAGGACCAGAGTCAGGCCAACCCTGTCCGCACAAGAGCCCTGGTTTCCTCTTGTCAGACATATTGGCCTGACAGGCTCCCTGACCTTTTACCACAGCTGCCGGCCCATGTCAAAGCTAAACGGGTCAGACAGATCGCTCTGGGACCAATTTAAAAGCTTGAATAAATGAGTAGCACAGCAGCTTTTTCAAAGCACTCATTGCATTAAAGTCCTCTGTATTTCACTGTTAACCATGCTTCAGTGGATCAAGAAATTTTTTAGTTTAATTGGAGCATAACATTTCATTGACAGCAGTGGTGAATAAAGTACTTGAAAGCCATACTTGAGTAAAAGTAAAGATATCTTAATCACTTGAGTAAAAGTCTTAAATCAGCTCACATTAAAGGCATACGAGTTATACAAGTAGTTGCAGCCACTAGATGTCACTAGAGCACCAAATAATGTGTAGCGCACCACTGAGATATAGGAAAATGCTGTACCATCAAACTAGTTCAGATCCAAATTCAAACTAGGCATTGCAGATCAAATATGACTCAAGATCCAGCAATATCATCAAATTTACTACTACAAATATTGTCAGAAACATATTTTAGGTTAAACTTTAGGTAGAAAAATTCAAAGTTCACAAGCAAACAAGCCGCCTTCATATTTTTGTAAACAGGAGCAGAGAACCACGGTCTTCCCACTTGCAGCACGTTTATCCAATCTGGCACATTCCACATGGGGAAATGGCAAGTAGGGAGGGGATACATGCCCAAAGGTTGACGTCCAGAAACGTCCTGAGCACAGATAATAATAAAATACAGGCAGAGGGAAGGGTTTCTTTAGATAAAGACACCACCACACACCTCTAGTGGGTCATAAGTGATGATTGAGAGGGGTTTGTACAAGTCTACATTTCTCCTCTCTCTCTCTTCTTCCTTCCTCCCTCCATCTCTCTCCTCTTGCTCACCATTATCAACAATGGAGGAGACGGCTGTGTTCATTGTGGTTTTTCCAGGGACTGAAGAATAGTCGCAATTGCAAATATCTGTGTGGTCTCTCAACTTGTCTTTCTCAACTTGTTCGACCGGATAAGTTGATCCCAAGGGGATCAATAAAGGAATATCTTATCTTATCTGAATCCAACATCATGACGAGACAATTGACCTATCAAACACAGTTTGTCAGAGGAAAGCAACAGTTGTGATTGGAGGATCAAGAAAAAAGGACAACGATGGTGATACAGTAGGTCCATTATATTCCGATTTTAGCAATGGTGGTGTCCAGTGTTACTGTAGTAAAGTAAACTATAATTTGTTTCTTTTTAATGTAGTGAAGTCGAAATAAATAAAAACTCAAGTATAGATACTCAGTCAGAAGCGGAAAGTGCCGGTTAGCCTTCGGGAGAGGTGTTAGTTGGACAAGGCCTAGGCTAACCGGCACTGTCCGCTTCCATTCATTGTGCTACGCTAGGCTAACATGCAGCCAGATAGCTTTCTACTGAACGCACAGAGAGGAAACTGGTATCTATCTTCTTGTCTCTCTATGGAGAAGACAATACGCTAATTTCCCAAATGTTGGCGTGTTCCTTTAAATATAGAAAGAAAGTACTTTTACTTTGTTACTTTACACCACAGATTGACGTGCTACAGGAGGGAATCTTTTCCTGCCATAACTAACTAGCTACGTCCTCCCACCTGCAGGATCAGTTGACCCAGAGCTTGGTGCCATCTCCCTGTCCCCCCAAACAACCGCGTTACTCCAAGAAGAGCACGTGCTTCTCCTCCTCCTCATCCCTGGGTGAGAGATCCCTCAACCCGTCCAATAAACCGTTGCACTTCAGTTGTGTGGAGCAAGTGATCGCTGCCAAGATCAGCAGCCCGCCGGACATCTCTAGAACCATCCGGAACAATCCTCACCTGGGCTACTTCTACATGATCTCGGCGGTGCCTAAGTCCTTTATTGAATACAACCCCTACAACCTCAGGTAAGATTCTTAGATAAAAGCTTCTTTTTTGAACGTTATTTATTTATTTAAATAAATACAAATATGCCTGGTGAAGCTTGCTTTATGACTGTATTTGTGTGTGTGTGTGTTATTATTATTTCTTGTCTGCATTGCATCTGCATTGTATTCTCTCACACGCATTGTTGTACAGAACTCTTTGGAATAAAAAAGGATGTGTGCATGCGTGCCCCCTCCAGGATCGTCATGCACAAGGACATTGGCAAGCAGGACTACCTCAGCATCAGCCAGGAAGGCGTGATGACGGTGTCGAGGAAGGGGAACGACATTGTGACTCTGGAGCGCTGGGACCAGGAGTACCGCCTCCACTGCAGAATCCTCCACATCCCCTTCTTTGCCCTCTACAGGAAGTGGAAAGCCTTCCACGTCTGGCACACCAACGTGTGCTCCAAGAAGATCAACAAGGCCAGGAAGTCCCTGCAGGAGAAGTTGTTTATTGTTAATGAGGTGTGTGTGTGTGTGTGTGTGCGTGTGCGTGTGCGTGTGTGTGTGTGTGTTTTCATGTGGAAATGAACTGTCGTAAAACGCATAGTATTCCTGTGGTGTTTTCATTCACACTATAGAGATTTATCACGGAAATTATGTAGTGATGTATTGTATTCCTGTGTTTTTGCTATGCATGGACAATTGGGATAACTCATCCACTCACCCTCTATCTCTACAGTGAGGTGTGTGGAAAAAACAACACATTAATATTCTCTCTCTCTCTCTCTCTCTCTCTCTCTCTCTCTCTCTCTCTCTCTCTCTCTCTCTCTCTCTCTCTCTCTCTCTCTCTCTCTCTCTCTCTCTCTCTCTCTCTCTCTCTCTCTCTCTCTCTCTCTGTGTTTCCTATAGTCTATGTCCTGCACTGATAGACATCAGGAAGATGTGCCACGGGGTCAGTGACCTGAGTCTGTGTCGCATGGAGAAGAACCACACCTACACACTGCAGGGGTTCCAAGAGCTCCAGTACAAACAGCTGGAGGAGGTACAACCGCCGACCTTCACGTGTCACGTGTTCAGTAAGAGTGGCTTATTATGTGTTGGGTTTATCACTGGCTTGTTTATGTTTATCAGGTGAGCGCTCGTCTGCGGCAGTTCAGAGAGCTGGTGAAGGAGCTCACCATGGACGCCTGTCGCACGGCCATGCTGGAGGCTGGATACACACCTGATACACCACTTACCCTGGGTACACGCACACACACACACACACACACACACACACACACACACACACACACACACACACACACACACACACACACACACACACACACACACACACACACACACACACACACACACACATACACACAGTCACGCATTGGCACACAATAAAACAGTTTTTAGTGATCCATTGATAATAACTATATACTATGTATGTGTGTCTAGATGGAGCAGAGAAGATGAGTTGTGTTAAACAGGTCATCAAGACAAGTCTTTGTGCACGCCTCACCCGGTGGGTAATGCTATCTCACTCTCCTTTTCTCCCCACCCCTCTATCTCTCTCCCTCTCTTTCTTATTGAATATTACATTTCACTAAGTATGTTAAAAGTATAGTTCTGATTGTCATTTGTCAATAACTGGAAGTCCTTTTGAGTTCATCCAAAAGCACTTGGCGTACCCTCTCTCCCTCTGTCTTTCTTGTGCTTTTTACTGTTTGCTATTCCAGTGGTTCCCAAAGTCGGGTGCGCGACCCAAAGGTGGGCCGCGAGCAGCCACGGGTGGGCCGCGAGATGATTTAAAAAATAATAATAAAAAAAAAAAAAAAAAAAAAAAAAAAAAATTTTTTTTTTTTGTCAGGCCACTGAACTTAGAAGCAGGCCAGGACAGTGTTTCTAGTTGTATTCTAAAATTCTATTCTATCGGTCGCCTGACAAAAAAAAGAAAAAAAAAAGCCAGACGATGTGCATTGGGCCGCGGCTCTCTGACGCCTTATTTTCTGGGTCCTGGCCTGAAAAGTTTGGGAACCCCTGTGCTATTCAACTGTTTGCTGTGCTTTTTTAAAATCCATCCCCTTTCTAGATGCAACCAGCAGCTCTATAGGTCACAAAATTGTCCCCACTCTCTAGTTGCCACAGGTTTTGCCCTAGGAGGCTGACATTGGGCATGCAGGTCATAAAGGGCTTATTGGCTGTAAGGGAGTTTATTTTGTGTGTGTGTGTGTGTGTGTGTGTGTGTGTGTGTGTGTGTGTGTGTGTGTGTGTGTGTGTGTGTGTGTGTGTGTGTGTGTGTGTGTGTGTGTGTGTGTGTGTGTGTGTGTGTGTGTGTGTGTGTGTGTGTGTGTGTGTGTGTGTGTGTGTGTGTGTGTGTGTGTGTGTGTGTGTGTGTGTGTGTGTGTGTGTGTGTGTGTGTGTGTGTGTGTGTGTGTGTGTGTGTGTGTGTGTGTGTGTGTGTGTGTGTGTGTGTGTGTGTGTGTGTGTGTGTGTGTGTGTGTGTGTGTGTGTGTGTGTGTGTGTGTGTGTGTGTGTGTGTGTGTGTGTGTGTGTGTGTGTGTGTGTGTGTGTGTGTGTGCGCGCGTGCGTGTGCAAGGGTTCATGCCAATTGGCTAAAAGGGGGCGTGGCCTATTGCAAAATAGGTCGTAGCTATTGCAAATCTGTGCTTGTTGTTATAATAGTCACTAACACCCTCAGTCTCCCTCCCTAGCTTCATCCATCTGGTTGACTACCTGGTAATCAACACCATGCACATGCTGATGGTCAACTCGGTGGCCAGGCTCCTGGCTGCCCTCAAAGAGCAGGTAGGTGGCACGCCCAGCGACACTCTCATCCAGAGCTGGGGCCAGCCAGAGACCTCGCCAACACCCACAGAGGACGAGATGGATAATAAGGTATGATGGTTGTTATATATATTCCATTTAGCTACTTGTTACACTGTCTATTGTTACGCAATTTACTGTTACCTTGCACTCTGGTTAGATGCAACTTATATTCATTGTACTGTACTTGTGCTGTATGATGACAATACATTTGAATCCAATCTAATCTAAGGACAATACTCAGACAATACCCTGTGCCCAAAAAATGGGTTCAGTTCCATGCATAATATGAGAGAGAGAGAGAGAGAGAGGGGGGGGGGGGGGTTCATCACCACATACTGTTAGTCACTCACACAGGCTTCACTCCGCCACATCTTTATTCACTGACTCTGAATCAGTTACTGTCATCTTCTGCTTGCGCTGTGGGGGATTTACTGACACCTCACCGTGTGGTGCTGCCAAAGCTAAGTAATAGTAACAGGGTAAAGACAAGACAGAAAAAATAAGAAAGCCAAAAGCTAAACTATCCTGCAGCTGTGATGGTGTCAGTAGAATGGGTCTAGCAAACCAATTAGAACTGTGGTTGGCATCATAATTCAAGTACTCGTGCCAGTATGTAGTGTGATCTCAATTTAGAATTGGACCGACGTGTGTGTGTGTGTGTGTGTGTGTGTGTGTGTGTGTGTGTGTGTGTGTGTGTGTGTGTGTGTGTGTGTGTGTGTGTGTGTGTGTGTGTGTGTGTGTGTGTGTGTGTGTGTGTGTGTGTGTGTGTGTGTGTGTGTGTGTGTGTGTGTGTGTGTGTGTGTGTGTGTGTGTGTGTGTGTGTGTCAGTCCGTGGCATCAGACAGCAGTTCAGAAAGCGCTCCTCTCCTGCCCATGTTCATCTCTGAGCTGATGCTGGATACCCATGCATTGTCCTACCAACCATCCCAAGACAACTTCCAGGTTTGGGATTTCTCACCTTGCCCCATGATGTAACTTCTGCTAATATCTAATGTTGATGTATCTGTTATAAGTTGTGTGTGTGTGTGGGTGCGTGTGTGTGTGCGTGTGCGCGCGCTTGGTTCGACCTGACAGGACACTATAGGCAAGATCATCAGATGCTTCCAGGAGACGGTGATGTCAGTGGACATGCTGGTGTCAGACTCCTACTTTGACTCATTCACCCAACCCAGGATCACCAGGGTACTCGGTCAACACCTCGCTATTCCACTGACGCTTGTGAAATCAGTCAGCAACAATGCCTAAAATGTATTGCAACTGCATTAAGTTAGGGTTGATCCAACAAGCATTGTGTGTGTGTGTGTGTGTGTGTGTGTGTGTGTGTGTGTGTGTGTGTGTGTGTGTGTGTGTGTGTGTGTGTGTGTGTGTGTGTGTGTGTGTGTGTGTGTGTGTGTGTGTGTGTGTGTGTGTGTGTGTGTGTGTGTGTGTGTGTGTGTGTGTGTGTGTGGTTGTTAGTGTGTGTGTGTGTGTGTGTGTGTGTATATATATATATATATATATATATATATATATATATATACAGGTGCCAGAAAAGACGTGTGGAAAAGGTCCATGTCTTAAATCCATGCTGACGGATGACATGCACCTTCAGAGCATCATCCACAACATCAAGGTCAGCAGATATAAATGCCACATAACATGGCTATCATTGAGGGTCAAGACAGGTGGGTGGAGCTTGGGATTGGGTCAGTTGAGTTTTGCGGCTTGCATTCCTGCAAGACGGCGTAGAAGCACCATGTTGTGACCGCCTTATCCATAATCCACTGACACTAGAACATATTTTCGAAACCTTGCTGTAACTCTGGTAATCAATATATCTGGTTGTCACTATACTTTGTACGTACAGTAACAGGTTTCCTCTTTGTTTTTCTGCCTCCAGGATTCGCTTCACTTCGCCTTCAACTCGGCTAACGTGTACTCGCAAACGTTTGAGCACGTCCGCCTGTTCCACAGAGACAACGAGGGGCTGGATCTGGATGCTCTGGGACGACAGGATCACGGTACTGTAGTTGATGATGTCGTCATCATCATCTTCATCATCATCTTCATCATCATCATCGCCATCATTATCATGGCAGCTTTTCTAGAACTCAAAGTCACTTTAACCCTTTCACTACCACACTACCAACGGGTTAACCCTTTCACTGCGACAATACAGAATGTTAACCCTTTCACTACCACACTGCAGATGGTTAACCGTCTGTAGTGTGGTAGTGAAAGGGTTAATTACTCTCCGATTTATGAAAGCTCAGGTTGAGATAGCATTTTGTGTCGATCATGAATTGAGGAAGCCCTTGGCGATCTTTGAGGACTAAGGTGTGGGTTAGGAGTCGGGCGGATGCGTCCTGGACCAGTTGGAGTTATTGATGGAGCTACAGTATAGCGCTGGTTATTGATGGAGCTAATAGCGCTGGTTATTGATGGAGCTACAGTATAGCGCTGGAGAAAATGAAGGCAGTGTTTCAGCAGCAGGGTGGGTGAGAGAGGGACATATCTTTGCGATATTACAAAGGTGGTAGAAGGAACTAGGTTCATCAAAGATCATCATCTCTCCTGTTGCATGAGGAACAGGAGAGAGTTGTGCCGTCAAAGGTGAGTGTGGGGTCATCGATTCTGCTGAGGGTGGAATTGGAGCCGATACGGATTTGTTCAGTTTTGTCATTGTTGAGTTTCAGGAAATGTTGTTGCATCCATACTTTTGCAGACAGGCAGGTCACTTTACGTTTATTTTAATCCCCATTAGCCTATTCTTCCTGGGGTCCATAACACGTAAAATACAGTTACAGGCTTTATACACTCACAACCATTCACATGGCATACAGACAATTAAAACAACAATACATACTCCTAATCAAATTCATAATACAATACAACAATACATACTCCTAATCAATTCATAATACAATACAACAATACCTACTCATAATCAATTCATAATACAATACAGCATAATATACAATTTAGCTTTTGCATACATTATCTATGTTCATATCAACCAATTATACAATCTTCTAATAATATATCCATATCAGACACATACATTTTCATTTACATATATCCCTATCTCCTTATCAGACACATACATTTTCATTTAAGTACATCTATTAGGGAATGTCAATTTCTTTGGTTGAAAATGTTGTTTTACCAATATTCTGAAACGACATTTACTATTTTTTAGGGGTGTAACGATACATCGATGCATCGATTCTAATGTGACGATTCAACTGCATAGATTTGAAAATGTTAGAATCGATTATAATCTAAAAAAAATATAGATCTTTTGGGGAATTAACTGAGAGAAAATGTATCGAATCGAATCGTGGTCAAATGAAGAGATTTCATGATGCATTGAATCGTTGCCTGACTAATCATAATCAAATTGAATCGTTGTGAGGTCGCATCGTTACACCCCTACTATTTTTCATTTATAGTTTATTTATACATTTAAAGACATTTCACAATGTACATTTAAACTGGCCTGACTCAGTTACAAACTGTTTTTCAGCAGGTTCCTGTTATGCAGCACATGAAACAATAATTTAAATACAAAACAAAATAGGCAGTTGCACTATACAATCATATAATTGTTGTGGACAGCAAGAACAAACATGCAGTCATAGCAGTATACAAATCAACAGTATCAACAATATTAAGACCTAGGAAAGAGTCGGATCAGTGAGTACAGATGTTTTCTAGCATCAGATGTTTGTAGGCAAGATATCATCCAATGTAATCAAAAAAGTCAACCAACGAACAAGATTCTTCTACCGGATCTCCTCTCTGGTAAACAAAAATACCCTGAAGACTAACAGGAGCACTCATTCAAGGGTACTACGACTATGCTTGCACCTCATGGTACCAAAGCACCTCAAAGGCACTAACAACAAGATTACAAACATCACAAAACAAACTGGTCAGACTACTGCTTGACCTTACTCCTAGAACCCACCTCACTCCTGCCCATTTTGACAACCTAGGATGGCTTAGAGTAGACGACAGAGTACAGCAACTTGCAATGGGCCTGGTCTACAAGATACACTACACCACTAGGGTACCTATGTACATGTCGAAATACTTCCCAAAGGTCAGTGAATACCATAACCACAACACCAGAGGGAGTTCCACAAATCATGTCCAACCCAGATTCGGCTCAAACAAGGGACTAAACACGTTTCGCAATTATGCTACCAATGCCATCAATGTGGAACGCCCTACCCACAGCCGTAAAAAAAATGTGAATCACTACCCACCGTCAAAACCGCTCTGAAAGAGCACCTACTGGAGGCTGCTATTTGAAACTGGCCCCCGTAAATGTCTGAACCCCCCTCCCACTCACCCACCCCCTCCTAATGTACAGTTCCCTCCCCCTCGTATGTATGTATTTACTGTTAGGATCTGTTTAACAGTACTGTATATCTGTATGTCATGTATGTCATACATGTCATGATTAGATTAGATGATTAGATTAGATTTTTATATCTGTATATCTGTATGTTGTGTATGTCATAAATGTCATTATGAATTGAAAATGGGGGACCCTGATGTAAACAAGACGAAAGTCTTTCTCTGGTCTGCATCCCCTTAACAATTGTGTGTATGGAGCTGTACTGTACCCATTCTGCAATCTGTTAATTCAAGTTATCAATCAATCAATCAATCAATCAATCAAGCCTGTTTGAAGTGTGAGATGGAGGTTATTGCTCTGATGTGGAATGGGATTTCGTTCCAAATGTTCTAATGTATGTACGTGCTTACTGTCGTGTTACAGGCACTTTATTTTGCACTTTTAAAAAAACACATTTAATTTAGCCATTGATATTGCCTTGTCAAGCGCTGTAAGCTTTGTTTTTTGTTATGATACTACTGTAGGCTATAATGTAGATCAGTGGTTTTCAACCTTTTTCATGCCAAGGACCCCTAAATTGATACACATTTGCCGCGGACCCCCAATTGAAAATATTTTGTGCCAGGGACACCCAGGAGCAAAGATATCAGTTAATTTTCGCTTTAAAATATTTAAATATTCAAAGATGTGCAAATTTTTTCAAGGTTTTTCAAAAATAGCAGATCTTCAAGCTCATAGCGTGGCACTCGGTGCCGCGCTGCCGCTATGAGCTTGGTGAGCTTGCTAGAGCTTAAAAAATTGCCAAAGCTAAGTGGTTAAATGATTGTGACGCTATTAACAAATTTAGCTGGGGAACCCCTAGCACTCCCTCAAGGACCACTGGCTGAAAACCACTGCTGTAGATCACTGCCGGTACGTGCGCTGGGAGCGCACCGTTTAAGTTTGAAAGTTTGTGTGTCTGAAACGCTATGTGATACAGTACAGTTTACACAGCACAGTACATGTTCTGTAGCTACTATTGCACTAAATGGTAACACTTGAATACGTTATGCAAATATGCAACTTGTTTGTTGAAATGTTAATAAATGGGAGCTTCCTCAAACAGCCATCTCTTTCCCGACAATCCCCTCTGTGCACAAACCCTTACATATGGTAATTAAACATTAAAACACCTGCGGCTTATATATGTACACATCATTAAATTTAGCTGCTGCGGCTTATATTCAGGTGCGCCTTATAGTCCGAAAATTACAGTAATATATATATATTTTTTTTACAAGTCGATTATTAATTTCAATATAGAATATCCGTTGACAGTACAATTAGTTACTGCACACTACATCACCCCTGAGTGGAAGATGGAAAGCCAAACTCCCCCACTGTACCAAAAACCGTAAACCGAGATACGTACCGTACCGTGGTTTTTGTGTACCGTTACACCCCAATCTTTTATGAAAAAGTCCATTTGCTTTGTCTGACATGTCTGACATGTTAGCTCTCTTGGTATTGTATTTTTAGCAGTGGTGGATATTCTCCAATATTGTATTTTCAGCCCCATTGTTTGATACCGGTCAATTGGTGCATCACTAGAGAAAGGGTGTGTATGGACCATCCTTTTTACCCAGAGGCTTGACACGTACCTTCCCCATCCGCAGACGTGTCGTTCTTTGAGGCCAGTCTACTGAAATACCACAGCGAACACAAAGAGGCCCTGGGCATCCCGCAGAGGAGACACCTGGGCCTCCTGCTAGTGGACACATCACAGCTGAGGAGCAAGCTCATACCCTCTCCCCTACGCTGTCTGGTCAGGGGTCTCTCTATTTCTCTTTCACTCTCTCTCCTTCTATATCTATCTCCCGCTTTCTCCATCTCTCTCACTTTTGATCTCCCTCTCTCTTGCTCTCTCTTGTTCTCTTTCTCTCTCTCTCATGCTCTATCCCTCTCTTCCTCTCTCTTCTTCCTCTCTATCTCTCTCTCTCTCTCTTTCTCTCTCCCTCCCTCTCTCTCATTCCATGGCATCTATAGGGTGACACAATTGTCTTTACAGATATAATGTTACTAAGTATGTTAAAAGAAAATTAAGAAAACCTGTCTGATTTGTCAATAGTGTAGTGGTTACGTCATTTAAATTTTTTCATGTTCCACCCTCTGTTCCACTTAATGTATTTCCCCATTGACCATTTATAAATTGGCTTGTTTTAGATAAATAAAGCATTAACGTTGGCATGGTGTACCTTTCTGTGCGTATTTATCCACAATCTATAGCTCAACATGAAAATATTCGCAATGGTAGCAAAATAACAACGTTTATGTTTTCGTTCGCTGGGAAACTACACTGCTATTTGGCGCTGCTGACTGACGTCACCACAGCGTAGCCTCACAGACTAGTCACAGACCTAGGATCAGATTTCCCTTACATTCGATAAGCTTAACAATTCGTACAATGGGAAAATAACTGACCCTGAATCTGTGGCTAGTATCTCTCTGGTGATCATATCCATTTATCAGATGAAGCCAAACACCATTTCTAAAAGCAACAACCACGTTATCATTATTTGTATTCACTGCATATTACATCACTAAATAATACTAATGTAAATCATTGTTTCGTTGTACATATTGTGTATAGTTTATAACGTTATTGTTTTTACGGCGGGCTCTACATGCCCCGATTTAAAATGGTTATCTCCTCTTTGTATACTTTTTAGAGAATATGCTATACAGCATTATATATATCGTTCTTATTTACTTTTGTCCTCACAGACAAAGTATTTTTTTTCTTTTTCTTTTTTTAAATTTCTGCTTATTTTCTCCTTATTTTCTATTTTTCTCCCATCCCAATTTCGTATCGCCAATTCTCCCCTTCAATTCTCACCTCCCCTGTCTTGACCGTTGCTAGACTATGCCTCCCACTGGTCGGCTGTAGTGAGGATAGAAGCCTTGCATCACGTGTCCCCTCCGGTACACGAGGAGGCAGCCTGTCGCATCTTTTCACCAGACAGCGCGGACTCTCAGTGGCGAGGAGTAATGCGTGGGAGGCTCACGCTGCCCCCGATACTTCCTGTCTCTGCTGTACAGGCGTCACCCAACCAACCTGTAGGAGTCGCTGTCCACAACGTCCAATCCCCACCCATCGACTTTCCACCCGCTACCTCTGCCAATTGAGATAGTATGACGACTGGCCCAAGCCGCAGGCAATTCTGACTCGGGGAGTCGAGACCGGAGTCTCTTGCATTGGTGACGAGCGCAATCTCCGTTACGCCACCCAGCCGCCTAGACAAATTATTCTGCCAGGGAACTTATGGACACGACAGTAGTAATTATACGGTTTTTGAGCTTGTAACGTTAGTTAGCTATCGTGGCATCAGCCGGCTGTGACGTGTAGCTAGCTAGCTTGCTAGCCGGCTGCCGGCATGATGCATGCAGTGCACAGGTCTGAGAAGAGGACCTGCACATTTTACTCGGTCCCGAAACACCTCTACATACCCCGATTTAAAATGGTTAACGACAGTAGACATTGCTAACGTCTAGTACGTTTAGCGAGGTAACGTTAACGTTAGCTAGCTAGCTAGCTTGCTGGCCGTGTCGTGGATCAGGTGACAGCACTGAACAGGCTGCCTAGTGAACAACAGGCTGCTTACTGGTAATTGTAGTTCTTTTTTTATGACAAATTAAAAACCTTATAACTATTTTTATTTCAACCAAAAATGCTTAAACAATAATGTTAGTGGTAGAACTCATTTTGTGCAAAAATGGAAAGCTTGCCAATGTTCATGCGGCAGAATTGTTACAATAGCCGATAATCCATTTTCCCAATGATGATTATCTATACGGGTGGAACAACCAGTGACGTCAGACTACACCTCCCTATAACTGGGAGTCCTTTGAGTTAATTCAAAAAGCACTTGGCACCGGTGTTTCGGTTTTGGAAGATATTGGAAGAAGAAAAGCCAGTGGACGTCAAATTATTTGTTTGTTGCAAATCAGATACAAGCCTTTCTAAAGCTTCCTGCCTTTTTTTAAGCTTGCATGTGAATATGAGCCCTAGCCACCTAGGTGTGTTCCTCTCTATGCAGGCCATCCATGACATGCTTCCTCTGCTGGCTAAGAGGAAGTTGGATGCCATCATTGCTGAGGTCCAGGATGCCAAGGCTAAACTGGGGGTCATCCCGTCCACCACCACTGAGTTTTTCAACTCCCTCACCTTCCTTGACGAGATACAGCAGAGGGTAAGGCACACATTTATACTATAGGCTGGGAGGTATACATAATATTAAGGGTATACTGTCATGGATCCAAAGGTATGGGTTTTTCAGTATACCATAATTCAAGACATTTAGGAATTATAACATTATACATGTTTTTAATTTTTTTTAAGTTAGTCTAGAAATAGCTTCTTGGTTAAGTATTTTAAAGATGTGTGTATAAAAACTGGATTAAAGTACAATGTATACCTCTTTGAATGAAAAAGTACCATGAGTATTATCATCATCATTATTGTCATTCTCTTCTCTTCTCTTCTCTTCTCTTCTCTTCTCTTCTCTTCTCTTCTCTTCTCTTCTCTTCTCTTCTCTTCTCTTCTCTTCTCTTCTCTTCTCTTCTCTTCTCTTCTCTTCTCCTCTACCCTTTCCTTTCCTTTCCTTTCCTTTCCTTTCCTTTCCTTTCCTTTCCTTTCCTTTCCTTTCCTTTCCTTTCCTTTCCTTTCCTTTCCTTTCCTTTATTTTCCTTTATTTTCCTTTCCTTTCCCCTCCTCATCTCTCCTCTCCTCTCCTCTCTTCTCTCCTCTCCTCCTCTACCCTCTCCTCTTCCTCTTCTCTCCTCTCCTTTCCTTTCCTCCCCTCTCATCTCCTCTCCTCTCCTTTCCTTTCCTTTCCTCTCCTCTCCTCTCCTCTCCTTTCCTCTCCTCTCCTCTGTCTCCTCCAGAGAGAGGTATGGGAGAAGCAGCAGGAGACGGTGTCTCAGATGTACAAGTTGATTGACATCTATTCAGTGGCCAGGCCCCCTGAGGACTATGCTGTGTTCGTCAAACTGAGCCCTGACATCAAGGCGGTGGACCAGGCTATCGACATTGCGGTGGATGAGAGGGACTCCAACATGAACAACAGAGGCTGTGTTAAAAACATTATAGGGGGACAAAATCCCTGTTGTTCTGCCACCATGGGACCCTATTCCAAAAAAAAAAGTAGTGAACAGCTAGAGACAAATAATTTTTTGATCCCGTTTGTTGTGCCATGAATGATGAATTTGAGTTTAAAAGTGTAATTGTCAGCTAGCTAATGTTACGTTGACTACTGTACATATTTTCTCTAAAATAGGGTCCCACTGTGTGGTTAACGGAAGGGGAGGGACTTCGCCTCTCTATGGAATGGACTGTCAGGGACATTGATAATAGACCAAGTGGAGAGGGAAGGGTTTGAGATAGGTCAACTCTCCTTCTCTAATTGGTTCGGTTCATGTGTGGGTAGATTATCAAAATATATGAACAAACAATTAAATAAATATATGAAGAAGTTAATTAAGTTGAAGGTAGGTGTAAATGGGTAGAGGGCCATCGCAGATCCTCTATTGAGTGCAGCGAGGAAACCCCTGCTAGGCTCTTGATGATAGAATGAACCATAAAGGACCACAATTGCGTCTAACAACACACTGTAGAATATCGTATCCAGCATATCAACGGAGAAAGTTGTGAATTGGGCAATTAAGTCTTGAAAAATAATGATAATCATTTGTGGACTACTACTTTAGAGAGCATGTATGACCTACAGTCATGAATCCACCTCAACACATCAAGTACACAATCAACTTAAACAAAAAAAATGAAAAACATGAAGTGAATATAAACATGATTTATATTCATGTTTAACATAAACAATCATTGATGTTATGAGGGCCCCCAAAAGGTAACCTAAGCAGGGTTCAATGTGCAAGTGAAGCGCTGCATAGCCTGTGTGACCTGTGTGGTCTTTTCAAAACAGATTCCCAGATCATATGCAAAGATATGGTGCAGGTTGAGTCAACTAGAGCAAGACACTATCATTCTCTTTTATGCTTTTTTTTGCTTTTGTATTTTTTGAACATGAATTAAATTCTGTATTTCAAACAGAAGCAGATTGACGTGTATCAATGTGATCCCCTTACTGTCGTGCGGATGGCTCTCTTCCAACATGACTTTTGTGTGTGTGTGTGTGTGTGTGTGTGTGTGTGTGTGTGTGTGTGTGTGTGTGTGTGTGTGGTTGTGTTGTGTGGACGGATGTCGTTGTGCAGGACCATCAGATTCTGGACATCAACACGGGCCGCTCCGATGTGCGCCGGCTGCTGGGAGAGATCCAGATTTCCGTGGATGAGCTACAGGACAAGGCCATCACCTACACATCCTACCAGAAGCTCTTAAAGGTACTGCAGTACTGTAGTACACACCGGCGTGTCCCCTGTGTTCTATAGAAAACATTGAAATTATGGTATATGGGTAAAACAAGGTAACTCCTTAACTCTTTGGACGCCACTCACGAATAAAGTCGGGTTAACTCGCCAACGCTTGAGCGTCAAACCCGAGAAAAGTCAGGTTTTCTATTGTTATTTCTTTTATTCGATATTCCCATTCATAATCCATCGAGGGAGCCTGTGTTATCATTGGGAATGAGTCTGAGATGGCAAACGTCCAATACCGCCACCTGCCGCCTTGCGGCCGGTATTGCACATCCTTTGAAACTCTGGCTTGGGCTGTGTGTCAATCTAAAAAGTCCAGGCCGGGTTTTCCTTGTCGGGCAGGACAAGCGTTTATAACACATGGATTGAGGAGAATCAAGCACTCCCGGTTCATGTTCTTTGGTGGATTATGTTGGCAACACGATCGACATCAATACTTGGAATGGCGATCAGATAATTGGAATATTCTTTTTGGAGTACATCCTAGTCAAGGTACAATATGGGTTTAACACAGCTTTACGGTGGGGTCTGGAAGCTCGGAGTTGCTAATAAACAGTTTAAATCATTGTTACAAAACGAGTGGTACTCACAGAGCGAACGTTGACAAGATGGCGTCTTCTTCTTCTGCCGCTATTTGGCTGCCTGGTGCGCATGCGCTGTGACACCAACGGCGGAAATGGACGTTCGGTCTGTAAGTACCACTCGTTTTGTAACAATGATTTAAACTGTTTATTAGCAATTCCGAGCTTCCAGACCCCACCGTAAAGCTGTGTTAAACCCATATTGTATGCTGGGTATCTTTGAAATTCATATCTGATATATTTTTGACCCACCCCCAGCTCATAATTCAGCGCTTGGTACTTAATATGAGCCTGGCATAGCTGAGAGTGACTGCGGATACAAAAAGCCCCTGGCTTGCAGATCGCAGTCACGTAAGGGGCTAAGGGATCCAGGACTCAGGAACATGGTAGGTAATGTATGGTAAATAGGAACTACGATCTGGCAGCCTCATGACATCTGAGCCAGGTCTAAATTGGAAGACTAATCAGCAGGTAGATGTCAATCAGCTGTTCCTCGGTCTTTACACACCTGCACCCAGGGTTAGAAACTAACAAAAAAAATGTTGGGCTTTTTTTGCCCCCCCTTAATTGATTTTCAGGGCCTTTTTTGTATTTCGGGGGCACTGAATTTTTATGATGAACATTTACATAAACATTTTAAAACATTGTCGACACTTACCATAATGCCATTTTGTGGCTGCGGCTGTCTTGGTGGCGCAAAACGCTGTATTTCTTTTACAGTCTTCATCCCTATGTTTGATAACGTAATGTTAATCTCTCCATATATAGGGCTCTACGCTAACCTTTTTCCCAAGGAGCACATGTGCTCTTAAATCAAATTTAAATAAATAAAATCTAAATACAGATTTAGGAGCACACAAAGAAATTTAGGAGCACAGTGAAAATTGTTCAAGTAACAGAGTTTATTAACAAACTATTTATTACATGCATATTATACTGTGCATGTGCATGCATGCATAGGGCCAAACATCTGTGCAAATAGCACATACCACCAAAATCACACATTGGCCCATGCCTACTAGACGCAAAGGATATCGGTTGTCAAGCTGCTTTTGTATGTTGTAGTTTTGTCACGATACCAACATTTTGACTTTGATACAGATAGGAAAGGTAATGGAATATATTATTAGATGACAGAACATGGAAAATTCTTTATACAATTATTTAATTCATTATAATTGAAACGCTATTGAAAAATAGTTCATTAATTAATAGTTAATGTAATTATTCTGTTACAGCTACTGAGCTATAATTTATACTATAGCTACTGTGCATCAATATCTTCCTTTTGAATGAAATAGGTTCAGGAGAGAGATATGTTGAGAGGGAGGGGGAGAGAGAGCAAGACACACAGACACACACACACACACACACACACACACACACACACACACACACACACACACACACACACACACACACACACACACACACACACACACACACACACACACACACACACACACACACACACAGATAGACAGATATTCTCAGCCCCCCCTTCCCTCACTATGCTTACTGTGTGCGACGTGTGTGTGTGTGTGTGTGTGTACAGCATGTGCGTGTGCAAACGGGAACGGGACGCGTGTATGCTTTTACCAGCGCGTTCGTGTTTCCGGGTTCCCGTTTTGCGCTCTGATTGGCCACTGACCTATGCTATTACGCCCCCCTTTACGCTCTCGCCTGAGACGCGCTGTGAAGCACCAGCGGGGCGAGGCGGTGGTTTCTCCCCGGCTCCGTGCGCCTTGCTGCCGCCGGCTTGTCTCACATGACTCGGTCCAGCTCCAGCAGCAGCGGCCGTCTTCCGCCTGCGGTATCCTCCCTCCAGGCCCCCGAGGCGGCTCGTTCTTATTATTATGCCCCATTGTTCAGGTCGACATGGTCGCACAAACACGTAGGTTTCAATCACTGAGCTGTCTGTCTGTTGTTGTGTGTCTTCGGTTCGGCTACTGTACATGGAGATGAGACCCCCCGCCTCTCTCTCCATAATAGACGCAACCAGGCGTGCATTCTCGTGGGAAAACCCGAAACAACATTTAATAAAGACAAGTGTTAGTTGTGTTTCCCCATCTACCGTCAACATGAAACCATCCACCACCCGTTGGAGGAGTAGTGGGGGAGAATAAGAGGAATATTTTTAAATAGCAAGAATTATCGACTGGCAACTCTGTGCTCGTCAGACCTGCAGCTGCTGGTACTGTATGGAGAGAGAGGCGGGGGGTCTCATCTCCATGTACAGTAGCCGAACCGAAGACACACAACAACAGACAGACAGCTCAGTGATTGAAACCTATGTGTTTGTGCGACCATGTCGACCTGAACAATGGGGGATAATAATAAGAACGAGCCGCCTCGGGGGCCTGGAGGGAGGATACCGCAGGCGGAAGACGGCCGCTGCTGCTGGAGCTGGACCGAGTCATGTGAGACAAGCCGGCGGCAGCAAGGCGCACAGAGCCGGGGAGAAACCACCGCCTCGCCCCGCTGGTGCTTCACAGCGCGTCTCAGGCGAGAGCGTAAAGGGGGGCGTAATAGCATAGGTCAGTGGCCAATCAGAGCGCAAAACGGGAACCCGGAAACACGAACGCGTTGGTAAAAGCATACACGCGAACGGGACACACATCTGTGCAATAGCACACACCACCAAAGTCACTGGCTTGCCCACAGTGTGCGTGTGCTAACTTCGCTAGCGTTATCAGCCGTCAATATAACATTAGCTGCCTCGCCGGATTCCTCTTTCTCCTTGTCTCTCTTTCGCTCAAAATAAAAATGAATGGGCTTCATGGCTGGCTGAATTTTTAGCATTGTCTGAATGTATAACTTGCCTATGCCGGTACCGTGACTTTCTTTTCCAGCGCGTACTGGGTTATCGTTTCCTTTCTCTCACATGAAACCAGTCGCGTCACAACAGGAAACTACTGTGATTGGAACGGTTATGCGGCTTGTGGAATGTGGGACTTGTAGTTTTTGAACAATTAGCAGCGGAGCGAAAAAAGCACTACCTACAGAGTTTGTAATATTCACTCGTCTCGCGCACTATGCGAGTAAATAATTTTTCCGGTTCACACACATATTTTTAGGGGCAAATGCGAGTGAAATGCTCGCACTGTAGAGCATATATAATTAGATATAATTAGTAAACTGTCTGGGGCTTTTTTTGCCCCCCTTAACTGATTTTCGAGGGCATTTGGTCCATTTTCGAGGGCATTTTGCCCCAAGCCCCCGTTAATTTTGAACCCTGCCTGCACCCCATCTTGTACTTAGGAGAGAGAGAGAGAGAGAGAGAGAGAGAGTAGCTAGGTCGGGATAGAGTGAGATAAACCAAGGGTTATAGAAGACGGGAAGCCTGCAGGCTTGGAGGTGCATGGCAATGTCATCAGGTATAAAGTCTAGAGCTGCTCCATCGACATTGAATGGGACCCACCGTATATAAAAATGTTTATACTCAAATTAGCTTTATTCTATAGTAGTGTTTTCACTTCTGAAACAGAAAATGGATGCTCTCAGTGTCACCTTTACCATCTTACCCAAGTCATTGTCTATGGAGCAGCTCCAGACTTTATACTTGATGACATCACAAGTTTGAGTTTTAGCACTCTAGATTAGGGAGAGAGTTGTTTGTTCTCACTAATATTCTTGGACCGTCTCAGACCATAGGAATTGCATGTATGCATTCTTAAATTGGGCGTACTTCCCCTCCAATACATAGAACATTAAAAAGCCTTTAATATGGCTTTACCGCCGACATGTTTCAACTTTACGTCGTCATTCCGCAGGGATGTGTCAACTCAGAACAAAGAGTGCCAGCAATTCTAGAGAAGATTGGAAAGATAAATCAATAGAAATTGTTATTTATCCCAATTCCCCTCTCCAAAACATGATCATGTATACAGCCAGTGTTTTGAATTAGGGCTTTCCACAGGATTTATTGGCAAGATACCGAGGTACCGTTGATGACATCATACTACTTACTTGCTAGTCATTTCACAAAGTGGTGCAGCACCACCATTACTGCTGCTACCGGAGAACGCTGTTTAACATGGTTGAAGTGTCCTAAGTAAAAGTACAAGTTTTAGCACTGAAACCTGCAGCAGAACCCACACTTTGACAGAAGCCGGAGATGAAAAACACCCAGAAAAAATAAAAACACGGCATAGTAGAAACTGGTGAGTAGTTGTGAGGACAGCCCAGGAATGTGGAAGTGCGCTCCCCTCCATCCAGGAGATATACATACAACAGACAGTATGTCAGCAAAGACCCCAACCACAGACTGTTTCAGCTGATGCAGTCTGGCAGACTGTAGAGCCTCAAGTCCCGGACCAGCAGACTCAGGGACAGTTTTTTCCCCCAGGAAGTCAGACTCATGAACAGATAGCACCAACGACTCGCTACTTGGCTGCCCACTACTCACACATGCGAGTGCAGACACACACGCACACGCACGCACACGCACACACACACACACACACACACACACACACACACACACACACACACACACACACACACACACACACACACACACACACACACACACACACATACACACACACACACACACACACACACACACACACACTTTTGCTTTTGCTGCTATGAGGTTAAGGAGGTAAAGTTCTATTTTATTCTAAACACAGGCACATTATCATGTTCCTATTAGTTGGCTTTTCATCTAGAATCTCCAACCTGTGCTCCCCCCCCCCTCCTCCTCCTCCTTCCCCCCCTCATCCCCCCCTCCCCTCTTTGCCTTCTCTAGGTGGAGGTGACCAAGTTGGAGGCCTTGGATGAGCTGACTGCCGAGGTGAGGCTGAAACACCTGCTGTGGGACTCCCTGGAGGAATGGGACTCCATACAAGATGGATGGATGCAGGTGAGACACGGATGCACGTCATCTATTATACACAAACACAGAAACACACAGTCAAAGTTTATTCGCCACTATATACATAATACATGTACAATGGCAGAGAAGTGCTTCCTCTGTGAGCCTCCCGCTAGACTGTCAATACAAAAAACTCTATACACATGGAAAATAATGTTCAGGTCCCTTGTATAAACGGTTATGAGTAACTAAAGTAACAAAAAATACTCAAGTTCATTAATGTAGGCGGATATTCAAGTAAATATTTATACAAATAGCCTACAGGGCAAGAGCCCATGTATTGTATTTATAATTTTTATGTCTTTTAATCTACATTCATTCTGATTTAATTACTGGACTGTCATTATTGTTATTATTTCTGTTATTGTCCTGTGATTTATCATTTATTATTACTGTTACTGTCTTGTTTGTCTTGTTTCATGTTAAAAAAGGGAAAATAAAAAACATTTGTTCAAAAAAAACAAATAGCCTACAGGACATTGGGTCTCATTCTCCAACGGACTTACGACAAGACATTTGCTCTCGGGGCCATTTGAGACATCTTAGGGCCGGTTGTGGGATTCCCCAACCGTCCCTAAACTTGGATTCGGCCGTGACTGAGCGCAGGATTTAGGAGTGCTGAGGAGCACACTTAACTTGACAGACTGATGTGCTCCGTGTTCTTAATGGCTTTATTTGGGAGGAATCATAGTGATTCCTTCATGTCAACCCTACAGGCCTCCTTATTATTATAATTATAATTAATTATAATTAATTAATTAATTAATCATAATGAATGTAAAATAAATATGACTATTTGTACGATAAGAAATTACGCATTTGATGTCGGAAAAATAAATAATATGGATTCATCTGATCACAGGGCAGCTGGATTAACCATATCTGAACCAGCTATTTTGGACAAATGTATAATTACTTAATTACTCAGATATTCAAACACAATTTATGCAATTATTGTGAAATGATTGAAAATAATAATTATTTAATGCCTTCTGTGGCATTTGTATTTCTTATTTGTTACATATCTGTTTTATTGATTAATTATACATTTGAAAGAATGCAGGTTATAGGCTATAGCCAACATGCAATATATCCCATTGATTGGTACAATGGGACAGACATTTGTTTTATATAGCTATAACCTGCATTCTTTCAAATTATATCATTAATCAATAACACATATATTGAAATACACTATGTAGCTTATTACACCAACACTGCAAATGACAGTGGATAAATAAATACGAACTAAAGCTAATCGCGTGGCAATAGACTGCATTAATATCAAGTTTCAAGTTTCTTTAATATTTGTCATACAGAAGTACAGAATACTTTTATACAAAATGCTTCTTACTGTTACGCTCCAGAGACTGTGCAAGACAAGATAAGTATGAAATAAAATAACATAGTAAAATTAGAAGTAAAAAAATGAGGTCACAGTGTTCAGTTTAGACATATGTACAATGTTCGATGCAGAATAGACGTAGTTACCATACAATATACAATACTGTGCAGTGTACTAATATACAATACTATATAGTGCAAGGCAGAAATGGGACGAGGTGCAATTTAGGTACAATTCACAGTAGGTGTACGAGTTGTAGTGCAAATCCTTTATCAATAAATATAAAGTGTAAAGTGTGTTTGTGTGATCTAAAGTGTGGAGAGTGGGTGCTGCAGTGTGTTGTTTGTTTGAGTGAGTGTGTGGGTGTGTGTGCTGTGTGCATTTGATGGTTGTTGCATAGTGTTTATTGTTCGTTTAGCAGCCTGATGGCCTGGGGATAGAAGCTTCTTCTGAGTCTTTCTGTGCTCGCCTTAAGACTCCGGTATCGCTTGCCTGACCGCAGCAGTTCAAAGAGGCAGTTGTTCGGGTGGCTCGAGTCCTTAATAATTCTCTTAGCCTTCCCCTTGCACCGCTTGTTGTAAATGTTCTGGAGGGTGGGAAGCCCCCCTCCAATTGTGCGTTCGGCTGAACGTGTCACTCTTTGTAGTCTGCTACGGTCTTGTGCAGTGCTATTCCCAAACCAGGAGGTGATGTTGCCGGTCAGGATGCTCTCTATTGTACATGAGTAGAAGTTCCTAAGGATCTTCTGACTGACTTGGAACTTCCTTAGGCGCCTGAGGAAGTAGAGGCGTTGTCGTGCCTTCTTCACAACACTGTCAATGTGTGTGGTCCATGTCAAGTCCTCGGATATGTGGGCTCCGAGGTACTTGAAACTGTTCACTCTCTCAACCGGTGCCCCGTCGATGCTGAGGGGGCTGTAGTTCCATAAGTCTTGTTGTGTGCGCCACACACGCACACTGTATAGCCTATGTGTATAATGAATGAACAGTATATTATTCTAATTACTTGTTTCATTAGGATTTAGTAGATACTATATATATGATCTGCCCTATACGTACAGTAAGTACAGTACCAGGGCTTGACGTTGACACCTGCCCAATGCGGGTAGAATTCGTCATTGGCGGGTAGATGCGTCATTCTACCCGCCAATCGGGCGGGTGGTTTTTTGAGGGGGCTGTAGTTCCATATCAATCAATCAATCAATCAAATTTATTTATATAGCACATTTAAACATGACACTTGTCAACCAAAGTGCTTCACAAAGGATGCTTGGTTCATACACATACAGCTCATTATAGTAATATTCCACAATTATTACATTGATAGTAATAATGGCACACAGTCATAAATTCACCAACATGCGCATTTGTTATACATGCAGGACTCTTTGAGACAGACGTATGCGTATTACCGCTGCCATGTTTGGCGCGGAGCACCCGGGGGGGGGGGGGGCTGGGGGGTGGGGGTTGTTGTGTGCGCCACACACGCACACTGTATAGCCTATGTGTATAATGAATGAACAGTATATTATTCTAATTACTTGTTTCATTAGGATTTAGTAGATACTATATATATGATCTGCCCTATACGTACAGTAAGTACAGTACCAGGGCTTGACGTTGACACCTGCCCACCTGCCCAATGCGGGTAGAATTCGTCATTGGCGGGTAGATGCGTCATTCTACCCGCCAATCGGGCGGGTGGTTTTTTGAGGGGGCTGTAGTTCCATATCAATCAATCAATCAATCAATCAAATTTATTTATATAGCACATTTAAACATGACACTTGTCAACCAAAGTGCTTCACAAAGGATGCTTGGTTCATACACATACAGCTCATTATAGTAATATTCCACAATTATTACATTGATAGTAATAATGGCACACAGTCATAAATTCACCAACATGCGCATTTGTTATACATGCAGGACTCTTTGAGACAGACGTATGCGTATTACCGCTGCCATGTTTGGCGCGGAGCACCCGGGGGGGGGGGGGGGGGGGGCTGGGGTGTGGGGGTTGTTGTGTGTGCCACACACGCACACTGTATAGCCTATGTGTATAATGAATGAACAGTATATTATTCTAATTACTTGTTTCATTAGGATTTAGTAGATACTATATATATGATCTGCCCTATACGTACAGTAAGTACAGTACCAGGGCTTGACGTTGACACCTGCCCACCTGCCCAATGCGGGTAGAATTCGTCATTGGCGGGTAGATGCGTCATTCTACCCGCCAATCGGGCGGGTGGTTTTTTTTTCTATGAAAAAAAAACATTGTAGTCTACAAAAGGCATCTGGAATAATGAAGTCAATCCAGCTCATACTATATAAATACTACAACTCCCACAGGACTGGGTGCGCACAGTGTGCTCATTCATTGGCCCATCCACTTCGCCCGGCCCCTATCGCGCACATCGTGTTGCTTCCGTGTTGTGTGTCTGGCAGCTGACAGCTGAACGAACGCTGTTAACATTAATAGCTCAACTGGTTACAATACAGACAGTTAGCTAACGTTATGTTACAATGTGGCGGCATATTGTGGGTGTGAAAAGACCCGGTGAACCAAACCACCAACAAACAAAAAATAGAAAAGATAATGAGACAGAGTCCGAAAACACGAACAAAGTAGAGGAGGTGAATAAAAGAAAACGGGTGTTCATTGAAAAGTGGCGCTCAGGTCGCGAGTGGCTAGGATATGACAAGATCTCTGCTAATCTACATGGGGAATCCGACTGTTAATTAAAACAAAGCATCGTGAAGGCCCGAGGTGGGTGTTGACACGATGTGATTTCTGCCCAGTGCTCTGAATGTCAAAGTGAAGAAATTCAATGAAGCGCGGGTAAACGGCGGGAGTAACTATGACTCTCTGTAGCCAAATGCCCCTCTTATTTTATCACACACCACACTACTGACACTTTGGATTAGATATTATTTTAGCACACACCACACTACTGACATTTTGGATTCGATGTTATTTTAGATGTTTCTGTTCAAATAAAATCATATGTCCAAACAAATGCTTGCAGTTACATTGTCCAATGACCTATATTTATAACTTTTTGGGTGGGGGCGCGAGTGCGGGGATTTTTGGCTGGTGAAAATGCTGAGTGGCTAGTGACTTTGGAAAACCACTAGCCACAGTGGCTAGTGAGCCAAAAAGTTAACGTCAAGCCCTGTACAGTACACATATTAAGGCCGCCAGAGTCGGGCATACCATGAGCGGACTGCATGGTGGACTGCACTACGGGCAGCGCAGTATCTGTGCTCTCCTAATAAAACAAGTCATTAGAATAATATAAGCCTATACGTCATTCATTACGCATGTAGACTATACAGTACTGCATGCGTGTGTGTGTGCGCGCGCGCTGCGGCAGGTGCACTACGAGCTGTATTATATATGATGACAATACATTAAAGGTCCCATGCATTGCTATTCCTTGCACTATTTAGGCAACTTTACACAATTACAATTACACACAATTCCTGTGAGTCTATGGAACACATCTGGAAAGTTTTTTTCAAAAAAATGCATTGTTTTATATTTTTAATCAAGTACTCAAAAGCAAACATTTTCAATCTCAGGATTTTATGCTGTTTGTGCTGGGATCCGCCCATAAGCGCTTTGAGTGACAGTCACCCACACAGTCTGCGACTGGCAGACAGAGAGAGAGATAGAGAGATTGATGGGGATACTAATACATTTCACCGCGGGGGGGGCATAATCCCACGGGACAATGCATTGGTAACTTGTTTCAAATGACAATATATACCTCTGTGAATATTATTGCACGGATCGGAATACGGGCGTGCGCGTGGGAGTGTGCGCAAAGATATTTTGACAGTGATATGGAGTGCTCCCGAGGTCCCTCTCTCTCTCTCTCTACCAGGGAGAAGCCCTGCGCGTCAGGTTGTGTGTCAAATGCGTGTGTGTTTGTGTTTCACACACTCCTGCACCGCGGTCCTTCTCTCTCTACCAGGGAGAAGCCTCGCGCGTCAGGTTGTGTGTAAAATGCGTGTGTGTTTGTGTTTCACACACTCCTGGGCCACGGTCCCTCTCTCTCTACCAGGGAGAAGCCCCGCGCATCAGGTTGTGTGTAAAATGCGTGTGTGTTTGTGTTTCACACACTCCTGTGCCGCATCCCTCTCTCTCTCTCTCTACCAGGGAGAAGCCCTGCGCCATCAGGTTGTGTGTAAAATGCGTGTGTGTTTGTTTCCCCGACAGAAGCTCTTCTCTCTCTCTCTCTCCCTCTATCTCTCTCCCTCTCTCTCTCTCTCCCTATCTATCTCTCTATCTCTCTCTCCCGCTCTCTCGCTCACTTGTTCTCTGCCTCGCTTCACTTTGAGGAAGTGAAGGTATTTCCACTCGCTCTGCTGTTGAGGGGGCGGAGATATGCAAATCAGTACCTTATTCACGTCAGCAATACTGTCAAATCAGAACGGCTTAGTTGAGTGAGGGAAGATCTCGTGAACTCGAGACTAGACTGATGAGTCAATATGATAATTAACGACACAGACCACATTGATATAATCCCCCATTGCTAGGAAACAATGCTAAACACTGGAAAAGGCCATTTATAATGCATGGGACCTTTAATCTAATCTCATTTTGATCGGTAGCAAAGCACTTCCACATATCGGCCACCATTTTCACACGGCTGCATCATCAGTTGCATTCTAATGAGCTGGACAGGTGTGTCTAACTATTGACTTTTTGCGATTTCATTTGCACACGGCACAGATCCTGTCTTTATAAGGAGCTCTCGGATGCATGGTTTGTATGCAAATGACCTAGACAGGGACGCGTGTTCATGTTTCCGAATGGTGACATTCTTCATCGTCCGCATCCCAGCTGTAATCGTTTGAGCCACTTAAGACATCTTCCCCACGCATTGGGGAATCAGAGTGAACTTGTCGCCGATTTTGTCTCTTGTCGGTTCCAAGGTGGTTGCCCTAAGAGAAGTCTTTGGGAAATGTTGGAGAATGAGACCCATTGGGAATATGGAAAGGAGTGTGGATGTGTAATACAGTCAGCGAGAAGTGTATACAGATACAAGACATGATAATTTAGGATGCGGACGGCCTGGGGGGGTTAGCAGCCTCTCGCTCTCCTCTCTGTGTTGGCCTTATTGAAGCGTTATTGGCAGCATTTGCCTGACCTCAGTAGAGAGGAGAGCAGCACGGTGGTTAACAGCGCTGCCTCACAGCAAGCAGTTTCATGTGTTGGAACCCCTGGCGGGAGGCCTTTCTGTGTGGAGTTTGCATGTTCTTCCCGTGTTTGCGTGGGCTTCCTCCCACATCCCGGTACTCCGGTTTCCTCCCACATCAAAAGACGTGCATGTTAGGAAGGGACTACGGATGCAAATAGTCTCATTAGCTAACTAGCATGTTACGCTCTCTCCCAGAGAAACTTCTTTTCATTTTTTCAAGCGACTCCATATGTATCGGAGGAGACATGTGTGCAGTCCACACCCCCCACCCCAGAACGACTTGTCAGATAGGGCAACGACCAGGAGGGAATTGTCATGACGACAAAATTGGCGGATAGGAAAAAAAGGAGATAGGGCAACAAAAAAAAAGACTCCCTTGTTCGCATGGCTGGTCCTTCATCCTGCAGATTGGAGAGTTGACCTCAGGTGGTACGCTCAGCCAACCATACCATTCTCTAAGTAACATTCTACGAGACTCTAAGTCAGTGTTTCTCAAAGTGTGGGGCGCAGAGGCATGCCATGGGGGGCGTGAGCGACTAGGGAACCAACGCGCTGAACTATTTGTTTTGAATATTCATGACGCATCGTATCGTTACTTATGTGCCGTCTTTGCCATGGAAATGGCATACGTTCAAAGTCATAACATGCACAACATGTCATCTAACTAGTGTGCAATGAATGAATGAATGACGTTCGAAATATAAATAACTTTTCTTAAACCATTGTTCATGATTCTGCCTAAAGCCAGGACTCGGCAGTGCATGCTTCACTCGCATTTGATAACCCTTCTCTCTCTCTCTCTCTCTCTCTCTCTCTCTCTCTCTCTCTCTCTCTCTCTCTCTCTCTCTCTCTCTCTCTCTCTCTCTCTCTCTCTCTCTCTCTCTCTCTCTCTCTCTCTCTCTCTCTCTCGCTCTCTCTCTCTCTCCCTCCATCTTTATAAAAAAGATTATCTCCGTAGACTGTCAGTGCCAGTTGGGCTATTTCCTGCTCTGCTAGTTTCTGACAAACATCTAGAGAGAGATAAATAAGAGTAAATACCTTAACCCTATCAAAACAGCAGTAAAAGTGTATATTTTCATTTTTACCAATGTTTTTAAGATTTACAGAAAATAAGAATTTAAGAAATAAGAAAAATAACACATCCTAGCCCTCCAAATTCCTCAGAGACTCAGCAGCCGCCATCACCCCAGTCATCACCCACATAATAAACCTCTCCATAAAACAGGGATACGTCCCCAAAGACTTCAATATTGCAAGAGTGACCCCCCTGCACAAGAAAGGCAGCAAATTAGACCCAGGCAACTACCGCCCTGTTTCAATTCTTACCTCCATCTCAAAAGTCATGGACATTTTTTTCTACGAACAGGTCGAAAAGTACCTTGCGGGAAAAAAGGGAATCTACGAATTCCAATCTGGCTTCAGAACATCCCACTCCACTGACACATGCCTTCTCTATTTGAACGACAACATCAAACAAGAGGTGGACGCGGGCAAATACTGGACCTCCAAAAGGCTTTCGACACTTTCAATCACTCCATTCTGATTGACAAGCTAAAAGCAATTGGTTTTGATAGTTCATCAGTGGATGCAATCCTACCTGGAGGGGAGAAAACAGATGGTGGAGGTAAATGGTACACTACCCCCCCCCCCCCCCCCCCCCACACCCCCTCCCAGTGAGTTGTGGTGTTCCACAAGGAAGCATACTAGGACCGTTACTGTTCCTAATCTATGCAAATTACATGTCATCAGCTTGTGACTGCAACTTGTTCATGTTCGCGGACGACTCAGCCCTGCTGGTCTCTGACAGGGACAAGTTGCAGGTTGAAAAAACCCTCAGCTCTGAACTCGGCAGAATCTGCACCTGGCTAGCTGATAACAAACTATCATTACACCTGGGTAAAACAGAGTCCATTATCTTTGGATCAAATAACAAACTCAGCAATGCCAACGGCTTCTCTGTTACAGTGGGTGACAATATTGTCACAAGGAAAGATGCAATTACATACCTGGGTTCCATCCTAGAGGCAAATATTTCCTGTGACAAAAGGACAACCAATGTAATCAAAAAAGTCAACCAACGAACAAGATTCTTGTACCGGATCTCCTCTCTGGTAAACAAGAATACCCTAAAGACAGGAGCACTCATTCAAGGGTACTACGACTATGCTTGCACCTCATGGTACCTCAAAGGCACTAAAAACAAGATTACAAACATCACAAAACAAACTGGTCAGACTACTGCTTGACCTTACTCCTGAAACCCACCTCACCCCTGCCCATTTTGACAACCTAGGATGGCTTAGAGTAGACGACAGAGTACAGCAACTTGCAATGGGCCTGGTCTACAAGATACACTACACCACTAAGATACCCATGTACATGTAGAAATACTTCCCAAATGTCAGTGAATACCATGACCACAACACCAGAGGGAGTTCCACAAATCATGTTCAACCCAGATTTGGCTCAAACAAGGGACTAAACACGTTTCGAAATTATGCTACAACAATGTGGAACGCCCTACCCACAGCCGTAAACTAATGTGAATCCCTACCCACCTTCAAAACCGCTCTCAAAGTGCACCTATGGGAGGCTGCAATTCGAAACTGGCCCCGGTAAATGTCCAACCCCCCCCCCCCCCCCCCCCCCCCCAATGTACAGTTTATTTCCCCTCAAATGTATATTCTCTTTTAAAAACTCTGTCTCTTAAAAAGTACTGTATATTTGTATATCTTGTATGCCATAAATGTCTGGATGTAACAGTACTGTATATCTGTATGTTGTGTATGTCATAAATCTTATCTTTATCTTATGATTAATTGAAAATGGGGGACCCTGATGTAAACAAGACGAAAGTATTTCTCTGTCACACACACATTTGAATACTTTATTTGTTTCCACAAATTATATTGCATAAACAGGGAATCAAATATATCGGGCCAAGCAGCACTGAACACTTAAGCGTACACATAGCACCTCCTTCTCCATGTGGCTAAGCTGCCAATAGTAGCTAAGACAAAGCAATATTTGGCTATTTGTTTGGTCTTTCTTTTAGACATTGCAGCAATTCTCAGACCGCTCATGGTGCATTTGTATACATGGCCAAGACTTCAGAATATAAGTACACTATATCTACACCTGTACCCAAGGCCGGCCATCACATTGAGCAGTGGTTGGTATTTTATATACTTGTCCCGGAAAGCCTGGTCTATGTACAGGTCAAAGGCACAGCCTACTCCTACTTCACCTCCTTGTGGCTGGTGTCAACAAAAACAACATCAGGTGTATTTGGTATGTTAGCAAAGACATCATTGGTGAAATAAATAAACATACTTGGCACACACACACACACACACACACACACACACCTTCACACCTACACACCTACACACACACACACACACACACACACACACACACACACACACACACACACACACACACACACACACACACACACACACACACACACACACACACACACACACACACACACACACACACACACACACACACACACACACAGTCACACACACACACAGAGGTTCTTTCCTCTCAGTGTCTGTCTCTGTTCATCCATCCTCAGAGCACATTTTATCAACTGGATACGGATCAGCTTAGTGGCCAAGTCCTCAAATACGCCAAGTATGTCACCCAGCTGGAGAAAGGCCTGCCATCCAACAATGTGGTGCCCTGCCTCAAGCACAAGGTGGAGGGCATGAGGGAGAAGGTGGGTATGACATTGCACCATGTGGGGTGATGTGGGCTGTCTACTCCTCTTTATTGAGATAGACGGAAGGCTGGGAGGGATGGACAGCATAATGGAGGTGTTACGTGTGGGGTGTGTTTGTACCCTGATCAGGTGTTCCCAGTGTGTGATGTGTTATGTCTAGTTGTAGTTCCCTGTCCTGGTCTTGTAGTCCTTATCGTTTCCCTCCCAGTTGTATCCATTTGCAATCAACCCAGGTGTGTCTTGTCTCGTCATCCCCTCGTGTATAACTGTCCTGTCCTTCCCTGTGTGAGATGCTGATCCTGTTTGTACAGTTGTCGTTACTTTGTTATTCCTTTTTACAAACCATGGTAAATATTATTAAATATCTTTTGTTGGTTACTTTGGCTACCGTCTCCTCATTATGTTACATTGACAAGACAACGAGCACTCCTGCAGTCAATGGTAACGTAATAGGAGGCATAGGACAGCATGTTCTTTATTGAGATAGAAGGAAGGATGGGAGGGATGGACAGCGTAAGGGAGGCCTAGGACAGCAGGTTCTTTATTGAGATAGAAGGAAGGCTTGTCTAATGTTTGTAAACACGGAAGTAAAACAGATCTATATTCAGATTTATAATGGATTAGGAAAGTTCCACATAGTGTATTTTCACTCAACAGATCCATCACACTGATATGGTCAACAAACCATGGATCAGGCCTTTATGTATATATCAAGTTTTTGTATAATATGTGGCACTGTGGCCATGTGTGTGTGTCTCCTGCAGCTGCCTGTGATCACAGACCTGACGAACCCCAGTATGAAGCCTCGACACTGGGAGATGTTGGAGGCCGTGGTGAATGCCAGTCTGACCGACGCGCCTCTCACTCTGGGCACCCTGGAGCAGCTCAACATCTTCTCCTACAGCCTGGATTTACAGGAGGTATCACATATACATGCATCACCTGTACACACACACACACACACACACACACACACACACACACACACACACACACACACACACACACACACACACACACACACACACACACACACACACACACACACACACACACACACACACACACACACACACACACACACACACACATTCACAGGATACATATATTCCACATAATAACAAACAAACACAAATAGATGTATTATGGACTGACGTGGCTTTTGACCTCTAGGTGTCAGGACAGGCTTCTGGAGAGGCTTCACTGGAGACCGCGATCGCAAAGGTGAGAGGAGAATAAGGCTGGAGAGGAGAGGAAGGGTGGGGGAGAGTAGCAGAGGAGAGGAGAAGAAATTGCTTCCACATTTCTCTGAATACCTGCTAGGAGGGAGGAGACATTGTGAGATGAAGTGACCGCTAACCACAGGCAGTTTTTATCTGATTGTTTGGAATGGTTGAGAGGCACAAATAGATTAATGAGCATTGAAAGACTGAATATATTTGATACAATATCATTATTTGACATACATTTTCACATTTTGCGTTTTTGATGCAGTGTGTGCAAGTGCAGCTTGCAGGGACATCTTTGAACATCATCCCTGGTTTTAGACTGTGTGTGTGTGTGTGTGTGTGTGTGTGTGTGTGTGTGTGTGTGTGTGTGTGTGTGTGTGTGTGTGTGTGTGTGTGTGTGTGTGTGTGTGTGTGTGTGTGTGTGTGTGTGTGTGTGTGTGTGTGTGTGTGTGTGTGTGTGTGTGTGTGTGTGTGTGTGTGCGTGTGCGCGTGCGTGCATGTGATTTGTTTCTTGTAGTTGACTAACGACTGGGCGACTGCTGAGTTCATTCTGCTGCCTCACAGAGACTCTGAAGATGTCTTCATTCTGGGAGGTACTGATGACATCCAGGTAACCCCACCCGCCCTCTTACACACACACACACACACACACACACACACACACACACACACACACACACACACACACACACACACACACACACACACACACACACACACACACACACACACACACACACACACACACACACACACATACTGTATGCAGCATACACATGGTCTGATGTAACACACCAGCATCACTTGAGTACCGTGTGTGTGTTTTGTTTTGTTGTGTTGTGTAGGCGACCCTGGATGACAGCATCATCAACGTGGCCACGCTGGCATCCTCTCGTTATGTAGGTTACATCAAGGCCAGAGTGGACGAGTGGCAGGGTCAACTAGACCTGTTCAGCGATACTCTGGTAAGATGGACCTCTTGGAATACAATAGAACAGAATAGAATGCATGCATGAATGAATGAATCGATGAATTCATAATGTGTGAATTCATTCATTAGGATAGAGTAGAAGAAAGTACAATGAATGAATTAGAGTGGAGTAGAATAGACGAGAGAGACACTGGTATCGAATCCGGCTATCAGCGTTGCCTCCGGCTTAGCCGGCCGTCATACTGGCTCAATTGGCAGAGTCAGCGGGAGGGAAGCCGGTGGGTGGGTCCGGGTCGTTGTAAACAGCGACTCCTACAGTTCGGTCGGGGCGCCTGCACAGCGAGGGAAGGATCTGGAGGGAGGTAGTGTGACCTTCCACACGCTACACTCAACCAGTGAGAGTCCGCGCTGCCAGGTGAAAAGAAGTGGTGGGCTGGGTACACATGTGTCGGAGGAAGCATGTGATAGTCTCCGCCCTCCCAGACCGACGGTAGGGGGTAGAGTGCGCAACGACCAGGAAGGGGATTGGGAATTGGCATAACGACTAACATTGGGAGGGGAGAAAAAAAAATGAAAATAAAAAATGTAGGAGAGCAGTCGAGATAAATCGCAAATAAATCGCAAGATCGTCATGAAATATAATTTCACAAACTCTACATTTCCATGTCCCAAAAATGTATTAATCCCTAAGTCCCCCCATTTTTTTCACATGGATTGTGGGCCAACGTCAACTGGTGCTGTTAAAAGTATTCGCTGATCAATCGAATCCATTGCTCATCAGGGCTGCCCCTCTCATAATGTGTTCAACAGTCTTACTATTTATTGATCACATGAATCCATTGATCATATTGATTAGGCTGACTAAAGTAGAGGACGAAGATTGTATTTATTTTTCTCAGATCAGCTGTATGTGCAGATGTTGGAAAGTTGTGTGGAAGAAAGTGTTAACATGTAATCTCTTTGCCTGTGTACTACTGGCAATACGGTAGTCTAGGTTGCCCTCTGGAGGCTGTGAAACGCATGCGCAGTTAGTCTGTGTCGACCACGAGCATGAGGTCCACTGTTCGTTAATGGCTCTGTATTGGTGTTTGCAAGTTGATCAAATAAACCAAGTTAACAGAAGATAAACGTCGTGTTTATTTATAGTAGACTAACATTGGTAGCAGAGGATGGTTAGCAGAAGATGGCTACTGCTAACTACAAAGTTCCACGGAAGTTCGACGAGTCTCGACCATACGAGTGTTGGAAAAATGAGATCGCCATTTGGAAGCTGGTTACTGAACTTGATAAGAAGAAACAAGCCCTCGCCGTTGTCCTGGGGCTGGAAGGAAGGGCAAGGGACATTGCTATGGAAATACCAGCTTTGGACTTGAACACCAACAATGGTATGGACACGCTGCTAGCAAAACTAGATGGCATATTTCTCAAAGAAGAGAGATACCGCGCATACGATGCATACTCTTTTTTTGACTGTATCAAAAAGGAGAGCTCCGTGTCCATGGCGGACTATGTGATTGACTTTGAACAACGTTACAACCGAATGAAAAGGTACGACATGACTCTCCCTGACGCCGTGTTAGCTTTTAAACTTTTAGACACGGCTTGTCTAGACGAGAAAAATAGACAAATGGCGCTGACTGCGTGTACAGATTTAACGTTTGCGGCAATGAAGTCTGCGCTGAAGAGGATCTTTGGGGGGAGAGTGCACGGCGGCACATCAAACGGAATACACGTTAACGATGAAGCGTTATTCACGGAGCAACGCTCACAAGGAAGATTCAGACGTCCAACGACGCAGCAGTTTGGACAAGTTGGACAACAAATGCAAACGTCACAGGGTACCAACCCACTGGATAGGTTCGGTAAGAGATCAAAATGTGCTATATGTCAGAGCACGTTCCATTGGGCTAAAGACTGTCCTCACAAGAGTAGTGAGCAAGTGAAGCTAACTGACGATCGAACAAGGGTAGAGGAATGTGACATCACACTGCTTACTGCTGTACTGTCTGAAACAGAGGTATTCCTAACTGAGTCCTTAGGGACTGCTATCATTGACACTGCATGTACCCGCACAGTGTGTGGAGAAAAATGGTTGGACAGCTTCGTCGCTGATCTCAGTCAAAGTCAAGTGAACCAGATGGTAAAAAGTGAAACTCCAAGCTCCAGACCATTCCGGTTTGGAGATGGAAATATAGTGCATTCTTCCAGAACACTGAAACTGCCTGCCAAAATAGGACTGACAAAATGTCGAGTGGAAACTGAAGTAGTCAAAGCTGATATCCCACTACTTTTGAGTAAGACATCACTGAAAAGGGCAGGAACCATCTTGGACATGGAGAATGATAGCGCTGTGATGTTTAAACAGAATATCCCTCTTGAACTCACCAGTTCAGGACACTACTGTATAGATATCAGAGACAAGGACACAGGAATGAACCAAATTGAGATTGAAGATGAGGTCCTTACAGTCACAGAAAATATGACCTCAAATGAGAAACACAAAGTTCTCCTGAAACTACACAAACAGTTTGGTCACGCCTCTGCAGAAAGACTACAGCGACTCCTCCGTAGTTCGGGAAATAAAGACAAAGATTGTGACACTATTTTACAACAAATAGTACAGGAATGTGACATATGCCAGAGGTACAGCAAGACCAAGCCGAAGCCTGCTGTGGGCTTGCCTCTGGCTTCAGAGTACAATGAAACGGTGGCAGTGGACCTGCACGAGTTGGAACCAAGTTTATGGTATCTCCACGTCATTGACCAGTTTACACGTTTCAGCGCGGGAAGCATTGTGAAAACAAAGAACTCCTCTGTGATAGTGAACTCTCTTCTTCATACATGGATCAGCGTTCATGGCCCGCCACGGAGACTTTACAGTGACAATGGAGGAGAATTCAACAATGCGGAGTTCCGTGACATGGCAGAGAACTTTAACATTGAGACAAAAACCACGGCAGGATACAGCCCCTGGAGCAATGGGCTACTGGAGAGACATAATCAGACCCTCACCGACATCATCCTGAAGGTCAGACGGGAAAATGGATGTGACTGGCAAACAGCCCTGGACTGGGCTCTCATGGCTAAGAACAGTATGCTCAATGTGCACGGCTACAGTCCTCATCAACTGGTGTTTGGCCAGAACCCCAACTTACCTTCTGTACTGGTTGATAAACCACCTGCGCTAGAAGGTACCACGATGAGTGCTAGAGTAGGAGAACACATTTCAGCTTTGCATGCCTCTAGAAAAGCATTTACTGAAGCAGAGTGCTCAGAAAGGATAAGACGAGCACTACGTAAGCAGCTCAGACCCACAGATGAGAAATATGAGATGGGTGACAAGGTGTATTACAAACGAGCTGAATGCACTGAGTGGAAAGGACCAGGGATAGTTATTGGTCAGGATGGGGCTGTTGTTTTTGTGAGGCATTGGTGGTTGCTTAGTGAGAGTGCATCACTCTAGGCTTTCTAAGGTGAACACAAAGGTTAGTGAAGAGCACATGGTACAAACTGATGCTGACACAGAAGCAGGAAGTGAGCAAGGTATAAACAATGCAACTGGTAGTTTAGACAGTGAGCAAAATACAGAGAATGAACATGAACAACAAGAAGCCAGTACAAGTGAAGCTATCGATCCACCAAACACTTTGAGTGGTGTAACTCTAACTGAAATGGAGCATAGGCCTAATGCCCATAATAATCCTGCCCCTTCTGCAGGTGTGAGTTTAAAAACAGGACAGACGGTAACATATATGAACAGAGGTGACACCACTCTACTTAAGGCAAGAGTCTTAGGGAGATCTGGCAAGGCTACGGGGAAATATAAAACCTGGTATAACATGCAACATCTAGACAATGATGGTAGTGATGGGCAAAAGGAAGCAGTTGATATCTCACAGGTTGATAATCTCAACATTCAAACAGAAGACAGAGAAGCTGATGTACTTGTAACCAAAGACATTTCATTTGATGCAGCTAAACAGGAAGAAATAAAGAGCTGGCACAATAATAATGTATTTGAGGAAGTTGAAGATGCAGGGCAGAAATGCATTTCCACCAGATGGGTTTGTAGTCTTAAAGACACTCCCAAGGGTATCGTGCCTAAAGCCCGACTGGTTGCCAGAGGTTTTGAAGAGCGGAATATTCAAGAGTTACCGAAAGATTCCCCCACATGTGCCACAGATTCACTTAGACTTATGTTATCAGTGATATGTCAAAACCAGTGGGAAGTCCATTCTATGGACATCAAATCTGCATTCTTGCAGGGTATTGAGCTATCCAGGGATATTTATATCCGCCCCCCTCTAGAGGCAGGATGTCAACATGTTGTATGGAAACTAAAGAAATGTGTATATGGTCTTGCAGATGCATCACTATATTGGTACAACAACGTGAAGGAGATCATGCTGAGTACTGGTGGTAGAGTCTCACAGGTGGATCCGGCAGTCTTTTACTGGTTGGATGAGCAATGTAAGGTCACTGGGGTGCTTGCATGTCATGTAGATGATTTTCTTTGGGCAGGCTCATCTAACCTTTCATCCAATGTGATTCCCCAACTGCAATCTGCATTTAAGGTTGGGCGTGAGGAGCATGAAAAGTTCTCCTATGTAGGAATGGATTTTGTAACTGTTAAAGGTGAAGTTCAGGTACATCAACAAAGTTACATTGAGAACCTGGAGCCTATTCCCATACAAGCAAGTCGGGCCACACAGAGAAATGAACCCCTCAACGAAATTGAGAGAGAGCAGCTACGATCAAAAATAGGACAGATCCTATGGGTTGCTAAACAGACGAGACCTGATGTAATGTTTGATTCATGTTGTTTGGCTTCTAATATAAAAGGGTCAACAGTACAGTCTGTTCATGATGCCAATAAAATAATCCGTAAGCTAAAGTCTGAAAAGGTGACACTCAGATTTCAACATCTGGGAAACAGTGATGCTCTGAACTTGATAGTTTTCAGTGATGCTTCATTTGGAAACCTCCCAGACGGAGGTACACAGGGAGGTACTTTTATAACACTTATGGGAGAAAGAGGGAAGTTTTCCCCCCTCTGTTGGCATTCAAAGAAAATCAGACGTGTGGTTCGCAGTACCCTTGCAGGCGAAACCCTTGCCATGTCAGATGGGGTAGACAATGCAATTTTTCTAGCCACACTATTTTCTGAGCTCACTACTGGAAATGCTGGACTGAATACACTCCCTGTAATCTGTGTGACCGATAATCACTCTCTGTTCGATGCGCTCAAGTCCACGAAACAAGTCACAGAAAAGAGACTCAGGTTGGAAATCAGTAGCATTAAGGAGCTCATTCAGAACAAGCGCATCAGGCAGGTGCGTTGGTCAGACACAAAATCTCAGCTCGCTGACTGTCTCACAAAAAAGGGAGCTTCGGCTCTTGTGCTCTTAAAAGCACTCGGTGAAGGACAATGGGATCTGGGTTAAAGTGTTTGTTTGAAATGGAACATTGAAAACATTTTTGTTTATGTATTTGTTTCTAAAAATGTTTCCCAAATTTATGTTTAATACTCAGGGAATTTAAACATTTTTGTTTTATGATTCATGCAAGGTAATGTTATTTTTGTTTTGTTTATTTCTTTAAAAAGATAGAATGAGATTGTTAACATGTAATCTCTTTGCCTGTGTACTACTGGCAATACGGTAGTCTAGGTTGCCCTCTGGAGGCTGTGAAACGCATGCGCAGTTAGTCTGTGTCGACCACGAGCATGAGGTCCACTGTTCGTTAATGGCTCTGTATTGGTGTTTGCAAGTTGATCAAATAAACCAAGTTAACAGAAGATAAACGTCGTGTTTATTTATAGTAGACTAACAGAAAGTTGGTCTGCGTGTGTGTGTTTCCCGACGTTAACATTATTGGGCGAACAAGACAAAGATGAAAATGCTCAGCTTAGTCTAACTCTCAGTTGTTGCATGAATAGAACAAAGGCTCATTCAAATAACATGCAACATGAGATATCATAGCTGTATACTGTATAAACTCCAGTACAAAGATATCACAGCTACATACAAACACAGCCTCCAGTACAAAGATATCACAGCTACATACAAACACAGCCTCCAGTACAAAGATATCACAGCTACATACAAACACAGCCTCCAGTACAAATATATCACAGCTACATACAAACACAGCCTCCAGTACAAAGATATCACAGCTACATACAAACACAGCCTCCAGTACAAAGATAGCACAGCTACATACAAACACAGCCTCCAGTACAAAGATATCATAGCTACATAAAACGAAAAAAATATCATAGCCCCATAAAACGGATTGTTGTCAATATGTATCTATGTGTATCTACCCTCTGTACAGCACTTTGGGTTGACACGTGTCATGTTAAATGTGCTATATAAATAAATCTGATTGATTGATTGATTGATTGACATACAAAGTTTACAAACACAACCTCCAGTGCAAAGATATGTGATTATCTCCCATATTAACTTATATTATGACCCTGTCACTCAGACATCACACACAAGTACAGGCTGAAGAATACTAGAATAGAATAAATTAGTCTAGAATATAATATAATTGAAAAGTGCTTAATTTGCCCTCAGGGGCTTAATCTCTCACATGGATTAAGTTTTGTTCAATACAATAGAAATACAATAAAAAACCAACCTTCCAGGTCATTATAAATTAGATAGTCCATGATTTATAAAGACATCAACACCCCTACACCACAGAGACACATGCTGAATACAGATCTTCACTCTGAATCCGGTTTCAAACGTTGAACACTGGAGCCCCCTGGTGGCTGTTGAAAATAACTTCCAGTTGAAATGGGTTTGTATTCTATGTAATTCAGGGGGTGTCAATGTAATTAAATGTAATGTAATAACTAAATGTTCTATCTATTCAATTTGTGCTCACCAGTTCAATATGTTATTGTAAATGCACATATTTTCCTTCTCTGGTGCCTCAATGAATACAATGAAGGCTAATTGTATAAAACGTGGGTACAGAGCCTACGTTTATTATTATATTTATCTATTTATTTTACTAATTTAAATTACATATAATTAAGTTTCAATTACAGTAATTATTCAAGAGTTTGTAAGATTAGCAATTCTTCACTAATCTTGTCCTGGACTATTGGAGAACGAAGTAGTACACACACACATACATGCACACAAAACATCCCTCAGCTCGGCTTACACTGAAGAACCATATAACTCTGTTTTACGTTTTAACAATGTAACAATATTTTCAAACTATATTATCTAAAGATGGAAAGTTAGAGGGTTGTGTTCACTCATAGTTAAGACAGTAGAGGTTGGGTAGTTGCTTGTGTGATATATCACATTCAAGTGATTTAGATTAACATGGGATGTCAATTCAATTATTTCCACAGCTTTGATTTCAGAGCAGGTACATGAAATTAATAAAGAAAATAATGATGAATTTGCAAGCTGATAATACATATTAGGTTTCAATTAGTCATACACCCACAACAGTTTGAAGGTTAGTCATTCTAAAGGAGAAGTGGAACACACATTTGCATGCAATATATACACAACTAAAATCTCTCACCTCGGCATCTCTTTCTATCACAGTTATCACACTTATCTTGCACAAAACCATTCCCACTGGTTGATTTCAGAGTAGGTATGATGAATTAGCAATAATTAACTTGATGAAGTGAAATCGGATGCAACAGAATAATACCACAGCCTGTGTCAAGTAAAAACGGATGACTGACGAGCTTTTAAAACTGAAAGTAAATAAAAACACAAGGTACAACTGAAGGCTAAATACTGGGTCCTCCTCTGATGGCCCAAGAAGGCAGGGTTAGGCTATTGACTAAAAACACGATGCAGGTGCAGATAACACTGTGTGTTTTCAGTTGAATTGCTAGGAGAGGCAGCAGCCCAAAAGGAATTGATAAGCAAATTTAGTCTGGGGGCCACAGCTGAACATGCCAGGCCACGTAGCTGGTCCATGGGCCTCGAGCTATACTGTAGTCTGGTGTAATGAATTACCTGATTTGATTCCGGCTGACGCTGTACATTTAGTACAGGGAGAGTGGAAACGTTTTGTTGCATGTGTGACCTGGCACTATATCTCTTCTTTACCTCCTTTCTCTCTACATCTCTCCCCCATTTCTCTCTCCATCCCCCTCTCTGTCTCTTCCCATTTATCTCTCCCTGCACCTCTCGCTCCCTCCCTATCTACCCCATCTCCCCCTCTCTCCATCCTCATCCTCTCTTTTCCCCTACATCTCTCCCTCACCCCCCCCCCCCCTCTCTCTTGCTCTCTCTCTATCTATCTCTCTCTCTCTCGCTCCCCCTTACCCATATATTCTTCCTTCCCTTCCCCTCTCTATCCCTCTCTCCTTACTTCCCTCTCTCCCGGGCTCCCTCTCTCCCCTGTCTCCCTCTCTCTCTTTATCTCTCTATATCTTCTCCTCCCTCTCTTCATCCCCCATATCTCCATCCCCCTGTATCTTCCTTCCTCTCCCCATCTCTCTTTCTTCCCCTTCATCTCTCCCTCCCTCTGTATCTCCCCATATTTCCCCATCTGTCTATCAATCTCTCTTCCCCTTCATCTCTCCCTATCTCTCCCTACCTCTCTCTCTCTCCCACTAGGATGAGTGGTTGTTGTGCCAGAGGAACTGGTTATACCTGGAGAGTATCTTCTCAGCTCCAGACATCCAGAGGCAGCTGCCTGAAGAGGCCAAGATGTTCAGGCAGGTGGACAAGACCTGGAAGGAGATTATGCGGGAGGTCGACAGGCTGCGCAATGCTCTGAAAGCAGCCACACAGCCTGGTGGGGGAGCGCACGCACACGCACACGCACACACACACACACACACACACACACACACACACACACACACACACACACACACACACACACACACACACACACACACACACACACACACACACACACACACACACACACACACACACACACAGGGAGACATGTATACACAGACATCCAACAAGGTAGGGGATGTCACACATAGCCACTCACACACACATAGACATACAGTATAAGGCTTTCACACACAGTTCCTGTGTGTAATCTTCAGGCACAGCTAGTGTTTTTCAGCATTTCAAACATGCTACATTCAGAAACATTTACAACTTGTGAGTAATTCAGCCTCTTCCATTTCCGTACTACATTTTCTTCTATAGGGAACGTTTTTTATCTTTAAGATTGTGTGAATGTAGTGAGCTAGCAAAACTAGCTAATAAAGGGGGTTGCATTCTAACGATGATTGACAATTCATCAAAGGTACAAGCTGCTGCAGTGTCCCGAAATGACTACAGATTACATTAGTTCTCTAAAAATAAATCAACAATCATACATCAAAGTTTGCTACGATTTCACGTGCAATCAATGGAGCATCCTCGTATTCCCATTATCACCTGGCTGCACAACAAACATCGACAGCTATGTGCTCTTCTTCATCCCAAAAGCAACTTCACTTTGCTGTCCAAGAGTACCGGTGTGAAAGTTATCAAATTATGTTTACTGGAGAAGGAGAACACAATAGCATTCGACTTTTGTCACATCTCCAGTCTCTCGTTGACAAAACATCTCTTGTGAGTATCTCATGATTGGTTCACTCACCCCTCGTGAAAAGTGTCTTTTCGTCAGATGGACGTAACCCTGCACTTGTCCCTGTGGCTCGTCCCAGTATTTTGCCCTGACATCTTGCTAGGTCGTGAGGTGGGAGACGGGCGGCGGTGCAGATTTCCCATCTCAGGGGTCGACTGTGAAGGATACACCTTCTAGATACACATACAGAGAGACACACTGTCTCAAAAAAAGAACAATCGAAAAACTGTAGAATTGCTTTTGTTTTTTCATACACATTATAGAGATGATTTGCCACAAGAATAGATTCAAGATTCAACAGTTTATTTATCACATACATACCAGGGCATACAGTGAAATGCGGTTGGCCATGCCCGCTACGATTGTGCAAGAATACAATAGTAATACTAGTAAATAGTAATGAAAATAAGTAGAATATACATGATCAAATAGACGTGTTAATAAATCACTTCAAGGCACTGGGTCCTATGTACACTCCTATACAATATACAGTTTTACTTCTATGTCCCTATGCTATACTTGCTGTTACTAGCTATACTATGCAATAATCACAACAAGTTATTTTCTTAAAGTGTCCTTTTTTCCCTTCCTTTAAATTGTCCTCTTGTGTGTTTAAAGTGACCTATGTTTGTGTGTGAGTGAGTGCAGAATGTTGTGTATGTGTGTGTGCTTGTGTGTGTAGAAATCAGTGTTCTGATGTTCAAGCTGAGCCTTAGTCTCTCTGTTCTTGCTGCGTATATGCGGAGGCGCTTGCCCGACCGCAGAAGCTTGAACAGGCTGTTGTTGTGGTGGTGAGGGTCCTTCATTATTCTGCAGGCTCTGGATTTGCACCTCCTATTGTATAAGTCCTGCATGGGTGGTAGTGCAATACCTGTAGTACGCTCTGCTGAGCGCACCACTCTCTGTAGGGCCTTCCTTTCCTGGGCTGTGCTGTTTCCAAACCAGGCAGTGATGTTCCCAGTCAGAATGCTCTCTACAGCCCCGGAATAGAAGGATACTCTGAACTTCCTTAATTGTCTCAGGTGGTAGAGGTGCTGTTTTGCCTTTTTTACCACAGAGTCTGTGTGTGTTGTCCATGTCAGGTCCTCACCCTGTCTACAATAGCCCCATTAATCCACAGTGGCTTGTGGGTCCCCTGCTGTATTATCCTAAAATCCACGATCAGCTCCTTGGTTTTACCAATGTTCAGGAGTAGGCTGTTATCGCATGGGGCCTGTCGGTTAGAAAGTCAAGGATCCAGGTGCTCGGGGCAGAGTTCAGACCCAGATCAATCAGCTTGTCAACCAGTCTGGTGGGGACTATGGTGTTGAAAGCTGAACTATAGTCAATGAACAGCAATCTCACATAGCCCCCCTTCTGACTGTCAAGGTGAGAAAGGGTGTTGTGCAGTATCTGGGAGACTGCGTCATCAGTTGACCTGTTTGTCCTGTATGCAAACTGCAATGGGTCCATGGTACTAGGGAGGGAGGCACTGATGTAATCCTTGACCCGCCTCTCAAAGCATTTCATGAACACAGAGGTGAGTGCGACTGGTCTGTAGTCATTTAGGCCTGCTGGGGAGGATTTTTGGTACAGGGATTATAGTGGACACATTGAAGTAGGCAGGGACCACGGACTGCCAGGGATAGGTTGAAAATAGTGGTGAACACTGGGACCAGTTGATTGGCACAGGACTTAAGTATTTGTCCTGTTATCCCATCTGGGCCTGCGGCTTTCCCAGTGTTCACCCCCCAAAACGCTCTCCTCACGCTGTGTTCCGTCAAGGATAGAGTGTGCTCCTCCCCCGTGGAGGACCCCCTCCCCTCGGCGACAACCGGCGCGCCAGTGACGCTGCTAGCCGGTGAGCTCACGTCGCCACTGTTCGCCCCAAATCTCTGGTAAAAGGATTGTTCAAGGGAGGCATCGGCACTCCCGATTGAGGAGGAGCTGACCTTATAATCAGTTATCGTTTGTAGTCCCCGCCATAAGCCTCCTGTGTCATTTTGGGCCATCTGTGCCTCCATCTTGTTCGCATTTCTTTTTTTGGCAGCCTTCACTTCTTTGCGCAACCTGTACACTGTTGCCTTATACTCGTCCATATTTCCAGATGCACGGCCCGAGTTGTATGGATACTGTAGTGATTCAATACTTCTGTATTGCTAATTGAATATTATAGACATTCATGGTGAATCACTAAAGTGCTAGTATTCCTGTATGTTTTTACCATATACACTACGTTTCCATTATGAACTATAGTGAACTAGAACTTTCCGTGAGTCCTTTTCCCTCTCCTCTCTAAAGGCCTGTTGGAGAGCTTCCAGACCAACAACGCTCTGTTAGACCAGATCCAGAAGTGTTTGGAGGCCTACCTGGAGTCCAAGAGAGTCATCTTCCCCAGGTACACACAAACACACACGCTCACGCTGAAAATATACCAGACGCCAACACTATCACTGCAGAACATGAGCCGGCTGTGGAGCTCTGGTGTGCACGGTCAGATCTGGTAACAAGGCCACCGAAAGGAAACTGGCTGCTGATCCCAGTGCTTCCACCTCCAGTATGCCAGTTAGTCAGAACTTAGAGAAACTGGAAATTCCTCAGAGAGGCAATTTATGTAGCAGTACAAGATAGAGGCCTGTGAATCCACATGCCAAGGCCAAATGATCGGTTTGCAGTGTGTGTGTGTGTGTGTGTGTGTGTGTGTGTGTGTGTGTGTGTGTGTGTGTGTGTGTGTGTGTGTGTGTGTGTGTGTGTGTGTGTGTGTGTGTGTGTGTGTGTGTGTGTGTGTGTGTGTGTGTGTGTGTGTGTGTGTGTGTGTGTGTGTGTGTGTGTGTGTGTGTGTGTGTGTGTGTGTGTGTGTGTGTGTGTGTGTGTGTGTGTGTGTGCGTGCGTGCGTGCGTGCGTGCGTGCGTGCGTGCGTGCGTGGGGGTGTAGGACACACTCTCCACGCCGTCCTGCTGTGCTGCACGCTGTTAAACAGCTAAACAAGACCACTTAACAATCACAACAGAAGACCACTTAACAATCACAACACAACACAACACAAGACCACTTAACAAACACAACACAACACAAGACCACTTAACACTTTCAGTGCCACTCACGAGATTTCTCTGGTTTTTTTATATGTGGTTGCATGCCACTCACGAGATTTCTCGGAATTATTATTATTATTTTATTTTGCGATCTGAAAAAGTATTGCATCACCCGAGCCTACCCGAGTATAGCCGAGGGGCGCCGGCGATCACTGTGGAAAAAAGCGCCCCCTGTCGTCTCCCAGATGACATAAGTGATTTTGGAATGGACTCAATGAAAATGAATGGGGAAAAAAATCCGGTACTCCACATTTTCCAGTTCACTGATCCAGCCGGGGTTACTAGAGTTCATTCTGGAGCCTCAGATCCCCGCGGATCATGGAGTTCTACTGTATCGCGTTGGATCCATACACGTATCGAATGGTGATCAGGAATTGGAATATACCAGTTGGATACCATCTGATGTCAGGTAAGGACTCTATGTTATCAGTGGTAGGATAATCAGAGTAAGTTTGATGAAGTTATAAGCTGTTTTGTGAAATGTCTTCTTTCGGTTTCACTGTAAAAGTCCGTGAGGAAATCAACGGAGCGATTATCAGTGCGCGGCCGTAATGTGCGTGCGTGCACGTATAATATTGATCATCTAGCGTTTTTTTGAAAACGATTCATAAAAAGGCAGACGAATATCAACGTTGTGGAATATTCCACTAAAAGACGATTTTCATAGAATGCTCCAGAATGAGCTGTTTTTTATATCAAAACGGGGGCTTTTCTAACTGCTCTGAAACGGCAATGACGCGATAAAAAAACAATCTGCCTTCACAGCACTGACTGGAAAATAGTCTTTGATAATGCGATGGGCAGATTAGACACATAGCCATAATTTAAAACATAGATTAGGCGATATTAACGTTAACATTGGCGCCGATGGTGGCATTCAAGCGGTAAAACGGAAAACCAGGCGTGGCGCTGAAAGTGTTAACAATCACAACACAACATAAGGCCACTTAACAATCACAGCACAACACAAGACCACTTAACAATCACAGCACAACACAAGACCACTAAACAATCACAGCACAACACAAGACCACTTAACAAACACAACACAAGACCACTTAACAATCACAACACAACACAAGGCCACTTAACCCTTTGATCGCCATGCTTAAATTCATAATTTACCATCCTCCGCCAGCCCTATTTAATATGGAGAAGTTCCCCTTCTTTGCAGGGCTATAACTTTTTAAATGTTATTGCTAAATTGACATTACTATGGCCCATTCAACGTCCTATATCTATTGTTCAGGGTGTAGCAACGTTATACTTTTTCATTCACATATTCATACTAAAATACGGTCTAAAGTATAAGTATGTTTTTATCGTTTTCTGCAGCTTTCTCCAGAACGTGATTTATAGCCCCAAATGCATTATATTGATGATCAAATACAGTTTGATAGCAATCTGCGCAAGATAAAAAATTTCAAATGGACGTGCTTCTAGAAGTTACTACGTATGATCTGATGATGACCGGATGGGGGGGGGTCGTTTATAATTCCGTGGCCAACGTTATAATTCATCTAGTGTGGGTGATATGATCATTAGAGCAGTTAGTATCGAACACGTTAGAAAATAACGTTGAATCTTACCGTAGCTTCCTCATAGCGTTGGGCGATGAGCGTGGAACAGAAATGTTCCTATTATGGGATGTAGAAATATGCGATCCATTTCCAGGTTGTATAATAGTATATACGTCCAAATCATGTTGTTTATCGAGTTATTTGCAACCGATCGATGTCCAGTGTATCAAGATGGAGTCCCGCTAACGATAGCGAGTGCCCGGACGAAATATGGGCGAGCACCACTTCCGGCGCATCACTTCCTGTTTGGGCGATCCGCCGATCGGCCACCAGATGGCGCTCTTGAACCGTTGGAGAGTTGAGAGGGGATCAACAGGAGATCTCAGGTCTCCGGGGGAGAAATATGATTTCTATCACAGATTTTTGAAATATTGATATCAAAGACGTGGTACGGCGTCTTTGGCAGAATGAGCATGGCGGGGAAAGACGTCCTACGCCGTTTTTGGCGATTAAAGGGTTAACAATCACAGCACAACACAACACAAGACCACTTAACAATTACAACTAAAAAAAATTCAAAATTCGAATCGAATTAATTCAAGACTTTATAGTTAATTAATCGAAAGTAATCTCATTTTATCAATATTTGATGCGAAAAGCAACATTTTTCAATTCAAATACATTTTGGTATACGAGTGAATCAATGAATAGACATTATACATACATTTAAGCAGCAAAATCCTGTATTAGCTACTACACAGACCAACAGATCAATGCAATTTTTAACAAAGTGCAGCAATTTTAGGAATAATATATACAGTAGCGCAAAGGACCTTTTGTAAACTCAATCACTTTTGAGGTAAAAGTAAAAAGCAGTACATTCCAGAACAGTTGACCATTGGAAAAAAAATAACTCTTGATTGATCTCAATTTCTCTTATTTAGTTTTTTTTATGAACAAACCAGACTAAGAAAAAAAGTTATTTGCGATTTATTATACTTTATACTTATAGCACACGCATGAGTCTGGTCTCCTTTGAAAGGTAACATTCTTACACAATAAAGAATGCGATTAAATGTATACAGTTTTAATTCTTTCTGTAGTTAATTAATCGAAATTAATGCGATAAAGTCCCAGCCCTAATTACAACACAACACCACTTAACAATCACAGCAAAACACAAGGCCACTTAACAATTACAGCACAACACAACACTATCACTTACTGTAACAATCACAGCACAACACAACACAAGACCACTTAACAATCCACAGCACAACACAACACAAGACCACTTACTGTAACAATCACAGCACAACACAACACAATACCACTTAACAATCACAGCACAACACAATACCACTTAACAATCACAGCACAACACAACACAAGACCACTTAACTCATTCAGCGCCAATCACGGAAAAAGTCGGGTTAACTCGCCATGCGTTGAGCGCCAATCACGAGAAATCGCTGGTTTTAATCGTTGTTTCTTTTATTAGCTATATCCATTAATTTTTCATCCATCCAGCCTGATGTTATCATTGAGAATGGGTCTGAGCTCGCAAAGGGCAAATACAGCCGCCTATGCCTTCAAGCCGGTATTGCACTCCATTTGAAACAATGTCGTTTGTTTTCTGGGCCAAGCGCGGGCGGGGTTTAAATACTCCGGCGAGGCAAGCACTTACAACGATGCATCTACGAGGCTGCCCCCCCCCCCCCCCCCCTCGTTCATATGCAATGCCGGACCTCTGCGACCAGTACTTGGAATGGCGATCAGATAATTGGATAATTTTTTTTGCATTACATCAGAGACAAGGTAAGGACACTATATATCCAATCATGCGTTGATCTGATATTATGTTCTCCCGCGATCGAAGCTGTCTGTGTGGACTATGTGTGTGCTGTTTACTGTTGGTGGCGGTGGAGGGGGGGGGGAGCGCCCCGCTACAAGCCCCATTTCATGGGTGCATGAGGAAGGATAATAATTATAATCTATCATTGATTTCAGGAAGATTTGATAATCAGGCGAAAAATGACAACGTGATAACTGGATTTCACCAAAGGGCTATTTTCGCGTCTTTTCCTGGGATTACTAAGAATCACCCAAACTATACTCGTATTCAAAACGGTATAAAACGGAAATGTACGGATGAAAAATCAATCCGTTTATTGCATGTTGACCAGAAGCAACTCACTGACAATCGACAGTGTTATTAGATCCATAGCTATAATATTTCATATATTTTAAGCACTCACAAGTTTGGCAGTCTCCCCATTGACTTACAGCGATGGCGTTCTACCCAGAAGGTAAACAGCGACCCCTGGCGCTGAATGAGTTTTAACAATCACAGCACAACAACAATAAGACCACAAAAAACAAAAGGACTTTCACAGAGATATGAAATGAAAGAGGTCTCATTGTTGAGTTGTAGTTGTTGAGCCAACCACGTCATATTATAAATCAAAACAGCCCTAACAACAAAATTCATGTCACCTCTGAAAAGTATCACGATATCATGGTCCACAGCACCACCATCATTGTGACCGAAAACAACGCTAACACCATCGATTCAGCCATTTTCATGGGATTGACTGTGTATATGTCTGTCTGTCTGTCTTTGTGTGTGTGTTCCAGAGGCTGAATGCCCTTGCGTCCCTGGTGCGAGGCCACCTCCCCGCTCTGCACCATAACATCATCACAGCCCTCATTACCTGTGACGTCCACGCCAGAGACATAATCACCGACATGGTCCACCATAAGGTACTGTGGTACCACACAACACAGTGGTTCTCAGGGGGTTCCAGAGGGTCACCAGAATAATGGGGAGCCATTTTAATTTGCGGGCGACAGTGGCTCAGGAGGTAGAGCAGTCATCTGGTAATCCGGATGTTCCCGGTTCGATTCCCACTCCTCCCAGACAGTGTGTCGAAGTGTCCTTGAACAAGACACTTAACCCCTAATTGCTCCCGATGAGCAGCTTGGCACCTTGCATGGTTGCCTCTGCCATCAGTGTGTGAATGTGTGAGTGAATGGGTAAAATGTGAGGAACAAATTGTAAAGCGCTTTGGATTAATTAATTTCAACCTTCTCGCTTGATTAGAGGTTTTCCCAATGAGAGATCGAGTGACTGTTTTGATGATATAGCGGCACGGTGGTGTAGTGGTTAAACACTGTCGCCACACAGCAAGAAGGTCCAGGGTTCAATTCCCGCTTGGGGACCAGGTTTCCATGATGCCAGTTACCCAGGTGGGGTTTCTCCCAGGCCTTTCTGTGTGAAGATTGCATGTTCTCCCCGTGCTCGCAAGGGTTTCCCCCCCGATAAGATAAACCCAATGGAAAAACATGCACAACAACAAGATCGCTAACGCTGTGGCGTCCTTGATGAAGACGGACAGGAGCACTTGGATTGGTCCCCTGGCGCGGCTCACGTTGCGCCTGTCTGCTCCCGGCTGCCCTTGGGGGGGAAGGACGACGGGATGCTTAATCATTTTAGGCAACCAGCTTGCGCCTAGCCACGCCCCCGCGGCGATGCGGCAGCGGCAGAGCGGAGCAGCAGCTCCGCTCTGCCGCGGCATTATGCAGCGCTAATCCCCCCTCTTTTAACATCGACGGTTAGCTCAACTGGTTCGCCGCCTTGCTGTGGATCCTGCGGTGTGTTGGTGACAAGTTCGAATCACTTCAATTTTTTTTTTTTTTTTTTTTAACATGCATTCTTTCGCCGGTTAAGTTTAGGCATTCTTTCGGAGTTGGTTATGGTTAGGGTTAAGTTTAGGCATTGTTTCGGAGTTGGTTAAGGTTAGAGTTTGTCTTAGAGCATGGCAATATCCTTTCGGAGTTGGTTAAGGTTAGGGTTCAGTTTAGGCATTGTTTCGGAGTTGGTTAAGGTTAGGGTTAAGTTTAGGCATTGTTTCGGAGTTGGTTAAGGTTAGGGTTAAGTTTAGGCATTGTTTCGGAGTTGGTTAAGGTTAGAGTTTGTCGCAGAGCATGGCAATAGAATGCAGCCTATTTCCGCACTGCCGCTCTCTCGCGCTGCCGCGGTCACATTGGTGTCGTGGCCAATCAGAGAAACGCTGAACACAAGTTGGTTGCCTAAAATGTTGACGCCGACGGGATGGGTTAATCGCAGAGACGAATCGCATACATGCATCACATGCATGCCGATTAATGACCTCTGAGCAGGTCCTAAATTATTTTATTATTATTATTATGATCGTAGCTTTCACTAACTGACAGTATTGACAGTTATGTAATTCCTGACTTAAACACATCTAACAACCAAAATCTTCTCAGGTCAGGGTCCCAGAGACAATCTCACTATGAGGGTTTGCGGCATAATGCATATCAATTGTGGGTCCTTGACATGAAACGGGTCAAGAACCACAGAGTTACAGTATAAGTATTATAGTCTTCAGCTACAGGCATTGTCATCAATCTAGCCTGTCGAAAGGTATATATGACTAAGTTACAACTCCACTCACAGTGGACTTTTGTCTGTTGTGTTCATCTTGATGTAGGCTTATCCCTTCATACTTGGTTTGCAATACTTGTCACTCAATCTCCTTGTCCTTGAATGGCTTGGAATGCATTTGAATGCATACAGAGTACAACAAATTTAAGTTGGAATCTAACCAGAGTGCAAAGTAGCAGTAAAGTGCTTTGGAGTATACAGTATAACATGTCATTGTGGAGTATATCATCATAACAGGCAGGCACAAACGTGGCAATTTTTTTTACTTGAACTTGAGGACACTGCATACCTTTTTTGCAAAGCTTAGCTTTATACTTATAGCACATCCATGAGCCTGGTCTCGTTTGAAAGATAACATTCTGAAGTTACTAATGCAAAAAAGGATAATCACTTTTAGTCCTAATGAAATAGAGTAACGGAGGTTTGAAGTTGAGTTGAACTTGTGTAATCACATTTTTCTTTAGTGATTCCAGATTCCATTATTCCAGCATAGAGGTATGAGCTGGAAAATACAGCTTTAAGTCTTATGTAGTACAGGTCCACATTTAATAAAAATACATCCAGAAATGAGTGCTTGAGAGAGGTTTTAGTAAACCGTGTCCCAATTTATTTTTTTACCAAAATCCTCCGTAGCGATCCACCACTGTGCGTTCTGAAGTGGTATCATTGGAAGCGGACAATCGTTGGCTACAACGCTGACCAATCATTTTCGCCATCAGCTGTGATTGGTCAGTTCTCGAGCGCATACAGTCCGACATGGTCATTTGACGCGCAGCCTGTAAAAAGACGCTCGCCTGACATAATCGTCATATAACTCGAGAACCGAGGCACGGAATTGGTCGAGTGAGGTGGCGTTCGAACGGCGGCAAATTCAAGTTTCGAACGGTATATTACATGATTGGCGGAAAATGCAGCCATGAGCTGGTAGACACTCGCAAAGCGCCGCTGCGTGCATGGGCATGGCGGCCCGAATTTGGGCTGTTGTGTGGTAAGAGGATATGTGACAAAGCTATGTAAATATGCTAAACTAATTTATTTACAGTATTATTATATACAGTGGTACAAGTAATAAACCAGTCTAGCCAGTGGTTTAACTAATATGAGGTATGGATATATACAGGTATAAATACTAGTGCTGTCAATCGATTAAAATATTTTATCTGATTAATCGCATGATTGTCCATAGTTAACTCACGATTAATCGCAAATTAATCGCATTTCTTTTAATTTTTCATCTACCTTAAACAGATATTTTTCAAGTTTTAATACTCTTATCAACATGAGAGTCAACAAATGCTTGCTTTATGCAGCCATTTAACACAAAAGGATGACCCTCATGCATTGCAAATTTGCATCAAATTCAAAACGGAGTGATGCACAAAATAACTTAAAATAAAATAATCATTTAAAACAATGAATACAGTGTGCATGAAATAATAGGGGAAAGAAAACATTAGGAACTTGTTACATTCACCCACACAAGGGCTGAGGACTCACACCCCCGCCCCCCTCTCTCTCTCTCTCTCTCTCTCTCTCTTTGCGATTGTGGCGTGTGTGAGGAAGGGACAGGAGGGAGAGTACAGTGACCAGGTGGGAGCCTTCAGCGACTGGAGCGAACGGAACGGCCTTCTTCTGAACGCAAAAAAGACCAAGGAGATGGTACTGGACTTCCGCAGGTCGAAACCACCTCTGCAACCAGTCAGCATACGGGGAAACAACATTGAGACGGTGCAATCATACAAATATTTAGGAGTGCACCTAGATGATAAGCTGGCCTGGGCTGCTAATGCGGAAGCACTTTACAAGAAAGGACAGAGCAGGCTGTTCTTCCTTATGAGGCTCAGGTCTTTTAATGTGTGCGGGGAAATGTTGTACATGTTTTATCAGGCAGTGGTGTCAAGTGTGCTCCTCTACGCCGCTGTCTGTTGGGGTGGTAATACCACGGCCAGGGATACCAGACGGCTGGATAAGCTGGTCAAGAAGGCTGGCTCAGTGGTAGGGAGGAGACTGGACCCACTGGGGACCGTGGTGGAGAGCCGCACTCAGAGCAAGCTGCTGGCCATCATGGGCAATATCAACCACCCTCTCCACCAAACCCTGGTGGGGCAGAGCAGCAGTCGCAGCGGACGGCTCATCTCCCTGCACTCACGGACTGAGCGGCACAGGAGGTCCTTTGTCCCCACAGCCATCAGACTGTACAACAGCGTATTATAGTTACACCTGTTTTTACACCTGTTTTTACACCTGTTTTTACATCTGTTTTTACACCTGTTTTTATACACCTGCTTTTATCTAATCACGCTCCTATTTTAATTTTAATTTTAATATTGATGGGTATGATTTGATTGAATTTTATCATGTACTTATTTTAATTCATGATACAGACATAATGTGTAACTACTGTTTGGGAATGGTCAAATGTCTGTATGCTATGTGAGCTGCGAGATACCCTGAATTTCCCCAAGGGGATTAATAAAGTATCTATCTATCTATCTATCTATCTATCTATCTATCTATCTATCTATCTATCTATCTATCTATCTATCTATCTATCTATCTATCTATCTATCTATCTATCTATCTATCTATCTATCTATCTATCTATCTATCTATCTATCTATCTATCTATCTATCTATCTATCTATCTATCTATCTATCTATCTATCTATCTATCTATCTATCTATCTATCTATCTATCTATCTATCTATCTATCTATCTATCTATCTATCTATCTATCTATCTATCTATCTATCTATCTATCTATCTATCTATCTATCTATCTATCTATCTATCTATCTATCTATCTATCTATCTATCTATCTATCTATCTCTCTCTCTCTCTCTCTCTCTCTCTCTCTCTCTCTCTCTCTCTCTCTCTCTCTCTCACACACATACTCTCCCAGCTCTCTTTCTCTCTTGCCCCTTCCTCATCTCTCTCACCCCCCCTCTCTCTCTCTCCTCTCTCTCTCACACACACACACACACACACACACACACACACACACACACACACACACACACACACACACACACACACACACACACACACACACACACACACACACACACCTACACACCTACACACATACACACACACACACACACACACACAGAATGGGGGACCCTGATGTAAACAAGATGAAAGTCTTTCTCTGGTCTGCATCCCCTTAACAATTGTATGTATTGAGCTGTACTGTACTGTACCCATTCTGCAATCTGTTAATAAACTTTTCAATCAATCAATCAATCAATCAATCAATCAATCAATCAATCAATCAAACACACTTTGAGTCAGAAACAAACATAGTATCAATGGGCCTCATAATTCAACAATACTCTCTTATTATTTTTCTTATATTCTTGCTTACCGGTCTGTTAAGAGAACAATAAGAAAAGCCACCGCCACATTCATCAAGCCGTTCTTAATGTCCAAATCTGTTCTTACCCATGTCGGTTGCATCATGCGTCCCACTCATTCTTAAACTCAAATGCGCATTCGCGCTCACTTCATTTGCATAGAGTCATGCCCGCATGCTCCTTATAAGGCATGTGAGGTGTATGCAAAACAGCTTGAGAGTTTCTGGTATTGCATGCTGATCCATTCAACAGGAAGCGGTTTGCGAGTTGCGACTGATCTCAAAATGAGATTAGATTCAAATGTATTGTTATTATACAGCACAAGTACAATACACCATCCAGAGGATAAATGCATTTAATGCTCCAGAAATAAATACATATAAATAAATAAATAAATAAATAAACGGCTTAGCGAGGCAGCCTTAGCGCACGTCCGAGCGCACGCACACACGCACACACATTTGAATACTTTATTTGGTTCCACAAATTATATTACATAAACAGGGAATCAAATATATCGGGCGGGATCGATTGCCTTTGATTTGCGGTGTTGCCAGAGGTATGCCAGACGTGCATTTCGTTGAAACGCTGATCAGAATTGACACCAGTCTGCCACACTTCTCTGTGTCTCCGGGAGTAACAGCAAAGTTAGGTCTTACCTGGAGCAGTTTTGTGTTCAGTGTCCTGTCATGTACGCTCTATCATGTCTCTGGAAAGTAATCCACTCGCAATCTGACATTGGTTGCACACACACACACACACACACACACACACACACACACACACACACACACACACACACACACACACACAGGGCCTCGCGGGAAGGGGGGCCTCGCAATTTTTTTTTTTTTTTTTTTTTTTTTGCGAGGCCCCCCTTCCCGCGAGGCCCTTTTTCATCACAGACCTAAAATCTAGTTTTGCTTATATGCTTATATATTTCACATTAGACACGTTTGTAGAATGTGTCTGACTTGTTCCTGGGTCTGCACCTGGGTCACTATTGGAGCTCTGGGGCTCTGCAGCAGACATACTATTGGTTTCAACGAAGGGAGTGGTTACTTACATCATGTGTAGTACGCCGGCGTGAGTCAGCTGCGTTTGACTATTTCGCGCGTGCAGCTTTTGACTATTATGCTTAGTTATGCCAGCCAAGGTCGGTCATTATCAGTCGGTCGGTCACCAAGGAACGTTGACGAAAGGCCTCTCGCTGGCGGGACAAATGGCCGGAGCCTTGTCATGATGCAGTCGGGATATAGCCATGATGATGTCGGCTAGTAGCTAGCTTAGCTAAAGGCTAACTAGCGTTAGCTAACCTAGAGATGCAGCCAAGATGAAGAGGATGGTCGTTTGGCAGATGAACTTCGTCAACTCCACGCGGTTGTCTCCATCCTCTTGGACGTTTGGTGAGTTTTTAACCTATTCTATTAACTCTATTCTATTCCCGCCGTGGACATCTCTCTCTCTCTCTCTCTCTCTCTCTCTCTCTCTGGAGCTAAACTGGCCGACTAGCTGTTGTAGTACTACTAGTAGCTAACGGTGTGTGGCCTGGTGTCAGCACCTGTATGTAGCCGCATAGCTTGCTTCTGCGTTAGCTAATGGTTAGCGATAGCCTGGTTGAGCTAACTGTTAGCCAGTTAGCTGTTTAGCTACGATGTTAGCTGCCGGCTGCGCTCGGCTGGGAACGTTCGTTTGATGCTATCAGTTAGCCTTGAGTTAGCTGTTAGCTTGTGCTACGACCATTGACATTAGCCGTGAGAATAGCAGGGGGTTATTTTTGTCCCGCCAGCGAGAGGCCTTTCGTCAACGTGGAGACCTGTGTTGCGGCCTTTCGCCCTGCGTTCCTCGGTGCAGGTAAGATTAATGAAAATCATGACATTACCCCACTCTTCCTTCCTTCCCCTCCCGAATGTTTTGTTAATAACGATGTTTTTTTCCAGGCAAAACATATGTTACTTCACAACATTTGGAGATACGACATGTGCTGTGTGTGAATTCATTGTCTTGGTCGTTTGTGTAGCTTGGGTAGCGTTGGGCCGTTGGCCAAAGCTGTGTGTGGCCTGGTGTCAGTAGCCTACCTGGCTAGCCTTTAGCTGTCGGCCATTGGCTCCTTGCTGCTTTGTTTTCTCTGGTATAGACCCTCTTCTCTTTGGATTTAAGTGTTGATCTTTGTCCTTTTGGATCTATGTATATTCATGTTGCCTTTGTGAAGTTATCTTTTCCTTCTGTTTTGTTCTTTCATTAAAAGTTGAATATCCTTTAGGGGTCATCTTTGCTTATCTCTCTCATACATGCTCTCTCTCTAACACACATGCTCTCTCTCTCTCTCTCTCTTTCTAACACACACAGTCTGCCTATGGCGGCCTTTCTCGATGGCTAGGCTGTGCTCGCTGAGTCTGTACCTAGTCAAGGATCTTCAGTCACAGTGCTCAGGTATTCTGCCACTGTGTACTCTCTGTTTAGGGCCAAATAGCATTTCAATTTCTTTCCAATGTGTCTCTCTCTCTGTACACTGTATATTGACTGTAGAACGGGAGCTCTCTCTCGCTCTCTCTCTTGCTATATGTTGACTGTATCATGCCCAGCCTCGGGCAGCGCTATTATTTACGAATATGTTGACTGTATATATAAAAAGAAAAAAAAAATTACCTTTTGGGGGGGGGGGGGGGGGGGGGGGGGTGCCTCGCGTTTAAATCTCGCACAGGGCCTCGCATTTCTCCCAGGCGGCCCTGCACACACGCACACACACACACACACACACACACAACTCACGACTCACGACTCAGTGCATGTGTGTGTGTGACCAATGTCAGATTGCGAGTGGATTACTTTCCAGAGACATGATAGAGTGTACAGGGGGACACTGAACACAAAACTGCTCCAGGTAAGACCTAACTTTGCTGTTACTCCCGGAGGCGCAGAGAAGTGGGGCAGACTGTTGTCAATTCTGATCAGCGTTTTTTCAATAATGGTATTTCTTATTTCGGTAAGAGTGCTCTCGACCACTCCTATAATTTGTTCTTGCCTGAGAAAAAAAGCAACAATAAGAAAACTTTGCTGAATCCCAGGTAAGAACAAAGTAAGAGGAAATGCTAGTTAAGAACGAAATCTGTTCTTATATCGCTTCATGCATGAGGCCCAATGAGAGTATCATTAATACACCTGAGTGAAGTGTAGTAAACAAATATTTGCGTTAACGTGTTAATGACGCGTTAACTTTGACAGCCTTAATAAATACATTTATATACAGTTTGTACAGTGTAATTGTACATTGTTATTATACAGTGTTATATGGATAGACTAGATTATGATAGGCAACAGAGTTCAGAGTTTATACCGTATGGATTGAGTCAACAGACTTGCTGGTCCTGGATCTGAGATTCCTGTAGAGCCCTCCATAGGGACGAAGGGCAACCAATCTGTGGTTCGGGTGAGAGGTGTCCTTGACAAGACACAGTCTTCCTCAGTGTGCTGGACATCCTCAATTGCAGGGAGTGGTCTACCAGTGATTCATTGGGTGGTTTTCACCACCCTCTGCAGTGCTTTCTGGTCCAAGGCAGAGCAGTTGCCATACCAGACTGTGATGCAGTTAGTCAGTATGCTTTCTATGGCACATCGGTAGAAGTTCACCATAATCTGAGGAGACAGATGGGCTTTCCCCAGTCTCCTCAGGAAGAAGAAACACTGGTGAGCTTTCTTGACCAGGGTCAAGGTGTTGAGGGTCCAAGAGAGGTCCTCTGATATGTAGACCCCCAGGAATGAGCTCCTTGGTGTTGATGAAGGAATAGGAGGCCTACAGTACTGTAACTGACTGCCTTTAGTGAACTGCATTCCACCAAAATAGATTTTTAGGTTGCTATTCTGCAATAGTAGACGTTTTCCAGAAACGTTGTATGGGCTCAAGATCATTGATGCTGAGCCAGTCATTGTTTAGAATTCCAATAACTTGGAACAAAAAAAAATATACAAAAATGTAGATGCTGTTTAGCCCTTAACCGCTGTGGTCACTGAGCCAGTGTTTCTTGATTACCCACTCTGAGGCTTTTGTCCCTTGAAAAAAAGGGTTGCTACTTTTTGCAAAGGCTTTATTCTGTCAGGTCGTTTGACCAACATTCCAAGGAAGGGTACCCATTCATTGTCAATGGAGCAGCTCCAGACTTTATACTTGCTGACGTCACTGGATTATTGATTCTTTGGTTTATTTTTCTTTAGGAGAGAGTAGCTCATGTTCAAAAAATTTGAATGTTGTTGCCATTCGCCAAAGACATTAGACGTTGAGTACTTTCTTGGGATATATCACATTCACAGTAACTTTTTTACAGTAATTTTGTTGTTTTTCAGGTGGACTCCAGCTCCAGCTTTGAGTGGCAGAGACAACTGCGTTACTACTGGGACCTGGAGCTGGATAACTGTGTTGCCTGTATGGCTCTGTCAACATATGAATATGGATATGAATACCTGGGAGCCTGCCCCAGACTGGTCATCACTCCACTCACTGTAATATAACACAGACACACACAACACACCTATACTCACTCACTCACTCACTCACTCACTCACTCACTCACTCACTCACTCACTCACTCACTCACTCACTCACTCACTCACTCACTCACTCACTCACTCACTCACTCACTCACTCACTCACTCACTCACTCACTCACTCACTCACTCACTCACTCACAACTCTCACTTGTAAATAACATAATATGTATTATGTTAATATTATTTACAAGTTATTTAACATATATTTTAAGACTAACATATACATGCAAGTAGATTATTTTGTATTCATGTGCTCTTGTTTACTAATGGATTACTCCACCAATCCATTTATCTATATCTATCTATCCTTTCTATATATCCTGTATATCTATCTATCTGCCCCTTTCTATCTATCTATCTATCTATCCATCTATCCATCTATCCATCTATCCATCTATCCATCTATCCATCTATCCATCTATCCATCTATCCATCTATCCATCTATCCATCTATCCATCTATCCATCTGTCCATCTGTCCATCTGTCCATCTGTCCATCCGTCCATCCGTCCATCCGTCCATTTGTACATCTGTCCATATATCCATATATCCATCCATCCATCCACTAATCATTCCTTCCTTCCCTCCCTCACACCATCTGTGTGTGTGTGTGTGTGTGTGTGTGCGTGTGTGTGTGTGTGTGTGTGTGTGTGTGTGTGTGTGTGTGTGTGTGTGTGTGTGTGTGTACTGAAGGAGACGGGACTGGAAAAAATGGAGATACAGAGGGCCCACAGGGCGTAGGCTCCGAGACCGAAACCGGACAGACCTCCGAGGGCGGTGATTATTACAGTTTTTCTCAATTGCTTTGGTGCATTTCTCTGATCAGAATTAAAGTTCTCATAACTGTTAGTGCATTTCTCAAAACAATTAGTACAAACTGCAAAACCTAGTTGATAACCTGCAGAAGCGTGTCACTTGCTCAAAATGGATAGTTCATTCCTCAAAAGCAAGTATTCATGTCAATGAAAGTGTCACTGTCATCAAAATGAAAAGTCCTGACACCATTGTTTATGAACAAGATAGTCAAATGGCTTTGTCATGTTTTCATTATGACAGATCACTCTGTAAGTGTTTTCCAATGCAAAAAAGTCAGATATTGGTGACACTACCTGAAAATGCTCAAGACAGCACTATACACTATGTGCACAGCCATTTGAAATCTACAGTTACACATTACTGTACACACTGTACACATTGTAATATTCCCTCCTTGTTGGTCTGGGACATCAATGGTTGCTCTCTGTCCAATGGGATTTCTTCCACGCGGTCTACCTTTTGCCAGATTGAAACCCGCCTCATCAACGTATAATGTGTGCAGCGGTTCCCTGGTACACGCTTTATCCCAGAAGAGAGAGAGACAGGGCCGGACTGGGGAAATAATTCATACCGGGAGATATAGCGCGAAATATATCCCCAGTCAGGCCACTTTTTAAGCGGGGGGTCTGGGGGTCCCCCACCAGGAACATTTTAGTTACAAATACTTAATTTCCTGCATTCTGGTGCATTTTAGTGCATGCAAATCACAAACTAATGAGCCAACAATTGCTTAGTACAATGTACTGTTATGAACCTCAAATAAAACCAAAGGTACATATCATTAAGGAGGGAGACGACACAAGGACTATAACGTTGTTGTACCCATGTACATGTCAAAATACTTCCCAAAGGTCAGTGAATACCACGATCACAACACCAGAGGGAGCTCCACAAATCATGTTAAACCCAGATTCGGCTCAAACAAGGGACTAAACACGTTTCGCAATTATGCCACATCAATGTGGAACACCCTACCCAAAGCTGAATGAATGAATGAATGAAAACTTTATTTAACAGATTGCAGAATGGGTACAATACAGTACGGCTCAATACATACAATTGTTAAGGGGATGCAGACCTGAGAAAGACGTTTGTCTTGTTTCCATCAGGGTCCCCCATTTTTAATTCATATAGACATTTATGACATACACAACATACATGACATTTATGGCATAGGGACATATAGGTATTTAGTACTGATACATTTGTGACATAAGCGGTATTCAAATATACAGTACTGTTACCCCTAGATCCTGACAGAGTATATACATATGATGGGGAGGGGGGACTGTACATTAGGAGGGGGTGGGTGGGTGGGAGGGAAATATACATACGGCGGGGAGGGAATATATACATGCGGTGGGGAGGAGACTGTCTATTAGGAGGTGGTGGGAATGTGAATCACTACCCACTTTAAAAAACACTCTAAAAAAACACCTACGGGAGACTGCAATTCGAAACTGGCTCCTACAAATGTCCTAACCTAGTTGTACAGTAAATTACCAAGTATGGCTTTGTCAGTATTCCAATGTACAGTGTACAATGTGTGTGTGTCCCCTACCCAACCTCCCCCCCCCCCCCCACCTCCAATGTACAGCCCCCACCCACCCACCCACCCAACCCCACCCAACCTCCTCCAATGTACAGTTTCTACGTCAAATGTATATACACTCTTTTTCTGGACACTTTTGTATCACAAACAGTACTGTATTTGCAAATCTGATATGTCATAAATGTATAGATGTAGCAGTACTGTCTATCTGTATGTCATGTATGTCTTATATGTTATGATGAATTGAAAATGGGGGACCCTGATGTAAACAAGACGAAAGTCTTTCTCTGGTCTGCATCCCCTTAACAATTGTATGTATTGAGCTGTACTGTACTGTACCCATTCTGCAATCTGTTAATAAACTTTTCAATCAATCAATCAATCAATCAAGCTAACATCCACATGTTTATTTTTCTCACTGACTAACCTGCTGGTCCCTTGACTTTGGGCTTGGTGCAAGAAAACATTTGATAAATGTTCCCGGATTTAGCAGCATCTCCTGATGCAAGGGCCTTTCTTTTGTTTGATTTCTCCCTCTCTGATCCACCCTTTCTCTTTCTTCCACTGTCCATCTTGACATCAATGTTACTTTCGCTCTATCTGTCTCCCGAGTCCCCACTTCACTACCTGGCTCAGTGTAACCTCGTTCCCAGCTTTATCTCGTGAGAGTGCCATCTCTGCCATTCCATTCGCCGTCTCCGCTGTCAATCAGTTGTATGGCCTGGTCCCGCCTCCACCAATCACATGCGGCAGCACGGCTCCATTTGTGTATGTGTGAGAATGCTCCGCGAGAGGGAGAGAGTCAGACACTTCTCCAACTCTGTCGCAGACAGTGAAATCCTGGTTGTTCCCCACCCACCTATTATCTAACTATCGCACCGCCGCAACTAGAAACAATGGCGTCTAAGTTCAGTGGCCTGACTGTGGGCAAAACATATTATAATAATAATAATAAAAAAAAAATATATATATATATAATTTTTTTTTTTTTTTATCTGTCCAGGTCAGGCCACCGGGAAAACTCCCGGTGCTCCCGATGGCCAGTCCGGGCCTGGAGAGAGAGATAAAAACTATAAACGTTTCCTGTGTAACATAATGCATTTTGGACAACATATTGTACAGTATGAACTGTCATGTAAGTGTACTGCATGGCACTACACAAAGTAACCAGTTTACAGCACTGAACATTAGAGTATGCATAGAACACATAAATGTTTTACTTGTGCATACTGGTGGCGGATCTCCTTCACTCTGTTCCAGTCAAATGGCTACTCATTTGTCAATTGTACTACAATTGTTTCATGCACATTTAATTTCCACTGAGCACTGTCAATTGTAGCGATTGAAACGGATTCAATATTCCCAAAGATATTGTCATCCTCTATAACAGCGCTTTGTATCTCTGTCAACCTTATGGCATTGTTTGCAATCACCATTGCACAAATGGCTTCCTCTTGTTGCGGAGTAAAAAGGGGCCCTCTTCCACCTCTGCGAGGTTGTCTTGCAATCCTATGTGGTGCAGAGTAAAATTACAGTAATGTACAGCAAACATGAGATATACTGCTTTACAGTAACCCATATTACTGTAGTGTACAATAACAGTGCTTCCCACTTGTAAAATAATGCAGTACAGTACCATACTGTAAATATGGCAAATATTTACTGTAACACTACAGTACACTACAATACAGTAAATCTGTGCTGCAGTAAAGCTGTCTAAATGTAAAATGTAAAAAGTGACAAGTTCTTGTCCCACTGCAAGCTTCATGTATGACACAATGGCAGTAGTGCAGTGCAGATTGTTTAGTGCTGAATTACTGTCCAGTATACACACCTGCTCTCCCGACGAAATGTTTGAATACAGTAATTTAATTTACAGTGGTTCTCTCAACATTTGGCTGCACCCTTTGACCAGCCTCAGCCATTGTGAGGCCGTGATTGATACATTTTGACAACTAGTTCAACATTTTTGTATGTAATGACTCAATCAATGAAATGAGGACTATTCGTTTTATAGGGAATGACTATTCAGCAGTCATAAGTATAGTTAATTTTGACTGACATGACATAAGCAAATGATAATGTTATAAAACAGCAGAGAATTGTATGAAAGCAATTGATGCATGTCCAAAAGCATTTGCAATTTGTTCGGAGGAATGAAAACTGCTACTATGATGTGCACAAATGACAAAATGTTGTGGAGGTTGAACTAACAGTTATGAGAACTTTAATTCTGATCAGAGAAATGCACCAAAGCAATTGAGAAAAACTGTAACTTTCTGAGGTTTGAGATTAAGGAGTTGGTACTCAGAACCGCGTGGACCAAAAAGATAGAAATCGAGGGGAAAAGACTGTCGTTTGACCAAGATTGCTCGACACGGGGGGGCAGGTGGCGAACGGAGATTACGTTCGTCACCAACACCGGGAGACACTAGGATTCGCCTGTTCGAATCCAGCTCCCGGCGTTGCTATCAGCTTGGCTGGCCTCTCACACTGATACAATTGGCTGTATCAGGGGGTGGGAAAGCTGAAGGGTGGGTCCTGGGCGTTGTGGACAGCGACCCCTACAGTTCGGTCGGGGCGCCTGCTCAGCGAGGGTTGGAACTGAGGAGAGATAGTGTGGCCTCCCACACGCTACACTCTCCCCGGTGAGAACCTGCGCGGCCAGGTTGGCCTGCCCCAGGCTGCACATGCGTCGGAGGAAAGCATGTGACAGTCTCCGGTCTCCCGGACCAACAGTAGGGGAAAGTACGCAACAACCAGGAAGGGTGGGATGGGAGAAAAATCGGGAAAAAGGAGGGGAAGAAAGATATAATAAAAAAAAAAAAAAAAGATTACTCGACAGCGGTGGCAATAACACGCAGGTCCTACGCGGGACTGAAGAGAATTTTGAAAGAAAACGGAATGAAATTCCAGTCACCCATGACCTCGCTAAGGATACACTGGAAGGAAGGGACGGTGACATACGCGACGGCGCGGGAGGCGGCGGAGGAAATGAGGCGACGGGGGATGCAGATGGCGGAGGATGGAGAGGGAAGGAGACAGGAGGGCCAGACGCGGAGCCTGCAGTAGAGATTGGAGGGGGCACGCAGATGGACCAGAGCGGGAGATCGAGGCCCGGGAGAGGAGGGAGGAGAGAGGAGAAGGCCGAAGTGAGACGTGACAGACCGAAGGCGGAGACGAACGAGGAGGCCAGAGACGGAGAAGGAGGGGAGAGGAGGCGGGAGGATACGAACGGATGAGTACACGCACAAGAGATTGAAAAACTATCCAAATAGAGACAAAATATAGAAACTGAAATAACATATACATAAACACACATTCCCAGGTAGAGGCAGGATATAGGAACGAACATAATGTATACATGAACACATAATACACAGGCCGAAATATAATTAGGTATGATAGACGGAACACAGAACATATTGAAACAAGTACATAGACACACGCTGAGAGTAACACAGTTGGAAGGGATTAAGGGGATAAATAGACATCACATAGAAAATAGAGAGGAGGAAAATAAAATAAAAAGGGGTACACAGAAGACACCACACACAGGTTTGGGAGGAAAGAGGGACATTGGAACATGCAAGCCGCATTGAGGGGGACCTAGGAAATGGGGGTCTTTCAGAATGAAGGAGAGCGCTTTTGACCAGGAGCACCACAGCAGTAAAAACAGTAAGAATGCTGGACAAATATGACGAGCGGTTGGGGGCAAAGGTTTCAAACCCCCAAGCCGTCAGGAGGAGGCCTCTCACTAGGAGAGCAATTACTCCTCACCCACCAGCAGGGGACAGGGGGGGACACAGGGACCCCCCGAACGCCTTGGGAGCACTTTATGTAAAGTTTATGTTTTTTATTTATGTTAATCATTATATGTATTTGGTGAAGAGAGCGGAGGCTACAACCGGAGGGGGGAATGAATGTGACATGGGGGGGACTGACAGACGAAAGAAGAAGAAAGATGACAATGGTTAAAGGTATAAAAATGATGTCGTTAAACGTTAATGGAATGAATAATGCGATAAAGAGGGGCAAAGTGATGTTGAAATGTAAAAAAAGTGAGATGGAAGTGATTTTTCTGCAGGAGACACATTTGGTAGCACAGGATCATGAGAAACTGAAGAGATTTGGATATGAAAATGCATACTATAGTTCCTTTAAACGGAACCCGAGGAGAGGAGTAATCACGTTAATCAAAAACACAGTCAAATTTGAATTGATCAAGGAAGTAAGAGACAAGGAGGGAAGGTTTGTTCTGGTGAAGGGGAAAATGGAGGACCAAATGGTTACGGTAGTGAATGTTTATGCACCCCCAGAGAGTGAGAGGGATTTATACGAGACCATTTTTGATATGATAGTGATGGAACTAGAAGGGATATTGATATGCGCAGGAGATTTTAATGTAGTACTGAATCACGACCTAGACACCACGAGTACTAGAAAAGGACGGGCACCAATCAGTAGATATATGAATATTCAGATGACGGAAATGGGAATTACAGATGTTTGGAGGGGGATGCACGCCATGGACAGGGAATACACACATTACTCACACCCGCACGTGACATATGCGAGGATAGACTACTTTTTGATGACGACGGGGGACAGTTACAGGGCACGGGAGAGCAGAATAGGAGTAGCGGACATATCGGACCACAGTGCCATATATCTGACAGTAGATCTAGAAGGGAGACGGAGGAACACGATCTGGAGACTAAATGTAGGAATATTAAATAACAAGGGGGTGGTGAGTCAGATCAAGGAGGAGATAGCCAGATATAAGGAAGAAAATGACAACGGGGCGGTAGATCCGAACATTCTATGGGACACACTGAAGGTGGTGATAAGGGGGAAATTGATGGAGAAGACAGCAATGCTGAAGAAGGCCAGAACGGAGACATATCACAATCTGATAGGGAAGCTGAAGAAGCTAGAGGGGAGACACCAGATATCAAAAGAACAGGAAACGCTGGGAGAAATCAAAGAAGTAAAGGCCAGGATAAATAGGGAATTATTGACAGAAATAGAAAAGAAAGCGAGGTTCATGAAACAAACGTACTATGAAGGGGGACCAAAAGCGACCAGACTGTTGGCTAGGAGAATTAGGACGCAACAGAAGTTGAACACGATACACACAATAAGGGATACAAAGACTAATGAAATATTGAGAGACCCAGCTGAAATAGAGAGGACATTTAGAGAATACTATGAGAAACTATACACACAGCCAAAAGCAGCGGGAGAAGAGGAAATAGAAGCATATCTGGAGAAGCTAGAGTTACCATCGATAGGCAAAGAACAGAATGAAGAATTAAATAAAATAATTACGGAACGAGAACTGGAAGAGGCAATTAGTAGAGCTAAAAACAACAAGTCTCCGGGGAGCGACGGATTCCCATCGGAATTCTACAAGACATTTAGAACTGAATTAGCACCCATGTTAGGGGCGGCGTTCAGACACACGATGAAAGAGGGAAAAATGCCCCCCTCGTGGAAGGAAGCCATAATCACCACGATACAGAAGGAAGGGAAGGATAGGGAATTATGTAGTAGTTTCAGACCTGTGTCCATACTCAACGTGGATTACAAGATGTATACATCGATAATATCAAAGAGATTTGAGACGTTTATGCCAGACATTATAGATGAAGATCAAACTGGATTTATTAAAGGGAGACAGACACAGGACAACGTGAGAAAGACATTACACATAGTAGAGGAGATACACAAACAAGGTGGTAGCGCGGTACTGATTAGCCTAGATGCAGAAAAAGCATTCGACAGTGTTAGCTGGACATTTTTATATAAAACATTGATGAGGTTCGGACTGAACGGGAGGGCGATGAAGATGATCAAGGCGCTATATCAAGAACCGACAGCGAGGGTTAAGGTGAATGGCAGCTTGACGGATAGAATCAGATTAGAGAGGGCTACCAGACAGGGATGTTGTCTCTCACCGACGCTCTTCGCCGTTTTCATAGAACCTCTGGCACAACTGATCAGACAGACCGAGGACATTAAGGGAGTAAGGATAAAGGGAACGGAATATAAACTAGGCCTATTTGCGGACGACGTGATAGTATACATGAGGCAACCAGACAAGAGCTTCCCGGCACTGATGGATCTACTGAAGGAATATGGCCACTACTCAGGATACAAACTAAACATGACAAAGACACAGACCTTAGCATGGAACTATACCCCAACGACGGAAATTAGGGAACAGTACGGGATAAAATGGGACATGGACAAGATTAAATACTTAGGGGTGAACATCACGAGAGGGGTGGAGAAACTGTTTGAGGCGAACTATACACAGATAAATCAGAACATCAAGAGAGACTTAGAGAGATGGACAGTAATGCCCTTGGACTTCAATTCAAGAATAGAGGTCATTAAAATGAACATACTATCAAGGTTACTGTACCTATTCCAGTCACTACCGATACAAATACCACAGAATCAATTCAGGGAGTGGGACAGACTGATATCGAGGTTCATATGGGCGGGGAGAAGACCACGGGTCAGATATAAAACACTACAACTACCAAAGGAAGAGGGAGGGATGGCAGTACCCAGCCTACAAGATTATTACTATGCAGCACAACTGAGAGCAGTGACGTGCTGGTGTAACGACAGATATGAGGCAAGATGGAAAGACATTGAAAAAGAAGGGGAGGGATACAATGTACAAACTCTGGTGGGAGATAGGGAACTATTTAAAGAAAAAGAGGGACTATTAGATCCAATCACCAAATGCACCTTGACCATATGGAACAGAGTAGTAAAAACACACAAATTGGAGAAGCAGTCAGGGGTTCTGAGATGGGTAGCACATGACAAGAGATTCAAACCAGGGAGGTTAGACCATGGATTCAGAAGGTGGGAGAGGGGGGGGGGGGCAACAGCGATATGCAAAATGATAGAGAAGGGGGAAATGCAGACACTACAAAAATTAAAGGAGAAATTTGGACTAGAAAACAGGGACCACTTCAGATATCTACAGGTTAGAGACTACTACAACAAAGAAATAAGGGGGGCCAAAGACGAAGAACAGAATGGAATAATCAAGATGATAGTATGGGCATACGGAAGGGGGCAAGGAAGAGTAATATCAGCAATATACCGAGCTATAATGAACAGCAAGGGACACACGACCGATTACATAAGGGAGAAATGGGAGAGAGAACTAGAGATAGAAATAACAGGGAAGGAATGGGGGAACATATGCGAGGTGCAACATTCAACAACAGGATCGAGGATATGGAAAGAGTTTGGATGGAAAAACATAATCAGATTCTTTATAACCCCAGAGCTGAAGGGAAAATATGCACCAACACAAAGAGCATGCTGGAGGATGTGTGGGAAGGAGGGGGCAAATCACACACACATATTCTGGGGATGTCAGAAGCTGAAGGGGTATTGGGAAGAGATAGGGGAGGCAATGATCAGAATATTAGGATACGGATTGCCACAAACGGGACTGGTGCTGTACTTAGGGGACCTGACACACGAGGGAATACAGGGGGGGGACAAATATTTAATAAAGATAATGTTGATATCGGCCAGAAAAGCAATAACGAGACTGTGGTACAAGGAAGACCCACTGACAATAGCACAATGGGTAGGAATAGTAGAGGAGATACAGGATATGGAGAGGATAACGCACATGCTGAGGCTACAGGAAGAGAAATTTGGGGAAAGATGGGTAAAGTGGGAGGATTATAAAGGGAACGAAAACGACATCACAGAGGAAGAACCAAATGCAACACAAGAGGGCGAAGGGTAAAGGAGGAAAGACGTTCAAGAAGGGTCTCTGAACCCATGTCACACACTTTTGCTTTAGTTAATATTTTATAATATTTTTTTTGGGGGTATTACAATTGTTTTATGTTTTTGTACTTTATTATTTATGTCTGTTTAACAGTGTTATATTAATATTCAGGGATGATGTGGTTTGTGTATGGGTGAATCAAAAGGCAAAGAGAAAGTTAATAAAAAAAAAAAAAAAAAAAAAAGGACGAAGGATAAGGGAAGAAAGAAGCTCAAGGAGGGTCTCTGGACCCATATCACACATGCATGCCTTAGTCAGTATTTAATATTTTTGAGTAGGAATTATATTTGTATACCTGTTTAAGGGAGGTACACAATCAGCCTTTGTATTAAGTACCTGGAAAACAACTGTAGCGGAACCAGACAACTAACCATGATACCCATGTAACCATTTATGTGCACTGCTTTTTTTGTTTTTATTGTGTTGTTAGTTTCTTTTTTTCTGTAAGTGCTGTTTGTCTATAAGTGTTAATAAAAATTTAAGTTAAAAAAAAAATAAAAAATGTGTTAATTTGTAACTTCTGCTACAGAGTGTTGATATTTCAATGGTGTGTGTGTGTGTGTGTGTGTGTGTGTGTGTGTGTGTGTGTGTGTGTGTGTGGCGCATGCGTATGAATGCACATGCAGTCTTATAACCCATGAAATGCAAGTGATTTGTGATGCTATCTTTGTCTGACAGCCAGACAGGTGTCTTTCTCAGCCTCCCTCTTGTCTTCAGGATCTGGACACACAGGGCCTCATAACACTGGCACTATCCTGGTCTACAGACACGTCATCACGATTGTTGGCAACGCTTATAATCAAACCACAGGTATGGTGGATACTAGAAGACACAGGTGACAGCTGTAATGTTATGTCTAGTAACATCAGGGACTAGATGACGCTGTGCAGGATACCTGTGTAATACGAGACCGCCTACAACAGGACGGGGCACAGCGGCATCCCGGGAGTAGCCGGCCAAGCATGCAGTCGTGTTCCAAGTCGACCCATACTGGATGTTGAATAAAGAGTGTTTACTAAACCAACCGAGTGATTATTCAACATTACAACAGCATGTGTTCATACTGTTATGTTGCCAGTTATTACTTTGTAATAGTAGGTGTGTGTAAGATACGACCACAAAGACACGCAAGCAACTGCCATTTGTGTTGTGTGTTTTAGCAAAATGTTATACAGTTTTACCAACAGGACTATCATTGACCCTTACAGCAATTCTGTTGGGGAGATTATGGGATACTCACTAAGAAAGACAAACCATTCCTCCTGATAAAGATTAAACAGTATCAAATCTGTTTCTTTCCACACATTGCTTATTGTTTCTGATTAACATGACAACTCATAAAGGATCAATAGGCGACCACAGATTTTTGGCAACATGTTAGATTTCTTATTTTATCTCGACAGTAATGGATAGTACTAAAAAAATAAGACGTTTGAGACCAAAATGAGAAAGATCTGTCATTCTGGTAAGGGGCAGGAGCTAAAACAACAAGATCCAATCAAATGAACGACCAAGTCAAACGATTGGAATGAGCGAGCTGTCTATCAAGACCTTGAGTGACAGGCGTGCTTGTTGTGCGTGTGACACAGAGGCCTGCTGCTGCTGCTGCTGACACACGGCTCCTGCTGTAGCTACCTAGCGGGGGGGCGTGGCTTTGGAGGCGTCCTGATGCGTTCTGATCGGCAAGAAGGGCGTTGTCGAATTCAGTTTAAGGATTTACGAATATTCTGCCAAAAATCAACAGGCACCTATTGCTCCTTTAATTTACTATAAATTACTTTTAGTTTATCATGCACCGTGATAATGGAAGTATGGGTCCGGTAATGTTAAGGGCTTTCTTAAATAACAATTCATATTTTTCTGTTAGTTGGATTAGAGGAGCGGACGCTGATGATCTTGTTTCTCTAACAGGCGTCTTCACGGCTCCAGTGGAGGGTGTCTACCTGTTCAATCTCTTCATCCAGGGTCTGGTATCAGAAGCAATCCATGGTCACAGATCAGCAGGACGTGCATCAGGGGCTGACCTGGTTAAGAATGGTCGACTTGTTGTCGCTGCATATGCACAACAATCTACCGGTCGTGTTAGCTCTTCGAATGGAGCCTCACTTCTACTAGAGGCAGGGGATGAGGTGTCTGTGCGGCTCGTGGCTCGTACAGAGATCTATGATGATGGGGGTCACCTCAGTACCTTCAGTGGCCATCTGTTGTTCACAGTGTGACGAGGAAAATGGAACAGTACTATTATTTCTGTTTACATTTGCATTTGTTCAGTGTCCTGCAACATGTTATATGTACATTACAGATAATTTCATGAACATCCTTTTATATATTTGAAAAGCTCTATTAGGACATGTCTGTCACTTCTTTTTATTATGTATATGGTTAGCCCAGTTATGCTTTCTACAACGCTGCTCGGTTTCAGCATTGGCGTTTTGCGCTCTGATTGACCGCCTGCGGCTTGCTCCAGCGGACACCAGAGCTCGGGTCGCGGACCGGCAACGCAGCCGCGAAGCCGGCGATGCGATTTTTATTAGTTTGTCATGACAAACCAATTACATAATCCAACATATGTATAAAGGCACACACAACATATTCGAGTTAACGGTATATTTTTTTAATGATTCGTTACGGCGTAATCAATACTTCCATTTGTATAAATTGCGTTCGGGACCTCCCATGTTTTGGGGGTATTCATCAGAAAAATCGGATCCCGGATTCAGCTCTCATCAGTCGGGCAAGAACTGCGGCTTTTCAGCCTCTCTCCTCTCTCCTGGAGCTTAAGCGGAGTTTAGATAGAGGAGCTTGTCGCGGCTCATGCGCATGCGCGCGCTCGGTCAATCAGAGCGCAAAACAGCAACGCGGAAACCGAGCAGCGTTGTAGAAAGCATCTGGGCTGTGTATGTACATGTATATCATAGATTTGCAGATTCTTTATCAAATACAAAATAAAGGGGATTTTTATGAAGAAATGGCTCTTTAAATAATTCTTGGCTTCTGATCAAATGTGAGCAATTCTTTCCATTTCAAGTACTGATACATCTTTCTCTGTTGCTTAATAGAAGTACATTATCACGTGGTTTGACACATCCAGATGATTTTTATTACCTCCTCCAAGGAAGTTATGTTTTCACCCACATCTGTCTGTTTGTGAACAAAATATCTTGAAAAGTAATGTTGCCATCAAATGATCTGTGTGCACATTCATGACCCCAAGGAAGAAACCTACTAGTTTAGTTCACTCCATGACTTTTCCTCTAGTGCCGCCATCAGGCCAAACCTTCACTTTCCAAATGGGTGTATCTCCTGACCCGTTACTAATACAGTCACAAAGATGCTGCTCTTAAATTAATGAACATATTTTCCATAAGAACCTACAGTATGAAGTCCACCATACTGGTAATTTTTTTGATCACTTATTAAAGCTTTGTCTGATTTGCACCAAACTTGACAAATATGTTTGTCCCACTGTGACGAGGAGCCCTGTGAGGGTTTGAGTACTTTACTATACTATGTTGTACTATACTATACTATACACTGTAAGAAAAAAAGCTGCAAGAAAACGGTAAATGTCTGGCAAATGTTTACCAAATATTTACTGTCAAATTACAGTAAAATCAAATACATTTACAGATTACAACCTTTATGTAATGGTTAATATTTTGATAAAAGGTTATTTACTGTATTTTATGGCATTTACACTTAAAGTAGAAAAACAAAAGTAATCTGTAAAATAATACAGTGAATTTCCTGTGAAAAAACATAAATTTTTTAGAGTGTATGTTATACTATACTATACTATGTTATACTATGTTATACTATACTATACAAATACAATACTAATACTAAAATTTGCTACATAGAGCCATGTGATTTTCTGCATTTTTGTTACATAGAAGCATGTTCGGCTTTTCTAATAGAGAAAAATGTATCATGTATCAATCATAAATCTCATACGCACGTGCACACACGCACACACGCACGCACACACACACACACACATTTGCAATATTTACTGTGTATATAGCTCAGTAGTTGTATAATTGTATTAATTAACTATTATTCAATAGCGTTTAAATTATAATGAATTAAATAATTGTATAAAGAATTGTCCATGTCCTGTCATCTAATAATATATTCCATTACCTTTCCTATCTGTATCAAAGTCAAAATGTTGGTATTGTGTTGGTATAATAATTATGCTATCTAGCTTTTGTGTCACTCTAGGGCTAGGCCTCCTGCTGGGTCCATTCATTGGAATAACAAAGGAACGACAGACTAGAAACTGGGCCTTTGTTCCAGGTGTGAATTGGTCTAGTGACAGTGATCACATTGAATTCTGGGAGTGTAGTTTTTTCATCAGATAGCTGAATTCACTTGAATCCTTTCAAACTCGTCTGCTGGAATGTAGTTAGCATTTTACCAGAATGTTTGATAGGACATTGATTGAAAACTATCGGCTAGGGATGTCCGATATTATCGGCCAACCAATATTATCGGCCGATATCGGCAGTCAAATGTGATATCGGAAAATATCGGTATCGGTTTAAAAAAAGAAAAAAACAATAACAATATTTGTTATATATATATCAAGTGAAATTATTAGTTACCTGAAATTATTCAGTTTTTTGGGGGGGGGGAACCCTGCATATATCGGTATCGGTTGATATCGGTTGATATCGGTATCGGAAATTAAGAGTTGGACAATATCGGAATATCGGTATCGGTAAAAAAGCCAATATCGAGCATCCCTACTATCGGCTAAAATTTTACAATTGATGTCTTATTTTGAAGGTATGAATCTGTAATTTTATATTATGTAACAAAAGAAAAAGGGGAAATTCTGAGGAGGAGGAGCTCTTGAGCTCAGACTCCTAAGGGTTTTAACACACACACAGCCTTTAGCACACACACAGAGCCTTTAGCACACACACAGAGCCTTTAGTGCACACACACAGAGCCTTTAACACACACACAGAGCCTTTAGCACACACACAGAGCCTTTAGCACACACACACACAGAGCCGTTAACACACACACACAGAGCCTTTAACACACACACAGAGCCTTTAGCACACACACAGAGCCTTTAGCACACACACAGCCTTTAACACACACACAGAGCCTTTAGCACACACACAGAGCCTTTAGCACACACACAGAGCCTTTAGCACACACACACACACACAGAGCCTTTAGCACACACACACACACACACACACAGAGCCTTTAGTGCACACACACACACAGAGCCTTTAACACACACACAGAGCCTTTAGCACACACACAGAGCCTTTAGCACACACACACACACACACACACACACACACACACACACACACACACACACAGAGCCTTTAACACACACACATAGCCTTTAACACACACAGAGCCTTTAGCACACACACAGAGCCTTTAACACACACACACACACACACACACACACACACACACACACACACACACACACACACACACAGAGCCTTTAACACACACAGAGCCTTTAGCACACACACAGAGCCTTTAGCACACACACAAGAGCCTTTAGCACACACACAGAGCCTTTAGCACACGCACACACACACACACACACACACACACAGAGCCTTTAACACACACACACAGAGCCTTTAACACACACACAGAGCCTTTAGCACACACACAGAGCCTTTAGCACACACACACAGAGCCTTTAACAAACACACACAGAGCCTTTAACACACACACACAGAGCCTTTAGCACACACACACACACACACACAGAGCCTTTAACACACACACAGAGCCTTTAGCACACACACAGAGCCTTTAGCACACACACACAGAGCCTTTAACACACACACAGAGCCTTTAGCACACACACACACACACACACAGAGCCTTTAACACACACACACACACAGAGCCTTTAGCACACACACACAGAGCCTTTAACACACACACAGAGCCTTTAGTGCACACACAGAGCCTTTAGCACACACACAGAGCCTTTAGCACACACACACAGAGCCTTTAACACACACAGAGCCTTTAGCACACACACACAGAGCCTTTAACACACACACAGAGCCTTTAACACACACACAGAGCCTTTAACACACACACAGAGCCTTTAACACACACACAGAGCCTTTAGCACACACACACAGAGCCTTTAACACACACACACACAGAGCCTTTAACACACACACACAGAGCCTTTAGCACACACACAGAGCCTTTAACACACACACACACAGAGCCTTTAACACACACACACAGAGCCTTTAGCACACACACAGAGCCTTTAACACACACACACACACAGAGCCTTTAACACACACACAGAGCCTTTAACACACACACACAGAGCCTTTAACACACACACAGAGCCTTTAACACACACACACAGAGTCTTTAACACACACACACACACAGAGCCTTTAGCACACACACACAGAGCCTTTAGCACACACACACACACAGAGCCTTTAGCACACACACACAGAGCCTTTAGCACACACACACACACACACAGAGCCTTTAGTGCACACACACACACACACACACACACACACACAGAGCCTTTAACACACACACACAGAGCCTTTAGCACACACACAGAGCCTTTAGCACACACACACACACACAGCCTTTAGTGCACACACAGAGCCTTTAGCACACACACACACACACACAGAGCCTTTAGCACACACACACACACACACACACACACAGAGCCTTTAGTGCACACACACACAGAGCCTTTAGCACACACACACACACACACACATCCTTTAACACACACACACACAGAGCCTTTAGCACACACACACAGAGCCTTTAGGACACACACACAGAGCCTTTAGTGCACACACACACACACAGAGCCTTTAACACACACACACACACAGAGCCTTTAGCACACACACACACACAGAGCCTTTAGCACACACACACACACACACACACACACACAGAGCCTTTAGTGCACACACACACACACACAGAGCCTTTAGTGCACACACACAGAGCCTTTAGCACACACACACACACACACACACACACACAGCCTTTAGCACACACACACAGAGCCTTTAGCACACACATACAGAGCCTTTAGTGCACACACACAGAGCCTTTAGCACACACACACACACACAGAGCCTTTAGTGCACACACACACACACAGAGCCTTTAGTGCACACACACACACACACAGAGCCTTTAACACACACACACACACACACACACACACACACAGAGCCTTTAACACACACACACACATACACACACACACACACACACACACACACACACACACACACACACACACAGAGAGCCTTTAACACACACACACACACACACACACACACACACACACACACACACACACACACACACACACACACACACACACACACACACACACACAGAGAGCCTTTAACACACACACACACACACACACACATACACACACACACACACACACACACACACACACACACACACACACACACACACACACACACACACACACACACACACACACACTTCAGAAAGAAACATAGTATCAATGAGAGCATCAATAATACTTATAATTTTTTTTTTTTTTTTTTTGGGCCCCCCCCCCCCCAGTGCTGGGCCCTTGGAATCATCCTAAGCTACCCCCCCCCCCCCAGCTACGCCCCTGTGTGTGGACATAACATTACTTCACCAAATACAACACTGCTTTATGCAATCTTGTTGACCAACCTCTTTTAATATAAGTTTCAAAGCATTTCCTTGGCGATAACAAGATTAGTGCCAATAGTAGGGGTGTAACGGTACACAGAAGCCACGGTTCGGTACGTACCTCGGTATTGAGGTCACGGTTCGGTACAACAGGAAAAAAATATTTATAATTATTATTATATATTTATAATAATTATTATAATTATTATTATAAAATATAATAATATTCTATAGGCTTGCCGTAGTAGTCAGTGATACTGGTGTAATTCTGTGTTCAGGCATCCACGAGTAAATTAATTGCCTACTGCACCTTTAACAACAATTTAGTTTCACTTTCACTTATAGAGAGAATTTAACTTCACGTGAACCCGAGACTGAAGAAGACTAGAGAACAGATGACATCTTACACAGCAATGGCAGAGGATTATCAATATTTTGGATTTAATAGCAGCAACTGGAGAGGAGCTCAGATGATCTGGTGGTATGTTGTGCTTTTATTTTTTCTCCGATCAGCTGTGAGATTCCGCGGTCCGCCGGAAAAGGTTGACGTGTGTGTCTCTTTTGGTTAACATTATTGGGCGAACAGGAAAACTAAAGAAAACTGCAAAATTGTAATGACCCTGCTGTGTTAAACATTTAATTAATTCATCATGGTTTTGTTTTAGGGACAAATAGGCTGTAGTAAACAGGAGAGGAGGAGGGGAGAGGCGAGTGCAGATGTCAGTGCGCGCTGTTGTTATTCTGTCCGCTTGTCATTGTAGTATTATTTGATAACCATAAATCCTAAACATGTTGTGAAATGTTCCTAATGGAAAAGGTTTTAACACACACATGCGAGATGGGCGACACACAGGAACACACACACACATGCATTGGGTCGCCGATGAAATGTCTCATCCCGTTGTCCTTCCCCCCAAGGGTAGCTGGGACCAGATAGGGGCGTCGGCGTGGGGCCGCACCCCGGGGACCAGTCCAAGTGCTCCTGTCCGTCTTCGTCAGGGACGCGACAGCGTTAGCAATCTGTTGAGCATGTATTTCCACTTGGGTTTCTCGTATCGGGAGGGGAAACCCTTGCCAGCACGGGGGGAACTTGCAAACTCCACACAGAAAGGCCTGGGAGATACCCCACCTGGGTACCTGGCAACGTGGAAACCTGGTCCCCAAGCGGGAATCGAACCCTGGACCTTCTAGCTGTGAGGCGACAGTGTTAACCACTACACCACCGGCTAACCTTCTGTAGTGTGGTAGTGAAAGGGTTAACCCTTTGTCGTGTGGCAGTGGAAGGGTTTATTGAAGGGTTAAATCAATAGAGTTATAATTCACTCTACTCAAAATTTTATTTAAATCGACGTGACTGGAAGGAATGTTGCCAGCCAGTCAAAACAAACTCCAGACGACTCACCAAGGTCGAACCAGAGAGCTGCTGATAAGACTTTGCAGTGAGACTCCCACCCCCCCTCCCGCGGATGCTCACGCCGAATATGGCAGTGGAGCTACTGTGGCTGGGGGGGGCCACCAGGATGTTTCTGTCTCGCCTTCTGTGGTGCCTTAATCAAACTGCCCTTTTTCATATCCCTCTGAATTCTGAAAGCTCACCCAACATTATGGTTTTTTCAGAGGCACAAATTTGAAGCTATTGATCATCATATGAAACTATAAAATGTGAGGAATCCGTCTACCAACCATGTCATGCTAGCTGACCGGGAAAAGGGCAACATTTTTAAGTCAAGTGTTACTTTATTAACACTTTCATTAACCCATTAACGTAAGGTTATGTATATAACCAAGTTCTATGAATTATGGTGACGCTCAGCATCGGTTGCATATATCTCGCTTCAGTGGATATGCACTGAATACATTTCAAAATGTCCCTTTACATACCAACATCCGTCTGACCACACCCCCATCTGCTGCCTACATAAGCAGGGGTGGGGCCACACACTCATCTCCTTCCCAACAAATTTCACCACACTGAAAGATCAAGGGCCGCAGCGGCGTCCTGATGCTGAGCATCACCATAATTCATAGAACTTGGTTATATACATAACCTTACGTTCTATTTCATTATGGCTCCGCTCAGCATCGGTTGCATAACAGGAGCTGAGCGGGAGCCAAAGCTCGACAAATGTACCCCGCTGAGGCCCCCCACAACCATCAGATCGGGGAGGACCGAGCCCCCCGACCCTCCCTAATGGAGGATACCCTCCCTATTGGAGGCTTACGGGAGGGAGACGGATCCGACCGTGCTAAGAGGAACTCAAGCAACTCAACGCACAGGGTGAGCAGATCGTGGCTTGACCCCACGACTACGCACACGCACAACCCGCATGCCACCAGGGAACGAACGGAAGGAACAACCCTTGTTACTGCCCCCAAGATCACGGGGTCAAGAGCAAACTCAACCCTGTGGCAAACTCAACCCCCACTGAAGGGACTGGATCCCCTGGAAAAGGGGGGCCGGAGAGGTCAATGACGCCAGGCATCAAGACCCCACCAGGCGGTCACTTAGTGACACCGCCCCCCACATCGCCAGCGTATTCGGATAGGGGCCCTCCAAGAGCGGGCCCTTTCCCCCCAATAGTACACCGCCTGGCACACTGACCCTGCAGAACAGGCAGTCAGCATGGCCGTAAACACTCAAAAAAGTCCAACCAACGGAAGCAGGCAGCACACCGGGGAAACCAGGCAGCAGGCTGTAACCTGAGCCTGGAGCACTGCGGACGAGACAGGCGCCAAAGGAATCAACTGAAAACAGCCCCCCCGGCGGAAGGGGCGTATGCTGGCGTTGTTGCGCACCATGACAAAGCCTCCATTAAAAAAAAACCCACCCAGAGGGGTCGAGGCAGAGAAGGCTTACACGATTGGCAGACGTCATGAACGTGCAGGGGCACACTCAACCGGGTAACCCGGGAGTTGACTCTGCTCCAACACACCAGGGAATCAACCACCCTCTCGGTACATCGACGGTGGTTGTTCCTATAACCCCTCAAGAAAAAACTCCAAAACACACCTGCGGGTATACACTGGCTATACCGCAGTACAAGTGTTTCAGTTTCCAAAAAAGGGTTATTCCAGGCCTACGGGTCGACGAAACATTACTTCGGACTGGGCCCGGCGGCTCGGGAAGCACACCAGAGGAGGTCCAAAAGACCACCCCAACAGCCCCCTCTTCGCCACGCGTGAGAGAGGAGCGAAAAGAATGAAGAACCAGCCCTAAGCTTACTGCACTTGGTATTCCCAGGCGGTCTCCCAACCAGGTACTAACCAGGACCAAACCTGCTTAGCTTCCGAGATCGGACGAGATCGGGCGTGTACAGGTTGGTATGGCCGTAAGCCATTACAATAGTGCAGAGTACAACATGTACCCAACAAAGGGTCTCCATAACGCCTAACCCTGTGACACCCGGGCCGACCCGGCATTTTTCCCCCCGAAAAAAGCACAAGTCCCTCAGGGTACCAGAACGGCAGATCTGCATCCCCGGCGGACAACGGGTTAACTGACCTGGACCAGCGCGACCAGACCAGTCCCGTGCCCTAACCACGCCGACATGCCCACTCCAGAAAAGGGGGTAGGTATGCGTGTCGATCTAAAACATGAAAAGAGGGCGCCACCCAGACGGTCCCATTTGGACCGCGCTCAGTGGCCCACCCCAAGGGCGTGAGACCCCTCTACCTATGTTCTGATCTATTCCGTTAACATCCCCCAGATATGAACGAGAATTCATCGATACAACCTAGTAAACTGGCGCTCGGAAGAGACAAAACTCCATCCCAGTTGCCCTATAAAAACGCTGTTTTAATAACGAGCAACCAAGGCGCACTTAGCCCCTGCGTGATTCTTAACAGAAACACCCCGAGCCAGCACTATGTACATGTCGAGACCCAAACACATCAATGGATAGTCTAGCAAGACACCAAACATTGTTCCTCCAAGTCGCCTGGGAGAACGACACGGAGCCGACGTGCTTCATGTACCTTCCTCTTTTTATTTAAAAAAGAAAGAAACACATGGCGGTCAGGTGGCGTAACGGAGATTGCGTTCGTCACCAAACCCTGGAGCGGCTGGATTCGCCTGTTCGAATCCAGCTCACAGCTCCGGGGTTGTCACCAGCTTGGCTGGCCGTTCACACTAATACAATTGGCAGTATTAGAGGGTGGGAGAAGCTGGCGGGGTGGGTCCGGGTCGTTGTAAACAGCGACTCCTACAGTTCGGTCGGGACGCCTGCTAAGCAAGAAACACAGACTGACATGAATCCCACGTGACGCAGCTGAGGGTAATTTTTTGTATACATTTTTACATCCCACCACCCTCGCCACAGGGAGGAGACGGAAATCCCCAGAGAGACTTCCCACGCGAGCTGTATAGATTGAAAAGAATATATTGCAACATTGAGCTATGTAACACTTGGGTTAGGGCTCTCCGAGGAGGAGGCACTGAACCAATACACACTCAATAATCGAATTGAATCGAATACACACACAATCGAGCAGAACTCCTTTTTGAAGTTCTACTAACCTTGACAATCTGAGGAGGAGGCTCTGAAACTCTGAGGAGGCTCCCTCACAGGGAAGGAGAGTCCGAACTCACAGAAGGCACTTCTCCCCGAGGAGGAGCTTCGTGAGGAGGAGCTCTGACAACTCCCTGAAACAGATCCATAACATGGACCTGAACAACCCATGAAAGTCTTACCAACAGAGACGCGCTCAGTGACGTACTCTATGACGGGGGAATTTCCGCGGTGCACACGCCCAATCTTCCAGGGCGTGGGACCAGGAAACTCCCCCCCCCCCTCTTACCCTATAACGTGCCGAACAGCAACGTGACAGGAACCTTGAAGGACAGGAGGTTTTAACCCCTGACCAATCAGAAAAGGGGAGGAAAGGATTACCAGTTCACCCCTTTACGGCCCCACACCCATGATACGATGTAATGACAAGTAGAGCATGACACAGTCATGCAGCATCATGAAGCATCGAACAGCCTCACATAGCTCATGTGCTAACCTGCTATCTGATTTTTACTAAGGAAAAAACACAGAACAGAGAGGGCCCCCTTTAAGAGCCCCGGTACCAGACTTACACATGTGCTTCTGTGGGCCAAACCTAACCCAGTTGTAGATCAAAAGACACACACAACCCTTCATCACAACAAAAAATGGCAAAGTACACTCTTGCTACAGAGGAACGCCGTTTTTCATAACGAGAGAATACAGAATCCTCGATTAAGTATTGGCCACAGTCCTTGCTAAGCACACATGATAAGTGACCAAACAATCTTTTCTTTAGGAAAAAATAGTTTCTCAAGCGGAAAGCACAACCCCAGCAATTAAGCTGAGGGTTACATCGTATCCCCACAAACACAGTGACACAATATATTGTAACCAATATCTCTGAGAGGAGGGGGGGGAAGCCCCAGGGAAACCGGGGGGGGACACCCCTCTTATCTTACCCTTGATACGACCAAGGCGAACAGGCACCTCTGTTAATGTGTGAACATACTGTTCATTGTCATCACAGGCTGAGAAAAAGATTCATTCCTCAATCACATGTCACTAAGCATAGCTTTACAGGTTTAATTAACCCTCTTAGTTGTGAGTTCACCCACGGTACAAGTACAACGTTACATGACCACACATGTTCTCATCACAACCAAACCAGTTCATTTTTACACACGTAAAAAACAACGCCGATTCACTACAGAGAGAAGCTATACCAGTGACAAGACAATTCACACACAACACGTGTCGTATCCTCAATGTATTGCAGCAACACATGTTTTGGAAACATCGTTATTACAAAACATTTAGAAGGGAAGAAAAGAAGAAGTGTTTAAAGTCCGGTCGGGACTCCTACCTTCACCCAGAACGCAGGCCGAAAGAACCGCAACACAGGTTAACGGGACACCGAGTTGAACCCAGCACCTCCTGCGCTGGTGACGGGGGTATGTCCACAACGCCACCCAGCCGCCGTTCTCCATGTTGACGAAGTCCTCGCTGGCACTGGCAACCGGGTGTAGGGTCGACTAACATCCTCTGTCAAAGATAACGTCGTAGTCAGAGTGTTTTAAGGCATGTTATAGTCACAGTATCGTTTCAACAGTGTAGCATTAAGCTAACAGCCGTCCGACTGATAGCAACAAGCTAACGTTTACTAGCCTGGTAAACACAGCGAGCTAGCGCCGCAGCTAACAGCTGACTGGCTAACACAGTAGGCCACAAACTAGCACGCCAGCTAAGCAGCTATCACCTGAACTGTACACAACGTCATAACAAGCCACACTTCAGACAGGCCGCTGTCCAAGTCCCTCCCCCCTAAGAGGGAAAAGAAAAAGAATGTCAAACACAGTTTTCAACGGTGATCCAGACATACAGCGGGGCCAGCACAATTCCCATTTCGGGCTGCAGCCGACTTTGAGCATGGAACTCCCGATAAAGAAGATCCTATGCCCACATTTCCTCATTAGGGTGTACTTTCACTTTTATGTGAAAGATGGGGCCTGCACGGGACAGAGAAGCATCCGCTCGTCCAGAGAATCCTGGGTTCACCAGGCCCTGGTCGCGGCCCACTAGATTGACCATCATGGGCTTCAGACCAAGATCCTCCGCTGTCGCCTAAGAGGCCGAACAGAAGACCCCAATCTGGGGCCGGCTTTCGTAAAAATGGTCAGCTAGCCCCCATAGCACTAACAGACAACTGGCGCTCGCAGGCAAAACATTACTCACCAGCTTGAAAACAACCAGTCTCTCACAACAGACGGTGCCTTCCACAGTCCAGCTGTATAACCGGAGGTTCAATTACCTATCCAGCCGCAGCAAGGAGGACTGCCGATGGAGAGTATATCAGCGACGCAAGCCCCTAATACGAAAACCCGGTGGAGATTTAGAATGATCATCATCTTCCAGACACTCCAGTGACGAAGACAATATCGCCGTATTTTCTCGAAAATAGTGAGAGAGAAAATAAAGATATAATGTCAACGTATCTCCTTGTTCTTCTGTTTTCCTTCCTCCAGCTAATACTTTCTTCCTCGCCAAGTGATTGGTATACAGGCACTATATTGTGGATGAAATTTGAGAAGGAGATGAGTGTGTGGCCCCACCCCTGCTTATGTAGGCAGTAGATGGGGGTGTGGTCAGACGGATGTTGGTATGTAAAGGGACATTTTGAAATTTATTCAGTGCATATCCACTGAAGCGAGATATATGCAAACGATGCTGAGCGGAGCCATAATGAAATAGAACCGTCTGTAGTGTGGTAGTGAAAGGGTTAACCCTTTGGTAGTGTGGTTTTATTGATTGATTGATTGATTGATTGAAAACGTTATTAACAGATTGCAGAATGGGTACAATACAGTACAGCTCAATACAAACAACTGCTAAGAGGATGAAGGCTAGAAAAAAACTTTTGTCTGAATACCAGCTGGTAGTGAAAGGGTTAATCCCCTTGGGGGACTTCAGGTGTGATCACAGCATGGGGGGGGGGGGGTATAGTAGTAATAGTAATAAGAACATAGTAATAATAGTGGAATCAGGGGCGTAGGTTTGATTTGAGTTTTGGTGACAGAATATTTCTTTGCACTAATTAGAGCGTAAATACTGTATATTGAGCTACAAAGAGCATCAGATGACATTGACTGTTTCTTTAATTAACCTCCTGAACTGATGCATTTGACCTGTGTGCACTTGCTGCATACAAATTGGGTCCAAAAAACCTTACCAAAAGAAATTAGATTTCAGACACAAACCATCATTCATACAACTGTGAGTACAGAAAAATAATAGTTGGTCAACATATTTTATTCCCTATTGTTGGAGAACTTCAAACGTACTTGCTGCTATTCAAAACTCTCTCTGTCGCTGATGACCCACTCATGAGAGTAACGTGACCAACGAGCTGGTGAAGCTCACTGGGACAGAGGGAGGGAGGGAGGAAAGTCCAGGTTGTTGATTGGATATTGCAGATAATAGGATAGCTTGCTGATAGGTTCTTGATACAGCTGTCAACCTACATCTTTGCAACAGATAAAAAGGCTCAGTTTTGCAAGACCTTGATGTTGTCAATTATAATACTAATGCTACAGTTTTCACTCTGCTATTATTTTGGTAGGGACAATTTGTCTTTCCATGGCTTTGGTAGGGACACGAGTGGAATGGCAGAGCTCAATCACTAATAATAATAGTATATACATGCTATATGTGGTAGTAGCACACTGCACCAGAGTCTGTGCAGTGTTTAGTATTAAGAGTCAAACAGTCCTAACAGTTCTCAAATTCTCCAGCCGTTAGTTTTCCAACTATTGGCAGCAGTCCATGCCCACAGTTGTGGAGCCTGATGGCTATTGGCATGAAGGACTGGCCGAGGTGGTTTGCAGTGTGTCGGGGGGATAAGTCTCTGGCTGAATGTTCTCCTCATCTTGGCTAGCTCCTCATAGAGGGGGTGGGTGGGGTTGAAGGTGCTTCAAAAAGGTACTAAATATGTTTTCAAGATTTGAGCAAGGGTTTAACGGAACTACAAGAGACTACTTTTAGTCTCACCACATTAGCCGTGCAGTTTTAGGGCAAACCCAGGCAGTGATGGTGCCCCCTAAACATTACATAACTGGTATAGCTGTGAAGCATAGACTCTTAGACTTGAATTCAATTAGCCCAGTTGTATTCATGTGTGATAGCTAGGGGTGTAACGGTACACCAAAACCACGGTTCGGTACGTGGTTTTGTACTGCTGTACTGTACTGTACCCTTTCTGCAATCTGTTAATAAACTTTTCAATCAATCAATCAAAAAACCTCGGTTTTGAAGTCACGGTTCGGTACAGGTTTTCGGTACAGTGGGGGAAAGTTTGGCTTTCCATGTTCCACTCAGGGGTGATGTAGTGTGCAGTACCTAACTGTACTTGTAGGGCTGTCAACGAATATTCTATATTGAAATGAATAATCGATAATAATTATTAGATTAGATTGGATAGGACCCTCAGACCTCACACTCTAATTGCCCGCCCGATGGCGGGCCATCACACACTCACGCGCACGTCGCGGCACTTTGGTCTCGTCTGTCGTCTCCGGGCTGCGTTTTCGCCGATCAACCAATTCATTGTTGGAAAGTTGAATTTGCTGCCTTTCGATCGTCACCAGACTCAACCTATTGCGTGATTCCATTCTCGAGTTACAAGACGAAACATCCAACGAGTGTCATTTGACAAGCCGCTCTGACGAGTGACCACGTCCGGTTGTGAACGGTCCTGAACTCACCAGTCACCGTTGATGGCGAAAACTATTGACCACTGTTGTAGCCAGACGGGCGCTGAGTCGCTGACAGTGGGGGAAGGTGACACAAGAAGAAGAAGAAGCCCATTGTTTTGACGAGAGCCTCTGAATGAATGGGAGCGGATGGCCATATTGGATAATCATGCAAAATTTTTACTGGTACACACATTACAAAAACCTTTGTAAAACATTCATTTTCTGTGGGATTTTTATACATTTTGGACCTGTACTACATAAGACTTCAGACTATGGAATCATTTTGTTATCCAGCTCCTACCTTTCAGCTGGAACTTAAAAACAGGCATCTGGCAACCAGTAAAAAGAAATGTGAGTACACTTGATTGAATTGATTGATTGAAAACTTTATTAACAGATTGCAGAATGGGTAGTCTACAATACAGTACAGCTCAATACACACAATTGTTAAGGGGATGCAGACCAGAGAAAGACTTTCGTCTTGTTTACATCAGGGTCCCCCCTTTTCAATTCATCATAACATATATGACATACACGACATACAGTACTGCTACATCTATACATTTAGGACATACCAGATTTGCAAATACAGTACTGTTTGTGGTACCAAAAGAGTCTAAAAAAGAGAGTATATACATTTGACGTAGAAACTGTACATTGGAGGTGGTTGGATGGGGGGGGGGGTTGGGTAGGCGGGGTGGGGAAAACTGTACAACTGTACAAGCAAAACTGGACATTGGGATATCAACAAAACCTTACTTTGTCCCAAAAAGAGGGTCTTGTGTATTATTGGGTTAGGACATTTACTGTACATTTACAGGGGCCAGTTTCGAATTGCAGTCTCCCGTAGATGCTCTTTGAGAGTGGTTTTGAAAGTGGGTAGTGATTCACATTCCTTTACAGCTTTGGGTAGGGCGTGCCACATTGATGTGGCATAATTGCGAAACGTGTTTAGTCCCTTGTTTGAGCTGAATCTGGGTTTAACATGATTTGTTGAGCTCCCTCTGGTGTTGTGATCGTGGGGGTTCTTCTTTCTACACATGAATGAATGAATGAATGAATGAATGAATGAATGAATGAATGAATGAATGAATGAATGAATGAATGAATGAATGAATGAATGAATGAATGAATGATGAATGAAAACTTTATTTAACAGATTGCAGAATGGGTACAATACAGTACGGCTCAATACACACAATTGTTAAGGGGATGCAGACCAGAGAAAGACTTTCGTCTTGTTTACATCAATTCAGTGCCACATACACACAGTCCTCATATCCCTCCTAGTTACACACAGTCATCATTATCCCTCCCATACAATACGCACAACACAACAGACTAACTCGTCTTGCTCAATACTTGTTTATGAGTTTTAAGAGACAGCACTGTAATCTCTCTCAACCAAAGCTCTACAAGTTAACAAAGATCTCCACCTTGCTATCTGAAACACTGACACCATTATCAACCTAATAATATCAACCTGATAATATTGAAACATTATCAATATAACGTTAGCTACCAACTTTAGCCGGGCTCCTAATAACACAAGATACATTTCACTATGAATTGAAAATGGGGGACCCTGATGTAAACAAGACGAAAGTCTTTATCTGGTCTGCATCTCCTTAAAGGGGAACTATTTTACTATTTCTTTCACTATTTGGGCACTTTTACACAATTCCTGTGAGTCTATGGAACACCTCTGTAATATATATATTTTTTTTATTCATTGTTTTGTATTTCTAATCAAGTCCTCAAAAACAGCATTTTTCTACCTCAAGATCTCGAGCTGTTTTGAGCCTGGGCTCCTAAACCACTGCGGATCGTCGGCGTCGCCTGAACATTAACATGCAGCAGTGACTATATGACATCACATATAGGCACATTTTCAAACGACTCAGTTCAGTGAGGGTGAATATTGTGAGAGGAGAATTGGAAGAATGCGCCAATATGAGAATGTTGAGACATAGATCATATTAATATAAGTTCACATAGCTAGGAAACAATGCTAAACACTCAAAAAGGCCATTTATAAGATAGTTCCCCTTTAATAATTATGTGTATTGAGCCGTACTGTATATTGTACCCATTCTGCAATCTGTTAAATAAAGTTTTCATTCATTCATGCCTTTTGAAAAGTGACATGGTCGATGTAGGAGTTACAGTAACGTTACACAAACTGACATTCTAAAGCCAAGAAGACACTTACCCATAAAGACGGTATCTCGATCGATCTCATCTATCGTTGAATAGTGCAGCTTCTCCATGTGACGAGTCCGACTCGAGCCGCGTGCATTAATCCCATGGGAAATGTAAACAATAGTGCATCGCGAGCCAGCTTGTTGCATCAAATTGATGTTTGGCTTTTGTCTCCCGAGTGAAGTTAGAACTACTACACTTCGGCTGGTCCAGGGTCAGCACTGCAGGCTTTCGTTTTACAACAACTGAGATAAAAGAATATATATATATATCATCAAACAGCAGTCTTTTGTGATCTAATCGATCCTTCATTTGCGTGAGGATGCTGTCGAAATCCACTATTCTGTTGATGTGTGACACACGTTCCATTTTCAGGACTCTGACTCCCGACAGGTGGTCACTCAGACAGTCACCCAAGCGATTCACCCAAATAAAGTTTTCATTCATTCATTAATTTGCTGTCTCGTTATAACACAAACAGCTCACCATGAACCATGACAAGCTTAATTACGTTAGTTAGCATCCAAGCTAGCGTGATAACATTAGTAGTTATTATCATCCAAGCTAGAAACCGCTAGGCTGCCTGCTTATACCTGCAATAATGTTGTCATCCTCCTGGACAGATAGACTTGTTAAATCATAATATCCACAGGTGTGTTGTGCTGGTCCTCAGTAAATGTCCCGCCGCGAAAAATAAGTTGCTATTAAAGTGCTAAATGTTAGATACACTAATATAGAGGTTTCGAACGTGGCTGCTCTCAGTGCTCTGTTAATAAAATGTTCAATCAATCAATCAATCCCGCGAGGGGAGAAACAGCTGTGTAGCTACAGAGCTGCAGACGTAGGAGCCATACTCTGATTGGATTTGCAAGGCTGCCAATCATTCAACCTCTGTGTATTGGATGTCAAGGGCTGTCAATCATTAAATCATCCATTCAATGGCAAGAGTTTAACTGCACAGACCATGCTTAGATGACATTAATAGCCTATTTTGATTGGCTATTATTTATTATTTATTTAACAATGGGTCAACCTGTGCAGATATTCTGCACGAATAATTACTGCAGGCAATACTGCAGTGCAGGCCTGCTCAGAGCTGTCAATTTTGGCCATTTTTGAAGAAAAGAAAATTCACTGGCATTTTTTTTACAGAGGAAAACATTTATAATAAAATTATAATAATAATAATAATAAAAAAAAAATATATATATATATATATAGGTATATGTAAATTAATAATAATTATGAATTATGAGTGAATTTGTATTTCACATGCTGTCATAGAGAAACCTCCACTGGTAGGAGCTATGGCTGGTACAGAGAGACACACAGACAGAACCACAGACAGCAGTGAGAACAATGCTTCCTCTCACTGTGTGCACTGGTGTAATTCATTCATATTTCACACAACCTCATCTTGTTCTATGGTTGTTAATAAATCTTTTCTTTTCCAAGACAATTTTCATCTTCGTTCTATTTTCTATTTACATTCTATATCTTTTATTTCTGCTGCAGGACAGGAAACTCTGTAAATCAGTTGCTCTACTGAGTAGGGTTAGGGTTAGTTTAATGACAACTGACTACTTTTTACCTGTATAAATAAATAAATAATGAAATATTTCCTGCATGCTGGGTTCATTCTGGTTTCCTTCCCATCCATCTTCATTCAGGCTGTGGGGCTGTAAACTCTCAGAGAGATCCTGTGAAGCTCTGGCCTCAGTTCTCAGCTCTACTTCCTCCAGTCTGAGAGAGCTGCACCTGAGTAACAACAACCTGCAGGATTCAGGAGTGGAGCTGCTCTCTGTTGGACTGAAGAGTCCACACTGTAAACTGGAGAATCTCGGGTCAGTATTATATTGAGACACATTTTACTCAAAGAAATTTAACAAAATGTAGAATTGTAAAAATAAAAAACTAAATAAATGTATATTTGTATGTATGAAATTAAGTGATTTTAAAACCCAAAGCTAGGTGTATCAACTACATTACAAGGTTCACTCTGTAATTTCCATATTGTAAACGGTTGCCAGAAAGCTGATTGACCTCTGCCAGTGGGTCTTGGACTTCCTGACTGGCAGACCCCAGGTGGTGAGAGCAGGCAACTGCACCTCCTCATCCATCACCCTCAACATAGGGGCCCCCCAGGGCTGTGTTCTGAGTCCCCTCCTCTACTCCCTGTACACACACGACTGTGTGGCTCAGCGGAGTAGCAATACAATCGTCAAATTTGCTGACGACACAGTGGTGGTGGGCCTGATCTCTGCCAACGACGAGAGGGCCTACCTGGAAGAGGTCAAGGTCCTGGCGGGATGGTGCCAGGAAAACAGCCTCTCCCTGAACGTCAGCAAAACAAAGGAGATGATTGTGGACTTCAGGAGGTCGGGGGTCAAGGACTACAGCCCCCTCAGCATCGACGGGGCACCGGTTGAGAGAGTCAACAGCTTCAAGTACCTCGGAGCCCACATATCCGAGGACTTGACATGGACCATACACATTAACAGTGTGGTGAAGAAGGCACGACAACGCCTCTACTTCCTCAGGCGCCTAAGGAAGTTCCAAGTCAGCCAGAAGATCCTTAAGAACTTCTACTCATGTACAATAGAGAGCATCTTGACCGGCAACATCACCTCCTGGTTTGGGAATAGCACTGCAAAAGACCAAAGCAGACTACAAAGAGTGACACGTTCAGCCGAACGCACAATTGGAGGGGGGCTCCCCACCCTCCAGAACATTTACTACAAGCGTTGCAAGGGGAAGGCTAAGAGAATTATTAAGGACTCGAGCCACCCGAACAACTGCCTCTTTGAACTGCTGCCGTCAGGCAAGCGATACAGGAGTCTCAAGGCGAGCACAGAAAGACTCAGAAGTAGCTTCTATCCCCAGGCCATCAGGCTGCTAAACGAACAATGAATGAACACTACACAACAACAACCACCAAACACACATAGCACACACATCCACACGCACACACTCACTTTAAACAAACACACTGTAGCACCCACTACACACACTTTATAGCACACACCCACTTTAAACAAACACACTGTAGCACCCACTCCCCACACTTTATATTTATGGATGAAGGATTGCACTACAACTCGTACACCTTACTGTAAATTGTACCTAAAATTGTACCTCATCCCATTTCTGCTTTGCACTAGATAGTACTGTACATTAGTACACTGCATAGTATTGTGTATTGTATATTATATGGTAACTCAGAACATTGTACATATGTCTATACCGAACAACTGTGACCTCATTTTCTTCTTCTAAATTCATGCTATATTATGTTATTATGTTATTTGATACTATCTTGTCTAGCACAGTCTCTGGAGCGTAACAGTAAGAAGCATTTTGTATGAAAGTATTCTGTACTTCTGTATGACAACTATTAAAGAACTTGAACTTGAACTTGATTACCAGAGCTGAGGCTTTGTGTAGCATCACCCTTGTGCGTGTATGTTTACCCTTAATATTGATTTCAATTGACAATGGTGGAAATTAATTAAATTAAAATACTTGTCGTTGACTGATTTGAAACATATTTGAGAATTGTTGGCCTACAGTATATGTGCGACATTTCACCCAAACTGGATCAGAACTGTAGGAGCTATGGCTGGTACAGACAGATATACAGACAGAATCACAAACAGGAATGAAAACAATGCTTTCTCTCACTGTGTGCACTGGTGTAATTAATTCATAATTCACACAACCTCATCTTGTTCTATGGTTAATAAATCCTTCTTAATATGCATGTACTTTATCATCCTTTCTTTTCCAAGATAATTTTTTTTTATTTTCTTTTTTTTTCATCTTCGTTCTATTTTCTATTTACATTCTATATCTTTTCTTTCTGCTGCAGGACAGGAACCTCTGTAAATCAGTTGCTCTACTGAGTGTTAGGGTTAGTTTAATGACTACTGACTACTTTTTACCTGTATAAATAATGAAATATTTCCTGCATGCTGGGTTCATTCTGGTTTCCTTCCCATCCATCTTCATTCAGGCTGGAGGTCTGTAACCTCTCAGAGAGATCCTGTGAAGCTCTGGCCTCCGTTCTCAGTCTGAGAGAGCTGCACCTCACGACCTGCAGGATTCAGCAGTAAATCTGCTCTCTGCTGGACTGAAGAGAGAGTATTATATTGAGACACATTTTACTCAAAGAAATTTAACAAAATGTAGAATTGTAAAAAGAAAAAGAAAATAAATTTATATTTATATATAAGATTAAGTGATTTTAAAACCCAAAGCTAGGTGTATCAACTACATTACTAGGTCACTCTGTCATTTCCATATTGTAAACTCTTGCCAGAGAGCTGATTACCAGAGCTGAGGCTTTGTGTAGCATCACCCTTGTGCGTTTATGTTTACCCTTAATATTGATTTCAATTGACAATGATGGAAATTAATTAAAATATAATACTTGTCGTTGATTGATTTTAAACATATTTGAGAATTGTTGGCCTATACAATATGTTTGACATTTCACCCAAACTGGATCAGAACTGAAGGAGCTACTGTATGGCTGGTATAACAGATACACAGACAGAATCACAGACAGGAGTGAAAACAATGCTTCCTCTCACTGTGTGCACTGGTGTAATACATTTTTTATTCACACAATCTCATCTTGTTCTATGGTTGTTGATAAATCCTTCTTAATATCCATGTACTTAATATTCATGCCACATTTTACAAAATAGAAAAGTAACAAAATGGCTCAATTATAAATGATCAATTGTAATATATTTATTATATTTATAGTATTAATAATGCTGAACTCTCTGCAGGCTGGTCCAATGTTGTGTTACTAGGGAAGGCTGTGCTGCTCTAGCCACAGCTCTCGGTTCCACCTGAGAGGGCTGGACCTGAGCTCCAATAACCCAGGAGATTCAAGAGAGAAACTGCTCTCTGTTGGACTGGACAAACTCATGTATGTAAACTGTTGTTATCTCTTGTCTGACCCAGGTACTGTTGTACTGGAGTTCTGGACCAAAACATTGAACAGTGTGGTTTCTAACTTTAAAACGATCAGTGGAGGGTGAATAAAAAGTAATTTCCACAGAGCGGAGACTGTTCTGGTCAAATCAAGTGCAAAACAACGTTGTCAATAATGAATAGTTTATTCTGAATCTAACCTTTTATTGAGTCATGTCAGCAGGCCAGCTAACAAACTACAGTTGGAACGGTTTACGTAAATGAATAAGTTAGGGTTCGCTTTTGTGGCATGTAGGAGAACGAAGGTTATCCTATAACCCTAGTTATATGAATTATGGCGAGCGCTCTGCTCTATTCGAACTATCCCTTTAATCATATACTATCATCAAAAACTTTCACCACATGTACACACCTACTCACCTGCCTGACCACTCCCACATCCGGTCCTATATAAGCGGGGTCATGGCCACACTATCAGCTCCTTCCCTAGTCTTTCACCGCCGAAACAGAAGACGGTGGGGCCCTCAGTGAGTCAGAGCAGAGCGCTCACCATAATTCATATAACTAGGGTTATAGGATAACCTTCGTTATATTTCATTATGGCTTTACGCTTTGCTCTATTGGAACACAAGAGCTGAGCAGAGCAAAAAGCTCGACAGATGTACCCGCTGAGGTCCCCCTACAACCATCAGAATACTGGGGAGGATCCGGGCCCCCCTAGCGAGGGACGGGAGGGAGATCGTACCCGACTGCGCGAAGAGGGTTTAGCGCCTCAAACGCACAGAGTGAGCAGACCGTGGGACTTACCTTTGTTTAGAAGGGTCCGCGACTACTCGGACGCGCATCCCACACGCCACCAGGGAACGGACGCGAAGCAAAAAAAAAACATCACAGCCCCCAACAACGCGGGGTCGGGGTTAAAAAAAACCAACCCTGTGGCAAGGCCATAGCAGCAGGCGCAGAGGAGGTCCCAGCCCCAGGCCACATCCCGGGGGCTAGGACCCCTGAAAAAAGGGGCCTGGTGAGGTCAACGAGGCTGCGGCATCGAGACCCCACCAGACGGTCACTGGTGACACCACCCCCCACATCGCCAGCATATCGGACAGGGCCTAAATCAGGTGAAAGCCCTTCTCCCATTGGCACGCAACTCCGAAGCGCTCCCAAGGAGGCTTCCCCCCCACAATATTGTGGGGCCAGCCGGCGCGCTGGGGAGACAACCCTCCAAGGAGGTTGATCCCTCAATCCAGGCCGACAGGTCACAAGAGCAGAACTCGACCTGCGCCCGGAGTACTGCGGACTAGACAGGCGCCTAAGGGGCTTACTGTAAGAACAGTATCCCGGCGGAAAGGGTGTTCGGTATGCTGTGCACCATGTCACAATCTCCACGAACCCCGACCCTGCCAATTTATTCATCCTGCGGGGTCGAGGTTCAGAGAAAGAGTTTGACACAATTGGCAGACGTCATGAAAGATGCAGGGGCCCGAGAGTCGACTCTGCTACCAACACACCGGGGAGACAACCACCCCCCTATGTTTATTAACAGGAGGTGGTTGCTCCCTTAACCCACTAAGAAACCCCAGAAACATAACTGCGCATATACACAGGCTATACAATGCAGTTCAAGTGTTTCAGGTTTAAAAAGGGTTAACCCAGGCCAACAGGTCATTGAGGGCAAGGCCCGACCTGGGCCTGGCGGACCGGGACCTACACAGGGATGCATAGAGGAGTTGACAGAAGCAGCCTCCCCGACAGCCCCCTCCCATCTCCGGTTTAGCAGGGAGGGAGGGGTGAAAACAAATGGAGAAGGACCAACCCCCTAACATTGTGCAAAAGGTACAACACAGTATGGACCAATGCACACCACTGTTAAGGGCAACTCGTAGTGACATCTATATGACACACATTCATGACATCAACCCCTGTGACGTGAGTCTAACATATGGCGCTTTTCCACTGCATGGCACCTACTCTACTCTACTCTACTCTACTCGGTATTTTCGGTTTTCCATTACCAAAGTACCAGGTACCAGGTACTTTTTCTGTACTTTTTGGGTACTATTTTAGTCCCTGCTCTGTCGTGGTTCTTAGCGCGAGCCAAGCGAGTAGAACTGGTACCACAAAAGTCACGTGAAAAACTGCAGACCACTGATTGGTCAGAAGAGAGACGCGTCACTCGTTGGAGAGTCCGAACGAAAACAGAAAGCCGCCATCTTGAATGGCTCGCGTAGGATGTTATTATATGTTTGCAGCAGGAAACAAGTGCAATAAACAAAAAAGGATACAGTCACTGTGTATTCTGCCTCATTTATTGATTAAACAAAACCGACATCAACACAATTTGCCACCGAGCGGAGAGTTTAGTCTCGCAAAAAGATCGCTGACTTAAGGCTTAAGCTTATTGTTAGGTGGTTAGGTGCTAATGTTGTGCTAGCGTTTTAGCATGGCTATCGTACATAGCGTGATCAATATAACTCGCTATTGATTGTTTGTATGAGTAACGTTAATGCTAGTAGAATAGACACAACGTGGGGTAATCACCATCCATTTTAAACCGGTTATTACCTAATGCTAACGTTAGCAAATAGACTGGTAACGTTACAGCTTTGTTGTTAGCCTAATGCTAACGTTAACGTTAGCATAGACAGCCTAGCTAACATTAACGCTTGTAAGTAAGTAAGTAAGTAAGTAAGTAAGTAAGTAAGTAAAGTTTATTTATATAGCACTTTTCACAGAGACAGCTCACAAAGTGCTTTACATACAGCAGAAATTAAATTAAATTAAAATAAAAAGCAAGAAACCATTCAAGAGATAAGATCCCAGATAGCAAAAGGTGTTAATTCAATGTTGATTTATGGTCACAATGCTTGATTTTTGGTTAAGGTCGACGATTGATGTTGAATCACCCATTAACCGCTAAAGCAATTGACTATTGTTGAAAACATATCATTGAATCAATATTGTTTTGTGGTTGCATTTTAATGATTGAAATGCCAATATCTAATAAATGTTGAATCAACGGATGCTGCTCAACATGCTGTCGTCATTGTCTCATCACCCAGACTGCACTGCACTTGTGCTGCCCCGCCTCCCTGAATGCACCTGTGCGGCAGCTTCCTGGCTGCTACCTCATGTCTCTCTGCATCGGTGAGTACTGCATGGCAATAATGTCGATTATGTTGTATGTTGTATGTTGTATGTTGTATGTATGCTTTCGATTGCAAACGCCAGCGGAGTAGTGCCGTGTTCGTTTTTACATGGTAGAGAATATTATATTAACCGTTATTCATGCCTGCTAGCTGAAGCTAATTTAGCTAGTAGCGTTAGCAGTTAGCTATGATGAATGTTTCTTGATTTTGGTGTTTAGTGATATCCACCTGTTGTATATACTGTTATACATTTTATGTAGGCTAACGCTCTTAAGCGCGGTGAAAATGAGTGCGGCAAAACTATTGAAAGAAGTAATGTAACAAGCGGTAGATACAATGTGCAAGCACTGGAGTCATATTGGGAGTTGGGGCTAACTAGCTTAGCTCTGTGGAAGAGCCGCGGTAAATCTAGGGACGTTAAGGCGGCGAGGTGAGAGATTTGACGAAACACTGTGGAAGATATTGTTGTTAAGAAGCGAGTCGAGTGGTTCGTTGGTGTGATTGTGGCCGTATTAATGGTTATATTTAATGCGGTAATAAGTGTAAGACGATGTTGTTATGGAGAAGCAGTCGCGGGTTGCATGAGCATGAGGCTGGCTAGGCTGTTAGCTTGCGTGCGACTGTTTTGTGAGTTTGCGGGCGACATGTGTTATGATTAGAGTTTTGAAAATGATGGTTAGGAAGTATTAGAGGACGCGGTGGATGTCGTGGCATTGTATTAGGACGAAACTGAGTGTTTTGTGATAATAGTTGTACGTTGTCGCGGTGTACATCGGTTGCTGTGCGTTTGCGCTTCTGCGCATGCGCGTTACAACGCGGATCGCTGTTTTTTCTTTTCATTCGCTCTGGGGATGGATAACGGGTGAGGAAATATTTGGCATTGTGTTCAAATGTTTGTATTTGTATATTGATATTGTATGTTTGTGTAACAAGGGGAAGAGATGTGAAATGTATGATCATTAGATTATGGGAGTATGTTGTATGTTGTATGTTGTATGCTTTCGATTGCAAACGCCAGCGGAGTAGTGCCGTGTTCGTTTTTACATGGTAGAGAATATTATATTAACCGTTATTCATGCCTGCTAGCTGAAGCTAATTTAGCTAGTAGCGTTAGCAGTTAGCTATGATGAATGTTTCTTGATTTTGGTGTTTAGTGATATCCACCTGTTGTATATACTGTTATACATTTTATGTAGGCTAACGTCAGTAACGTTTCAAAATGTGGCTTATGATGTATTCTTTAACAGGATACACTGGCACAATCAGTTAGCTTAGCATTGCTGCTACCTTGCTTGCTAAAAAGTCATGGTAAACCGGGCCTGTCTCTCTCCCTCCCTCCCTAATGTGTTTGTGCTTAAAACAGTGAATGATGACCGCATGTTCTCAGAGCATTTTCAGAGCACTGTTAAACTGTTAAATGGTCATTTTAAAACTAATATAAGAAATTAATGTATATAGTGGTATATTTATGAGGGGAAAAAAATATTTGCAACAACTTTTAACATTTATACAGGTAGGTTATTGATAACTAATTCTGCTATGAGTGTCATATTACAGTGACATTCATACAGTATCCTTTGATTTCACATAATTTAATTATTATTTCACAATAAAATACTGTAATCAAAATCCTCTGTAATATCACATCAGATTTTGTAATCTCACAATAACATAGCAATATTTCACATTTAATTATTATTTCACAATAATAGTAATCAAAATCGAAAGGTCCATTTGCATATTATTGGTATCTAGGGACATCTATGGACCTCAGGGAATGTATTCACATTGTCAGAAATATTGTGTCTATTACTAGGCTTGCTTAAATTGTGATGAAACAAATGAGAATATGAATTATGATGTTTCTTTGCATCTTTGACAGTGAATAACACCATGCTAATAATGACCAAACATTAAAAACTGCCACTGATCTCGTTCAGTTCCCTCTTGAGGACATGTGTAAAAAAAAATCGAAGGAAATTAATAAAGGGAAGATGATTAAACCGAAGGTTCTGTAGATGCAGTACTGAATTCTCCCATCCGGACCAATGCAATTTGAAATATTATTATAGAATATGATGCTTATAAATGACCTTATTATAGCCAATTCGCACATTTATATATATATTATCTTTCAAATGCCTGAGTTCAATTTGGATTTAGTATCACCAGGCATGCATAAGAACAGATAATAATCTACTGTAATCTACTGTACTTTTAAATTTTCCCCACAGTACAACCGTTTTGAAACTAATTTCAGATCTAATTGTTTCTCCCACTTTGGCCTCCTGACAGACACCGATGCCCTTCAAAAGATCCAAGATGCCCTGGGTCAGAGAGGACGGACCATCCTGCAGTTCTGCCAGAAACTGGACAACCCGGAGATCAGGGAAGTTCTGGCCAGATATGATCCAGAGGCTTCGAAGAACACTCCTTATGGTGTACTTCAAGGAGCCTACGGAGAAACTGCTGCTCGGAGTTGATGTAAGTTTTATTTATTTAAATATTAAAATATTTGAAATGCTAAACGAGTGATTACAAACCCTACAAACACTGTGATAGACCCTCTAAACACTGTGATAGACCCGACAAACACTGTAAACACTGTGATAGATCTATCACAGTGTTTAGACGGTCTATCACAGTGTTTAGAGGGTCTATCAGTGTTTAGAAGGTCTATCACAGTGTTTGTAGGGTCTATCACAGTGTTTGTAGGGTCTATTACAGTGTTTAGAGGGTCTATCACACCCTCTAAACACTGATAGACCCTCTAAACACTGGGACAGACCCTCTAAACACTGGGACAGACCCTCTAAACACTGTGACAGACCCTCTAAACACTGATAGACCCTCTAAACACTATGATAGACCCTCTAAACACTGTGACAGACCCTCTAAACACTGTATCAGACCGTCTAAACACTGTGACAGACCCTCTAAACACTGTGATAGACCCTCTAAACACTGATAGACCCTCTAAAGACTGTGATAGACCCTCTAAACACTGATAGACCCTCTAAACACTGACAGACCCTCTAAACACTGTGATAGACCCGACAAACACTGTAAACACTGATAGATCTATCAGTGTTTAGAGGGTCTATCACAGTGTTTAGAGGGTCTATCACAGTGTTTGTAGGGTCTATTACAGTGTTTAGAGGGTCTATCACACCCTCTAAACACTGATAGACCCTCTAAACACTGGGACAGACCCTCTAAACACTGACAGACCCTCTAAACACTGTGATAGACCCGACAAACACTGTGATAGACCCAACAAACACTGTGATAGACCCTCTAAACACTGTGATAGATCTACCACAGTGTTTGTCGGGTCTATCACAGGGTTTTGAGGGTCTATCACAGTGTTTAGAGGGTCTATCACAGTGTTTAGAGGGTCTGTCACAGTGTTTGTCGGGTCTATCACAGTGTTTAGAGGGTCTATCACACCCTCTAAACACTGATAGACCCTCTAAACACTGTGACAGACCCTCTAAACACTGTATCAGACCGTCTAAACACTGTGACAGACCCTCTAAACACTGTGATAGACCCTCTAAACACTGATAGACCCTCTAAAGACTGTTATAGACCCTCTAAACACTGATAGACCCTCTAAACACTGACAGACCCTCTAAACACTGTGATAGACCCGACAAACACTGTAAACACTGATAGATCTATCAGTGTTTAGAGGGTCTATCACAGTGTTTAGAGGGTCTATCAGTGTTTAGAGGGTCTATCACAGTGTTTGTAGGGTCTATTACAGTGTTTAGAGGGTCTATCACACCCTCTAAACACTGATAGACCCTCTAAACACTGGGACAGACCCTCTAAACACTGGGACAGACCCTCTAAACACTGTGACAGACCCTCTAAACACTATCACAGTGTTTAGAGGGTCTGTCACAGTGTTTGTCGGGTCTATCACAGTGTTTAGAGGGTCTATCACACCCTCTAAACACTGATAGACCCTCTAAACACTGTGACAGACCCTCTAAACACTGTATCAGACCGTCTAAACACTGTGACAGACCCTCTAAACACTGTGATAGACCCTCTAAACACTGATAGACCCTCTAAAGACTGTTATAGACCCTCTAAACACTGATAGACCCTCTAAACACTGACAGACCCTCTAAACACTGTGATAGACCCGACAAACACTGTAAACACTGATAGATCTATCAGTGTTTAGAGGGTCTATCACAGTGTTTAGAGGGTCTATCAGTGTTTAGAGGGTCTATCACAGTGTTTGTAGGGTCTATTACAGTGTTTAGAGGGTCTATCACACCCTCTAAACACTGATAGACCCTCTAAACACTGGGACAGACCCTCTAAACACTGGGACAGACCCTCTAAACACTGTGACAGACCCTCTAAACACTATCACAGTGTTTAGAGGGTCTGTCACAGTGTTTGTCGGGTCTATCACAGTGTTTAGAGGGTCTATCACACCCTCTAAACACTGATAGACCCTCTAAACACTGTGACAGACCCTCTAAACACTGTATCAGACCGTCTAAACACTGTGACAGACCCTCTAAACACTGTGATAGACCCTCTAAACACTGATAGACCCTCTAAAGACTGTTATAGACCCTCTAAACACTGATAGACCCTCTAAACACTGACAGACCCTCTAAACACTGTGATAGACCCGACAAACACTGTAAACACTGATAGATCTATCAGTGTTTAGAGGGTCTATCACAGTGTTTAGAGGGTCTATCAGTGTTTAGAGGGTCTATCACAGTGTTTGTAGGGTCTATTACAGTGTTTAGAGGGTCTATCACACCCTCTAAACACTGATAGACCCTCTAAACACTGGGACAGACCCTCTAAACACTGACAGACCCTCTAAACACTGTGATAGACCCGACAAACACTGTGATAGACCCGACAAACACTGTGATAGACCCTCTAAACACTGTGATAGATCTACCACAGTGTTTGTCGGGTCTATCACAGTGTTTTGAGGGTCTATCACAGTGTTTAGAGGGTCTATCACAGTGTTTAGAGGGTCTGTCACAGTGTTTGTCGGGTCTATCACAGTGTTTAGAGGGTCTATCACACCCTCTAAACACTGATAGACCCTCTAAACACTGTGACAGACCCTCTAAACACTGTATCAGACCGTCTAAACACTGTGACAGACCCTCTAAACACTGTGATAGACCCTCTAAACACTGATAGACCCTCTAAAGACTGTTATAGACCCTCTAAACACTGATAGACCCTCTAAACACTGACAGACCCTCTAAACACTGTGATAGACCCGACAAACACTGTAAACACTGATAGATCTATCAGTGTTTAGAGGGTCTATCACAGTGTTTAGAGGGTCTATCAGTGTTTAGAGGGTCTATCACAGTGTTTGTAGGGTCTATTACAGTGTTTAGAGGGTCTATCACACCCTCTAAACACTGATAGACCCTCTAAACACTGGGACAGACCCTCTAAACACTGGGACAGACCCTCTAAACACTGACAGACCCTCTAAACACTGTGATAGACCCGACAAACACTGTGATAGACCCTCTAAACACTGTGATAGACCCTCTAAACACTGTGACAGACCCTCTAAACACTGTATCAGACCGTCTAAACACTGTGACAGACCCTCTAAACACTGTGATAGACCCTCTAAACACTGATAGACCCTCTAAAGACTGTGATAGACCCTCTAAACACTGATAGACCCTCTAAACACTGACAGACCCTCTAAACACTGTGATAGACCCGACAAACACTGTAAACACTGATAGATCTATCAGTGTTTAGAGGGTCTATCACAGTGTTTAGAGGGTCTATCAGTGTTTAGAGGGTCTATCACAGTGTTTGTAGGGTCTATTACAGTGTTTAGAGGGTCTAGCACACCCTCTAAACACTGATAGACCCTCTAAACACTGGGACAGACCCTCTAAACACTGACAGACCCTCTAAACACTGTGATAGACCCGACAAACACTGTGATAGACCCGACAAACACTGTGATAGACCCTCTAAACACTGTGATAGATCTATCACAGTGTTTGTCGGGTCTATCATAGTGTTTTGAGGGTCTATCACAGTGTTTAGAGGGTCTATCACAGTGTTTGTCGGGTCTATCACAGTCTTTAGAGGGTCTATCAGTGTTTAGAGGGTCTGTCACAGTGTTTAGAGGGTCTAGCAGTGTTTAGAGGGTCTATCACAGTGTTTAGAGGGTCTAGCAGTGTTTGTCGGGTCTATCACAGTGTTTGTCGGGTCTATCACAGTCTTTAGAGGGTCTATCAGTGTTTAGAGGGTCTGTCACAGTGTTTAGAGGGTCTAGCAGTGTTTAGAGGGTGTGATAGACCCTCTAAACACTGTGATAGATCTAGAAGTGCATGGATACACATTGTATTGCCTAGATGGTGTCAGGCTAGGCGATTGCTTAATTCTCTTTCCTGTCCAGTCTAACTGGATGCTGACTGTAGCTTGTTACTGTAGACCTACAGAGTGAGTAATTGAGTGATTAAAAAAAATCGCACTTGTGTGAAGTGAGGGCCGGGTGCTCTTATCATCGTACATCATCTCACCCACCTCTCTTCCTCCCTTTTTTATTTTTGTGTCTATCAGCTGCTGCTCGACAGTTTGACCCCAAGCTGACCGACCAGGACTACAGCGAAACTGTCAAGAAGTGGCTTCGTTATGCGCCAGACCGGGAGGGAGGCATCTCAAGGAACCGAAGTGACCCAAACTTAAGTCATGCGAACCAGAGTCAAACTTAGGGTACCCCAGCACAGCACAGCACACCACACACTGTTTCCCTGGTTCATACAGTACAAGGAATTACCCTGGCATCTACTTGAATGACTTATGCTGCTTCAGCCTGTTCTTGGAACCGAAGTGACCCAAACTTAATTGTCAAGCGAACCAGAGTCAAACTTAGGGTACCCCAGCACAGCACAGCTACCCCAGCACAGCACAGCACACACTGTTCCCTGGTTCATACAGTACAAGGAATTACCCTGATGGACACTGTTCTTCCATGGACGGCATCTACTTGAATATGCTGCTTCAGCCTGTTCTTGCAGTGTTTATTTTTTTAATTTTTAATTTTAACCTTTATTTACCCAGGGTAGGTTCGCTGAGCACAGATGCTCTTTTTCAGCTACGCCCTGCTTCACATTCACAGAGTTCCATTCACACCTGGGAGCTGCCCAGGCCTAACAAAATTAATAGTTGGTTTCAGGTTGCCGACCGACCCTGCCGATTTAGGTGTGACCCAATATATTTTATGAGTTCTTAGAAAAAATTATAAAAAAAAAAAAAAAATTTTTTTTTTTTTTTTTTTTTTTTATAATTTTTTCTAAGAACTCATAAAAGTTTCATAGAAATCTTAGTCAAACATTTAGTATTATGGATATTAAACATGCTGGCAGAGTACATGCATCCATGTTGTTGTGAACATTTTAATTAAATAAAGAAATTCCCTATCCATAGTCGCCGTGGGAAAGAATAAAATAAAAAAATAAAATTAAATAAATTCCCTACCTACCCATGGCCAAACTGACAACCAACCTGAAACCAACTATTAATTTTGTTAGGCCCCAGTACAACCACAGTCTGACACTGTTGGCCACTGAGCAACTCCACTGGAGCAGTTGGGGGTTTAGTGCCTTGCTCAAGGGCACTTCAGCGGTTGGTGTTAAGGGTATGGGAGAGAGTTATATGGGAGAGAGTTATAGAAACATTAGGGGTGTAACGGTACACAAAATCCACGGTTCGGTACGTACCTCGGTTTTGAAGACACGGTTCGGTATTATTTTCGGTACAGTGGGGGGGGGGGGGGGGGGGGGGGTAATCCAAAAAAAATTGCTTTTCATTTATCTATTTATTTAACTGTATTAAACAATATAAAACGAATTGGCCATAATTGACTGAGCAAACTAATGCTTACTGCTGTAACCTACTAATAACACTTAATTAAATCTGAAGATTATTATATAGCAGATGCCTTGGAGGATAAGTTGTGGACAACTGTAGATCATCTAAGCTCCACTGTGTTTAAATTCAAATCCTATGCCATTGTTTATATTTAACCCTTGTGTCTGAAAACTAAAGTATTATACTCTTATTAGGGGACTAAATTGAAAAACTCCATAAAAAGATTATGTTGAAATAATTTCCCACTTTCTTTTCCATAAATATTTTATTCAACTTCAGCCCTGATCATAACCATTTTTTATATTATTTTTGTAATGAAATACTCCCACTTTTCTGAAAAGAGTTGTTAAATATGACAAAAAAAAGAATATGTGGTGGTTATGATCGGGCTGAAGTGGAATAAACAATTTATGAAGAGTAAAAAAAAAAATACAAGATAATTAAAAGATTATGCCACATATTATGTTGGCTCATCACTGCAAAGTTATCAAACAAATACGAATCTGATCAGACACAAGGGTTAAGTTGTTGTTCCCTTTCTAATTTCCACAAACATCTAGTCTAGTTAATGTGATCAATATTATTTGACAATTGATGCTTTTTGTTGGACATTTCAGTCAGTAGTGAGCTCATACTTTGAGCTCATAAATTTATAGTTAAAATGATTGCAATCTTGTCTTCGTTGTGCATGTATGCGTGTGCTCACCACACACAATATGTGTGTCACTATTCTGGCAGTGGCTATATTGTTAATGAAAGCCTGTTATAAGGTCTGTTATTTGTTTTTTGTAAAGTTTTAGTCACTGGAAGTTCTGATACCCTAGAAAAAAATTTATTTTCATTTTAAAAGCCATGTTGTCATTTTTGTTCACACATTTTTGGAAATATGGTCATATAAGAATTGTATTATTATTTATTTAACAATAGTGTGTTTAACAGCAGGAAAAAAACATGTAATGTTATGATGTATACATATCAGCAGCAATATTTTAATGTAAAATGTACATTAATCAGTATTGATTCCTTAAATTTACAAGTTACAAGTAGATGTACAAGTTACAAATGTACAAGTAGAGTACCATTTAGATTATGGTTGAATAAACATTGATGTCTAACATTGATTCAATATAAAATCAACTAAAATGTGCATGTAGATTACCATTTAGATTATGGTTGAATAAACATTGATGTCTAACATTGATTCAATATAAAATCAACTAAAATGTGCATGTAGATTACCATTTAGATGATGGTTGAATCAACATTGATATAGTATCAGCTATGGTTGACACCTAACGTTGATTCAACGTTAGGGTCATAGACAACGATCTATATAATTTAGATGTCAGGCTTCAACATAGATTCAATATTTCTGCTGAACCCTATTTCAACGTTGATTCACTCATTTTTTGCTATCTGGGATAGAACAAAACACAATGCATCACAGATAAACAAAACAAAACAAAAGACATATTCTATACCTGAAGGAGAAGCTCAAACATTACCCAAAGGCCTGTTTAAACAGTAATGTTTTTAGCTGATTTTAAAAAATTTCAACAGACGATACAGCTCTTAGGCCACGAGGAAGGGCATTCCAGAGTCTAGGCGCTACAGACTGAAAGGCTCTGTCACCTTTGGTGATCAGCCTGGTGCGCGGAATGACCAACAGATCCTGGTCAGCTGTCCTCAGGGTCCTGCTGGGCACATATGGTTCCAGCAGGTCAGTTAAATATTCTGGTGCCTGGCCGTGCAGAGCTCTGAAAGTGAGCACCAGGACTTTGAAATTAATTCTAAAATGTATAGGAAGCCAGTGCATAGACACAATGAGAGGTAACGTTAGCGTTAGCAGAATAGACACAACGAGAGTCTCGTTAATGTTGTTATTGATTGATTGAAAACTGTATTTTACTCTGGCTTGCGCCAAGCCCTCGCGGACATAGCTATGCTGGAGCTCTCACAGAGCTATGGTCCGGAGCTCTCACAGAGCTATGGAGCTCTCAGCTGTACACCAGCAGCCCCACCTCCCCACACGGAGACAAACTGAGTACTTTATTTTAGTACCTGCAGTGGAAAAGGAACGAAGTACCAGGTACCTAAAGCGAGTAGAGTAAGGTAGAGTAGAGTAGAGTAGGTACCATGCAGTAGAAAAGCGCCACTAGTGTACTGGCGCTCGGTAGAGACAAGTCTCCTTCCCAGCCAACTGCATAAAAAAACTCTGTTTTTAAGATTTTTGGGCAACCAAGGCGCGCTGGCCCACAAAGCGGATTAAAACATTGAAAAAACCCTGGGCCAGTGCTAATCGGTCTCGTAAGACCACACGCTGATTTCATAAAACAGCGTGTATGCTCACAAAGAACCAGAGAACAGTGATGGCGAATTTCTAACAAGAAAGCACCACACAATGTTTCAATGGGACGAGCAGCAAGAAGCCGGTCTACAAAGACACAGACACAGGTCTCACATGATGAGACTGGGAATAAAAAAAAACGTCAATTCTGCTCTTTATGTAAGAGGGGAAGACAGCGGTTTTCCCAGAGAGACCTCTACGCGAGTTAAAACAATTGAAAAAGATTCATGTAATAATTGGACCAAGTGACCAACGGCCCAATATACACTTTTGATAGAGAGCAGAGCAGAAGACAAACAGTCTCGATTGCAATGCATCATCCAACTTTGACAATGACAGCGGTCTGCAGCACAGGCCCTGAAACTCACGGATATGTCTCATGGCCAATAAGAAAACGCGCCTAGTGACGTCTTCTATGGCCGGGGAAATCCTGTGACCCACCCATCCTAATATGGTGTGGGAAACAGGGAAATCCCCCCGCCTCCCCCTCCCTGTGACGCACACTCTCTCTCAGCCCGACAGGGAGACTGACAGGTAGAAGGTACAACCTCCTGGCCAATCAGTTTCGCAAAGGATATAACTATATCCGAAGGGGGTCGGTATTTGTCCACCACTCTGAACCGCTCACCCCAGATACGATGCAATAACAAAGCAGAGCCGTGACACCAGTTGCAGCATGCTACAAAGCGCATATACCTGTTAGGGTAATAGCTTTACATCCTGCACGCCAGCCACAGCCGATAACATACGGTTATCCTATAACCATAGTTATATGAGTATAGCGAGCGCTCTGCGCTCTAGTGGAACTATCCCTTTATCCAATCTAGCACTGAATCATTTTTCTCCACATGTACACACCCATCCGCCTGGCCACACCCACATCCGCTACTCTACATAAGCAGGGTCGTGGCCATACTGACAGCTCCTTCCCAAGTCTTTCACCACCGAAGGCGAAGACCACGGGGTCCTCAGTGAGTCAGCACAGAGCGCTCGCTATACTCATATAACTATGGTTATAGGATAACCGTATGTTATATATCGTATAGCTTACGCTCTGCGCTCTAGTGGAAAACAGGAGCTGAGCAGAGCGGAAGCTCGACAAATGTACCCGCTGAGGCCCCCCACAACCATCTGAACCGGGGAGGACCCGAGCCCCCGGACCCCCCTAGAGGGGGACGGGAGGGAACCGGATCCGACTGTTCGAAGAGGGTTTAGTAACTCAACGCACAGGGTGAGCAGATCGTGAGACTTACCTTCACACAGAAGGACCCGCGACTACTCAGGCGCGCATCCCACATGCCACTAGGGAACGAACGGGAAGGAAAAAAACCCTGTTACAGCCCCTAACATCACAGGGTCAAAGGCCAAGAACCCAACCCCGTGGAAAAACCGTAGCAGCGGAGCGCGAAGGAGGACCCAGCCCCACGAACAGCCTAAGGGCCAGGACCCCCCGAAAAAGGGGGCCTGGTGAGACCAACGATGCCGCAGCATCGAGACCCCACCAGACGGTCACTAGTGACACCACCCCCCACATCGCCAGCGTATCGGACAGGGCCCAATCCAAGAGCAGGCCCTTCCCCCCTACAGCACGCCGCCCTGAAGCACTCCACAGAGGCTACACCCCCACAACTCTGTGGGGCCAGTCGGCGCACCGGGGAGACAACCCCCAAAGAGGTTGATCCCTCAATCCTGGCAACAGGTCAAAAGCGTAACTCGACCTGTGCCCGGAGCATTGCGGACAAGACAGGCACCTAAGGGGTCTACTGAGAACAGCACCCTGGCGGAAGGGGCGTTCGGTATGCTGTGCACCATGTTGCAGCCTCCACAAAAACTTGACCCCCTAGAGAGGCAGAGGCAGAGAAGGCTGACATGATTGGCAGACGTCATGAAAAGTGCAGGGGCACACTCGCAGGCAGATGGGGTCAAGCCCGGCCTAACCCGAGAGTCGCTCCGCTATCAACACACCGGGGAACCAACCACCCCCCTATGTTTACTTTAACAGGAGGCGGTTGTTCCCTTAACCCACCAAGAAAAACCTAGAAACCTAGTGTTTCAGTTTTCAAAGGGTTAACCCAGGCCAACAGGTCGACGGGAATGAGTCCGGACCTGGGCCTGGCGGACCGGGACCTACACAGGGATGCCTAGAGGGGTTGACAGCAACCACCTCAACAGCCCCCTCCCATACCTGCCCAGCAGGGGGAGGGAGGAGTGACACAATGGAGAAGGACCAGGCCCCCTAACACAGCGCAAGATACAACACAGTATGGACCAAGCACGTCACTGTTATGGGCAAGCCGTAGTGGCATACACATGACACACATATCCACAACATCAATCCCCGCGAAGCCCGGACCGACCCGGCATTTTCCCCCCGGAAAAGCACAAAGTCCTTTTCTGCTCGCCAGATCTGCTCCCTGGCGACAACGGGTTAACTGACTTGGTCCGGCGTGACCAGAACCAGTCCCGCCTCCTAGTCACGCCGCCATCCCCAGTCGTAAGAGGTTGGGTAGGTACGTGTGTCGATCTAAAACATCACAGAGCCGCCACCAAGATGGACAGAACGTGAATGCACTGCACCTGGTGGCCCACCTCATGGGCACGAGACCCCTCCGCCAATGTAATGATCTACTCCGTCATCTCCCCCCGGAGATGAACGCGAGTCATCGAGTCTTGCACTGGCGCTCGGTAGAGACAAAAAATCTCCTTCCTAGTCGCCTGCATAAAAAACGCCGTTTCTACAAATTGGGCAACCAAGGCGCGCCGGCCCAAAACAGTGGTTCCACATAGGAACGCTATATGCACGTCAAGAACCCTTCCCCCTCCCTGTGACACGCTGCCCCTCAGCCAACAGGGAAAACTGCCAGGCAGGAGGTCCCACCTCCCGGCCAATCAGTAAAGAGGTGGGAGGATTTTATCAGCCCACCCCTCATGACCCCTCACCCCTGATACGATGCAACGACAAAGCAGAGCCATGACACCAGTCATAGCGTGCCACATGAAGTGCATTTATAGGGTAACAGGGTAACAGCTTCACATTCTGCACGCCAGCCACAGACGATAACCTCGCCTGTGCAAAAACTGGTTTCATACATGGCTTCAGGCTCATGTGCGAACCTGCCACCTGAATTTTTACACCTTTACTTAAAGGAAGAAGAAACACAGACCAAGAGAGGGGCCAAGGGCCCTGGTACAAGAGCTACACATGTAACTTCTGTAGGCCAACACCTAACCCAGTTGTGGATCCTAAACGTGAATATGATACACACAACCCTCCATCCATGGTTTTTTATGATGAGAGAAGACATAAGTCCTCGATTAAGTGCTGGTCACAGGCCTTGCTAAATCCACATGACAGCGACCAAACAAGTTTCAGAGAAAATGCCTATCTCTAAGCAAGAGCACATTCCCAGCAGAAGCCGAGGGATTTACACCGTATCCCCAAAAATATAGTGAATCAACACACATTTTGTAAACAAAATCATATTTGAGGGGAGGGGGGGGGGGGGCAGGGGCAAAGCGGGGAATAATTTCACCCACCCCACACCACCTTACCCCTGATATGACGCCAATTGTGTAGAGTAAGCTTTACGTCATGCACGCCAGCACAGCCGAAGACCCTGTTTGAACAGGTTTCCCACAGCTCTGCTTATGTGTGAAAAAAACTTGCCACCTGTTATTTTCATCATTACCCACAAGTAAGAATAACAAGCTAAGAGAGGGACTCAGCCCTCGATCACATGCCACTATGCACATCATTGTAGGGTAACCCAGCCAGTTGTGGGCGCAGCCACGTTGTCTAAACGTTATATGAAGACACACAACTTTTCATCATACAACAAAAAACCCAGTTCATTTTACTCACGTAAAAAACAACGCTGTTCCTAGGTAGAGAGAAAGGCACAAGCCTTGGCCAACGCTAACCCAAGCTATACAAAGCGACCAAGACAATTCACACACAGCACACGTCATATCTCCAAATGTAGTGAAGTAACATATGTTTTGTAGACAAAGACATCGTTATTAACAAAAACATTCGGGAGGGGAAGCATCTTGAATGGAAACATCACTGCCTGGTATGGAAACAGCACGGCACAGGACAAGAAGGCCCTACAGAGAGAGGTGCGCTCAGCCGAGCTTACCACGGGTATTGCACTACCACCCCTGCAGGTCCTATACAACAAGAGGTGCAAATCCAGAGCCTGCAGAATAATGAAAGACCCTCACCACCCCAACAACACCCTGTTCAAGCTGCTGCGGTCAGGCAAACACCTGCGAACACCAGCAACTAGGACAGAGAGACTTCGGCTCAGCTTCTTCCCCCAGGCCATCAGAGCCTTGAACACTGAACTCTCCACACACAAGCACACATGAGCACATACACAACACACACACTGTACACGCTCACACACTAGCAGCCACTTTAACATGAGCACACACACACTCATGCTGCACACGCTAACACTTATGGTCACTTTACAAAAGGAAAGGTCACTTTAAGAATAGTATAGTATAACTTTGAGATTGTATAATATAGCATTGTATAGCAGTGTACATAAAGACCCAGTGCCTCATCCGTAGCTAACAGTATATTGCACTACCACAGGACCTAGCATGTCCTACCATGCTCTGTAAAGAACTCATGTACATATACCGATATGCCCTACTTGTTTATTGCACAATGCCATTCTACTGGATTCCTATTATATTGTTATATATTACTATTGTATTATGCACAATCGCTGCGGGCAAGATCCCCCGCATTTCATTGTATACTTGTATGCTGTGACAAATAAAACTCTTGACTTGACTTGACCTGGAAGGAAGGAAGAGTGGGGTAATGTCCATTGGACATCTTACCTGCACCAACCCAGGTAGCCAGCATAATCGTCCCGATTCAAGTTCAAGTTTCTTTAATAGTTGTCATACAGAAGTACAGAATACTTTTATACAAAATGCTTCTTACTGTTACGCTCCAGAGACTGTGCTAGACAAGATAAGTATGAGTGGTCGGCACACTCGGCGCAGATGAGCCGGCTCTGGCCCGGTAATGGTTGCCGGGCCAGAGCCGGCTCCGGCTCGCCAAAGATTAGCCGGCTCTGGCCCGGTAATGGTTGCCGGGCCAGAGCCGACGCCGGCTCGCCAAAGATTAGCCGGCTCTGGCCCGGCAATGGTTGCCGAGCCAGAGCCGACTCCGGCTCGCCAAAGATTAGCCGGCTCTGGCCCGGTAATGGTTGCCGGGCCAGAGCCGAAGTTTCAGTCAAGCAACCTGCACAACGCCGCCCCCACACACACACGCTACTGCATCAAAGTTACTATTTATGATTAACAAAGGCATTCGTTTTGTGGCATTAACATTATATAGTTACACGTTCAATAACATCAGCGTATTTACCGGACCATAGCAAGGCAAGCATTACTCAATTCATATCTCAGTGCCTTCCTTTGCTCAGAGAGTGCTGAGTTGTGCCCATTCTGCGGTCTGTTAATAAAGTTTTCAATCAGTGTATAGAACGAAGGGCTTTATTATAACATTCGTTGCAGTAAAATCATTATGCCTCGTTTAGTACTCCTGTGGAGCGCTGGTAATCCACTCGTGGCCGGCGGGGAGCCAACGTTATTAGCTTTGTTGTTGATCTCGTGAAAATCAATGGCGGACATCCAGGAAGTAAAAAACAAATACGCGCTTGCTGATTGGTGGTAACAGCAGAGGCGGGTGCAAGTGGTGTGACGTAATTGGCAGAATCGACTGTCAATCAAAATTGTTCTGTTGCATTGCTTTGGTTGAGAGCTCTGGTTGAGAGATAGTGCTACATGGCATGGTGGAATTAATACCATAAACATATTTCTTAATGTTTCCTTTTTTAACTAAGTAAAGAGGCCTATGTTCATATCGGTGAGCACAATTTGTAACACAAAAAGAGAGACGTGTAGCCTATTTATTTAATATTTTATTTATTCATTTTATTATTATTATTTTATTTGTTGCCATGGCTAAAATAATAGTCAAGCATAGGGCTAAAACATTTTCATAAACAATAATATAATTTTTTGTTATTTGGTTATAATAAGGGCTTTTCTATGCATTTGTCTGATTGATTGATTGATTGAAAGCTTTATTGACAGACTGCAGAGTGGGTACAGTACAGCTCAGTGGACTGGAGGATGAAGACCAGAAAAATACTTTCAGCTTTTTTATATAAGGGTCCTCCATTTTCAATTCATCAAAACATTTAGAGACATACAAATTATTAAAAAAAAAATTCCACAAATATCTGTATCGGCCGATAGTGTTAGTTGAACAATCGGTATCGGTATCGGTGACAAATTTTCATATCGGTGCATCCCTATCATAAAGCTAACGTTAGCTGCACTCATAGCAGCGTGTTGATGTAGCCTCATAAAGCTAACGTTAGCTGCACTAATAGCAGCGTGTTGATGTAGCCTCATAAAGCTAACATTATCTGCACTCATAGCAGCCTGTTGATGTAGCCTCATAAAGCTAACGTTAGCTGCACTCATAGCAGCGTGTTGATGTAGCCTCATAAAGCTAACGTTAGCTGCACTCATAGCAGCCTGTTGATGTAGCCTCATAAAGCTAACGTTGGCTGCACTCATAGCAGCGTGTTGATGTAGCCTCATAAAGCTAACGTTAGCTGCACTCATAGCAGCCTGTTGATGTAGCCTCATAAAGCTAACGTTAGCTGCACTCATAGCAGCCTGTTGATGTAGCCTCATAAAGCTAACGTTAGCTGCACTCATAGCAGCGTGTTGATGTAGCCTCATAAAGCTAACATTAGCTGCACTCATAGCATCCTGTTGATGTAGCCTCATAAAGCTAACGTTAGCTGCACTCATAGCAGCCTGTTGATGTAGCCTAGACAATTCCTAGCGGGGGAAATTGTGAAAGTGTGGGTGACGCCTGTGCACTGCCGGCCAACGGGAGAGTGTCTTTATTGTCTCTATGACAAACAGTTCAAAAGATACAAAAGAGGTGGTTGCTAGGGTGTTATACCTGGTTGCTAGGGTGTTTCTAGGTAGTAGCTAGGGTGTTATAGGTAGTTGCTAGGGTGTTATAGGTGGTTGCTAGGGTGTTTCTAGGTGGTTGTTAGGGTGTTTCTAGGTGGTTGCTAGGGTGTTCTAGGTGGTTGCTAAGGTATTTCTAGTTGGTTGCTAGGGTGTTATAGGTGGTTGCTAGGGTGTTTCTAGGTGGTTGCTAGGATGTTATAGGTGGTTGCTAGGGTGTTTCTAGGTGGTTGCTAGGGTGTTTCTAGGTGGTTGCTAACGTGTTATAGGTGGTTGCTAGGGTGTTTCTAGGTGGTTGCTACGGTGTTATAGGTGGTTGCTAGGGTGTTTCTAGGTGGTTGCTAGGGTGTTATAGGTGGTTGCTAGGTTGTTATAGGTGGTTGCTAGGGTGTTATAGCTAGTTGCTAGGGTGTTTCTAGGTGGTTGCTAGGGTGTTATATGTGGTTGCTAGGGTGTTTCTAGGCGGTTGCTAGGGTGTTATAGGTGGTTGCTAGGGTGTTATAGCTAGTTGCTAGGGTGTTTCTAGGTGGTTGCTAGGGTGTTTCTAGGTGGTTGCAAGGGTATTTCTAGGTGGTTGCTAGGGTGTTCTATGTGGTTGTTAGGGTGTTTTTAGGTGGTTGCTAGGGTGTTATAGGTGGTTGCTAGGGTGTTTTTAGGTGGTTGCTAGGGTATTTCTAGGTGGTTGCTAGGGTGTTCTATTCGGTTGTTAGGGTGTTTCTAGGTGGTTGCTAAGGTGTTATAGGTGGTTGCTAGGGTGTTTCTAGGTGGTTGCTAGGGTGTTATAGGTGGTTGCTAGGGTGTTATAGCTGGTTGCTAGGGTGTTTCTAGGTGGTTGCTAGGGTGTTTCTAGGTGGTTGCTAGGGTGTTCTAGGTGGTTGCTAGGGTATTTCTAGGTGGTTGCTAGGGTGTTATAGGTGGTTGCTAGGGTGTTTCTAGGTGGTTGCTAGGGTGTTATAGGTGGTTGCTAGGGTGTTTCTAGGTGGTTGCTAGGGTATTTCTAGGTGGTTGCTAGGGTGTTTTATTCGGTTGTTAGGGTGTTTCTAGGTGGTTGCTAAGGTGTTATAGGTGGTTGCTAGGGTGTTTCTAGGTGGTTGCTAGGGTGTTATAGGTGGTTGCTAGGGTGTTATAGCTGGCTGCTAGGGTGTTTCTAGGTGGTTGCTAGGGTGTTCTATTCGGTTGTTAGGGTGTTTCTAGGTGGTTGCTAAGGTGTTATAGGTGGTTGCTAGGGTGTTTCTAGGTGGTTGCTAGGGTGTTATAGGAGGATGCTAATGTGTTATAGCTGGTTGCTAGGGTGTTGGCCCTGGAGGAATGTAGGGACTCGAGGGAGGGAAGGGGGCAGCCGATCACACTCGCCGCTGATCGTATCACCCGCTGCAGCTTGGCCTTGTCCCTGACCGTGGCTGCAGGGAACCAGGTGATGATGGAGAGGGTGAGGATGGACTGGATGATGGCAGTGTAGAACTGGACCATCATAGTCCTCGGCAGCCTAAACTTCCTCAGCTGACGTATGAAGAACATCCTCTTCCGGGCCTTTTTATTGAGAGTGATGGTGTTCAGCTCCCATTTCAGGTCCCGGGAGAGTGTCATGCCGAGGAAGCGGCAGGACTCCACAGAGGCCACCGGGGTGCCTCCCAGAATGATGAAACCCAAGGTCACTTTACAATCAAGAGGGCTAGGGAAATGGGGCAGTAGGGGAAAAGGGGAGCATGAGGGCAGGTAAGGGATAATGAGCCTAATTGTTGGAGCCAGATTCAGTCCTTAATATTTATTTAGTTAAAAATATGAAGCAATATTGTTTGGAAAACGATTTGAAATGAACTTGATTGATAACATCTTTTATTTGTTATGACTTGGATGTGTGTTGCTTCAACAACGTGAACAACGCTATGGATTTGGAACTTTAGAAATTGGAAACAGGACACCATGCAACGGGAATAAGCCAGCACACCTCCACGTCATCCGGTAGGAATCCATTCACGCTAAACAAAGCTTCAAGTAAATGACAATAAATACTCTTTTCTATAAACCAAACAATTCATCTCAGCTGTTTTCTTACGGAAAGCTGTGGATCTCACATTGTCAAAAACCAGGCATGCAATACTTGCGCCTTTGTTTAAGGAACATCACTGGAATTGATTGCTGGAAATAACGTTACGTTTGTTTGCTTTGAAGATTGTGTATCGAACATTCCACGTTACTACTGGGAACGAGGTTAACTATGGACGGAGTTCAATGAATGGATACGCACCACTCATTGGATGCGCGTCTGTGAAGCACTGACGTCATTTCATAGTGTTATCTGTCGTCAGATAATAATCAAGAAACAAATCAAGTCGAAGTATCAGTCGACGACGATGTTTGAATTAAATTGAAAAGCATGTGCAATAAATGCACCATTTCAGTTATTTGTTGGAACCAAATCAAACATTAAAGGAAAATGGAACGTTTGGTGGAAGAAATTGACGCTGTACATTCCAATAGATTACAAGAATTGAAAGCATCTAGAAGCGCCAAATTGGGTGTTTTAACCAGAAGGAAAAATGAAATCTTTGATTTAATGAAGCATACATGCCAGGTGGAAATTGTTAAATCAAAAGTGGAAAACGAGTTCAACAAAGCATATCAAGAACTGAATGATGTAAATGATTGTGTCAAAACTTTATTGTCAGTAATGTCAGAGGATGATGTTAAACTTGATCAAAGTGAGTGGTACATCCCTAAAATAATACCAGTGGATGAATTCAAAGACTGTGTATTACAATGGATTGATCAAAATGGAAAGGTGACTGATAATGATGCTACAATGAATATTGCAATTACAGTGGATGATATTGCCCCAAAGGACAGTGTTTCCAATGTGCGATCAAGACGCTCATCAAAATCCTCAAGATCATCCATAGCATCTCTTAAAATGCTATTGGAAAGTGAACAAGCTGAACTAGCAGTCAAGGCTGAAGGGCTTAAAAGGAAGCAACAGCTTGAGATAAAAGAAGCAGAGCTCAAAGCCGAGAAAGAAAAGGTTGAGATGGAAACTCAGATGGCTGCTAACAAAGCAAAGTTAAGCATTATCAAAGGATATGAATTATCACATGAATTAACACAAACTGTACCTAAAGAAATGCAACAATCGGATGGAATGAATGAATACCTGGAAGAATACATTCAAGAGGAAACGGAACAACAACCAGAAAAGCTGTCATGGACAGCTGGTTTGAACCAACATGGATGATGTTCCAACCAGATCAAGGCCCACTCACAAGGAACCAGTGGAAAGAGCAACACATGGAACTATGACAGAATATGAATCTGTGCGTAAAAAGATACCATCACAACCAACATATCAAAGGCATCAAGAATATGACCCTTTGACCTCAGTCTATGCCACGCATACAATTAATCCTCCTCTAGGTGGCACCAAAGTACAAGCTATGTCATATGAAAATACTTCATCTTTCAGACCGTATGACCTCCCTGCTTTTACAGGTGCACGCCACTTCATGCCACACGGTACAGATGCACAAGGACATGTAGGACCATCAACACAACCACACAGTAAAGGACCTACAACAAATACCCAGGACACAAGTAAAAAGCATGAATTTTACAGTATGGTGAACCTAATGGAAGGTCAAAACAGGATAACAGAAACTCTGATTAAGCAACAAGGACAATTCAGTTTGCCATCAATCACTATCCCTGTCTTTAAAGGAGACCCTCTGGAATACCAATTCTTTATAAGAGCCTTTGAACATGGCATTGAGAGGAAAACTGAGAACCGCCAGGATATGCTGTATTTCCTGGAGCAATTCACATCAGGTCAGCCAAGGGAACTGGTGCGCAGTTGCCAATACATGCTTCCAGACACAGGTTACACTACAGCAAAGGAGCTTTTAAAGAAGCATTTCGGTAACGAACACAAGATTGCCACTTCATACTTGGAGAAAGTGCTCAGCTGGCCAATAATCAAAGCTGAAGATGCAGAGGCCTTGCAGGCTTATGCTGTGTTTCTCAATGGTTGTCTCAATGCCATGAGCTCTGTTGAGTACTTGGAGGAATTGAACCATCCAACTAACATGAGAGCCATTCTCAGTAAATTAGCCTACAAGACGCAAGAAAGATGGAGATTCAGAGCTTGTGAATTGCAGGATCATTATGGAACAAGGCCAAAATGTCCAGAGCTGGTGGAATTTATCAATCCAGAATCCTATCACATTTGTTGTTTGGAAGCTTAAATCCCACACAGACAAGAAGGCCTGTCATATCACCACCAGGCAAGCCCTTCCTCTCTAAAGACAGAAAGCCTAAGAGTGCATACAGTGGATTTGCTACCAATGTGGCAAAGGTGACAGGCAGCTTCTACAAGCAGGCTGTAACCGAATGTGTGGATAAAGCACCAAGAAAAACAACCAACGAATGTTTACATTGCAAGGGAAACCATGAGCTCAGTTCATGTTCACAACTGAAAAAGAAAACGCATGAAGAAAAACTGGAATTCTTGAAGAAAAAAAGAGTGTGTTTTGGATGTTTTGAAGTGGGTCACATGAGCAAAGGTTGCCAAAAGAGACTTAACGTCATGGTGCCCAAGTGCGTCCACCTTTTTATAGGATTCTATCACATTTGCATAACAATAGCGAATATTACGTACCTTGCGCCGTTTTCATTGGAGTTTTTTACAAAATAACACTGTTTTATTTGTCCTATATATGCGGATATCATTTAAAAACTTAAATTGTACCATTTTAGTTCCCTTTAGACAACAAACATAATGCTAATGATGCACTTTAATTATGATAATTAGGTGGCCATTCACGGTCACTGTACTGAGGTGACGTGAGGGCGCATTCATAGTTTAACGCTCCTGTGTTCAGATCGCATTTTCATCACCTTTTACTGACCTGCTGACCTGTGAACTGTGAAAAAATATCTTGGAAAATGGAGTTCTTTTGTTTGAACCTGTTTTCATCCTTTAAAATCAATGCTGCCATCTACTGTTAACTGGAAGGTAGTGTATAAAGCGTTTGTCTACCATCTCATCTCAGGAGCAAACAACATCCCCATTTTATTTGTCTAACAAACAAAATATTAATCACAATCACTTGTCAGATTAACATTTGAGAGTACATGTGTTTTCAACAAAAATATGACAAATTTAACACAACAGCCAGCACCTTTTAACATTTTATAAAAAATATAATAAACATAACTTAGAACAATATCAACTATTTACAGCACACCATACATATTTATAAATTTTTTCATTCATACACTCCTCTTCTGCGGCTGTGGAGAGAGCTGCCACGCGGGGTACGGGAGGAGGTTGTGGGAGTCCTTGATGTTTCAGCCCGCTGCCGCTGTCGGTCTGCCCTGGCCAGAGCTCCTGCCTCGGCGCGGGCGGCGCGGTCCTCTGTCTCGTCGATGGCATCCGTCATCTCCTGGGCGGTGAGCAGGCGGGCCTTGGTGGTGTTCCTCCTGACCTTTCCAGATATTTGGGTGAACTCTTGAGGCAGGCCAGGACCGTGATGTGTTCCCTGGTTCCCTGGGCCTGCCTGTAGGCGTGCTTCGTCCCACGGGGCACAACGACCTTCCTCCGGTTGGAGTCCATCTGAAACCCTGTCTCGTCACAGTTGTAAATATGATGGGGTTTCTCCCTCAGCCCATGTTCCTCCAAGGTGGTGGTGAGGAGCTTGAAGTAGTCTTCTATGGCCCCCCTCTTGGCGCAGGCTGCCCTCCCACGGTCAATGGTGTCCGGGATCAGGCTGGACTTAGGGACCTCGAACGTGGCTGCCCGCCTCGCACTCCACCTGTCTGCTCTGACCTCTGCAACGGCCTGGTCCATGGCCTCCGGGGCCCACAGACGCACCTTCCTCTCCCTCTTCCGCATTTGCCGGATATTAGGCATGCTCTGCAAACACACAAAAATATTTTAAACAAGAAAGTAAAATAATATGAACTTTATTATTATTGTACGACTGACAAGTTTATTTTATTTGATTTATTTAGCACATTATTTAAAAAAAAACAGTGCTAGGAGGGAACTTACTGTATGTGAGTGATTTATGATGAAATTAAATTAGATTTGAATTGTTTTTTGAATATGGATAAGGAGGTTGTTGACCTCAATGATGAATTTAGTTTATTGCTATGGTTTGTTGGATAAGAGTGAAATTCTGATGAAAAGATGAAGAACAATGGAAGGTATCAAGAAGATCTTGCCTATTGTTAATGAACTTGAATATGAATGAGCATGAAACCAAAATGATTATGCCGAAATATTACCAGACATGCAAACACACACACACACAACCTTACCTTCACCCAGTTCAGCATGGCAGCCTCACACACACACCTCCATTCACCTGTAGAGAAACAAACCTACCGTGTCTGCTGTGCTGTCTCTGGACTTTGTCACTCTGTCCGTCTATGCTTCAGATGTTTTTTTATACAGAGATTGAGAGAGAGAGAGAGAGAAAACCAGTTCATTATTTTCCCCGCGACAATTATTGTTCTCCCTTCGATTATTTTCGTGCAACCTCAGTTCATCACTACCTGGTCACCCTACTTCAGACAAACTTAGATCTCTTATTAAGAAGATTACAAATGTACAATACATTTCGTCGGACAAAACACTGGCTATATATGCTAGCAACATAAACAAACGATCTGACTTCATCTTGGGGCGAGTGGGAGTTCATGTTCAGATATCCACGTCTCTGTGCGGATCTCGGCCTGTCTGTCCGACATCTCAGCCTGGATGACGTCCAACCACCTCAAACTGAACCTAAGCAAAACAGAATTGCTCCACCTGCCGGCCAAATCCTCCCCCCTAACCGACCTTTCAATCACAGTCGAGAATGCAGCTGTGACTGCGTCCCCGACCGCCAAGAACCTTGGTGTTGTCCTCGACGACCAGTTGAACTTCTCTGCTCACATCGCAGCGACGACCAGAACCTGCCGATTCCTCCTGAGCAACGTCAGAAGGATACGCCCCTTCCTGACAAAAGAAGCCACCCAACTCCTCGTCCAATCAACAGTCATCTCCCGCCTCGACTACTGCAATGCACTGCTCGCTGGCCTCCCGGCCACTGCCACTAAGCCTCTTCAACTCATTCAGAACGCAGCGGCCCGCCTGATCTCAAACCTACCGAAGTCGGCCCATGTCACCCCACTTCTTAGGGACCTGCACTGGCTCCCCATTGCTGCACGAATCCGCTTCAAGGCCCTCGACCTAGCATACCGTGCGGCAAAGGGAACCGCTCCCGCCTACCTCCGGTCAATGGTCTCTAACTACACACCCTCAAGACCCCTACGCTCTGCATCTTCTGGCCGCCTCAGACCTACTCCTATCCAAGCTCCGGGAGGGTCATCAAAGAGAAGTCGCCTATTCTCAGTCCTTGCCCCACAATGGTGGAATGAACTACCCACCCCAGTTAGGACAGCCGAATCACGTCCAATCTTTCGCCGTCGACTAAAGACGCACTTCTTCAACCATTATCTGAATTAAAAAAAAAAAAAAAAAAAATCTAACCCTAACTAACCGTACTGTCATGCACTTGTCCTAATAAACTAACCTACACTGTAGCACTCAACACTTTGATGAACATTGTTGCTCAGCTGATAGAGTTGTGCCCTTCCTGATGGCTTGTCGTACAGAACTTGTAAGTCGCTTTGGATAAAAGCGTCAGCTAAATGACTAAATGTAAATGTAAATGTAAATGTTTAAGGAACAGGATGCTACTTTTACTTGGGAAACAGCGTCGCCCGAACACATTCGAACAATTATAACGTTGCAGTGGTACAAACGTTCACATCTAGTAGTCTTTAGATGACTAAATATAGATGAATACTCATGAAATTTGATATATATACTATAAAATAAGTATGATTTCATATCACCTACCTTTCGATGTCAAAATCTGGTGGGGCTGTGAGGAAAGATCCAGAATGCCGCGCAAGATGGGGCGTGACCGAAGTTGGGTTTGGGCGTTCCCAGATAAAGAGGGTGACCGGGATTGGTTTACGTTCCGTTACCTGTCAAGTGTGTTCTCTCAAACATCCCACAATCCTGCACATCAACAGAAAATATCCTAATATAGAGAAGGATGAAAACTCTAAAGATACAGCCGTGACAGTATACACAAATCAAGCTGAGGTGTGGAGTGAAACTGGGGCCGGTAAATCAGAATGCAAACTTGCCATAGTTCCTGTAAAAATCAAAATGAAGAAAAGTGATAAGGTGATTCTCACATACGCCTTTATGGATCCAGGAAGTTCTACAACATTCTGCACAGAGTCCTTGCTCAGACAGCTGCAGGCCACAGGAAGCAGAACTACCATTTTGTTAAGAATTATGAATGAGGAACAGGTCATAAAGACATCCATGGTAAACGGCATGGAAATCAGTGCTCTTGACAGCAATGAGTATTTGGAACTCCCAGAGGTTTACTCACACTCTGCGATCCCTGTGAAAGCTGAAAATATCTACACCAAGTGAAACTTCCTAGAATAAAAGCAGAAATCGGACTGCTGATCGGCAACAACGTTCCAAAGGCTTTGGAGCCATGGATGATAATTAACAGCCAGGGAAAAGGACCTTTTGCTGTTAAAACCACTCTCGGATGGACAGTCAATGGGCCACTCACACAGGGCACTGGGAACGTCGTTACCACAAACAGGATCTCTCTGGTAAGGATTGAGGAATTGCTGCAACAGCAGATGAAATATGATTTCCCAGAGCACCAGCATGAAGAGCGCCTAGAGATGTCTCAAGAAGACCATATATTCATGGGAAAGGTCTCAAACTCAGTAAAGCTGCAAGACGGGCATTACAATATTGGATTGCCTTTACGGACTGACGAAGCTGAGTTCCCAAACAACCGCTGTCTCGCTGAGCAAAGGGTCATGAGCTTGAAACAAAAGCTGTTAAAGAACCCACAATTTCATGAGGAATATAGAACACTTATGGCTGACAATCTGAAGAGAGGTTTTGCTATCCAAACAACATCCGACAACAAGCAAAAGGAAGCCAAGGTTGGAAAGACGTGGTATATTCCCCACCATGGGGTTTACCACCCTAGAAAGCACAGGCTACGAGTGGTGTTCGACTGTGGAGCTACCTACCAAGGTGTGTCACTAAACTCTCAGCTTCTACAAGGCCCAGACCTCACCAGCAACCTCACTGGTGTCCTCACAAGGTTTCGGCAAAGGGCCGTTGCCTTCATTACAGATGTGGAGGCCATGTTCCATCAAGTGAGAGTACCGGATGAAGACTCAGATCTTTTAATATTCTTGTGGTGGCCCGATGGAAAGCTGGACACAGACCTCGAGGAGTATAAGATGGTTGTACACATTTTTGGAGCCACATCATCCCCAAGCTGTGCAACTTTCGCTTTACAGCAGTGTGCAATAGACAACATTGGCAACTTTGACCCAGGGGTCATACAGACTGTGCTCAGAAACCTTTACGTGGATGATTGTCTAAAGTCAGTAAAGTTTGAGCAAGAGGCCATACAACTCGCCAAAGACCTCATCAGTCTGTGTTCCACGGGTGGGTTTAAGCTAAACAAGTGGATCAGCAACAGCAGGTCGTTGCTTCTCTCCATCCCAGAACAGATCCGAGCGCAAGGGGTGAAAGATCTAGATCTGGATCAGGATGCACTGCCCATCGAAAGAGCCCTTGGGGTACAATGGTGTACCCAGTCGGATTCATTTGCCTTCAAAATACAGCTTCAAGACAGGCCGCTTACCAGACGAGGGATCTTGTCTATGGTGAGCTCTATCTATGATCCTTTGGGTATGTTGGCACCCGTTGTCCTCTCCGCAAAGCAGATACTGCAAGAGCTGTGCGGATTAAAGCTAGCTTGGGATGATCACATACCTCAACACCTGCAAAGAAGATGGTTGACCTGGCTAGCCGACCTGTCCCAGCTGGAAAACTTCAAAGTTAAGAGATGCTTCATGCCCAAGGATTTTGGAAACCTAATCTCTGCGCAGCTCCATCACTTCTCAGACGCAAGTGAAAGTGGTTACGGCACAGTCTCCTACCTAAGGCTGCTGGACGACAGGCACAAAGTCCACTGCGCGTTTGTCATGGGCAAAGCAAGGGTGGTACCATTAAAACCCATCACCATCCCAAGGCTCGAGCTTACAGCATCAGCAATGGCTGTACGAATGGATACTTTTTTGCAGGCAGAACTTGAACTCCCTTTGATCCCATCGGTTTATTGGACAAGCACATCTGTGCTTAAGTATCTGAACAATGAAACCTCAAGATATCACACCTTTGTTGCCAACAGAGTGAGCAACATCCGTACGGAATCTGATGTTACACAGTGGAGGTATGTCAACGGCACTCTGAATCCCGCTGACTGCGCATCGAGAGGCTTATCAACAGCTCGCTTCTTGAATTCAACATGGATACAAAGTCCTGAATTCATGCAACATCCAGAATCGGAGTGGCCACAATGCCCAGAATGCACATTGACAAAGGACGATCCGGAAGTAAAGGTCTTCACTATAAATGTTGCTCCTGTCGATCAGTCCGTGAATACAGTCATGCAATTAATCACCTACTATTCTGAGTGGCATCGTCTCAGAAAAGCCGTAGCATGGATATTGAGGATTAAAGCAACACTAAAAAAGGCCTGCAAAGAAAAGAAGGAAACGAAAGGTGCACCGGAAAAGAAAAAAGGAAATTGCAAAGCTCTGTTGTCTGTTGATGAATTACAGGAAGCCGAACATGCCATTATCCAATTTTGTCAATCAACAGAATACAAAGAGGAACTAGAGTCACTAAGGAAAAGAACGGCTGTGAAGAAGACCAGTCACATCCATAAACTTACCCCAGTTCTTCATGATGAGCTAATAAGGGTTGGTGGAAGATTGGTCAGGTCTGCAATGCCCCCTGAGGCCATGCACCCCGCCATTCTGCCAAGAAAACATCATGTAACGACATTAATCATCAGACATGTCCATGAAACCGTTGGACACAGCGGGCGGAACCATACACTATCACGCCTGAGGCAAAAGTATTGGATACCTAAGGTCAACTCTGCAGTCAGGGCAGTGATCGCAAAGTGTGTCCACTGTAGGAGGTCGAGTGGCGTCAGAGGTACACAATACATGGCAGACTTACCCCAGGACAGGCTGCTACCTGACCAACCACCTTTCACAAACGTGGGTGTAGACTACTTTGGCCCATTTGAAATGAAAAGAGGGAGAACAATGTTGAAACGGTATGGTGTGATCTTCACGTGCCTGAATATCCGAGCAGTGCACTTGGAGGTTGCTCATACACTTAATACAGACTCATGCATTAATGCAATAAGAAGATTTGTAGCCAGACGAGGCACAGTCAAGACCATAAGATCTGATAATGGAACGAATCTTGTCAGGGCAGAACGAGAGCTACGAGAGTCTATTCAAGATCTGGACAATCTCAAGATTTACGCCACCTTACTTGAGAAAGGCATATCATGGACATTCAACCCACCTGCCGGATCACACCACGGTGGAATATGGGAGAGACAAATACGAACAGTCAGACGCATTCTTGGAGCTTTAACACGGGAACAGACTCTGGATGAGGAAGGATTGGCTACACTTTTATGTGAAGTGGAAGCCATAATTAATGATCGGCCCATCTCTAAAGCCTCCAATGACCCTCTGGATCTGGAACCTCTCACACCAAATCACCTCCTTCTCCTCAAAGAAAAGCCTTCACTGCCACCCGGAGTATTCAGCCTAGATGACTGTTATGCCAAGAGAAGATGGCGTCAAGTGCAATACATGGCAGACCTGTTTTGGAAACAGTGGACAAGAGAGTACCTGCCAGAACTGCAAGAAAGACAAAAGTGGACAAAGAAAAGTAGAAACATGGCGGCCGGTGATATTGTCTTAATAATAGACGACTCTGCTCCTAGAAACTCGTGGATCATGGGACGAATCACACAAACCCGGCCAGACAAAAAGGGATTTGTGAGACAAGTCGAGGTGCAAACCAAGACCAACACCTTGATCAGGCCCATCACGAAGCTTGTCTTACTCCTTGAGGCAAAAACATAAGAAGACCCCCCATATCTCTCTCTCCCCCCCCCCCCCCCCCACCATATCCCCTTCTCTTTCTTTCTCCCGGCCCCCCCCCCTCTCTCACACGGACATCGCACACATTACACACTTCGTGGACTGTGAGGCGCTTTTTTGCGTTTTTGAAAGCTGAACTTTTGAATCCCTCGTTGGGGGGACCTTATGGGCCGTGAGTTTTTGCGTTTTTTGAAAGCAGAACTTTTGAATCCCTCGTCGGGGGGACATGGACTGTTAAAAAAAAAAAAAAAAAAAAGGAATGTAATTTAGAATATGAAATCGGTTTCGTTTTGGCTGGCTCCTCCTGATTTTGTTGGTAATTGTACCGTTCTCTTACAGAACAATTAGGGTCGATTTGTTGGAGCCAGATTCAGTCCTTAATATTAATTTATTTATTTAGTTAAAAATTTGAAGCAATATTGTTTGGAAAACGATTTGAAATGAACTTGATTGATAACATCTTTTATTTGTTATGACTTGGATGTGTGTTGCTTCAACAACGTGGAGGCGTGTCTGGGCCAGCCCATTTTGAACCGGTGATTACAGCACCCTAGTGTGTGAACTCACTTTATCAATGGACTGGTGCGCTAGTAAAAAACATGACACTGGAATGCAAGGCATGCAGCCCAGACGGTTTTTGACCGTCGCAAGCGCTATGGATTTGGAACTTTAGAAATTGGAAACAGGACACCATGCAACGGGAATAAGCCAGCACACCTCCACGTCATCCGGTAGGAACCCATTCACGCTAAGCAAAGCTTCAAGTAAATGACAATAAATACTCTTTTCTATAAACCAAACAATTCATCTCAGCTGTTTTCTTACGGAAAAGCGCATGCGCGCATCAACCAAGGCTGTGGATCTCACACTAATCTAATCTAAACTAACCGGTATTCACTGACATATTTAACCTGTCCTTAGAACAGGCTGTCATCCCCACCTGCCTGAAGAAGTCCACTATCATCCCTGTACCTAAAAAAAACAAGCCTGCTTGCCTCAACGACTACCGCCCTGTAGCTCTCACCTCCATAGCCATGAAGTGCTTTGAGAAGCTAGTAAAGGGCTACATCTGCTCTTCCCTCCCCATCAACCTGGACACCCTGCAATTTGCATAACGCCCCAACAGGTCCACAGAGGACGCCATAGCCCATGTGCTGCACACAGCAGCATCACACCTGGACAAGAGGCAGGGGAACTATGTGAGAATGATATTCATCGACTACAGCTCAGAATTCAATACCATAGTCCCCTCCAAACTCATAGCCAAGCTCAGGGACCTGGGCTTGAACTATGACCTCTGCCAGTGGGTCTTGGACTTCCTGACGGGAAGACCCCAGGCAGTGAGAGCAGGCAACTGCACCTCCTCATCCATCACCCTCAACATAGGGGCCTCCCAGGGCTGTGTTCTGAGTCCCCTCCTCTACTCCCTGTACACACATGACTGTGTGGCTCAGCGGAACAACAACACAATCATCAAATTTGCTAACGACACAGTATTGGTGGGCCTGATCTCTGCAAACGACGAGAGGGCCTACCTGGAAGAGGTCAAGGTCCTGGCGGGATGGTGCCAGGAGAACAGCCTCTCACTGAACGTCAGCAAAACAAAGGAGATGATTGTGGACTTTAGGAGGTCAGGGGTCAGGCACTACAGCCCCCTCAGCATCGACGGGGCACCGGTTGAGAGAGTGAACAGTTTTAAGTACCTGGGAGCCCACATATCCGAGGACTTGACATGGACCACACACATTGACAGTGTTGTGAAGAAGGCACGACAACGCCTCTACTTCCTCAGGCGCCTAAGGAAGTTCCAAGTCAGTCAGAAGATCCTTAAGAACTTCTACTCATGTACAATAGAGAGCATCCTGACTGGCAATATCACCTCCTGGTTTGGGAATAGCACCGCACAAGACCGAAGCAGACTACAGAGAGTGGCACGTTCAGCCGAACGCACAATTGGAGGGGGGCTTCCCACTCTCCAGAACATTTACAACAAGCGGTGCAGGGGTAATGCTAAGATAATTATTAAGGACTCCAGCCACCCAAACAACTGCCTCTTTGAACTGTTGCGGTCAGGCAAGCGATACCGGAGTCTCATGGCAAGCACAGAAAGATTCAGAAGAAGCTTCTATCCCCAGGCCATCAGGTTGCTCAATGAACAATAACACTATGCAACAACCATCAAATGCACTCACAACACACACATACACACGCACTGGAGAACTATCCGACGTTTTTCCCAATATATTTATCATTATTATCCTTCATTATTATCATGAGTAACATTTATTGTACACATTTATTGCATGAGTTAATTATTATCTGGTGCCGCCTAGTGGACGCACTTTGGAGTACGTATTGCGACTCTGAGCAGGTAAGCTGTCTCTGCGCCGGCGCGTCGCGCTATTTAAGTGACACTCTCAGTCTAGACTGTAAGGTGAAAAGCCCTGTGGGCGAACTCTTGACTGGCCAACGGTACGTAGCGTTATATGCGCCGTTAATATCCGCATTTCTCTTTAATTCATATATCTAGTTATTAATTAATGCCGTTTGTTTTCCTTTCCTTTTGTATAGGTAAATAATCTATAGACTGACTAACGTCTGATTGTATGCTGACTGACTAAAACGCTGACTGAATGTACATGCTGACTATAGACCAACTACATGCAGACCAACTAATGTCTGGCTACACTATCCAGAACCGGTTGCTAAATTGCAACCTAACTATCAACGAACTATCAACAGAGGCGACTTGGTTGAACATTACGGATACCATATCGACCTCTACTAACATTATCTACTAATGCTTGGATGTAAGCTACTACTAACTATCAGCTACAAGCTAACCCCTTGTTAATTGACCACCTGGTGATTATTGTAACAAAGGATGAATTGGATGCTGGACATCAAGGTCCAAATAAACGAACATTCTTATAAAGTCCGAATTGTTTCTATGGTTTAAGTAAAGTCATTTCGCCCACACCCTTCCAAGGGGGATATCTAGTTGACTCATTGACTGAGACTGCTAGATAATTGGACAATTATTTACCGCACACGCCCGCTACGAGACGGGACGGACGGAATGCAGAAGGAAGTGCCGCGTGGGATACCCCTCAACGTCAAGGTGGAACATGCTGGTTGCTTGAAGTGGTGGGGTCGCCGAACTCTATCCAATATTAATGCTTAAACGCTAGCCATTAGCCAACCAATGCTAATACTGCTAGCCACCAATGCTAACGCTGTTAGCCAACGACTGCTAACACTGCTAGCTGCCAATGCTTAACGCTAGCCATTAGCCAACCAATGCTAATACTGCTAGCCACCAATGCTAATGCTGTTAGCCAAAGACTGCTAACACTGCTAGCTGCCAATGCTTAACGCTAGCCATTAGCCAACCAATGCTAATACTGCTAGCCACCAATGCTAACGCTGTTAGCCAACGACTGCTAACACTGCTAGCTGCCAATGCTTAACGCTAGCCATTAGCCAACCAATGCTAATACTGCTAGCCACCAATGCTAACGCTGTTAGCCAAAGACTGCTAACACTGCTAGCTGCCAATGCTTAACGCTAGCCATTAGCCAACCAATGCTAATACTGCTAGCCACCAATGCTAACGCTGTTAGCCAAAGACTGCTAACATTGCTATCCACCAATGCTAGCGCTGTTAGCCAAAGACTGCTAACATTGCTAGCCAAAGAATGCTAACACTGCTGGCCACCAATGCTAGCTAAAGAACATTTCATTGACACCCATGCCTTGGCTGTATTGAACTAAGCAACTACATTGTTGCTCCAAACGCTGTGAACATTATCATTGACACCCATGCCTTGGCTGTGTTGGACCAAGCAACTACGTTGTTGCTCCAAACGCTGTGAACATTATCATTGACACCCATGCCTTGGCTGTGTTGAACTAAGCAACTACATTGTTGCTCCAAACGCTGTGAACATTATCATTGACACGCCTATGCCTTGGCTGTGTTGAACTAAGCAACTACATTGTTGCTCCAAACGCTGTGAACATTATCATTGACACCCATGCCTTGGCTGTGTTGAACCAAGCAACTACGTTGTTGCTCCAAACGCTGTGAACATTATCATTGACACCTATGCCTTGGTTGTGTTGAACTAAGCAACTACATTGTTGCTCCAAACGCTGTGAACATTATCATTGACACCCATGCCTTGGCTGTGTTGAACTAAGCAACTACATTGTTGCTCCAAACGCTGTGAACATTATCATTGACACCCATGCCTTGGCTGTGTTGAACTAAGCAACTACATTGTTGCTCCAAACGCTGTGAACATTATCATTGACACCTATGCCTTGGCTGTGTTGAACCAAGCAACTACGTTGTTGCTCCAAACGCTGTGAACATTATCATTGACACCTATGCGAAACCAGTACTAGTAGGCACAATCTATAGACCACCAGAACAGAGTGGCTTTTATGACACACTTGATGGGTGTTTAGCTGGGGTGGAGGGGGTAGAAAAAAATCTTATTGGGGACTGGAACACGGATATGCTGCGTAAAACAGCACCCGTCTTCAAGGCCTTCAGTAGATTTTCTGATCTGCACGGTTTCAGCCAGCTAATCACCCAACCCACAAGGGTATGTGATTCGACACAAACCACCATTGACCTCATTTTGACCTCTGACAAGTCAATGATCTCCAATAAAGGGGTGATAGCATGCGGGTTAAGTGATCATTATATGATTTTCTGTACCCGCAAAAAGCTAAAACAGAAGGCCGGCTGTCACAAAACAGTCACATCTAGAGACCTCAAAACTTACTCTAGAGAGGCCTTTAACCTAGAACTGGGGAGCTTGGACTAGTCAGATGAACTCAGTGGTACACAGGTTGAAGAAACATGGCTTGGATTCAAAACCAAATTCACAGCAATACTCAACAACATGGCACCCATAAGAACCACCAGGGTTAAAAATCGCGCTGAGCCATGGATGCACACTGAAATACTGGCCGCTATGAAAACCAGAGACAAAAAATGCTCTGAACTTCATAAAAGTCAGACAAAGCTTTCCAAAAGCTCAAACAGTGAACTCCAAGCCCACGTGGTTGAACTAAAAATTCAAAGAAACAGACTAAGAAATGACGTAAACACCATGATCAGAACCGCAAAAAGAAATTTCATCAACGACAAAACTGAGGAAAACAAAAACAAACCCTGCGAACTTTGGAAATTACTCAATAATCAACTAGGCTGCAGTAAAAAACTTAAAACCAGATTCTCAAACATAAACATAAAGACGGACAACACGCTCATCACAGACAAGCTGGATGTAGCCAATTACTTAAACATCTTCTTCACAAACATAGCCACAACACTGGTAAACAAACTACCCTCCCACTCAGGGCATTATGGGGTAGAACACATAGTAGCATACTACAAAAACCTAGGGGTCCACAAAGACGACTTCAAACTTGAAATGGTAACAACCGATGAGGTACTCAAAAAATTGAGCGCCCTCCAACCTAACAAGGCCACTGGCCATGACAACATCCCCTCCAAATTCCTCAGAGACGCAGCAGCCGCCATCACCCCAGTCATCACACACATAATAAACCTCTCTATAAAACAGGGGCACGTCCCCAAGGACTTCAAAATTGTGAGAGTGACCCCTCTGCACAAAAAGGGCAGCAAATTAGACCCAGGCAACTACCGCCCTGTTTCTATTCTTACCTCCATCTCGAAAGTCATGGAGAAAATAGTCTACGAACAGGTCGAAAAGTACCTGGCGGAAAAAAAATCTAATCTATGAATTCCAATCTGGCTTCAGAACGTCCCACTCCACTGACACATGCCTCCTCTATTTGAACGACCACATCAAACAAGAGGTGGACGCGGGCAAATACTGCGGCATGGTCATGCTGGACCTACAAAAGGCCTTCGACACTGTCAATCACTCCATTCTAATGGACAAGCTAAAAGCAATTGGTTTTGATAGCTTATCAGTGAGCTGGATGCAATCCTACCTGGAGGGGAGAGAACAGATGGTAGAGGTAAACGGTACTCTATCCCCCCCCTTCACAGTGAGCTGTGGTGTTCCACAAGGAAGCATACTAGGACCGCTACTCTTCCTAATTTATGCAAATGACATGTCGTCAGCCTGTGACTGCAACTTGTTCCTGTTTGCGGACGACTCAGCCCTGCTGGTCTCTGACAAGAACAAGTTGCAGGTTGAAAAAACCCTCAGCTCGGAACTAGGCAAAATCTGCATATGGCTCGCTGATAACAAACTATCATTACACATGGGCAAAACAGAGTCCATTCTCTTCGGTTCAAATAACAAACTCAACAAGACCGACGGCTTCTCAGTTACAGTGAGTGACAATATTGTCACAAGGAAAGACGAAATTACCTACCTGGGTTCCATCCTAGAGGCAAATCTTTCCTGTGACAAAATGGCATCCAATGTAATAAAAAAAGTCAACCAACGAACTAGATTCCTGTACCGGATCTCCTCACTGGTAAACAAGAATACCCTGAAGACTCTGGCAGGAGCACTCATTCAAGGGTACTATGACTATGCGTGCACCTCATGGTACCAAAGCACCTCCCAAGGTGCTTAAAACAAAATTACAAACATCACAAAACAAACTGGTCAGACTACTACTTGACCTGAACCCCAGAACCCACCTCACCCCTGCCCACTTTGACAACCTAGGATGGCTTAGAGTAGACGACAGAGTACAGCAACTTGCAATGGGCCTGGTCTACAAGATACACTATACGACCGGGGTGCCCATGTACATGTCAAAATACTTCCCAAAGGTCAGTGAATACCACAACCACTACACCAGAGGAAGCTCAACAAATCATGTTAAACCCAGATTTGGCTCAAACAAGGGACTAAACACGTTTCGCAATTATGCCACAACAATGTGGAACGCCCTCCCCGTATATGTATATTTCTCTCCCACCCACCCACCCCCCCTAATGTACAGTCCCCTCCCCATCATATGTATATACTCTGTCAGGATCTAGGGGTAACAGTACTGTATATTGGAATACCGTTTATGTCACAAATGTATCAGTACTAAATACCTATATGTCCCTATGCCATAAATGTCATGTATGTTGTGTATGTCATAAATGTCTATATGAATTGAAAATGGGGGACCCTGATGGAAACAAGACAAACGTCTTTCTCAGGTCTGCATCCCCTTAACAATTGTATGTATTGAGCCGTACTGTATTGTACCCATTCTGCAATCCGTTAAATAAAGTTTTCATTCATTCATTCATTCATTCATTCATTCATTCATTCATTCATTCATTCATTCATTCATTCATTCATTCATTCATTCATTCATTCATTCATTCATTCATTCATTCATTCATTCATTCATTCATTCATTCATTCATTCATGCCTTGGTTATGTTGAACTAAGCAACTACATTGTTGCTCCAAACGCTGTGAACATTATCATTGACACCCATGCCTTGGCTGTGTTGTACCAAGCAACTACGTTGTTGCTCCAAACGCTGTGAACATTATCATTGACACCTATGCCTTGGTTGTGTTGAACTAAGCAACTACATTGTTGCTCCAAACGCTGTGAACATTATCATTGACACCCATGCCTTGGCTGTGTTGAACCAAGCAACTACGTTGTTGCTCCAAACGCTGTGAACATTATCATTGACACCCATGCCTTGGCGGTGTTGAACGGTGCAAATACATTGTTGCTCCAAACGCTGTGAACATTATCATTGTCACGCCTATGCCTTGGATGTGTTGAACGGTGCAAATACGTTGTTGCTCCAGACGCCGTAAACTATACTATGAATGGATTAACCAAAGGCTGAAACGGTGCTCATTTACTCTATCCTACTTGTTCACTCTCATTGTGGCCATTTCCAGGTTTCAAGTGAGTGAAGAAGCTGTAGCGGTGCTCACCAACTCTATCCTATTTGTTCACTCTCATTGTGGCCATTACCAGGTTCAAGTGAGTGAAGCAAAACTACGTTGACCCACTATACGGTCCTGTCATTATCTCCTGCTTGGAGCAGTGTCATTGTAATCACTCTGCTACACGCCAACTGTACGAACTGTGCTTCTGACTGTTAACCCCATTGTTTACTACTGCCTGCGACCAGCGACTCAGCCGCAAAAGGAGCTCCAGTTGGGGCAACGGCTGACTGGGACAAGATGGAAGGTGTAGAAGTGGAAGAGCTAAAGAAGAGGCGTACTGCGGCGCAAACAGCTTTCACAAGGAGAGCCAACCAAGTAGCTGACAATGTTGACACTGCATCGCTAGCGGAGCTTGTCAACGACAAGAAAGCTTTTCAGATAGAGTTTGCGAAGCTCGTTGACACAACGGGGGACTATGTTGGAGCATTGGAGAAGGCCGACGGAACTGCGCATGCTACCGTGATGGCCGACGCCACAGCAAAGAAAGACGGAAGCAAGCAGAGGAAAATGACACTAGAGAAGAAGATCTTCTCGGAGGTATGGTCCCGCTTCGTTCAACCAAAATTAGGCCCCCTTGAAGCGGAGTTTAAGGAGGCCTTGGAAGAGGCAAAGAGACTCAGCACCCAATGGGCACCCCAAGACAAGAGAGCGTTGGAGGGGAACAAATTGGAGAGAAGACTCAACGCCTTTGAACAAATGATGAGAGAGTGGAGATACCTTCTTCCAACTCCCAACATATCTGAATTAGAGAAGCGGTACAGGCACTTGGACGAGGAAAGAGCAGCACTGATGGACAAGTGGTCGACCCTCCTAGAGCCTGGGGGAAAGGGTGACACTGGATGTGCTTATGAGGGTGAAGAGGATATAAGGACACACAACATTGAAAGGGGCGGTGAAGTAACCAGCCCACTTGATATTTCAAACGATGTTCTGCAACGTGCCGCGGAAGCTAAACCTTCCCCGTCCACCAACGGCAAAAGTGAAGTCCTTCACATCCACTCGTCATCTCCTCAGCTTGACAGTAGTCAAACAGAGGGCGCTTCCAAAGACTCTCCCTTACCTTTCGGGAGCCACGAGGGGGCCCCGAAAGCAACCCATCTCCAGCTTGGAGCAAAGACCACCAGAAGTGGACCTCATGAGTATACCGACAGGAGTTCGCTCCCACGGGTAAGACAACCCGGCAGCGAACCCTATCTTTACCAGAGCGCTGACCTCGCTATCATGCCTCAGTTACGAGGTGACCACGCCATGGCATCAGGCGATGAGGGCGCAACGCGGGAAGGTCTCGCTCACCACAGAGCCCACCAGGGGGCCCGACCAAAGATAAAGCTCGCCGCCATCAATCTGCCCAGATTCTGTGGCGACAGAAGGACCTATTGGCGCTGGCGGGATAATTGGGAGGACCTCCAGGCTTTGGCCGAACCATCAGGATTGCCTGTATGCAAATTATATCACCTTCTTGACAGCGTAGAAGAGACACTGAGAAAGAAACTCGGGCTGGATCGCTGCAGAACAGCGGACGACGTTTTCAGGCTCCCGCTTTGGAGACAGGAGCACAACCGCAAGTCTGATCCTAAAAGGTCTGGAAGAAGTGCCTCCAGTACGGAGTAACCAGCCTAGGCCAATGATTGACCTGGTCCAGGCAGTGGAAACCGCACTGTACGACTTAAAAGAACTTGGGATGGAGGACGTGATCAAAAACCACCTAACTGTTGCCGCCATAGAGAGAAAACTGCCTATAGGCATGAGAGAGAAGTGGATCTCCTATGAGCGTGACCCCGCGAATGGCGTCACTCCCGCAAGTTACTTTGACAGACTCTTGTCATTTCTGAAAGGACAAGAAAGGATCCTTGAGAGGCTACCACAGTTGGAGATCGGAGCCACCTACGCTGGCGAAAGACCAACCCAGCGTGAAAGGCTGAGCAACAGGGGAGGTGATAGACGGCCATTTACAAAAACGACAGCGAGCGAAGTAAGAAGGGAGCCCCAGAGGGACTCGTGCACCATGTGTGGAGAGGAAGCACATGGGAAAAGACTGTACTTCTGCCCGGCCTTCAAGAAGGCTAAACTACTGGAAAAACGAGCCCAGGTGAAGAAAGCTGGAGCTTGCATCAAATGCCTCGCTTATCACGGGGCCAACGGCCTATGCGAGAAAAGGTTCCTCTGTAAAAAAGATGAGTGTGTAAAGGGGGGAGGCCCTGTCAACCATCATTTTCTCCTCTGCTCCAAGACACAGAGCAGGAACGAAACAACCAATGAACCCGGCGCTCGTAAAGGGCTCCGAGGCCTTACGGCTGAGCAGGAGAAGGTGGTCACAGAGTTAAAATTGTCAACGCTCCAAATGGAAGCATTCAAGAAAGCCTTCACGAACAAAGCGACCTCCCAAGTGTACGCCAGCAAGAGCCTGTTGGACAAGAGTGCCATAAAAGAATACCCAGTCCTCATGATGCTCATGGACGTCACGACAAGAGGAGGAGACTGTGTTGGAGCGTTGATGGACCTCGCCTCCGACACCAACTATATCACACACAGAGCCGCCAAGAGGTTCGGGCTGGCCGGCGAACCTATCACACTGGTCGTGTACGGTGTTGGGAAGATGGCAGTCAGAGTCGACACCAAGAGGTATGTCGTGGCAATAAAAGTATGGACCCCGAAGGGGACCTTGAGAGCCCACGAGATGCTCTGCTACGGCCTTGAGGACATCGCCAAAGTAGATAGAGTGGTGAGCTCCGAGAGGCTAGAAAAGTTTTTCCCATGTGTCAAGCCAGGAGAATTGACCCGGCCTGATACAATTGATCTGCTCATTAGCACCCGGGAAGGTCGCCTGGCCCCACAAAGAATGGAGAGAGCCGGTGATCTGGTGCTATGGGACGGCCCACTGGGCAAAACTGTGAGCGGTGCGCATCCGGACCTCTTCGAAGAAGTAAAAATGACCACGCGTCATTCGTTGACCCACTTCGCACGCTCCATGGGAACAACCATCACGAGAGAATGCAAAAACCTCACGGTAGACTTAACCAAGAGGAAAAGCATGAAAGAAGCAGTAACTGCCACAAGCAACAAGGAAGTCTTCGACTGGCTGAAATGGGACAGCATCGGAGCACCCTGTGACCCCGTCTGTGGGGGATGTCGCTGTGGCAACTGTCCTCCTGGAGGAAAGGAGATGACACTGGCTGACGAGCGGGAGCTAGAGATCATCAAGGCTGGCTTGACCTTCAAGGAGAAAGACTCGCACTGTGGGGACTCCCACTGGGATGCAAAGTACCCCTGGAAGGAACAACCAGCATCTCTCCCTAACAATCGCCGAGCTGTGGAGTCGACCTTCCTCAGGACAGAGAAGCGCCTTGAGAAGGATCTTTCATGGAAAGTCGCCTATACTAGGCAAATCCACGAAATGGTGGAGAGAGGAGCTGCCGTGAAACTAACTAGGTCTATGATGGACCAATGGAAAGGAGCAGTATGGTACGTGAGTCACTTGACCGCACCGAACCCACACTGAATCGTCTGGGACAGTAGCCAAGAATACAGAGGTGTAAGCATGAACAATATCCTACTGAAAGGTCCTGATGTGCTGAACCAAATCCGTGCAGTACTCCTCAGATTCCGAGAGGGAGAACATGCAGCCATCGGTGACATCAAAAAGATGTATAACTCAGTGTGGCTTGAGGAGGAGGAAGTTCATGTACACCGTTTTCTATGGAGAGACTCACCGCAAGACGAGATAGAAGATTACGCCGTTGTCAGGGTGAACATGGGAGACAAGCCGGCCGGATGTATTGCCCAAGTCGCTATGCGAGAGATTGCATACCTCCCTCGGTTCTCCCATCTAACAGAGGAAAGATCTGTCATCGTGGACAACAGCTACGTGGACGATCTCCTTGTATCACACAATGACTCTCACAGACTGGAAGAGATCCTTAAGGGGGTCGAAGTCATCTTGAAGGCAGGCGGCTTCCACCTCAAACCCTGGGTCCGATCTGGTCACAGTGGGAGGCATGACACCCCGGAGACCAAGCCAGAGACACTAGTTCTACCGAACCAACTTAAGGATGAAGATAACAAGGCTTTGGGAGTCGGCTACCTTGTTCAGGAAGATAAGCTCTTCGTAATGGCATCCATCAACTTTTCCCGGAGAAGGCAAAAGATGAGGATGGAAGCAGATCTAGCCGAAGAAAATATCATATAGAGGACGCCTAACCCTCTGACACGCAGAGTCCTACTCAGCCAAGTCGCAGGACTGTATGACCCGATTGGTCTCGCAACTCCACTCAAGCAGAAGGGAGTGATCCTAGTGAGAAGAGCATTCCAGGAGGATGGAAAAATTACCAAGGACACTTGGGACCAGCCACTATCAGAGGAGCTCCGAGAGAAAGCAGTGGAGTTGTTCAAGGAATATGCTCGCCTGAGCCGCGTCACATTCCCAAGAAGTATCACGCCCCGCCGGCTGGTTGGGCAAGCCATGGGGGATCACGTTCTCAGACGGGAGCTGTGATTCCTATGGCGCAGTACTGTATCTACGATGGGAGACGTCTGGGGGAGCAGTTGCCCGGCTAGTGGAGTCAAAGGCGAAGCTGGCCCCTCTTGACCTTAGAGGTGATCCAGTAAAGGCGGAAATCTGCGGGGCGGTGTTTGCATCCCATCTAAAAAAGTATGTGCTTAAACATGGAAGAATCAAAATCGAAAGATGGTTCCACTTCGTCGACAGTCAGACGGTGCTGGGAGCCATCCAAAGAGAAAGCTATGGCTTTCAGACATTCTTCGTGAATCGGGTCGGAGAGATCCAGAAGGCTGGTCCCGTCACTGATTGGTATCCGCATTTCTCTTTAATTCATATATCTAGTTATTAATTAATGCCGTTTGTTTTCCTTTCCTTTTGTATAGGTAAATAATCTATAGATCTAACGTCTGATTGTATGCTGACTGACTAAAATGCTGACTGAATGTGTGAGGTTTGGTCCGCTCCCCGCCACACGCTCCGTTCCTTTAAGGTACTTTGTTGATTAGTTGCATTCCCCGCACCACGCTCCGTTCCTGTAAGGTGCCGTGTTGATTGGTGCTCTCCCCGCCACACGCTTCTGGAGCAAGTATCAATTTCATCCCCCAGCTGTCACAGCTTGTAATCAGCGCCCTGTGGCTTTATATACCCTGATCCCCCTACTATCGATGTTGGATCGTTCTGAATACTCCTGCATTTGCCTGCCTTCCCCGTCGCTGTTTGCTGTCTTTTGCTCTCCAGGACTTTCGTGGAGAATCCCTGTGGAGAACCTGGTTTCCCGTTCTGAGCTGCGCCTCGTTATCTGCCCGCTTTACGCGTTGCGCTCTGCTGGGAGGATCTGCAGAGCCGCTTCAGACGTCACAAGCCAATTCCTCACCACCACCTACTGGGAGTATCTGCAAAGCCGCAACAATCTTCACATGCCAGATTCCCCGTTTGTTCGGTTGCTCAACTTCATTCCATCTTGTAACTCTGAAAATAAATACGCCCTTGCTTTGGCTAACTCTGAACAACTCTCTCTGTGCCGTTGCGTTTGAGGTCGGTTACAAACCCTAACAGAATGTACATGCTGACTATAGACCAACTACATGCAGACCAACTAATGTCTGGCTACACTATCCAGAACCGGTTGCTAAATTGCAACCTAACTATCAACGAACTATCAACAGAGTTAGATAGTAGACTTGGTTGAACATTACCGATACCATATCGACCTCTACTAACATTATCCACTAATGCTTGGATGTAAGCTACTACCAACTATCAGCTACACGCTAACCCCTTGTTAATTGACCACCTGGTGATTATTGTAACAAAGGATGAATTGGATGCTGGACATCAAGGTCCAAATAAACGAACATTCTTATAAAGTCCGAATTGTTTCTATGGTTTAAGTAAAGTAATTTCGCCCACACCCTTCCAAGGGGGATATCTAGTTGACTCATTGACTGAGACCGCTAGATAATTGGACTAGCACACACCCACTTTAAACAAACAACACACTGCAGCACCCACTCTCCACACTTTAGAACACCTAAACACACTTTATATGTATTGGCAAAGGATTTGCACTACAACCCATACCTCAGTACACCTTACTGTAAATTGTACCTAAATTGTACCTCATCCCATTTCTGCTTTGCACTATATAGTATTGTATTGTGGTGACTCACTTATCACGCACAATTGGTGCAGACATTCACTGGACTTGAGGAGCGGAGGAGTGCTCCTTTAAGCCTGGGGATTCTGGGAACGGGGTGGGTATTTGGCAACCTATATTATGTCACCTGTCAGCTGTCAGCTGGCTGCTGTCACTTTGGAGTAGTAACGTTAAACGTCTCTGCACTCTGTTGGATGTATGTAATTTATGTTGGGAAGTAAAAGGAAAGACTCGACTACCGTCTCCCGTTTCATCCTTTCTTGCGATCCCACAGTATATTAGTATATTGCATAGTATATTGTATATTGTATGATAACTCAGTTACTCTATTCTGCATCAAACATTGTACATATGTATATACTGAACACTGTGCCTACGTACGTGACTTCTATTTTTACATGCTATACTATTTTATTTTATTTCATACTTATCTTTGTCTAGCACAGTCTCTGGAGTGTAACAGAAAGAAGCATTTTGTATAAAAGTATTCTGTACTTCCGTATGACAACTATTAAAGAAACTTGAACTTGAAACTTGAAACTTGAAACTTGAAACTAATGGGAAAGAGCCTTGGTGAAGAGGTGTGTTTTGAGAGCACTTTTGAAAGTGTCCAGGGGTTGGGGACTCGGAGCACGTTTTCTAGTACACCAAGCAAGCAGGGTCCTTTCGGATGATCGGATCCTTCCGGCAGTCCGGATATTTTGCTACTGTCGTAAATTAATTAAATCAAAATGTATGATCTAGTGCTAAGTAATGAATTTAAGAACAGGATCTCAAAGAAAATAAGTCACAGCTGTTAAGCAGAAATACCCTCGCTCGTCAAAAATAGGTACAAGTAAGGGCAAGTAGACCTTTGATGGTTAGCTGACATTCTCGCCACACCCAACAAAGTAGATTGCGTTAAGGTCATAAACTGACCCCTCCAGACTATATTGAGGTAATCAAGCAGGAGGTCTTGTTTATTTTTAGGGTAAGCGAGTAACCAACCATTGTGAGAAAACCCCCCTTGTCAAGAACCTTCTGTCAGGGAGAGATAGGGTCGTTAAAGAAACAGGAACTAGCTCCAATCATAAAACTTAGAATACAGTTGAGGTCAGGGTGCTGTTAAACCTAGTCAGACCAACTGGGCCCTTGAGGAAATAGAAAAAGGCAGCTGGCCAAATAGATTATGCATTACACAACTGAGCAAAAGCTAAACTCCAGAAACCAAACATAGTCATTAATTAAAAGATAATGTAGGAGAAGCAGCAAGAAGACGCAAACAATTTGATACCATGAATGAGACAAATTGGCCACTGAGAAAGTTAAAAGGTACCATTGTGAACTTATATAACCAATTCAAAAAAAGGGTGTTAAAAATAACTGGTAAGAAAGCTAAGTTAGATTAAACCATATTATCTAAACAAAGTAAACTTAACAAACTACTTAATTAGTTGGTATATTAAATGAGTATTGCCTTCTCTTGACTCATTCTCTATCAAACAGCAGTACTGTATTTGCAAAACTGGTATGTAATGAATGTATAGATATAACAGTACTGTATTTCTATGTATGAATTGCTTCATCTTCTGGAAAGTTGTGTGTGTTGAGCTGTGCTGGTAAAAGTGTTTAATCAAACAATTCGATTGTAATCCGTAAGAGAACGGCCAGAAAAATCTAGTCTATCACCTCCTTACAAGGAGGGAGAGACAGCAGCACAGGGCGTTAGCCAATGAGGAAAACGCCGGAGTCCTTGAGATCGTGACATCACGTTTCAAGGACACGACCAAGGGGGGAAGGGTCTTTTCTCCTCTTTATAAACCAGGCATGCAGTAGGAGAAGGAGAGCGCTCAGACGAAAACTGAAACAGAGGAGACGGAGACGAAAAACAGCTTGAGACTCGAACCTGGAAAACTCCAACACTGAACGAGAAAAGAGATGCTACCAACGAGGAAACTCTCCTGACGAGCTGTTTAGAGATAGAAATAATTGAAGCTGTGAACCAGAGAATTTATGCTGTTGTTTTCCAATAGAGCAACAGTCAGACTGTTTTCACCGGTAGCGCTGACTCCGCCTCCGATCCTTTGAATGAAACTTATTACAAAAACGTGTGAGTACAATTAGCAGAGTACTGTAACGATCCACTATACGAACTTGAGACTTTAGCTACATAGAATCATTGAAAATACACGTTATTCTGGCGCCGTGACTACTGGGCTGGACATCCGATTCTACACACCATCCTACGGGACTTCAAGATCTCTCAAAGCAGAGCAACGACGCCTGACTTCGCCATCTACAACGAACGACAAACCAGCGGAGTTTTAACGGTGAGTTGTGATGGGGAAGATGGGTCTGGAATGGTGTGGAATTGGGCAGCGGTGGAACAGGGTTGGAATGAAGTGTACTAATAATGTCGGAACGGCGGAGATTTGGTTCCAATTCTCACAAGATTGGACTGGTCTCGGTCGGGCGATGTTATTAGATGCTTGAGGGTAGAAAGGAAGAGGGGCGGTCAGAGTGAACAAACACGGATGTGGGATGAAGGGCGAAGAGTTTATAAGCAACAAAACGCTATAAACAATTGAATAGGCTAGGGGCTACATGGTTGATTGGGGGAATGGTTATAATGGTACCACGATTCGTTCATTTAAACTGCGTCCAAGCTCTGCGGCGATTGGGTGAATGAAGCGTGGAAATCGTTATGGGTTTACGGAACCATCCTGTCAGTCAAGGTAATGTGGCCTCCGGTAAAAGAAAAGGTTAAGACTGGGTTTGTGTTTAGTTCAGATCGCGCCAACCAGGAGGGTGTTTTCATGCCAGTCCGTTTAGCAAAGCTTCTCTCTTAGACTCTGCGCGCAAGGCAGACGAGCTCTGGAAGACGTTCCACGCGAATCTGTCTAGGACGTGATCCGACATCATCTGCTTAGGATTCACCTTTTGATTGAATCTAGGAAGGTATCGGCTCTTGGAGGAGAGATGTAATCGCTGAAGTGGGGTTTGTGGTCAGAACGTTGAGCACGGATTGGCGGCACATACCTTCACGAAATGCCGACAAGTGGCCGACAAATACTCTCCACAGAGCGGCGATATGAAGATTGAGAGAAGAAGTGGGGTATAACGGGGTGAAAACACATGATCTTGGAATATAGAGCACTTGGTTAAATTGGTTAAAGTAACTGCGCTTATGTTCGGTTTAAGGAAGGCACTTAGGAGCGGTTAGGAGTTGTATATAAAGCACTGTTTAGTAGCGAGGCTAATGGAGACCTGTATAAGAATGTATATATACATAGGTTAGAAATGTAGGATGACATACATTGAATCAGAGTTATAAAATGGGTTGCGCCGGCATAACGCTAACATCGCGGGTTGCTATATATGCTGCGGTGACCATAATAGGTTGCCGTTGGAACCTGTGAGCTAATGCTATGCTGGGAAAGGCTAAATACATGCTAAGCTAGGCTGCAAGCTAACGGGCAATGCTGGGAGCTGGCGGAGCTTGTAGCATCATATCGGGTGGCTAATGGCTACCGAACGATGCTACATGCTACACAAGGCTAACCAGTGCTGAAGATGATTATGTTGCTGGATGAAAGTATGAGAGAAACTGTGGTGATGTGAGATATTGTGTGTAAATGAGTTGAATTAGGAGGTTAGGAATGAATGGTAGATAGATATTTTTGTAAACAAATGAAAGTCCCGTAACAAAGCCTCGCGTGAAGCTACTCTGGTGGACAACGAGACCTCGGGGTTGTAAACATGACGTAACTTCGGTGGCGACGTCTCATGGGAAGCCATCCTTAATGGCGGACTACGATTCGGTATAGGGAATTCTGGGAATTGGGGTTCATGTTGAGTGAGCACGTCGGCTGACGTCATGGGGGGAGTGGCTGCGTGATGACGCACTTGTTATTAGGAGGGTGAGGGCGCCTTCTGCAGGACGTTGGGAGTACTGTAGTGCAATGGAGGTGATGTGCGAAGAAATATAGCAGGGGGCGGTATTGTCTTTGGAGTTAATACACCTCTTTTGTTCCATGGTCCCCCTCGTTTATGCTGACTTTTCCTCACCTCCCTCTCTCCCTCGGTTGCCCCCCGCTCGCTCACCTCCCTCTCTCCCTCGCCCCCTCTCCCTCCCGTACCCGCTCCCTCACCTCCCACTCTCCCTCGCCCCCCCTCCCTCCCATACCCGCTCCCTCACCTCCCACTCTCCCTCGCCCCCCCTCCCTCCCATACCCCCTCCCTCACCACACTCCCTCCCACGCCCCTCCCTCACCTCCTTTTCTTCCTCCATCCCTCCCTCCCGTTTCCACTCCCTCCCTCCTTCTTCCCCTTTATGATTAAGTGGTACAGTATATGTGGGGATACTGGAAGTTTCATCAGAGCCCCCCCTAGTGGGTGCCCCATTCCATTCCATCCTTCCATCTCTTCCATGGTGTGTGCCCCCCCTATGGTACAACTCCTTCCCTCTCTACCATAGTATACCCCCCCGCACCATTATAGTCCCTCTCCATTGCCCCTCCCTCACTTCTCTCTCCCTCCCTCGCCCCTCCCTCACCTCCTTCTCGCTCCCCCCCTCTCCTTCCCTCCCTCTTTCCTTTCTCCCTTCCTCCATCCCTCTCTCTCTCCCTCCCTCCTTAAGTGGTACATTATGCGCAGCAGAAATGTAGTGATACTGGAAGTTTAATTCGGAACCCCCCCCTCCCCGTTGTGGTATATCCTCCTGGCTTCGCCCCTCTCCCGCTGGTTGGCTACCATAGTGTGCCCCTCCTCCCCCCCCCCCCTATGGAACAGATCCCTTCCCTCTGTGCCCCCCCCCCTCTATCATCTCCTTCCCTCTCTGCTATAGTGTGAACCCCCCCCCCCTCCCCTCCCTTCATAGCTCCTTCCCTAAAATACCCCCCTCCCCTCCCTTCCTTCCCTAGATACCTCCCTCCCCTCCCTTCCTAGTCTCTCTCTCCCTCCCTACATACCTCCTTTCCCTCCCTTTATAGCTCTGACATCTCCTTCCCTCTCTGCTATGGTGTGTGCCCCCCCCCTCCCCATTGTAGAACATCTGCTACGGGGTGTAAACATCTCCCTCCATACCATAGTGTGTGCCCCCCCGTACCGTTATAGTACTCTTTCCCTCCCTCCCACTAGGTGAGTTTCTTTAGTGGGGATTACCTGCCCTCCACATCCCTCTCTGTTTCATAGAGGACTTTCCTCTTTTCTTGGAAGCTTCCCCCCCCCCCCCCCCCCCCACGCGCTGTTTTCCTGAAGGTGCTCTCTCTCTCTCGCTCTGCCCTGGCTTTCTTTCCATATTGCTGGGTCCCTCTTAGGGGGATCCAGGCTGGGGTCGGGGCCGTTGTGAACATGGGCTAGAAAACTAACAAATAAGAATGTTGAACATGGGGATTAATTGAACTGTTAAGGTTGACTAATGCATGACTAATCTGACCAGTGAAAGATGGTGAAAGGCCAGACGGTGGAACGGCGGTCTGCACCACAGGGCTGGTTCGCGAGGACAATCGCGAGATTGAGGGGAACCAATGCGCCATCTGCATCATCACCAGTGACTCGGGGTGACCTGGTCCGGTCAAGGAGACTTATGAGGGAGCTTCAGGAGATCAGACGACTGGGCGGCGGTTTTATTGCGGTGGAGTTGGTTGAGGATAATCTCTTCAACTGGGAAGTTCGGTTGTTTCAAATAGATGTGGACTCTCTGTTGTGGCAGGATATGAAAGAGACGAAGACAGAGTTCATATTGCTGAGTGTCTCTTTCCCTGAAAATTTCCCATTCTCTCCGCCTTTCATGCAGGTACTCGCCCCGCGATTAGAGCATGGTTACGTGAGTAAGGGTGGGGTCATATGTATGGAGCTGTTGACGCCGCGTGGTTGGTCTAGCGCGTATACCATGGAGGCTGTCGTGAGGCAGTTTGCCACTAGCCTAGTGATGGGTCAGAGTCGCATGGTTAGAGGGGTAGAAGAGGCAAATGGGGTATCTTTTAGCCAAAAGGAAGCGGAGGCTGCCTTTGAGACCCTGGTGAAAAATCATGACAGATTTGGCTGGCGGTCTCCACCAAAATCGGAAGGTTAGGGGACGCCGCCGTCATGTTATGTACGGCGGGAGTTTTGCTGTATTTTTGGCCCCAGGCACCGGAACTTATAAATATAGACGTGGACAAGCGGGCATTGCAAGAACCTCACACAAATATGTTTATAAAAATAGCAAGGGAGGTGGCGAAGAGTGCGAATAGGACTGATTGTTATGTGTGCGGCCTAGCACCAGAATCTGCTGCAGCCGGTTTACCGCTTATGGCCCACCCAATCACTGAGTGTCATAACTCTGTGATGAAGGGGTATAATTTGCCTTTCCTATGTAAGGGAGTGAGTAAGGTGAGGATGGAGGCTTATCGTAGGACGGGGCGGTTGCTAGGGGGTGAGACGGGGCAGGCTACGTTGGATGTTGGGCCTATTCCGGTGGCAGTTAGGCCGGAGGAGTTTACAAGATGTGAGGACGGCAAGAATGGTAAGTATGTGGGCACGCTGGGGAATTGTGTAGGTGGGGTGAGCCTGGGGGCTGAAAAGGTGGCTGCACGGGCTCCCCCAGGTACGTATTGGATTTGTGGTGTAAATGCGTATGCAGCATTGCCAGCGGGTTGGAAAGGGAGATGTGCGTTGGGATATTTGGTGCCGGCTATGAGGGTATCTGATGTGTTGCCAGCGTTTCCCAAGACAAGGGGGAGACGGGATGCGGACCATTTTTTCAGGGTGGCGATTCCCTCATATGGGACATATGCGAATATGAAGGAGATTGATCGTTTGGCTGCAATATTTGAGGATATGGCGGCCACAACAACAAAGGGGTTTAGCCTAGAGAATGAGGAGATGCGGTCATTGAGGCTAATGGAGATGCAGACAAGAGCGGCTATGGATTTTTTGTTGGCGGCTTCGGGGGGTACGTGTGCGTTGATTGGTCAGGAATGCTGCACTTATGTGCCCGCCAATGATGAGATAGGGATGCCAGACGTGATAGCACATTTGAGGAACATTACGAGGGATCTCCATGACTCTCGAGAGAGTTCGTGGGAAGATTGGGGTCTGGAGCAAATGGGGTATATAGGTTGGGTGATAATTAAGTAGCTTCTCTATGCAGTGGTGATATTTGTAATATTGGTTGTGTGTGTGTCGGTGATTAAAGCATGCTTTGGGTGTCTGATTAGGACTCTCTGCGCAGCCGGCCTGGCGGTGGAGGAGTCACTCCGCTCGGCTGCACCTGTTATGACAAAGATGATGGCGGTAGAGGAGGATGAGGCAGGGAGCCGAGCGGAGGTGGGCGTTCCGTTGATGCCAAGATACCACGAGTACGCCCTGGCTACCATTTTGTGATCTGGACTGCTGGACAGTCTGGGTCGATGAGTGGTGGATGGGGTGTACAGAGGGGTATGGTATTAGGGGACGTGCCTGGGGATATTGTAAAAGTAATGTTTGTGATGTATGGATGAATTTTGTTTCCATAGTAGGTACACAGGGAAAGAATGTGATGAGAGTTATTAGGTCCCTGGGGTCTGGTGCTGAGTCTGTACGGTTATGCATGATCGTTTAGCAGGGCACTGGGTTTCCTGGGGTTAGTAGACGGGGAGACGAGGCGGGGTGCCTGGGCATTAACTACCTTGTACCTGTGGTGAGGTTATCCTGTCCTCTGTGGGGAATCTGTAATGGACGCTTCATAAAACAGAGGGTGGGGCCTCGCGGCGTGCAGGGAGTGGTGTCAGGAGGTGCTGAATAAGACAAATGTCCACTGGGAGGAAGTAGTATTGAGAAATGGAAACAGAAGAATGAATGAAATGTGTAATCAGGGTTGAGACACTAATCTAAAATGTTTGTGATTTTCGAGGTGAAACAGAATATTGGAGTGGGACCATGGGGGAAACATCAGAAAGCCGAGATTCGACGAAAGAGGAATCAACAAAAAAGCGGAAATAAGGGAGTAGACACCGAAGACGCAAACACCACTGTCAATCACAATATCTCTAAAAATTTTAAAAAATTGTATGAATTAAGTTAAAGGATTATTCATACTGTTGGTAAAAAATCTCTCAAAAATTAGATGTGGTATGAATTTTAGATAGAAAATGATATTCATACTGAAAAGACGGAGTAAAGTGAGATTCCAGTTGAAAATGAAAGAGAACTGTTGTATTTTGTGCTCTGTTTTTCAGCAGTTCTGCCAGGCAACAAGGGCACCGCAAGTCAGGTAAGACTACAGATCACCAGTGAAAAGGTAAAGAAGAGAATAGACAGGGCTACAAGTACCGTTAGCGGTTGTTCAAGCAGGAGATAGTCACAAAAGCATAGACACCTACATTTAGACAGGGAATACAAAGACCACTTTCTTGCCTGCTGCCATTTTTGAAAAAGAGAACCAGAGAAAAAGATTTCTTAAAATAGGAAACAGAAAGAGGAATTAAAAACTCTAGTACATAAGAAGAAGAAACGCATATAGGAAAATGAAAACGGAGGCAAATAAAGATGCGACTACCCTAATTGGTTGGAGGGAGGATAACCCGATACAAGTGCTTGCTAAAAATAATCCTTACACAGAGGACAATCCTTATTATTTGGCAAAACTTACTGAGTTATCACTGAAATGGAATAAAAGATGGCCACACATCACCAAACCCTGGCCTATTGAGGGCTCTTTTGATTTAGATATAATATCAGATCTGCATGCTCTAATTAGGACATATAGAACGGAGGAGGAAAAAGAGGGAAAAATGACAAAAAGAGGGAAAAAACGCATGCAAGAAATGAACACATTAGCACAATTCGCTCAGGAAGCTGAGAGAAGGAAGAGTGAGGAAAAGGGCAGTTCGACTGTCAATGAGGAGGCCCTGCCGACAGAGGAGATAGCCCCAATCCCAACCACTCCCCTGGCCCCTAATAGGACAATAGTCACCTTCCAAAGAGCAGCTGAGGTAGTCCCGCTCACCCAAGGACCCCTACCGAGAGCAGAACAGGTAAGAACTGAGGTAGCTATAGCACCCCCACCATATGCCAGCAGGAATAGGGAACCAATATACCCTATCCTGCCTGTGATAGACATGGATAGCCATTATGAGATAACCAACAATAGCGGCCATAGGACAGAGACGGGACGGGCAGTGACAACAATCACCCTAACGCCTGGAACAGACGAGCCAGAGGAGGAGAGAAGGAGGGAGCGAGGCATTCAGCCCCACAATTTTCCTCATACCAGGGCGGCGGAGAGATATCAAGACGAAGAGAGACATCGAAGGATACATGTGCCGCTCACGGTCGCACAGAAAGACATTCTCTGGGCAGAAGGAGAGGGACGCCGAAGCGACGACATCAGGGCTTGGGATGACCAAATAGAAAATCTGTATGACAGAGATCTCAGCAACAGAAGAGACTATCCCCAGGGAAAGTCAAGACAAGCTCCCATCCGTCGTCGGCTCTTCCCCCCCTCAGGCCGCAGACACCTGGAAGATTCAGAGGAAAACCTAGAGATGTGGGAAACACTGGACCAGTACCAGGAAAGAGACAGAGAACAAGAGGAGGAGGAGAAAAAGGAGAGAGCCCCCATAGGAGCGACACCAAGCAGAAGAAGAGCTGCTCCACAATTCTCTTCCCCACTCTACTCTTCCGCACCCACCGTCGAAGAAAGCAGCAAGATGCTGAGACTGACGGAGACCATGGAGGAATTAAACCGACGGCACCAGGGAATGACTAAGGAAAACCGCGAGATGGAAGCACAGATACAGTCCTACCACGAGGCCAAAGACACCGTTTCCGAGGGATACAAAGCAAGCTCCGAAAACTGGAGAAGGGTCAACACCGCACGACAAGCGTTGGAAGACCAAATAGATAAAGCAAGGGATGAAATCAAAGCATTGAGAAAGGCGGAAGACAAAAGAGTGACCAGATCCGCTACCAGAGAGCAAACGGTCAGCATGCAACCATTAATGATAAGACATCAGGGATTGGAGTACCAGCCATGGAATGCTTCAGACATGTCCCAAATATCGGAGAAGTTGCCCTCCCTCCAGAATGGGGCTTTTCCGTGGATTGCCAAGCTGGAGGAAATGATGGTAGGCCAACAGCTGGCTATCGGCGATGTCAAGCGATTGCTCTCTCACAAAGTAGGAGTCGCTGTCATGGAAGAACTACTAACCAAGGCTGCTATGGTGCGGTACGTAGTTTCAGGAGCCCACGACCAGGACCTCTTCACCGCCCACAGAGGAGCACTGTGGCGAGTCCTGCGGGAAACCTATCAAACCATGATGCATCCGGACAAGATCCACATTGGTGCCTTGGAACCTAATACCCCCCCCAGGGAGTATGTGGCAAAGGCCTACGCCACTTGGAGAGACATGACTGGCCAAGACCCCGCAGCTAATCCAATGGAGGAGGCGATGCTTAGAGAAAAGATACAGAAGGGCCTCTCCAGCGAAGTGAGACAAAAACTGAATGAAGTGGTATGCCTGGGAAGCCTTCCCTTAGATGCATACATGGAGAACGTGAGCCATCAAGTGGAGCTACACAGGAAAAAGGAGCAACAGGCCAAAGACAAAGAAACGGCAAGTCAGCGAAAGCTCATGTACCAACAGCCTGTCGAGGCAATCAAGGTGGTAGAATACCTCCAAGCCATGGTACAAGCCACACAGCCCAGAGCCGAGACGGGGAATAGTGAACAACTGAACAACCAGGAAACAGCACAGCCCACAAAACAGGAAGCGCCGGCACCCTTTCAACAACAGAATCAGAGGGGATCGAACTGGCAGCCCCGAGGAGGGAATGGACGGCAAAGAAGCGGACCACCTGGATGGCCGGCATCGGCTGAGTGCTGGAATTGTGGAGAAATCGGACATCTCGCCCGAACATGTGACAAAGGGTGGCGAAGCCAAGGACCCAGCAGCAGGGGTCGCGGAAATAACAGAGGAGGTGGCCGAGGAGGATATGGCCGATTCCAGGATCAGTGGTACGGACCGAACCAATACCAGACCCAACACCAAGGCCAGACCCAAGACCAGAATGAGCATGGGCCCAGTAAATCCATCCAGGGGGCCGGAACAGACGTTCTGACGAGGCCCAGATAGTTCAATGGGGGGGTGCCAGCTGTCATTGTCACACTTAAGGGAGGAGCCAATAGTGCACATAGCGGTGAATGATAAATCTGTCAGGATGATGGCAGACACCAGGGCGGCGTACACTGTAGTCCAACTTAAAGATGCGACACACCTGCCCATGTCCGGTCGATATGTACGGACCATTGGATTTGAGGGAATAAAAAAGCTGATTCCAGTGACAGAACCTGTCACCCTGAAGTACAGAGGCAAAGAGGCGACTGTTTCCATCTTGGTCTCCGACACCGCACCCATCGGCTTACTGGGCAGGGACGGCCTTGGTATGCTGGGGATGAACATTCTATGCACGCCTGATGGTTGTGTGATCGACGTCCCAGAAGACCATTACTATGAAATGATGCAAAGGACGGACCCCCGACCACCGGAAGTATACTGGTTGGGGAACCTAAGCCAGGAATTGCTCGGACCAGCATTGGAATGGGAGACATTCATCACCGCCAATATGCCAGATGCAAAGAACCCAGAGACACCATACCATTGCACTCTACAGTACTATAGAGATGCGGATCAAAGACAAGCCAAGGAGTGGCTGAGAAATCAACCAGAGGAGGTGCAGCTCAACGCCACCAGCATAATAATGGGTCCCCAAGGAGCAGCAATACGGCTTGCACGGAGCAACTATCTGCAAAAGGAACACGAGATCACAGGCAGCGTTCCCCACGTGACGCTAAAGATAACTGACTCGTGCGATCAACAACACATCGGAATGATGATGAAAGAGGCAGAAGAAATTAAGTTCGAACAGACGAAGGAGAACCGACTCATATGGATAAGCCCGGACAAGCGGTTCGTCAAGATAATGATTCAAGGCACAGGGATGGGACGTCCCCAGACGGTGCAGCTGTCACAGGAGACAGTGGAAGAAACCCCCAAGAAATTGAGCCTCCAGGAGGAGATGATGGGGGCCATACCAGAAGTGCTGTGGTCAAAACATAGCACCGACATTGGACTGATCAAATCTGCTCAACCAGTGAGGGTGGAGCTTAGACCAGGAGCAACCCTGCCCTGAAAAAGTCAGTACCCACTGAAGGAAAAAGCGGTGGCTGGAATCGAGCCACAAATCAGAGGACTTCTAGAAGCCGGAGTACTACGGAAGACAAAGAGCCCCAAGAGCAACACGCCGTTGCTGCCAATGGAGAAATCTGACACCTCGTACCGTCTGGTACACGACTTGAGGGCCGTCAATGAGGTTTTAATTGACTATCCCGCCGATGTCCCAGATCCCCACACACTACTGACATTCATCCCGCCACAAGCTGAGTATTTTACGGTTATAGATTTGTGTAGTGCCTATTTTAGTGTACCCTTGAGCAAAGAGTGCCAGCATTTTTTTGGTTTTACCTATAAGAATGAGCATTATGAGTACACTAGGCTCCCCCAGGGATTAAAGCATTCTCCACATATCTTTAACAAGATCTTAAGAGAAGATCTGGACGGATTAGACCTGAGATTAAAATCCTGAGTCATTCAGTATATGGACGACATTATCTTGTGTGCCGACGATCAGACAACATGTCATAAGGAATCTATCGAACTATTGCAACTACTAGCAGAGAAGGGACACAAGGTGTCTTTGAAAAAATTGCAATACTGTCGACCTAGGGTAGCATATCTAGGCCAAACGATTTCACAGGGCCATCGAGCTATTACAGAGGAACATTTGGTGGCTATTAAGAAAGCTCCCAAGCCAGTGACTGTACGACAGATGATGATGTTCTTGGGAATCGTGGGGTATAGTTCCACTTGGGTGGAGAATTATACAGAACTAGTAGGGCCCTTAAGAGCCATGATAAAGGTGTGCGGAAACGATAAGTTGAGTGCTATAGTAACATGGACTGAGGAGGGCCTGCGGGCATTTGAGACCATAAAGACCCGTATGTTAGCTGCCCCGGCCCTGACTTTGCCTGATTATACCAAGCAGTTCATACTGTATGTCTCTTCCTCTTCAGATCAGAGGTATGCATGCGCAGTGCTGGCACAATACACCGGAGTGGGGAGCCATCCACAACCAATAGGATACTACTCCATCGCCTATTCAGAGGTGGAAATGGGAATGCCTCCGTGCTACCGAGATTGCGCTGGAGTCTTCCTGATGTACGAGAAAGCTGCAAGTATCATGATGGGGTATCCAGTTAATATTATGGTAGGACATGCAGTAAAAAATTTGTTGGAATCTGGTAAATCTGCACTAACGATACCCCGTCTGAAAAATTATTACAGGATTTTGGAACAGGAAGATGTTACTTTGACTAGGTGTTCCATAGTGAACCCAGCACAGACCCTTCCTAAGCCTGAGGATGGAGAACTTCACGACTGCGTTGAGGAAGCTGAGAGGTACTCCAGACTTAGAGCTGACTTGCAGGCTTTCCCGTTTAGCAGTCCTGATTTGGAACTATGGACAGACGGCTCATGTTACAGAGTTGAAGAGGACCTAAAAGCAGGTTACTCTGTAGTAAAATCACAAGGTGATGGGTTTGTCGTAGAAAAGGCCGAAGCCTTGACACAACCCTGTTCAGCTCAGCTGGCAGAACTAGTCGCTCTGACTGAAGCGTGCAAAATGGCAGAAGGCCATTAATATCTTTACTGATAGCAGCTACGCACAAAACATAGCTTTTCTCTACGGAGCGGTGTGGAAAGGGCGAGGTTTTAAGAGAGCAGATGGTACCGCCATAAGACACTGTAGTCAGATAACCAATTTGTTGAAAGCAATAATGAAACCCAAACAAATTGCGATTATCAAATGTGCTGCCCATCAGTCTGATGAGTCTAAGGTGACCAGAGGTAACAACATGGCAGATGTCGCTGCCAAGCAAGTGACAGGTGCGGACAGAGCAGGTAAGGTATTGGTTATCACACATGAGGTGGAGTTGGAAGATAAGATTACTTACAAAGATGTTTTGACCTTTCAGGAAGAGGCGAGTCAGGTGGAGAGAAATCTCTGGTCAGCAAGAGGGGCTAGTAGGGATGGGGCAGGTTTGTGGCGAAACCATGAAGGACTTGTGGTTGCACCAACGGGCCTGGTTGGACTGCTGATCCAAACTGCGCATGATTTCTGTCATGCACACCGGAGAGAGGTGAGTAGGAAAATAAAGGAGTATGGTTTTTGGGCGCCAAACCTGCTACGGCAGATTGATTGTGTGATAAGTAGATGTGCGATTTGTTTGAAAAATAATGCACGCAGAGGGATCGTTGTGTCCCCGGGACACATCCCCACACCAAATGACCCAATGAGAGAACTTGTGATTGACTATGTAGACATGATAAAACCGATTAACCAAAAGAGGTACATTCTTGTCATGGTGTGTCGATTTTCGAAGTGGGTAGAGGCTTGCGCGACTAAACAGTGGCTAAGTTCTTATGCCGTGATTTGGTAAGTCGTTACGGAATTCCAGATAAGATCTGCAGCGATAATGGAAAAGAATTTGTGGACAAAACTGTACGTTTAGTACTCCAACAGATTGGGATAAAACAGCGTTTCGGGTCCGTTTACCACCCTCAGAGCCAGGGGGCTGTGGAACGCATGAACGGGGTACTTAAGAACAAATTGGTTAAGATCTGTCAACACACAGGTCTAAATTGGCTGAGCGCGTTACCTTTGGCCCTGATGGCGTGCCGATCAAGCGAAATTCGGGGCCTGCGTTTAACACTGCACGAGATGTTGTTTGGCCGATGTATGGTTGTGCCAGGCTCCATGGGGCAATCTATGATTATGTCTCTAGTAAATGAGAGACAGAGGAGGAGGAGAATAGGCGGAATACTCCCCAGATAAGACCAGGAGATTACGTTTATGTAAAAGTGTTCAGACGCAAGTGGTATGGCGCGCGGCGGGAAGGACCGTATGAGGTCGTAAGAGCTACGGAAAGAGCTCTACAGGTTAAAGGATCACCAATGTGGTTTCACCTTTCGCATTGCGTAAAAGCCCTGCAAGATGGGCAAGAATTGGAATCCGAACCCCTGTTCATTGATCAAGAACAGGAGGAAATGCACGACGAAGGGGAAAATGAAGACGATTATGGGGAACCAGACAGGGGACAACATGATTGTCCCTCTATGGGAAATGAAGGATTATTGCAGGAGCCAGACAGAGGAGATCATGAATTGGAATTGAAAAATGATGATTTTTCCTCTGTGGACTTTGGCGGAGTACCAACAGCGGAACAGAGGACGCCGGAGGAGATAGCGATTAGCGCAAATGCAACATAAAGGCCACGGCCAAAAAGGGTTATCAATAGACCTCAGAGGTTTCGATGAGGATAACTGGCAGAATTGCAGCTAAGAGTAAATAGACCTCAGAAGGTCTTTTGCGAAGGAGAAATTAAATTTTTTATGGTTTATGGTTTAAGTCTCCTTCGTTTTTATTAGAACTGTTAGTCTGAGAATGGTACGATGTTCTTTTTGTATAAAGAAACGGACCTAGACTGGATCTCGTATTAATAACTAATAATGTGTATACCTGTGCAAGAAGAAAAGGTAGGTGAAATGATGAATTTTGGATTTTTTTTGGATTTTTGGATTTTTTTTTAATTGTTTATATCTTATGGAAATATTATATCATTTTGATTTTGAAATTTACTGGTTACATAATGAGGGTAGACCCCTCAGAGAAGGGATTGTCGTAAATTAATTAAATCAAAATGTATGATCTAGTGCTAAGTAATGAATTTAAGAACAGGATCTCAAAGAAAATAAGTCACAGCTGTTAAGCAGAAATACCCTCGCTCGTCAAAAATAGGTACAAGTAAGGGCAAGTAGACCTTTGATGGTTAGCTGACATTCTCGCCACACCCAACAAAGTAGATTGCGTTAAGGTCATAAACTGACCCCTCCAGACTATATTGAGGTAATCAAGCAGGAGGTCTTGTTTATTTTTAGGGTAAGCGAGTAACCAACCATTGTGAGAAAACCCCCCTTGTCAAGAACCTTCTGTAGAGATAGGGTCGTTAAAGAAACAGGAACTAGCTCCAATCATAAAACTTAGAATACAGTTGAGGTCAGGGTGCTGTTAAACCTAGTCAGACCAACTGGGCCCTTGAGGAATTAGAAAAAGGCAGCTGGCCAAATAGATTATGCATTACACAACTGAGCAAAAGCTAAACTCCAGAAACCAAACATAGTCATTAATTAAAAGATAATGTAGGAGAAGCAACAAGAAGACGCAAACAATTTGATACCATGAATGAGACAAATTGGCCACTGAGAAAGTTAAAAGGTACCATTGTGAACTTATATAACCAATTCAAAAAAGGGTGTTAAAAATAACTGGTAAGAAAGCTAAGTTAGATTAAACCATATTATCTAAACAAAGTAAACTTAACAAACTACTTAATTAGTTGGTATATTAAATGAGTATTCCCTTCTCTTGACTCATTCTCTATCAAACAGCAGTACTGTATTTGCAAAACTGGTATGTAATGAATGTATAGATATAACAGTACTGTATTTCTATGTATGAATTGCTTCATCTTCTGGAAAGTTGTGTGTGTTGAGCTGTGCTGGTAAAAGTGTTTAATCAAACAATTCAAGTCAAGTTCAAGTTCTTTAATAGTTGTCATACAGAAGTACAGAATACTTTCATACAAAATGCTTCTTACTGTTACGCTCCAGAGACTGTGCTAGACAAGATAGTATCAAATAACATAATAACATAATATAGCATGAATTTAGAAGAAGAAAATGAGGTCACAGTGTTCGGTATAGACATATGTACAATGTTCTGAGTTACCATATAATATACAATACACAATACTATGCAGTGTACTAATGTACAGTACTATCTAGTGCAAAGCAGAAATGGGATGAGGTACAATTTTAGGTACAATTTACAGTAAGGTGTACGAGTTGTAGTGCAATCCTTCATCCATAAATATAAAGTGTGGGGAGTGGGTGCTACAGTGTGTTTGTTTAAAGTGGGTGTGTGCTATAAGTGTGTGGAGTGGGTGCTACAGTGTGTTTGTTTAAAGTGAGTGTGTGCGTGTGGATGTGTGTGCTATGTGCGTTTGGTGGTTGTTGTTGTGTAGTGTTCATTCATTGTTCGTTTAGCAGCCTGATGGCCTGGGGATAGAAGCTTCTTCTGAGTCTTTCTGTGCTCGCCTTGAGACTCCTGTATCGCTTGCCTGACCACAGCAGTTCAAAGAGGCAGTTGTTCGGGTGACTGGAGTCTTTAATGATTCTCTTAGCCTTGCCCTTGCAACGCTTGTAGTAAATGTTCTGGAGGGTGGGGAGCCCCCCTCCAATTGTGCGTTCGGCTGAACGTGTCACTCTTTGTAGTCTGCTTTGGTCTTGTGCAGTGCTATTCCCAAACCAGGAGGTGATGTTGCCGGTCAAGATGCTCTCTATTGTACATGAGTAGAAGTTCTTAAGGATCTTCTGGCTGACTTGGAACTTCCTTAGGCGCCTGAGGAAGTAGAGGCGTTGTCGTGCCTTCTTCACAACACTGTTAATGTGTGTGTTCCATGTCAAGTCCTCGGATATGTAGGCTCCGAGGTACTTAAAGCTGTTGACTCTCTCAACCGGTGCCCCGTCGATGCTGAGGGGGCTGTAGTCCTTGACCCCCGACCTCCTGAAGTCCACAATCATCTCCTTTGTTTTGCTGACGTTCAGGGAGAGGCTGTTTTCCTGGCACCATCCCGCCAGGACCTTGACCTCTTCCAGGTAGGCCCTCTCGTCGTTGGCAGAGATCAGGCCCACCACCACTGTGTCGTCAGCAAATTTGACGATTGTATTGCTACTCCGCTGAGCCACACAGTCGTGTGTGTACAGGGAGTAGAGGAGGGGACTCAGAACACAGCCCTGGGGGGCCCCTATGTTGAGGGTGATGGATGAGGAGGTGCAGTTGCCTGCTCTCACCACCTGGGGTCTGCCAGTCAGGAAGTCCAAGACCCACTGGCAGAGGTCATAGCCCAAGCCCAGGTCCCTGAGCTTGGCTATGAGTATGGAGGGGACTATGGTATTGAATGCCGAGCTGTAGTCGATGAATAGCATTCTCACATAGTTCCCCTGCCTCTTGTCCAGGTGTGATGCTGCTGTGTGCAGCACATGGGATATGGCGTCCTCCGTGGACCTGTTGGGGCGGTATGCAAATTGCAGGGGGTCCATGTTGATGGGGAGGGAGGAGCAGATGTAGCCCTTTACTAGCTTCTCGAAGCACTTCATGGCTATGGAGGTGAGAGCTACAGGGCGGTAGTCGTTGAGGCAAGCAGGCTTGGATTTTTTGGGTACAGGGATAATAGTGGACTTCTTCAGGCAGGTGGGGATGACAGCCTGTTCTAAGGACAGGTTAAATATGTCAGTGAATACTGGGGCCAGTTGGTCGGCACAGACTTTTAGGACGCGGCCGGGGATGCCGTCTGGACCTGCTGCCTTCCTGATATTCACTTTTTTAAAGGTCCGCCTCACCTCATGCTCTGTTACCCTGAACACTGCGCCTCCATCAGCAGCCGACCCCCCCCCCCCCCCATTGCCGAGGCTTGTGAGCTGGTGTTGTTATTACCAGCATCAAACCTCGCATAGAAGGTATTGAGGTCATTTGCTAAGGAGATGTCACTGTTCAGTTTGAGGGAGGCGCCTTTGTAGTCTGTCATCGTTTTGAGCCCCTGCCACATAGCTCTAGAGTCAGCTTGTTCAAACTGGAGTTCAATTTTATCCCTGTAGCGTCGTTTGGCCTCTGACACTGTCCTCCTTACGTTGTATCGCGCCACCTTGTGGTCATTCATGTTGCCTGCCTCTAGGCCGTCGTTGTATGCTTTGGTGCGCTCTCTCAGAGCTTCACGGACGGATTTGTCTACAATTGTAATCCGTAAGAGAACGGCCAGAAAAATCTAGTCTATCACCTCCTTACAAGGAGGGAGAGACAGCAGCACAGGGCGTTAGCCAATGAGGAAAACGCCGGAGTCCTTGAGATCGTGACATCACGTTTCAAGGACTCGACCAAGGGGGGAAGGGTCTTTTCTCCTCTTTATAAACCAGGCATGCAGTAGGAGAAGGAGAGCGCTCAGACGAAAACTGAAACAGAGGAGACGGAGACGAAAAACAGCTTGAGACTCGAAACTGGAAAACTCCAACACTGAACGAGAAAAGAGATGCTACCAACGAGGAAACTCTCCTGACGAGCTGTTTAGAGATAGAAATAATTGAAGCTGTGAACCAGAGAATTTATGCTGTTGTTTTCCAATAAAGCAACAGTCAGACTGTTTTCACCGGTAGCGCTGACTCCGCCTCCGATCCTTTGAATGAAACTTATTACAAAAACGTGTGAGTACAATTAGCAGAGTACTGTAACGATCCACTATACGAACTTGAGACTTTAGCTACATAGAATCATTGAAAATACACGTTACTACCTTGGCTGGTAGCTGGATGCAGTATGGACTGCGACGATATGGACTGTTTAAACTTTACTGGAGTTTCTTTTTGAGTGGATTTAAAAATAAAAGTGGATTATGGCTTGTTGTGGACTGGACAGCTGAATATCTCGCCCCATTCAACTCTTGTGATGGTAAGTAAGTCTTGTAACGATAGCTTGGATTCCACGTCATGCTGTGTGTGTCTGTGTAAGAGAGAGAGAAAGAGAGAGATACTAATTAATTTCGCCACGGGGGGCATAATCACCCGGGACAAATAATGGTAACTTGTTTAAAATGACAAGATATACATCTGTGATTATTATTGGACGGATCTGAATACGGGAGAGAGAGAGAGAGAGAGAGAGAGAGAGAGAGAGAGAGAGAGAGAGAGAGAGAGAGAGAGAGAGAGAGAGAGAGAGAGAGAGAGAGAGAGAGAGAGAGAGAGAGAGAGTAGACAGGCAGGAATAGGGCGTGCTCATACCTATAGCCTAATAGGGCCTGTGTCGACCGGGGACGTTTTATGAGTTGTCAGCTCCTGTCTGTCATTCATTTCTATGCCACAGACGCTGCCGGCGCATTCCTTTTCCCAGCGCCGCGCCTCGCGTTTTTGCGGCAGTCGCGAGACTCAAGAAAAAGCGCTCCTCGCTGAACTCCGCAACGCCCCAACTATGGACTCATTAAAAAAAATGCTCAAAACCCACCTAAATGACATGTTCACTATGCAAATGTACAAATCCAAAACTGCATAGTTCACTTAATAATTAGATTAGTATCTTTGTGAGATTACTGATTTATTATTTACATTGAAAAGATACAGAGATAATTTGTTAAAGCTGGATTTTCTACACAAGATGTATTATTTCGAACATTATTTCATATTTTTTTACTTGAAAAGAGAGCTATTATTATTATTATTATTATTATTATTATTATTATTATTATTATTATTATTATTATTATTATTATTATTATTATTATTATTATTATTATTATTATTATTATTATTATTATTATGATTATTATTATTATTATTATTATTATTATTATTATTATTATTATTATTATTATTATTATTATTATTATTATTATTATTATTATTATTTTAAGTTATTCTTGTGCCATTGAGATTTGTCAGAGAGATTGTAGGCATAAAGCATGTTGATTGAGTAACTGTTATATAAAATAATATAAATAATAATTGTCTGGAAACCGTGGTCTGCAGTCTGTGAAGGAAGAGCGGGTTGCCAGATCGGATTAACAATTTCCCAACTGCGCCCAATGTAATCAAAGGGATGCCACATGGGGGCAGACTCTCAAATTTGGCAACACTGACTAACAGCTGCGTTGCACTGTGGGGGATCCCCACAATTCATTGTGGTTTTTGAAATTTGAATTGACCCGCGGGGTACAGCCAGACCAGTACGACTATTGCAGTTCTTCTCATCTCAGGTAATTTATGCAACAGATATTTTTGATTATTTATAAGTAATACCGCTAATATAAATGAGTGCTGTTTAGTCTGTGTTTCAGTGACTACTGTAACGTAGCTCGATATTATGATACCATTTACCAACTGTCGTTATTTTCTCTAACGTTACAGTATACTGCTGTTGCATCTTCTCATCTCAGGTATGCAACACATATATTTTTATTATTTATAAGTAATGCGTGCCGCTGATGTAAATGAGTGCTGTTTAGTCTGTGTTTCAGTGACTACTGTAACGTAGCTCGATATTATGAAACTGGCGGGGGGACTGCGTGTTGTTTATTGACAGCGGAAGAGTGCAAAAATGCTTCCGCATTCGTCACCGCACGCCAGTACGGTAATGCGCCTTTTCTTTCGCCGCGCTCAGACAAATGCATATGTACATTGCCACACAAATGCAGCATTTCCGCGTACATTGCAACGAATCACTTGGAGTTTGAAAGTGATATCAGAAGAAACTACTCAACCTCGGCTGTCTTTAACTATGAGTGAACACAACGCATTGTAACGTTAACACAGCTGTCAACTGTACTTTACTATGGAATATACATGTATATTATCGCGACGCGTCGTCACAGACTAAACAGTGTTGTGAACACAACACATTGTAACGTTAACGAAGCTGTCAACTGTACTTTACTATGGAATATACATGTATATTATCGCGACGCGTCGTCACAGACTAAACAGTGTTGTGAACACAATACATTGTAACGTTAACGCAGCTGTCAACTGTACTTTACTATGGAATATACATGTATTGTTAGAAAATGTTTTGGATCTAAATCACTTGGAGTTTGAAAGTGATATCAGAAGAAACTACTCAACCTCAGCTGTCTTTAACTATGAATGAACACAACACTCTAACTCACCATGTTTAGATAATAAAGTACTCAACCTCTACTTGTCTACTGTCTGACTGAACACAACACTCTAACTTACCATGTTTAGATAATGAAGTACTCAACCTCTACTGTATTTAACTATGAGTGAACACAACACTCTAACTTACCATATTTAGATAATGAAGTACTCAACCTCTACTGTATTTAACTATGAGTGAACACAACACTCTAACTTACCATGTTTAGATAATGAAGTACTCACCCTCTACTGTATTTAACTATGAGTGAACACAACCCTCTAACTTACCATGTTTAGATAATGAAGTACTCAACCTCTACTGTATTTAACTATGAGTGGACACAACACTCTAACCTACCATCTTTAGATAATAAAGTACTCAACCTCTACTGTATTTAACTGAGTGAACACAACACTCTAACTTACCATGTTTAGATAATAAAGTACTCAACCTCTACTGTATTTAACTATGAGTGAACACAACACCCTAACTTACCATGTTTAGATAATAAAGTACTCAACTTCTACTTGTCTACTGATGTTAGCTCAGTAGTGCTCAATCAATCAATCAATCAATCAATCATGTACCTCGGCGCAGCTGAATAACAGTAGGAGTGATCGCCTGCTGCGTCCATCACGTGTGCGTGATTAATATGAACCAAAGCATATGTGATTAATATGAACCAAAGCGTGATTATGAACCAAAGCGTGTTAATATGTGTCGAACCAAGCGGCGATCTCATGCGCATGCAAGCGCGAGCGCGGCGCGGTCACCTCGCGGGCACCTCGCGAGCACGCCGGTGCACCTGGGCGAAGGAAAAGGAAAGGCGCATTACCGTACTGGCGTGCGGTGACGAATGCGGAAGCATTTTTGCACTCTTCCGCTGTCAATAAGCAACACGCGGGGGGCGTACTGCTAGCACCACTGCTATAAGTCTAAGTATAGAGAATACTGAAGTTATCACGCTGCACAGATCTTTCATGGCTTAATTTAATTATAAAATATATAATTATTTTCATTGTAGCAAATACTGTTACAGGATTTATTCCTGTGTATTTTAAATTTGATTTCTGGGAGATTTAGGGGACTGTCCCTTCAAGATGCCGGTTGTGAAGATAGTACAACGGTTGAAGTTCAGTCCGAGTTCAGTCGTTTGAAAGTTAACGTCAATAGTTATTTAATTTATGTGGGATCCATCCTGTAACATTCAGATTGTAGTCAATGATATAAAAGTAAGTGCCCGTTTATCCTTTCACCTGTTATATATCGCAAATTTGGCTGTGTTCGGTGATTGACTGAGCTATATATTACCACCATTACCAACCGTCGTTGTTTTCTTTCATCTAACGTTACAGTATAAGATTGCATAGTGCGTAGTATAGTGGCTAAATGTGCTAAATATTGTACTCATTTATATAGTGATATAATTTGTGTTATATATAGGCCTATGCTTATGTATGACAGTTCTTGTTTATGCTTCAGACGTTAATTGTTTTACCCATGATCAAATAACTAATAGCAACTATTCCAGCTAAATGTGATGACAACTGGATATTGTGAAGAATAAACCTCATGGACAAGAATTCCACAAAGGAAATATACATCTCCTCACCTTCCTACAGATAGTTTAGCAGATGGTTTGAGAAACTGGGCATTACATTTAGGCATTTCATTGATAGCTTTCTCTGCTCTTTTGTCTATACTGAAAGTTAGGGTTAGCTCTGAACCCTGGCGGTCTGTGACAAGTGCTGGATCTCAACAACGAGATGAAAGCCCAAGACCGTCAAGATCTACCGGTACTTCAAGTGGTCATGCTTGTACAGATACAGCCAGAAAAAGTCCTGAAACCACTGTTTGGGGACCGTTTGGGCACCGTATTAACGGTAACAATGACCAGCGGGGGCGCTCTCATACAGCTGGTGACAACGTGCCGAGGTGCCTGCTTTCTGTTCATTCAGGAAGAGGTCCGCCCTCGACAAAGTGAGAGAGAGGCAGAGAGAGAATGAGAGGAAGTAAATATCGCGTCTCGTCTGTTGACAACAGTGGATTTAGCTCTCAATTGGTAAGCTCTTAATTCATATACATTACTATTGAAATGCATTTTTACTTAACTTTACAGCATTATTCAAACGTGATAGGAAGTTATGAGTCATCAGCCGTTTATATGCAGTCCGTTTTGCCTACAGATTATACATGGCAAATGGTGTAGCCAGCTCACATAGACTAACGTTACGTAACTTTCTCAGATAGCAATCTAACATTACGTTAGTGGAAATCAAACAACTCTAACCCAATACTAATAAGTTGTTTCACATTCTTGTTGGGTGTTACACTATGAATGACGGTATAGCGGTCTGTGTTGTTGCCCGTGACGTTAGAAGTTTGAGCTGACGTTGTCACAACCGTTACATATGTACAAAATATACTGTCTCATAAATATACTCTTCCAATATATAAATATAAGAGACGAAGATCATAGTGGTAGATTGACCTAACCACCTCCAATGTACAGTTCCCCCAGCCCACCTACCATAACTCCTCCAATGTACAGTTTGTACATCAAATGTATATACTCTTTTTTCTGGACTCTTTGTATCATAAACAGTACTGTATTTGCAAATCTGGTATGTCATAATTAAATGTATAGATGTAGCAGTAGGCCTACTGTCTATCTGTATGTCATGTATGTCATATATGTTATGATGAATTGAAAATGGGGGACCCTGATGTAAACAAGATGAAAGTCTTTCTCTGGTCTGTATCCCCTTAACAATTGTGTGTATTGAGCTGTACTGTACTGTACCCATTCTGCAATCTGTTAATAACGTTTTCAATCAATCAATCAACATTTATAACACAATAACAAGTGTTAAAATAACATGTTATTTATTTGAACAGTCAGAAAAAATAAATAACGCACATCTTCCGTTTGTTGGTGCTGAGCCAAACTGTAAAAACAGTAATACATAAGAACAAAGCGGGGCTCGCAACTCACTTGTAGTTCCAAGGTGATTTTAATAAACAAAAAAGGCAGTAGATGCAACGTTTCGACCTTACCGGTCTTCCTCAAGCATGCCATTGACTGTCCCTTTGAACCTAAACATCTTCTCTTCTGCACTTCTCCACTCAGCTCCAGTGGGCAGGATGGGAAGGCAGAGGAAGAGGGTGGTGACCGGTGAAGCTGCTCCCCTCCAGAGGAAAGAGGAGAATCCTGCTGCCTTGCCCTCTACTCTCTGGGCCCTGGACTAGACACCCCTGCACTGTAGTGTGATGTGAATGGGCCGAAGTAATGACATCAGGAGCAGAGACTCAAGTGGCTTCATTATTGAACGCAGGTGTTGCTGATTGTGTGCGGGGATGAGACGCTGAGACTGTTGATAAGCCAGTGGGACTCAGATATCGGGGTTGGAGCACGCAAGCAGTAACCAGACTCGGTTAGGGCCGGGGGGTGGGGTCGATCGTGGAGAGTTATCCACCGGCGATGAAGACAATTTAGCCAGCGTCCACAGGTACCGGTAGCTTGAGGAGGGGAGGCTTACCCTCCTGGAGACAGATAGGGACGGGACATAGAGGGTCTGAGTTACATCGCTCCCAAAGACATTATACTCGGAACGTCCTCGCGGACACCGGGTACGATTGCCAGGTTACAAGTCAACTGCAACCTGGAGGACCACCGTGCGCCGGAGCAATTCGCCCGGAGAGTTGGACGGGGTCCAAGCGTCGACCCTCGGGGGGGGGTTCGCGCTGTGCGGCGAGTTAAGTCCACTGTTACCCACATTGCACTTAATATAGGATTTTGTATTATGATCTATTTTTATAACTGTGTAGACCTACTGTATATATATATATTGTATATGGTATATTGTGTATTTTCTAGTTACCTTATCTGTATGATATCGTGCCCTTAATTAACCTGCATCTTGGCTAGTCCTTTTATATGCCCTATTTATTATATAGCCAGGCTGGTATATGTTGTATTGATATTGTGTGACCAATTGAAGGGGAACAGGGGAAGCAAGAGGGAGGGGTAATTCGGACTTGGGGAGTCTGCCATAATTAGTGTGTACAATTGATCCATTATCTATGAGTGCCTATTTGAGAGTGTGATTAGCGGGCCGTGTGTGTGATTAGGCATCTCCTTTGTATAACGTGCCGTGCCTCTTAAAGAGGGTGTTTTGACGTGTGTTACTGTGATAGGACATATGCATGTTCATAATTGCGTGCCTCATATAGAGGGTGACTGAGTTACGTTTGCAGACGACCTTTACGGTGTCCGATTAGTCCCCCCAATTAGAGACCCCTAGTCCCCTGTAGGAATTACTTAGGTGTTGTAATAAAGTGTCCTATTGGGCATGAGGCCGTACCAAGAGAGAGAGGTGGCGGAGGATTTACAGCGAGAGCGGGGCTGGTAGCGGAAGGCGATGCCCTAGATATTCACATGGACCAGCTGGTCAGATAGAGTGTGTGTGTGTGACTATTGTTGTGCATTGTGTATGTACCGTACCTCATTCAAACTAAGGGTTGTTGCCCATATAAAAGTGTGCTGTGAGATGTGCTCTACCTAGAGGTGAAGGGTTTACCTATATAGAAGTGCTGTAATTTATAGAGTGATTAACTTAGAGGTGATATAATTTACCTAGGGGACGTCTGTCTATACCTGCTGCATTCTCTGGTTCTGTTAAACCCTGTCCTGTCACGGAGGGGAAAGGCGTATCGGCTTCATGGCTCATAGGTTTTAATTAATAGATCTCATATCATTGTTTAGCATAGGACCTTGATGAAATAAAGTGGTATTCCTTGTAAATCGGTTGTACAGTTGGTTATTTCAGGCATTTGGACAAATAGCAGTTTCCCTGCTAAATAGCAGTTTCTCCTGCTACTGGTATAACTCACGTATTTATTACATTGGTGACAGTGGTGGGATATAGAAAAAATATGCCTGGAGATAACCAACCGCCGGCTGAGGCCGGCCCAAGTCGATCAGACGCGTCTCCTTCCCCTAGTAGTAATCTGGCTATGTCCCGACCCATTTTTATGCCTGAGACTTTCACTGGTGCCGGCCGGGAATGGTCTGATTGGGCTGAACAGTTTGAAATGGCCGCTGGGGTTAATAATTGGAGCGAATCATTGAGACTAAAATTTATGAGTCTTCTCTTGTCAGGTCGAGCCCGAGAGGTATATGGTGGGTTATCTGCCGCAGCTAAAGCTAATTATGTCTTACTGAAAGAAGCAATGGGTAGATGCTTAGAACCATGTGATAGTGATGATTGGAGCAGGGCCACCTTCTCTTCTCGTAAGAGGTTACATAAGGAGAATATCCGAGAATTTGGTATTGCGCTTCGGAGGCTGGTTGTTAAAGCGTACCCCTCAGCGGACGCCCACACCCAAGATTTATTGGCTAAGGATCATTTTATTTCCAATGTTGGGAATGGGGAATTGCGAGTTAGCCTTCGCAGTGCCAAACCTACAACCTTAGAGGATGCCATTAATCTTGCTGCAGAATTGGAGCTGATTAGGGAGTTGGAGGGTAGTAAATTGGCCTCTGATGTACAGGTGCGTGGAGTCACTGAGCAATCTGGGCGTGACAAACAAATGGATACGCTGCTTGGGGTCGTAGAGGGCCTGCGGCAGGAAGTTAAGTCTCTGAAAACCACTGTACAGACTATAGCCAATTCAAGCCAATCTGTTCCTAAACCTACACCTACCGTGTCTGCTCCCCTTCCATACTCTGTTAGTGCCCCCACTCCCCCGACTAGATGTGAGGGAGAAAGAGAGAGGGGTTGCTGGGAATGTGGGTGTAATCGTCACTTCAGACGCGACTGTCCTTATTTACAGGGAAACTAGAGGGGGTGTGCACAGAGGGTCCAATGCCCGCCCCCATTTCTGAGTCTACTGTGGCCCCTGACAGCTTGAAGGGTGGTTCGGGATATCTCCAAGCTAAGATAGGTGGGTTAGACTGTCATGTACTTGTAGATACTGGAGTCATTCCTAAACAACTGTGGCTCTCTGCTACAAAAGGGGGATGTGATCTGTTAGATTATGTTGGGCAGGCTACAGCAGCTAATGGGGGGGGGATGAGCATTCTGGGATGCTGGCAGACGGTATGTCAACTGGAGTCACTCGCGCTGGTAGCAACATTTTTGGTTGCTGACATTCCCTCTGATGAGATTTTGCTTGGATTTGATTTTCTTTCAACATATGGTGCAGTGGTTGATTTGGGAAAGAAACAATGTCAGATAATGGGCAGGAAATTTCCCCTGGTTGACCCTAACCCATCATTAGAGCCTCAGGCTGTGATAGTGTTGTCTGACACCCTGGTGCCCCCACGCAGTGAAATTATTATTTTAGGTCAGGTCCAGAGCAGATGGGGAGATTATGCAGCAGCAATGCTGGAACCCTCCACTTCCATTTCCAAACAGTGTGATGTTTTGGTAGCTCGGTTGGTATGTAGAGTCCAGCAGGGCATATTACCGGTGAGGGTTATTAATGTCACTAATGAGGATATTATGCTAAAACGTGGCATGAAAGTAGGCACCCTATTCACTGATATTGAAATAGAGGAAGGGGGGGCGGAGCTGCATGACGAGAGGGAGGGGGAAAAAACCTTGCAGCCTTGGACAGTTGATACACTCATGCGTCAGTTTGGCGTGGGGGAGAGGGGTCTTGCCCCTGATGAGTTAAAGGCAGTCAGGGAGTTACTGCATAAGAACCTCACTGTGTTTAGTCAGGGGGAGACTGACTTAGGCAGGACTCATCTGACCCCGCATGAGATTGATACAGGGGATGCAAAGCCAATAAAGATGCACCCCAGAAGGGTCCCCCTCCATTTACAGCAAGAGGTGACGAGCCACTTGAAGCAAATGCTCAATAGTGGGATAGTTCGGCCATCTTGTAGCCCATGGGCGTCTCCCATTGTACTGGTAAAAAAGAAAGGGGGTGGGCTCCGGTTCTGTGTTGATTATAGGAAACTCAATGAGGTTACTAGAAAGGACGCATACCCCCTCCCTAGGATTGATGATGCCCTGGATAGCCTTTGTCATGCTTGTTGGTTTTCCACCCTGGATTTAGCGAGCGGCTATTGGCAGGTGGAAGTAGACCCAAAAGACCGCCATAAAACTGCATTCACCACCCGTCAGGGGCTATTTGAGTTCAATGTGATGAGTTTTGGCCTTTGCAATGCACCCAACACTTTTCAGAGGTTGATGGACCTAATTCTGGCTGATCTGCAGTGGACTACCTGCTTAGTGTATTTGGATGATATAATTGTATTTGGGCGCACTTTCCATGAACATCTAACACGCCTGAGTGGTGTGCTGGAAAAACTTCAGCAGGCCAACCTTAAGGTTAAACCATCCAAGTGTGACTTGTTTTCAACGAGAGTCCAGTACCTCGGATATGTAATCTCTAGTGAGGGAGTGATGCCAGATGCTGCTAACGTGGAGGCAGTCAGAGAGTGGCCTGTTCCTACCAGCCAGACTGAGGTTAAGAGTTTTTTGGGACTAGCCTCATATTATAGGCGCTTTGTGAAAGGGTTTGCTGACATTGCCCGGCCTCTGCACCAGTTGACAGAAAAGGGGAGGCACTTTCGCTGGAGTGAGGACTGTCAGGGAGCCTTTGAGCAGCTCAAGTGTAGTCTGATTACCACCCCTGTTTTGGCTTATCCCGACCCCAGTAAACCATTTATCCTGGATACGGATGCAAGTGATGTGGGGATTGGGGCAGTATTGTCTCAAGAGGAGGGAGGACGCGAGAGAGTAATAGCATATGCTAGCAGGGCTCTTACAAAACAGGAACGTAAATATGCCACCACTAAGAAAGAACTTCTGAGTATGGTAGCGTTTACCAAATACTTCAAGCACTATTTGTTGGGTAGGGAGTTTGTGTTGCGAACTGACCACAATTCTCTCCGTTGACTTCATAACTTTCAGGACTTGGAGGGGCAGTTGGCTCGTTGGCTTGAACAATTGGCCAATTTCCAGTATAAAATTGTGCATCGTCCAGGCAAGCTACACAGCAATGCTGATGCCCTTTCTAGGCTGCCGGCTTTTTTGGAAAAAGAAATATCTGACCAGAAGGCCTCTCAGGCAATAACAGACAGGGCTGCTGTAAGGATGTGCGCAATACAGGAAGCTCTGCCTTCTGTAGTGTCCAGTGGGGAAAAAGAGACTGATGAGTTAGCCGATGCACAGATGGCCGATAGTGAGTTAAGACAAATAATTAACTTTAAAAATCAGGTTGGTTCTGGTTCAATACCGGTCGACGCTGGCCTGCAGAATTATGCTACTGTGTGGAGTCAGCTCCAGGTGCAGGGTGATAGGCTGGTGCGGATTCCTCCTGAAAATTCCGATGCAGCCTCTCGGGTACAGGTGGTGCTCCCTCAGTCAATGGTGCCTGGGGTTTTAGAGCAGCTGCACAATGTCTCCACCGGGGGGCACTTGGGGGTGCAGAAGCTGCAAGGGAAAGTTAAAGACCGGTTCTATTGGCCAGGCTGGTTTGGCGATGTCAAGAGGTGGGTTAGAGAATGTGTCGATTGTGGTTCAAGGAAGAGTCAGGGGAAGCGGCCATGTGCACCCCTACAGACATCCAGGGTATCTAGGCCTTTTGAACGGGTGGCACTCGACATTCTTGGCCCCCTCCCCGAGACCCCTGGGAAAAATAAGTATATTTTGGTTGTGGGGGACTATTTTTCCAAGTGGACAGAGTCTTTTCCATTGCCTAACCAGGAAGCACGGACAATTGCCAAAGTCTTGACCGAGGAGTGGGTGTGTCGTTTTGGGGCGCCAAGGAGTATCCACTCCGACCAAGGTCGTAACTTCGAGTCAAATCTATTCAGGGAGTTATGTAGGCTTCTGCACATGCAGAAAACAAGGACATTCCCCTACCACCCTGTAAAGTGTCACAGCCAACTAGTGACACTGGTTATTATGACATCCTGTTCTTATATATGATTATGGGGAATGTCTGTAGATTCTTCCTCCCACTTGTGTAAAACTGTGAGAACTATGGACTGTCGACTCCGGAACAGTAACTTGTGTACACTACAATATCTTGCGTGATCCTGGAGAATGGAATGAATGGAATGAATGGAATCAATGGAATCAATACAATAGGTTTATTGTATATATTTGTTTTAAATCTAGGCATATGTTACTATAGGTGTCTAGATGTGATATGTATTCTGGCTGGTAATGCCCAGTCAGAAAGGAATTGAGAAGAAACACGTTATGTGTAAACACATGTTAAGTGCCACAAGTCAACTAGTGACACTGGTTATTATGACATCCTGTTATTATATATGATTGGAGCTATGTATATGACCTGTATACTCTTTATACACTTATAATGCAGGAAGTGTATTCACTTCACTTTATATTCACAAGTGTACACAGGCCATTCTCTTCTGCCCAACATGCAGTAAGGAGTTACCCTTAGGAATGCGGCCTTAGAGACAGCTCCTGCAGGCTGCTCTGCACAATGAAAAACAGCAGGTTGGCACACATGTTAACCCTTGCCTGTCCTGCATAGAGTAGACATATAACCAATGATTGGTACAAGTATGTGTATATATATGTATATACTGTATGTACTATATATATATGTACTGTATTATACATGTATCTGTATATATCTGTAGTATGTGTTGGGCTATGTACTATATACTCATGCAGGAAGTGTGAATTGCTTTCATTTCAATACTGTTTGGCCACTAAGGAATGTAAAGACAACCTTGGGGCCTCTGGTATCCTGTTAGTAACAGATAGGGATTTTCCAACACGAGGTAATCTGTTACTTCTCCAGTAGATGTAACGACTAGAAGGGGAGGAGTCCATCCTTACTATGTAGTGTACGTTGGTTGGCTAGTGAAATGACATCCCTGTGACATCACTGTTTTTAGACCAATAGAAATATGATGCCGGATCGATATAAAAATGACTGTTCCTCCTTCGAGAAGCCAGAATTTCAGACTTTTCCATGGCAGGCACAAGCCGTGTCAGGCTATTGCGATCTTAGAGATAGGATGTTTTGTTTTATATAATCTTTTAAACTGTAATGGATATTTCCAATACAGTCCTTTTTTGTACCTTTCTAAATAAAAACAGCTTTTTATAATATCTTTTGAATCCTTGGACTGATTTCTGACAGCAATGTGCCATGATGCCAGCCGACGCCCTGATTTCCTATGGAGGGTGACTATGAATGTACTGTAACCTAATACAGATTGAATCAATTGACTGGTTAATGCTTTTCAGCTAAAAGATATATATTATATATATATGCTATGTACTGTATAAATACTATACATGACAATGTTTGTTGTTTGCGGGTTCCGGTATCTCTGTGTCCGACGGACTCTGTCAAGGTCTGTGGGAAATCGATCGTCTAAATCACTGCAGGATTGGATGGTCGGTCCCGCTGGCAGACGGGCCTGTCGGATTGACGGGAGGTACTGGGGCGTGCAAGCAATGATTCCTTGTTAGTACAGTGGTAATACTTATTAACAAAGTAGTAATACAACCAAGCTTTCAAATGAGCAGTATTACAAGCCCTTTCGTAAAATGATGATAATAATGATGATGATGATAATAATATAATTTTTATTATAGGCATATAAGAGTTCTCCTAGACATACATTCGGTTTATTACAAACAAGAAGAGATTAACAACTCTTCATACTTACATTTCATATCAACTGGAGATAACTAGACCAGTGACTTGAAGTAATCTTGACAGAAATAGTAATTGACTCGAGAACTTGGCGAGTTTAGCATCTCGCCGGGGGATATCGAGCGGCCACAGGTTTATATCTCGAGTAGGTGATTGAGATATATAGAGACTACCTGTAGCTCTTATCACACCCCCAGTGAGATGGCCTGGTGGAGCGCTTTAATCGAACCCTTTTGTCCATGTTGTCTCTCTTTGTGGAGGACAATCAGTTAAACTGGGACACACTGTTGCCTTATGTTATGTTGGCCTATCGTAGTAGTGTGCATGCTAGCACCTCCTTCACCCCATATAAAGTACTGTTTGGACAGGAAATTGTTCTGCCAGTGGATATTATGCTGAAGGTGGGCAATCAGGAGTCCTGTGACTCGGTGGACAATTATGTGTCTAGGTTGCGGGATACATTGTCCACGGTGGTGGAAGCAGTTAAAAGGCACCAGGCCAGGGCCTCGGAACAGCAGAAAAAGTCCTATGACTTTAGGGCCAATTTTCAATACTATTCCGAGGGGGAATTGGTTTGGGTTCAGAATAAGGCCAGGAAGCGTGCGGTGTGTCTCAAGCTCCAGAGGCGGTACAAAGGTCCCTTTAGAGTGGTGGAGAGGGTGACCGATGTGCTTTATAGGCTAGTGCTAGTGGAGGGAGGGCCAGAGAGTGTGGTTCACTTCAACCGACTCAAACCTTTCACCTCTTCTTTGACAGCCCCGTTAAATCCAGTCGGATTTAGAGCGGAGGTCGATGGCACAGTCGTAAGGCCGGTGAGGCGGAAAGACCTGAGCCCTGGACTTACTGAAAACCTCCTCGAGGTCGTGGTACTCGGGGGGTACGTCTGGGGGTCCCCGTCGTGCTCGCTCACGCCTTCTCTCCCGGAGGCGTCCGTCGATGCGGATAGCGAGGCTGATCAGGCCCTCGAGAGAATCGGGCTCCTCTTGGGTCGCGAGCTGGTCCCTTACTGCGTCGTTGAGCCCCCTCAGGAAGGTGAGACGAAGCGCTTGATCGTTCCAACCGCTCTCCGTTGCGGCCAGTCTGAACTCCAGCGCATAGTCTCTGACACTGCCACTGTCCTGCCGGAAGGTGCCCAACCGAGCTCCTGGGTCCTGGCCACGGGCTGGGTGGTGGAAAACCCTGGGGAGCTCTGCCACGAAGTCTGGGTAGGAAAAACAGAAATCAGCCCCCATTGCCCAGGAGGCAGTAACCCACTGTGCTGCTCGGCCCGTGAGCAGGTTAGTCATGTAGGCTACTCGGGATCCCTCTGACGAAAAACGGCTGGGTTGATGAAGGAAGACCAACTCACACTGCATGATAAATGTGGCACAATCCTCGAAGTTACCCTCGAACAGACGTGGTTCGGAGATTTGATTTGATTTGATTTTATTAGGGATCCCCATTAGCTGGTGCGATAGCAACCAGCTAGTCTTCCTGGGGTCCACGCACAAAAAAACACAAAAAGTTTCAAGTTTCTTTAATAGTTGTCATACAGAAGTACAGAATACTTTTGTACAAAATGCTTCTTACTGTTGCGCTCCAGAGACTGTGCATGACAAGATAAGTATGAAATAAAAACATAGTAAAAATTAGAAGTAAAAAAAGAGGTCACAGTGTTCAGTTTAGACATATGTACAATGTTCGTAGACGTAGTTACCATACAATATACAATACTGTGCAGTGTACTAATATACAATACTATATAGTGCAAGGCATAAATGGACGAGGTGCAGTTTAGGTACAATTCACAGTAGGTGTACGAGTTGTAGTGCAAATCCTTTATCAATAAATATAAAGTGTAAGTGTGTTTGTGTGATCTAAAGTGTGGAGAGTGGGTGCTGCAGTGTGTTGTTTGTTTGAGTGAGTGTGTGCGTGTGGGTGTGTGTGCTGTGTGCATTTGATGGTTGTTGCATAGTGATTATTGTTCGTTTAGCGATTATTGTTCGTTTAGCAGCCTGATGGCCTGGGGATAGAAGCTCCTTCTGAGTCTTTCTGTGCTCGCCATAAGACTCCGGTATCGCTTGCCTGACGGCAGCAGTTCAAAGAGGCAGTTGTTCGGGTGGCTCGAGTCCTTAATAATTCTCTTAGCCTTCCCCTTGCACCGCTTGTTGTAAATGTTCTGGAGGGTGGGAAGCCCCCCTCTAATTGTGCGTTCGGCTGAACGTGTCACTCTTTGTAGTCTGCTACGGTCTTGTGCAGTGCTATTCCCAAACCAGGAGGTGATGTTGCCGGTCAGGATGCTCTCTATTGTACATGAGTAGAAGTTCCTAAGGATCTTCTGACTGACTTGGAACTTCCTTAGGCGCCTGAGGAAGTAGAGGCGTTGTCGTGCCTTCTTCACAACACTGTCAATGTGTGTGGTCCATGTCAAGTCCTCGGATATGTGGGCTCCGAGGTACTTGAAACTGTTCACTCTCTCAACTGGTGCCCCGTCGATGCTGAGGGGGCTGTAGTCCTTGACCCCCGACCTCCTGAAGTCCACAATCATCTCTTTTGTTTTGCTGACGTTCAGGGAGAGGCAGTTCTCCTGGCACCACTGTGACAGGTTCTCTACCTCTTCCAGGTAGGCCCTTTCGTCGTTGGCAGAGATCAGGCCCACCACTACTGTGTCATCAGCAAATTTGATGATGGTGTTGTTGTTCCGCTGTGCTACGCAGTCATGTGTGTACAGGGAGTAGAGGAGGGGGCTCAGAACACAGCCCTGGGGGGCCCCTATGTTGAGCGTGATGGATGAGGAGGTGCAGTTGCCGGCTCTTACCACCTGGGGTCTGCCCGTCAGGAAGTCCAGGACCCACTGGCACAGGTCATAGTTCAAGCCCAGGTCCCTGAGCTTGGCTATGAGTTTGGAGGGGACTATGGTATTGAATGCTGAGCTGTAGTCGATGAACAGCATTCTCACATAGTTCCCCTGCCTCTTGTCCAGATGTGATGCTGCTGTGTGCAGCACATGGGCTATGGCGTCCTCCGTGGACCTGTTGGGGCGATATGCAAATTGCAGAGGGTCCAGGTTGATGGGGAGGGAGGAACAGATGTAGCCCTTCACTAGCTTCTCAAAGCACTTCATGGCTATGGAGGTGAGGGCTACAGGGCGGTAGTCGTTGAGGCAAGCGGGCGTAGATTTTTTGGGTACAGGGATGATGGTGGACTTCTTCAGACAGGTGGGGATGACGGCCTGTTCCAAGGACAGGTTGAAGATGTCAGTGAATACCGGGGCCAGTTGGTCGGCACAGACTTTTAGGACGCGGCCGGGGATGCCGTCCGGTCCTGCTGCCTTCCTGATATCCACTTTTTTAAAGATCCGTCTCACCTCATGCTCTGTTACCCTGAACACTGAGTCTCCATCAGCAGACCCCCCCCCCCCCACATTGCCGTGGTTTGTAGGCTGGTGTTGTTATTCACAGCCTCAAACCTCGCATAGAAGGAGTTGAGATCATTTGCTAAGGAGATGTCACTGTTCAGTTTGAGGGGGGTTCCTTTGTAGTCTGTCATTGTTCTGAGGCCCTGCCACATGCCTCTAGAGTCAGCCTGTTCAAACTGAAGTTCAACTTTATCCCTGTAACGCCGTTTTGCCTCTATTACTGCTCTCCTGACGTTGTATCTTGCCATCTTGTGTTCTTCCATGTTGCCTGTCACCAGCCCGGTGTTGTATGCTGATGTGCGCACTTTCAGAGCCTCACGGACGGATTTGTCTACCCAGGGCTTTTGATTTGGGTAGATATTAATTTTGGTGGAGGGGATTATTACTTCTACCTGAGTACAGACATAGTCAATCACCGTTTCGGTGTATTCGTTAATATTGGCTGTGTTATCACGGAATACACTCCATTCTGTGCTTCCCAGCACTGCTTGGAGTGACTCCACTGACGTCACGGCCCAACGCTTAACCTCTTCGCCACTGGCGCTGCTCTGATGGCTGCCTTTCTGATCGCTCCGACGAGACTGTGCTTTATTTTGTTAATTTTTATAGTATTAGGAGTTTTATTTGCACCAACTGTTGGTGCATTATATGTGTATGACCGTCAGTCAATCATTGACATTGGATTAAGAAAAACTTACCGTTTGGATTGCTCTCTGGATCGGATCGCTGAACAGCAGAAATGGCCCGCCGAGATCCTTTGTTATGCAAAAAAACAAAATTATTAAAAGTCAGTACACACAATGCATAATGAACCTACTTTAACAATTAATAGCTAAAATTACATTAGTGTAAAACAAAAACAAAAAACCACTTTACAGTGTTAAAAACAATTTAAAAACAATTTAAGATTCTTTTTAAAAGTGAATCTACTGTAAATGTAAGGTTCCGAGGCAGGCCATTCCACAGAGTTAATGCTCTAAAAATAAAAGATCTCCCCAGAGCGCTGGTTCTAGGACCTGGCAATTCAAGCTGCCCACTACTGGAACCTCTAGTGTAATGCTCGTGCACAGTATTACTAAAAACAATATGATTATGTATAAAAACAGGAGTCTTACTGCTCATGACCAACTTGAACAGCACAAGTATATTAAAAGACAATCTATTTTCAACGTTAAGCCAAGAGAGGCGGGCATGCATACGGCTCACATTAGACCATAGTGAGCAGCCCAGTACCAACCGTGCTGCCCTGTTCTGGACCACCTGGAGCTTCCTGAGGTCACCACTGGCAGCAGATGACCACATCGCAGAGCAATAGTCAAGATGACATAAAACTAAACTTTGCACTATCTGACATAAAAGGGGACGGGCAACAAAAGAAGCACATTTCCTGGAAATACCAATTGCTCTTCCCATTTTTAAAACAATATAATTAATATGCTGAGACCAAGACAGAGTGCAATCCAGCATCACTCCAAGGAGTTTAGTACTTTCAACTTGTTGAACTGCTGAATTACACAAGTTTAAATGAAGCTTTGGATTTGTAGATAACCTGTGCCTTGTTCCCAGCACAATACATTTAGTCTTGGAGATATTAAGGACAAGTCTATTACATACTACCCAGTCATGCACAACTTTAAGTTCTCTACTCAAAACTTCATTAAGTACATTGCATGATGGTGCCGCGTAATACAATGTTGAATCATCTACATAAAGAACTGTTGTAGCACATTTGGTAGCCCAAGATAGGTCATTCGTAAATACAGAGAAGAGCAAAGGTCCTAGGCAACTTCCTTGCGGCACGCCACACTCTAGACCTCTGCTACTGGACAGGCTGCCATTTAGATACACCTTCTGTGATCTAGAGGACAAATAACTTAGTATCCACTTTAAAGCAGAAGAGTTAAAACCATAACATTTAAGTTTATCAACCAGTAGAGAATGGTCCAGCACATCAAATGCAGCACAAAAATTTAACAGCACAGCTCCCACCAACATAGAGTTATCTATAGCTTTAAGCCAGTCATCAGTCATCTGTATCAAGGCAGTAGAAGTAGAGTGACCAGCTCTATAGGCATGTTGAGAATCTGTTGCAAGCTTGTTTGAAACAAAATACTCTTGAATTTGTGAATGCACCAACTTTTCCATGATTTTGCTCAAGACAGGTAAAATACTTATAGGTCTAGAATTTCCCTCATTAAAAGCAGATTTGGTATCCTTAGGTAAAGGAAAAACCTTAGCCTCCTTCCACATCTTTGGAAATAGACCCACATCCAAACATCTATTCATAATATGACATATAGGAGATGCTATAATACCAGCAGTCATTCTCAGCACTTTACTATCCAGGTTATCTAGGCCTGCTAACTTACTATCAGGAAGAGAGCGGAGTAACCGCTCCACCTCACTGACTTCAGCCTGATGAAATTCAAATTCACACATTTTGTCTTTCATTATAATATACTTAATACAGTCATTTGTTTTCAGGTTGTTTGACATATTCATAGCATGCCTTAGTTAGAGACGGGGCTCCCGAGGTGCGAGGTCTGCCGCGGCTGGTGAGCTGGCTGAGACTCCTGGGACAGGTGGGGTTAAAAGCAGAGTGTTTAATGATGTACGGAGAGCCTGAAGCTGGTGCAGAACAACAGCCTGCTGATACCCCTGGGTAGTCTGCTGGGTGGCCAGAGTGTCAATGGCATCCAGAATAAGCTGGACCTCGGCCCGGAGGTCCTGTAAAGCGGCCGCAGCCGCACCCAACTGTTGGGTGTGGTCGTTGACCAACTCGATCTGGACCGCCAACGCTGTTCTGACCCTGTCTGTGTCGGCTGAGGTCGTCATGGCCGGGTCGTAATGTTATGGTTTGTAACCGACCTCAAACGCAACGGCACAGACAGGAAGTTCAGAGTTACAGATGTGGGACTGGAAAACGAGGTCTCTAACGCCGGTAGCAAGCTAGACGCCGATTGTTGACGCAAGATGACGTCAGCTGACGCTGCTCTGCCTGGTTCAACCAGTAGGGGGAGTCGAGTTACACGGTGGAGAGAGGGGGCTATTGTACAATCTGTGTGTGTGTGTGTGTGCATGCGACACTAGTCTTGGACATATTATTTTGCAATGTAATGCTTTTCTGTTGATTATTTGACTGTCATGGGTACAGTAATGGTGTGGTATTTTCGATTAACGTGCGTTTTTTAAGGATAATCAGCTAGATACAGTGCAGTATTATTTTTTACGAGACAACCGAACTTGCTGGCACCGAAGACCCGCCCTACTCTGCCTCTGATTCGCAGACTGTGGCTCTAGTTACGCTCTGGGGGGAGTGTAACTGGATTGAGCAGGCTGGTGGATCATCATGGTAAGATAATTTAGGTTTACCGTTCGTTTGTTTACTGCAGTTATGTCAGAACGACAATCAACTAACACTAGCAACTGCTCAAATAAAGCATACCCACATTTGCTGTCAAGTTAACGTTATGGTTATGGTCACTCGAAAAATAGAATGCGACCGCAAGGCTGGCCGTAACATTAGCTAACGTTCATTTAGCTGGATAGATGTACAGTAGCAGTACTGTCTATCTGTATGTCGTGTATGTCATATTATGTTATGATGAATTGAAAATACAAGGCATTTATCTATGTTAAAATGTAAACTGGACCGTCGACTCTTGTGATCAGGCTGTCCTGTGGATCGAATAATCATATTTTCCTATTCACTTGATTGATTGATTGATTGATTGAAAAGTTTATTAACAGATTGCAGAATGGGTACAGTACAGTACAGCTCAATACATACAATTGCTAAGAGGATGCAGACCTGAGAAAGACTTTCGTCTTGTTTCCATCAGGGTCCCCCATTTTCAATTCATCATATGACACACATGACATACAGATAGACAGTACTGCTACATCTATACATTTATGACATACCAGATTTTCAAATACAGTACTGTTTGTGATACTAAAAAAATCCAGAAGAAGAGTATATACATTTGACATAGAAACTGTGCATTGGGGGAGGTTGGGTAGGTGGGGTGGGGCTGTACATTGGAGGTGGGGGGGTGGGGGGGGGGGGGGGGGGTTGGGTAGGGGGGGGACACTCTACATTGGAATACTGACATACATTTGCCATGGAAACTGTACATTGGAGGAGGTTGGGTAGGTGGGGTGGGGTTGGGTGGGGCTGTACATTGGAATACTGACAAAGCCATGCTTGGTCTTTATTGTACAACTGGGTTAGGACATTTGTAGGGGCAAGTTTTGAATTGCAGTCTCCCGTAGGTGTTCTTTGAGAGTGTTTTTGAAGGTGGGTAGTGATTTACATTCCTTTACAGCTTTGGGTAGGGCGTTCCACATTGTTGTGGCATAATTGCGAAACGTGTTTAGTCCCTTGTTTGAGCCGAATCTGGGTTTTACATGATTTGTGGAGCTCCCTCTGGTGTTGTGATCGTGGTATTCACTGACCTTTGGGAAGTATTTTGACATGTACATGGGTACCTTGGTCGTGTAGTGTATCTTGTAGACCAGGCCCATTGCAAGTTGCTGTACTCTGTTGTCTACTCTAAGCCATCCTAGGTTGGCAAAGTGTGCAGGGGTGAGGTGGGTTCTAGGAGTCAGGTCAAGCAGTAGTCTGACTAGTTTGTTTTGAGATGTTTGTAATTTGGTTTTTAGTGCCTTTGAGGTGCTTTGGTACCATGAGGTGCAAGCATAGTCGTAGTACCCTTGAATGAGTGCTCCTGCCAGAGTCTTCAGGGTATTCTTGTTTACCAGGGAGGAGATCCGGTACAAGAATCGAGTTCGTTGATTGACTTTTTTTATTACATTGGATGCCATTTTGTCACAGGAAGGATTAGCCTCTAGGATGGAACCCAGGTAGGTAATTTCATCTTTCCTTGTGACAATATTGTCACCCACTGTAACTGAGAAGCCGTCTGTTTTGCTGAGTTTGTTATTTGAACCGAAGAGAATGGACTCTGTTTTGCCCATGTGTAATGATAGTTTGTTGTCGGCGAGCTTCTGGTTTGAATAAGCAGAGATGGAGATTTGTACATTTTAATTTTAAATTTTTGTATTGTTGTCATGAACTGAATAGATTCCAGAAGTCATAATCCACTTAGTCCTGCTCCCAAAACTATTTTGAATATGTTGTAAAATAAATGCAACTACTGCAGAAGTAGGAATATCATTAGAATACAGTACAGTATGTATTACTATCTACTACTACAGTACTACCTATGCTGCTATGTCTATACTACTATGTATCACAAACAGTACTGTATTTGCAAATCTGGTATGTCATAAATGTATAGATGTAGCAGTACTGTCTATCTGTATGTCGTGTATGTCATATGTTACGATGAATTGAAAATTGGGGACCCTGATGTAAACAACCAGTATGGCCACTACCATTTTTTTGTAGTTTGCTTTAAAAATAAGCAGAGATGGAGATTTGTACATTTTAATTTTTAATTTTTTTCTTGCAGGCAGACTGACAACTTCTTCAGGAGGCCATATTGCTTGGAGTTATAATAGATGAAACACTCTCTTTGTACAGCCCCCCCCCCCCCCCCCCACCCCACCTATCCACCTATTAACACCTCATCAAGGAGAGGGGGCAGGGAGGTGTCAAATGCCTCTGGTTGATACAGTACGGTCACAGTTCCATCCTAGATGCTAATCTTTATATATATATCTGTACATATCTGTACATATCTCTTACCTACTCTTACTAGTTACACTGCTGGCCAGTATGACTTACTACCATAGTGTCTTTATACCTGTATCACTGTACATATTAATACTATATCTATATCTGTACATATCTCTTACCTACTCTTACTAGTTACGCTGCTGGCCAGTATGACTTACTACCATAGTGTCTTTATACCTGTATCACTGTACATATTAATACTATATCTATATCTGTACATATCTCTTACCTACTCTTACTAGTTACACTGCTGGTCAGTGTGACTTACTACCATAGTGTCTTTATACCTGTATCACTGTACATATTAATACTATATCTATATCTGTACATATCTCTTACCTACTCTTACTAGTTACACTGCTGGTCAGTATGACTTACTACCATAGTGTCTTTATACCTGTATCACTGTACATATTAATACTATAACTATATCTGTACATATCTCTTACCTACTCTTACTAGTTACACTGCTGGCCAGTATGACTTACTACCATAGTGTCTTTATACCTGTATCACTGTACATATTAATACTATATCTATATCTGTACATATCTCTTACTAGTTACACTGCTGGCCAGTATGGCCACTACCACAGGAGGAAGAAGACCGACATACAGCCCATGTACATCGATGGGGGATGCGTGGAGAGAGTCTCTGTCATCAATATGTGCACTATGGTGCATCGCCTCACAGCAAGAAGGTCCAGGGTTCGATTCCCGCTTGGGGACCAGGCAGGTTTCCATGATGCCAGGTACCCAGGTGGGGTATCTCCCAGGCCTTTCTGTGTGGAGTTTGCATGTTCTCCCCGTGCTCGCAAGGGTTTCCCCCCCGATAAGATAAACCCAATGGAAAAACATGCACAACAACAGATCGCTAACGCTGTGGCGTCCTTGACGAAGACGGACAGGAGCACTTGGATTGGTCCCCTGGCATGTGCACAAGTTGGTTGTGAGGGGCCTTCAATAATTTTACTATATTTCCAGACAGTGGGACCCTGATGTAAACAAGACAAACGTCTTTCTCTTGTCTGCATCCCCTTAACAATTGTGTGTATTGAGCCGTAGCCTACTGTATTGTACCCATTCTGCAATCTGTTAATAAAATTGTCATTCATTCATTCATCACTTTTATTTCACTGTAAAAAAATAAGTTTTATCTATTCTATTCTACTATTTTATTGCACTGCACTATTTTACTCTGTCTATTTTATCTTACTATTTTTATTATTGTCTATATCAGACTTTTTAAAACTAATTCCACTATCCATGTTTGATGATCCAGTTAATTATATTGACTTGTTATATTGTTGGGAAGTGAGTCAAGTCTGCCTGAATGTTCACTGTTACAGTAGTTTTGCCTTTGAGAACCAATGGTTCAGGCAGACTTGACTCACTTCCCAACCCCCAAAATATAACACCTCCGTGTATACAGTGGGGGGTTGGCATTGTGTGGAGAGATCAGTGACACAGAGTCATCAGACACCATCCCATCTGGAGAGCCACGAGCAGGCCGCTAATAGAATAGAATAGAATAGAATAGAATAGAATAGAATAGATCTTTATTGTCATTGTTACAGTTGTTACAACGAAATTTAAAATGCAGCCCTAGGTGCTAGTAAAAATATAAAAACACAGTCCTAAACACAGTATTAAATATAAAAACAGGAGTAAGGCATAAATAACATAAACAGGGGGGTATAAAAGATAATTGCACTATCCCTTAATGTTGTGTGTGCGTGGGGGGGGGGGGGGGGGTGCAAGGGAGACAATTTTATTAACAGATTGCAGAATGGGTACAATACAGTAGGCTACGGCTCAATACACACAATTGTTGATTGATTGATTGAAACGTTTATTAACAGATTGCAGAATGGGTACAGTACAGTACAGCTCAATACATACAATTGTTAAGGGGATGCAGACCAGAGAAAGACTTTCGTCTTGTTTACATCAGGGTCCCCCATTTTCAATTCATCATAACATATATGACATACATGACATACAGATAGACAGTACTGCTACATCTATACATTTATGACATATCAGATTTGCAAATACAGTACTGTTTGTGATACAAAAGTGTCCAGAAAAGGAGTGTATATACATTTGGCGTAGAAACTGTACAAAGTCAAAGACTTTGAAGTTAAATGATCTTGTGGAATTTAAAACGGCACAATTAATGTATAAAGCAAAAAGTCATGCACTTCCAAGAAACATTCAAGAATTGTTCTTTGATAGGGAGGCGGGTTATAATCTGAGGGGAGAACACAATTTAAAAGTGCTAAATGTACGCACTACCATGAGAAGACACTGCATCTCGATATGTGGAGTGAAACTGTGGAACAGTCTAAATGTGGTGCTAAAGAAATGTCCAAACATGAGACAATTCAAACTGATGTATAAGGAAATGATGTTCACAAGGTACAGGGATGAGGAAGGGACTTGATATTCACGGGTGTTTACATTTGTATTTTATTTCTTTCATGTTTTACATATATAGTTTTTTTTTGTTTGTTTTGCATATATATATATATATATATTTTTTTTTTTATGTTTTAAAATAGTACACTCATTTGAGTAGTGGAAAAGGGGTAGGATTAAATAAGTGTATACTTCTTCCTACTCCTTTTCGAACATGTAGATTGAGTTGTGTTTTGCTTTTGTTATTGTTTGTTTGTATTCATTGCATGTTCGAAATAAAGATATCAAATCAAATCAAATTGACAGTACTGCTACATCTATACATTTATGACATATCAGATTTGCAAATACAGTACTGTTTGTGATACAAAAGTGTCCAGAAAAGGAGTGTATATACATTTGGCGTAGAAACTGTACATTGGAGGAGGTTGGTTGGGTGGGGTGGGGTTGGGTGGGTTGGAATATTGACAAAGCCTTACTTGGTCATTTACTGTACAACTAGGTTAGGACATTTGTAGGGGCCAGTTTCGAATTGCAGTCTCACGTAGGTGTTTTTTGAGAGTGTTTTTGAAAGTGGGTAGTGATTCACATTCCTTTACAGCTTTAGGTAGGGCGTTCCACATTGATGTGGCATAATTGCGAAACGTGTTTAGTCCCTTGTTTGAGCCGAATCTGGGTTTTACATGATTTGTGGAGCTCCCTCTGGTGTTGTGATCGTGGTATTCACTGACCTTTGGGAAGTATTTTGACATGTACATGGGTACCTTGGTCGCGTAGTGTATCTTGTAGACCAGGCCCATTGCAAGTTGCTGTACTCTGTCGTCTACTCTAAGCCATCCTAGGTTGTCAAAGTGGGCAGGGGTGAGGTGGGTTCTAGGAGTCAGGTCAAGTAGTAGTCTGACTAGCTTGTTTTGAGATGTTTGTAATTTGTTTTTTAGTGCCTTTGAGGTGCTTTGGTACCATGAGGTGCAAGCATAGTCGTAGTACCCTTGAATGAGTGCTCCTGCTAGAGTCTTCAGGGTATTCTTGTTTACCAGAGAGGAGATCCGGTACAAGAATCGCGTTCGTTGGTTGACTTTTTTTATTACATTGGATGCCATTTTGTCACAGGAAAGATTAGCCTCTAGGATGGAACCCAGGTAGGTAATTTCATCTTTCCTTGTTGTAACTGAGGGGTACAATTCCCTGACTGTATTACTAGATATGATACTTACTACCACTACCTTTGTACTTAATATTCGGCCACCCAGTACACGGCATAAATATATTATCATAAACACTCTCACGTAGATGAAACGGATCCAACACAAATGTACGAAGTCGAAACAGGTCTTTATTTCTACACAGCGATGGTGTGTAGAACAAGCACTTAATCACTTAATTACATTTATGAATTGAAATAGTATGCACTTTTATGGCAAAGAGTATTCGTCGGTATATCAATAGAGAATGTCCAATCTCTGAAGGCGCAGGTGGTAAATATACGACCTGGAATAGTTAAGGAATAACAGCAATGATACTTTAATGATTATATACTAGATACACTAGAGGGGGTTAATCCGGTCGCTTGTAAGCCGACAGGAGTAGGAGGGGGGGGGGGGGTAGAATCCGGCTGCCTCGTCCGGCCAAGGGTATCCCAGGTGAACCCACTGTAGTGCCGTTCAATGCGCCGGCGATCCTTGGACCACAGATGAAAGCAGGTGGACTCTTTGTGGGCCGGCTCTCTCCGGTCCACGGGGGAGAGACGTGAAGCGACCTCGTCTTGCAGAGCGTCTCCTCACCTTGCGTCCTCTCCAGGGGGGGGGGTTCCAACACACGGCAGTGTCGGGGGTCTTTATCCATGGAATAATCAAAGTATACAAAGCATAATCCGTGCCTGGGAAGGCGGGCTGTCGTCGGTAGAATAATCCGGTATACAGGTCCACTCGCTCGTCGGCTCTGGGGCTCCTCGGGTGCAGCTTCACATGGGGTCAACCACCCTGGGTAAGCAGCCAGTTCTCTGCCCGAAACGATGGGGTACTGACTACGGTAGTATTCTCACCGCACGAAGCACTATATATTAACAGACTATTATTAGCTTAATAGACTACGTCCAACTCGACGATATAGTGCCAAATATGACTATTCAAATATTAATATACACGATGTCTCAATACCGATGGTAGGCGAACTTGGCCTTACTCCCACACGTGGCGTCGCGGGGAGGCTTTACGTCTGTGACTCTATTGGAGGGTAAGAAACTGGACTGAAAAGGAAGTCCTACTTTAGTAGCGCAGTATATATACGCACTATGAACAAATAGTCCCATTAGTGGTGCGGTAGCCAGATTCCTACGCGGAACTAGGACTTGTTCGTACATGTGGAGCGGTACGTTTGAACTGGGTCTGAGGGGTATGGCAGCCTGGCACCAAGGTCTCGACCAATAGTAGAATGGAGACTATTATGGGATGTTCAGTAGGCTAGAATGGATATTCAATGCATATTGTACAAGGAATATACAAGGGATATCAGGGAATATTAGAGAATATACAAATACAATTAAATATATATATATAAATAAATATATATATTCGGTTTAATCTGGCCCTTCACAACAGCCACCCCCTGAATAGGTCCCAGACCTAATCAGTTAAACAGAGACAGATTAATCGCGTTGTCTATTTACACATAAGGGTTTGCTGTAGGGTCAGTCAACTTCACAAAGTCATAGGGTTGTAGGGTCATGGTCATCATCGATTGTGTCTGGGAGTCGAGGCAGTTCTATGAGCCTTGCCACGGGACGGGTGTAAGTGCGACCCTGGACGAGCACTTCAGCTGCTCGGACCTTGCCGTCGGCACCGGTGATCACTTTGCTTACGCGGCCGGCCGGCCACATAGCTCTGGGCAGTGATTGATCAATAATCATGACGACTGTTCCTTCTGTCAAATTGTCTCTCTCCTTTACCCACTTCTGGTGGGTCTGTAGAGACGGTAGGTAGGGCAGTAGGAAACTGTTCCAAAACTTGTCGGCTAATACTTGGCTGTACCTCCACATTCGTCGGCCGTTCGCTTCTTCAGGCCGGTACATTGTCTGGGGTAATGCAGGATCTAGCCGCTCCATCAGGAGTGTGTTGGTGGTAACTGGGTCGATATCCGCCACATCACTGGAGACATATCCGAGGGGCTTCGAGTTAAGTACTCCCTCAATCTCTGTGAGGACTGTCATTAGGACTTCTTCCGCCACAGTCTGGGCCCCAAGTACTGCGTACAGGGCTGTCTTTATGGAGCGCACTTCTCGTTCCCAAGTGCCACCGAAGTGGGGTGCGTTTGGGGGGTTGAATTGGAAATCAACCTGTGCTGGAGCGAGGTGGGTCTTAAGTTCTGGGCCCATAGCTTGGAAGCTCTCTCTCAGCTCTCTTTCGCCGCCTTTGAAGTTTGTCCCATGATCGGACAATAGGGTAGACGGTCTTCCTTTCCGTGATGTGAATCTTCGGAAGGCCATAAGGAATGAGTCTGTGCTCATGGTCGGGAGAAGCTCGATGTGTATCGCTCTGGTGGTCATGCATTTGAATACAATACCCCACCGCTTCTCGGTTCCTCTTCCTTTCTTTATGTGCAGCGGGCCAAAGCAGTCCATACCCGTTGAGTGGAATGGCTTGTCACCGATTCGGAGGCGACATGGAGGAAGGTCAGCCATCCTTGGTATGCTGGGCTGCGCGCGCCACTTGCGGCAGTCTAGACATGTTCGCTGGAAGCGTCGTATTGCCTCTCTTCCTTGTAGGATCCAGTAACGACGTCTGATTTCCGCGAAGACTCTTTCTGCTCCTGCGTGATGTACATCCTCATCGTATTTCTTTATAATCAGCTCTGTGACCTTGTGTCGGCTGTTCAATACGATCGGGTATTTAATGTCATCCGGTAGATTGGGGGCTCTGCGTAGGCGACCACCCACTCTGATGAGGGTATGAGCGTCGCTCTCGGGGGCCAGGTGAATTAATCTGCTGTCGGATGGGACGGGCTTTCCTCCCTGTAGACAGGCCAATTCATCGGGGAACGAGTCTCTCTGGGCTCGCTGCAGTAGAAGCAATTCTGCTTCCTCGTAGTTAGCTGCTGACATATCAGCGGGGGACTTGCACTCCGGGTGGTACCGCAGGAATGTTCTTTGTTGTGCACTCTCTATGGACGTGCAATCGTCTATGTTAGGGTCGGTGGAGGCTACGGTGCTCAATCCACAGAACACAGACTTCTTATTTTCCACCTCCTCTGGACTTGCTTCCCTCGGGATAGGCGTGGGCCACTGTCCTTCCGGGAGTCTTAGGAATGCGGGGCCGTCACTGTAGACATTGCGACGGGTGAGGTCATCCAGGGGCATCCCCCGGGTGATGACGTCAGCTGGGTTCTGTTTTGTATCAACGTAGCGCCACTCTGTTTCTCCGGTTAACTCTTCGGTTAAGTCTTGAATCTCGGTGACTCTGACTCCCACGAAGACTTTGTACTTGCATGAGTCCGATTTGATCCAGGCGAGTACCGTCGTGGAATCTGACCACAGGATTGTTCTAGACACCGGTATGGTGAGCTCACGTTGGATGAGCGTGGCTAGGTGCGCTCCGGCTAGGGCTGCGCAGAGCTCTAGACGTGGGATAGATTGTTGCTTGCGTGGGGCTATTCTCGAGCGGGCGAGGACAAATGCTGTGTAGATCTCTCCCCCCTGGTCTTGGGCCCGCAAGTAGGCTACTGATCCGTATGCGACCTCTGAGGCGTCACTGAAGACGTGTAAGTCCATTTTACATGTCTCTGGCCTCACCGTGGGTGGGAAGTAGCTTCGGCGCATATTAACGCCTGGGAGTGAGTGGAGCTCCATCTCCCACTCTCTCCAGGTGGATGCAAGGTGTGCGGGAATGGGGTCGTCCCAGCCCTGGTCCTTGTCCCACAATGCTCGTACAATCATTTTTGCCCTGGTGGTGTACGGTAGAATACATCCTAGCGGGTCATATTGTCGGGCGAGTGTTGTGTACACACTCCGTCTGGTGGTCGGCGCCGCCGCCGGCCTTCCCTGCTCCGTAGTCAGGGGCTTGTGTCTGTAGTGAAGCGAATCTGTTTTGAATCGCCACACCAATCCCAGGGTCATCTCCTGGGCTTCTCCCGGGATTGTAGCCATCCAGGTCTCGCTGCTGGCTGCCTTGTCCTCGGAGGAGAGGCTGCGCAGTACTTGCGGATCGCTGCTGGCCCACTGCCTGAGATCAAAGCCGCCTTTGATCAATGAGGCGCGGAGTTTAATCAGGAGAGCCTCGGCTTCTTCCTGGGTTGAAAGGCTTTGTAGACAGTTGTCTACGTAGAAGCTGTTCTTTACGCTGTGTCGGATCTCTTCGTCCGCTGCTGGGTCCTCTGCTACATGTTTCTGTAGTGCAAATGTCGCACAGCAGGGGCTGCACGTCGTTCCGAAGGGGAGGACTTCCCATTGGTAGATGGCTGGGTGCTCATCTCCTGGCTTCTCTCTCCATAGGAACCGTAACAGGGGCTTGTCCGCCTCTACTAATCTCACCTGCAGGAACATTCCTTTAATGTCCCCGCTGATGGCCACCTTTTCCTGGCGGAAGCGGAGTAGAACGCCGAGTAGGGAGGGGCCGAGTGTGGGACCGGGCAGTAACTCTTTATTTAGATTTTGGGATCCGATCTGGTAGCTGCAGTTAAATACTATGCGGTCTTTACCGTTGTGATGGACTTTGTGGTGGGGCACGTACCACGATTCAGTGGTCTGGTCAGCCTCTTTAATGTCCATCTTTGTGACGTGTCCCGCTGTGATGAGCTTCTCAATCTCAGCGCGGTATACACTCTCTTGGGCGGGGTTCTTGGCTAAGCGCCGCTCCGTGTTCAGCAGGTACCGTTCTGTGGCGTCTGTCTTGGCGTGGAAAGTAGGCATTCCTTCTCGCCGCAGGAGTGGCGTGGCGTATCTCAACACGCCGTTGACCGGGACTCTCTTGGTCCCTGTCTCGAGGAGGTGAATGGCGTAAATGTCATCTTTAGAGCGAATGTCTTTCTTTCCGTTCTTAAAGGGCATTTGTTCCAAGGTCCATAGCCGCTCTACGTGTTGCAGGAGTGCGGTTTCTCCCTCTGTGACTCGGGAGTGGAGACATCTAGTGGCTGTACTTCGGTTGAGAGATTTGGCGAGCGGGCCTTGGAGAGTCCATCCCAAACGGGTCTCGACTGCTGCAGGACAGCCTCGGGGTCCGGTATGAACCCGGTCTATCGGGACAATGAGGTCTGCATGGTCGGAGCCTATCAACAGGGTCGGCATAGCATTGTCTATGAGCGGGATCGGTAACTTGCGCAGATGTGCATATTTCTCCATCAGCTTGGCGACGGGGTATGTGTACCGCGACAGTCCTATTTCTTGGCTGGTGAAAGCGTCTGCAATCTGGTACCGTCGCTCAGGCTGGCCGCTTGCTGTGATAGAGAATGAGACATTCTCGCCCTTTATCGTCTTCAAATCTCGTCTTATTGTCCGAATTGTCATTTGGGTTTCGCTTCCCCGCAGCCCTAGCTGGGCCGCAGCGGAGGCGAGCAGCAGGGTCTTCTCTGACCCGTCATCGAGGACGGCGTAAGTGTCCAGGACTTTATTCTGGTAGCTTAGTGTCACACGCACTACTTTTAGGAGTACTCGGGCTCCACTGCTGCTGGCGGGATCGATGTACATGACGCTCGCTTTGCGGCTGGATGGTGCAGGTGAAGGGCGCCGTCTGTTACTGTCGTGAAGTATGTCCAGATGGGCTCCATCGCACTTGGTGCACCTTTTCTTTAAGCGGCATTCGGCTGCCATGTGTGAGCGCGCACAGCGAAAACAGCGCTTGTTGGACTTTATCCATTGACCTGCTTCCTCCGCGTTCAGCTTGGGGAAGGAGTCACATTGCGCTAACCAGTGTTCTTTCTCACAGTAGGGGCACACTATCTTCCACTTCTCCGTTCTGGAGGGGGTACTGTGGCTCCTGCTGCTCGGTACTGACTCCGATTGGTGCATCACAGTCACCGATCTTCTTCCATCATTTAGTCGTCTGGTTCCTTCTCTGGAGCCAGGGGTGCTCCGTCCGAATGTATCTAGCCGTAGGCTGCTGACTTCTCTCGCCAGGAAGTCTGCTAGATCGAGGAGGTTCGGTTCGGGGCCATTCGGGTCTCTGTGGTCCCTCTGCCGCCTAAAGCGCTCCTGACGAGCGGGCGGCAGCTTCTCCAGGATCCTTTCCACATTTGAGTTGGCGTAAAGTTCATGCCTCCCCTTCTCTCTTTGCGCTCCCAACATCCCTACCAGGGACTGCACTCTGATGGACAGGTCGTCCAGTGCTCGATTGTCTATTGCTGGGGGTAAGCGGTCGATGTGTCGGATCTCCTGGATCACGTAATCCCATATGCGCCCATACCTCTGGTCCAATGCTACCAGCGCTGCTGTGTATGGGGTGGTGGAAGTCGCGTAGGCGAGCGCTATATTATGTGCGCGGGGTACCTTTAAGTGCTTCAGTAGGATGGCGTATTTGTGGCGTTCATCCAATACATCCACCAACATGGTCTCCAGACACATGCGGAGTTCTGTATACTGGGCCCGGTTCTCTTGGGTGAAGTCGGGTACCATAGGCGTGCCAATGTATGACGCTGACTGTGGATACATCGGCGAGCGTTGGGGGAGAGGCCTCCTAGGCGAGTCTCCTCCCGCTCCTTGGTATGGGCTGGTACCGGCAGTGTACCATGGCCCGCTTGTCCAGGTGCTGTTCCTCGGTGCGGGTCGTGCGTCGTGCTCACCCGGGTATAGAGTCGGGGGTCTGTAGCGCAGCTCCGCGGGAGTATAGCCTGGGCTGTACCGGGCCTCCTGGTCCGGTAGAGTACTGTGCTGTCTTCGGGCGTGGTTCTCCTCCTCTTCCTCTTCGTCTTCAGTTAGGTCATCCAGTGCTTGTAGTCTCTGGTTTAGCCTCTCCACAGGATATGCTGCTCCTTCCCGGTTGCTAGGTCTCGCTTGGACCGGTGGGGGGAGGTGGTCTGTGGGGGGTATAGACCTCGTCTGTTGGTCAAGTTCAGGGTTGTTTACTCGGCTAGGGGATGCCGCCCTGGAGGTGTGTCTAGACGAGTTCCTGGAGCCTCTGGCGGAGGGAGAGGGTGTTGTCCGTCTGATCAGCTGTTCTATTAGTTGCGACTGCTGTCTGTCGCGCGCTGCATCCCGTTGAGCACCGGCTCGTTCTCGGGCCACATTCTCTTCCATCTGAATGCGTCTTATTTCTAGACGTATCTGCTCGTGTTCGCTTCGCTGCTGGATCTGCAGTCGGTCGCGTTCAGCAGCGGCGTTCAGGCTGATGAGGAAGGCCTGCTGTAGGGTCCTCTCTGCCTCGCTGGGAGAAGGCGGTTGTATAGGGGAGCCTTCCCTCGGGGTACTCCTTGCGGAGCCTTGGAGTTCTATCTCCACGGTGCTCTCCCCGTCTTCTTCCGTGCCGAGTTCTCTCTCGGTAGCGTTGTATTCCTCCCGGGACTCATCGGGGACTACTTCTTCAGTACTGGCGGGGTGTGAAGTCATGTCTGGTTCCCACTGGTCCCCACCGTGAACTTGGTCAGTTACATTAGAGCCCGTAGGGGCCTCTATGGTCGGGGTAGTCTGGGCGTTGGGGTTAGACATACTTTTACTTTCTAGTTTTACCGCGTTTACTGTTAGTAGAAGACTAGGTTGTTGACTGACAGCGTAAGCCTCTAAGTACTGAGGGAGCCGTCGTTCGCGCTGCGGGCGTTGGTTAGGAGGATCGTTTCGTGGAGTGTTCATCATAGGCCATTTCAATATTAATAACACTATATTAATATTACACTAATTACCCTCCGGCTCGAAGGACCAATTTTAACTGAGGGGTACAATTCCCTGACTGTATTACTAGATATGATACTTACTACCACTACCTTTGTACTTAATATTCGGCCACCCAGTACACGGCATAAATATATTATCATAAACACTCTCACGTAGATGAAACGGATCCAACACAAATGTACGAAGTCGAAACAGGTCTTTATTTCTACACAGCGATGGTGTGTAGAACAAGCACTTAATCACTTAATTACATTTATGAATTGAAATAGTATGCACTTTTATGGCAAAGAGTATTCGTCGGTATATCAATAGAGAATGTCCAATCTCTGAAGGCGCAGGTGGTAAATATACGACCTGGAATAGTTAAGGAATAACAGCAATGATACTTTAATGATTATATACTAGATACACTAGAGGGGGTTAATCCGGTCAGGAGTAGGAGGGGGGGGGGGGTAGAATCCGGCTGCCTCGTCCGGCCAAGGGTATCCCAGGTGAACCCACTGTAGTGCCGTTCAATGCGCCGGCGATCCTTGGACCACAGATGAAAGCAGGTGGACTCTTTGTGGGCCGGCTCTCTCCGGTCCACGGGGGAGAGACGTGAAGCGACCTCGTCTTGCAGAGCGTCTCCTCACCTTGCGTCCTCTCCAGGGGGGGGGGTTCCAACACACGGCAGTGTCGGGGGTCTTTATCCATGGAATAATCAAAGTATACAAAGCATAATCCGTGCCTGGGAAGGCGGGCTGTCGTCGGTAGAATAATCCGGTATACAGGTCCACTCGCTCGTCGGCTCTGGGGCTCCTCGGGTGCAGCTTCACATGGGGTCAACCACCCTGGGTAAGCAGCCAGTTCTCTGCCCGAAACGATGGGGTACTGACTACGGTAGTATTCTCACCGCACGAAGCACTATATATTAACAGACTATTATTAGCTTAATAGACTACGTCCAACTCGACGATATAGTGCCAAATATGACTATTCAAATATTAATATACACGATGTCTCAATACCGATGGTAGGCGAACTTGGCCTTACTCCCACACGTGGCGTCGCGGGGAGGGTTTACGTCTGTGACTCTATTGGAGGGTAAGAAACTGGACTGAAAAGGAAGTCCTACTTTAGTAGCGCAGTATATATACGCACTATGAACAAATAGTCCCATTAGTGGTGCGGTAGCCAGATTCCTACGCGGAACTAGGACTTGTTCGTACATGTGGAGCGGTACGTTTGAACTGGGTCTGAGGGGTATGGCAGCCTGGCACCAAGGTCTCGACCAATAGTAGAATGGAGACTATTATGGGATGTTCAGTAGGCTAGAATGGATATTCAATGCATATTGTACAAGGAATATACAAGGGATATCAGGGAATATTAGAGAATATACAAATACAATTAAATATATATATATAAATAAATATATATATTCGGTTTAATCTGGCCCTTCACAACACTTGTGATAATATTGTCACCCACTGTAACCGAGAAGCCGTCGGTCTTGCTGAGTTTGTTATTTGAACCGAAGAGAATGGACTCTGTTTTGCCCATGTGTAATGATAGTTTGTTGTCGGCGAGCCATATGCAGATTTTGCCTAGTTCCGAGCTGAGGGCTTTTTCAACCTGTAAATGTAAAGGGGATGCAGACCAGAGAAAGACGTTTGTCTTGTTTACATCAGGGTCCCACTGTCTGGAAATATAGTAAAATTATTGAAGACCCCTCACAACCAACTTGTGCACATGCCCTAGGCTGCCAAAGATAAAAACTAGGAGTTTACATCTGTAGCCTAGCTGTGAGATCCAATGTAATAAAAAAAAGTCTGCTACGTCTTGCTATGTTGTGTTTCAATACAGTGGGTACAATACAGTACAGCTCAATACACACAATTGTTAAGGGGATGCAGACCAGAGAAAGACTTTCGTCTTGTTTACATCAGGGTCCCCCATTTTCAATTAATCATGACACTGCGGTGGCCAGGAGCGCGCAACAAGATGGTATACATTATGGTATATGATTTATGAATAGTATATTCCACTATAGCAGTATATGGTGTGCTGTACATTTGAATCTAATCTAATTTTGAGAGTGCAAATGTAATAGTAAAGTGCAATAGTGATATACAATGAACAGGTGATTAAACTCTGTGTAAAATATATAAATTAGTACTACTGAGTAATAGTGCTAATCACTACTCAGATGTATGTATAGAGTTGTAGTATAATACAGTGATACTCACTTTGGTTGAATGGAATCATTGACACAGATACCATCCAAATAGTAGTTATCTTGACTTTAATGTGGGTCTAACTTAAAAACACATGAACACACAGTGCACTCACTCACACCATAGGTCACTTTAAACACAAAGGACACTTTAAGAAAATAACTTGTTGTGATTAATGCATAATATAGTTAGTAATAGCAATTATAGCATAGGGGCATAGCAGTAAAACTATATATTGTACATAGGACCCAGTGCCTTTAAGTAGTAGCTCAAAACCCCACTCTGTAGCTGATGGCGATGGAGTGGAAATAGTCTCCAGTTTGACAGGTATCTGCAACATAAAAAGAAAATAGCCATTAGAGAAAATGACGTGAAAATAGACACAGACTATAAATAGCTAATGCATATCACTCCTAGTTACGCAGTCCTCATATCCCTCCTAGTTACACACAGTCCTCATATCCCACATACACACAGTTGCGAGAGTGAGAGCAGCACATCACCAGAGTTATCAAGTGTATACAGTATGAAACATTAGTATTAGCTATCATGTTAGCTACCGGTGTGCGGCTAGCTAACGTTAGCTCTTGGTGAGTTATAGTTATTTTGCACTTACCTATAAACGCCCCTCCACGAAATCCACTTGAGTACAGCTCTTTAACAAAGTCCAATATGCCCTCGTTCATTAGATCCAAAGCATCAATTGCTTTTCCTCGACTCTAACGCTAGTTTAGCAGCTAATGGCTAATGGCTAAACAGCTGATTTTGTAAACATGAGGCAGAGTAGGGGCGGGTCTTCGGTGCGCTGGATGGATATAATTCCAACTTGACTTTGCACCACCTGGCGGCACAAAACAGAAGCCGCACCCACCCTAATAAAACCATTTGACGAGGCCCATTAACGGGCGGCAGAGGGCGTTGGAACGGCGGTAGGAGGGACCTCAATTTGCAATGCTGTAACTGTAGCCAAAAGCTAGGGCGTATTTATTTACAAAGTCAAAAGAAGGATAAGGTACAGAAAATCAAACAAACGGGGAGACTGCCTCTGGCAGAGTCCTCAGCCGCTCTGCAGAATCCTCCTGGCCACTTTGGTGGGAATTTGGCATATGATGTTGTAGCGGCTCTGCAGATACTCCCAGCTCTTCCTCGAGGTGGGAAACGGAGAAAGAGAGAGGTATCAGTGTTTTCCCCAACACACAATTAGCAGAGTCAGTGCAAACAAAAGATGTCTTCAGTGCTTCTTCTATAACACACAATCCGGCTGAGTCCAGTGCAAACAAAATATATCTTCAGTGCTTCTTCAATAACACACACTCAGAATTATCCAGAGCAAACAAAAAGATATCTTCTGTGTTTCTTCAACAACACACAATCCAAATTATCCAGAGCAAACAAAATGATATCTTCTGTGTTTCTTCAATAACACACAATCCAAATTCTCCAGAGGGGTTTGGTTCCACTCACCCAAGTGCAACGCGTAACGGGTAACAAGGCGCAGCTCCAAACAGTTCTCCACCGAAAGGTCCTGGAGAGAATAAAGACCAGGAAACAGCAACGGGAAAAAAGCAGGCAAAGCAGTTGTATTCCAGAACAGTAGTACTCAAAACGACCCGGCATCGAATGACAGAAGGTCAGAGTATATGAAGCCTCTGGGGCGCTGATTAGAACACACATCAGGTGCGTGATGGTAATTCAAGTCAAGTCAAGTCAAGTCAAGAGTTTTAATTGTCACGGCATACAAGTATACAATGAAATGCGGGTGGTCTTGCCCGCGACGATGTGCAATACAGTGGTACAACATATAATAGAATCCAATAAAAATACAGTGGTACAACATATAATAGAATCCAATAAAAAACAACAGTGCAATAAACAGGTAACATGGTGTGACATCTCGGTATCTGTACATAGTATTTACAGAGCATATAGGACATGCTAGGTAGCTTTAGTAGTGCAATACACTGTTCCTGTTGTTATACTAATTTAAAGTGGCCTTTCCTCTTGGCCATAAGTGTGCGTGTGTGCGGCATGAGTGTTAAAGTGGCTGCTAGTGTGTGAGCGTGCTCAGTGTGCGTGTCGTGTGTGTGCTTGTGTGTGCTTGTGTGTGGATAGTTCAGTTTCTGTGGCTCTCAATGTTCATTGTTCAAGGCTCTGATGGCCTGGGGGAAGAAGCTGAGCCTAAGCCTCTCCGTCCTAGTAGCTGGGGTTCGCAGGCATCTGCCTGACCTCAGCAGCTGGAACAGGCTGTTATTGGGGTGGTGGGGGTCTTTCATTATTCTGCAGGCTCTGGATTTGCACCTCTTGTTGTATAGAACCTGCAGGGTAGGTAGCGCAATACCCGTGGTACGCTCGGCTGAGCGCACCACTCTCTGTAGGGCCTTCTTGTCCTGTGCCGTGCTTTTTCCATACCAGGCAGTGATGTTTCCGGTCAAGATGCTCTCTACAGCTCCTGAGTAGAAGGACTGGAGTATCTTCCCCGATACTCTGAACTTCCTTAACTGTCTCAGGTGGTAGAGGCGCTGCTTCGCTTTCTTTACTACTGTGTCTATGTGTGTTGACCATGTCAGATCCTCTGAGATGTGGACCCCCAGGTACTTGAAGCTGCTCACCCTGTCCACGGTAGCCCCGTTAATCATCAGTGGTGTGTGTGTCTCCTGCTGTCCTATCCTATAATCCACGATCAGCTCCTTGGTTTTAACAATGTTCAGGAGCAGGCTGTTGTCCTGGCACCAACGTTCCAGTACCTCAACCTCCTCCCGGTAGGCCTTCTCGTCGTTGTCCGAGATCAGCCCCACCACCACCGTGTCGTCTGCGAACTTCACTATGGAGTTGGAGCTGAACTTGGCCACACAATCGTGTGTGTAGAGTGAGTACAGCAGGGGGCTTAGAACACAGCCCTGGGGGGACCCGATGCTCAGGGTGATGGTGTTGGAGGTCTGACCCCCCACCCTGACCGCCTGGGGTCTTTCACTCAGAAAGTCCAGTACCCAGGCGCTCAGGGCGGAGCTCAGACCTAGCTCGATCAGCTTGTCCACCAGTCTGGTGGGGACTATGGTGTTGAACGCTGAGCTGTAGTCAATGAACAACAGTCTCACATAGCCCCCCTTCTGACGGTCAAGGTGGGAGAGGGTGCTGTGCAGTACCTGGGAGACCGCGTCGTCAGTGGACCTGTTTGTCCTGTATGCAAATTGCATAGGGTCCATATCACTGGGGAGGGAGGCACAAATGTGGTCCTTGACCAGCCTCTCGAAACATTTCATGACCACAGAGGTGAGTGCCACCGGTCTGTAGTCATTTGGACATGTTGGGGAGGGTTTCTTCATTGATACTTGACTTAGAAGTGTGCGTTCGGCAACGGACCAATCATCACAGAATCCTAACAGTACCTTAAAGGAACGGAGCGTGTGGCGGGGAACGGACCAATCATCACAGTACCTTAAGAAGCCTGTGGTGGGGAAAGAACCAATCCTCACAATCCTTCCTCATTGCTTTCACTCTTTGTATGACTCCCTCCACAATGGTGTATGATGCTGACAAGTCAAGGTCTTTTCTCTGAAGTGAAGCAGATGCAATGGCGGTCTCATTGAAGACAGGTGTGGCAATCTCCATGCATAGCATAAATTCTAAATCTATGCTACGCAAGAGCATCCGGGCATCACCTGCTGCAGAGTCTGGTGGATCACTATCAGCCATGTTCTGAAGCAGCTTTACCACAGCCGAAAGGACCTTCTTCAGGGATCTCAGAGCATCTTCTCTACACACCCACCGTGTGTCAGACAGCCTTTTCAGTTCACAGAGTCTTTGGCCAGGGTACATGGTCTGTTGCATTTTCACAAACGCAGCGTGGCGTTTTGGAGATCTGGATATGAAAGTGTACAGATTTTCAACTAAATTGAAAAACCGAACAAAATGCTGGCTTGATTTGGCACTCTCCACCAAGACCAGGTTGAGACAGTGGGAATGGCAGTGCACGTATAAAGCTTTCTCATTGTGGCTCTGAATTCGCGAATGCAGACCGTTGTAGCTTCCGCTCATATTTGCGGCTCCATCGTAGCCTTGGCCCCTGATGTCTTCAAGTTTTCAAGTTTCTTTAATAGTTGTCATACAGAAGTACAGAATACTTTTATACAAAATGCTTCTTACTGTTACGCTCCAGAGACTGTGCAAGACAAGATAAGTATGAAATAAAATAACATAGTATAGCATGTAAATTAGAGTAAAAAAAATGAGGTCACAGTGTTCAGTATAGACATATGTACAATGTTCGATGCAGAATGGACGTAACTGAGTTACCATATAATATACAATACTGTGCAGTGTACTAATATACAATACTATATAGTGCAAGGCAGAAATGGGATGAGGTGCAATTTAGGTACAATGTACAGTAGGTGTACGAGTTGTAGTGCAAATCCTTTATCAATAAATATAAAGTGTGTTTGTGTGATCTAAAGTGTGGAGAGTGGGTGCTGCAGTGTGATGTTTGTTTAAGTGAGTGTGTGCGTGTGGGTGTGTGTGCTGTGTGCATTTGATGGTTGTTGCATAGTGTTTATTGTTCGTTTAGCAGCCTGATGGCCTGGGGATAGAAGCTTCTTCTGAGTCTTTCTGTGCTCGCCTTAAGACTCCGGTATCGCTTGCCTGACCGCAGCAGTTCAAAGAGGCAGTTGTTCGGGTGGCTCGAGTCCTTAATAATTCTCTTAGCCTTCCCCTTGCACCGCTTGTTGTAAATGTTCTGGAGGGTGGGAAGCCCCCCTCCAATTGTGCGTTCGGCTGAACGTGTCACGCTTTGTAGTCTGCTACGGTCTTGTGCAGTGCTATTCCCAAACCAGGAGGTGATGTTGCCAGTCAGGATGCTCTCTATTGTACATGAGTAGAAGTTTAATCCATTCTCCTCAAGGAATGTCATCACAACATTCTCCAATTCTTTTGCTGTTGTTCCACTCACATCACAAACTTGTAAAAATCTCTCCTTGATTTCCATCTGATGGACAAAGCGAAAAAACAAAGGACACTTGTTCGAGATGAGAATCAGTTGTCTCATCCAAGAGAATGGAGAATATTTTGGAATCTTCCATTTCTTTGAGAATTACTCTTCTGACATAAGTGGCAAGGGCACTGATTATGTCATTATGTGTCTTGTAGGACAACAGTGATGTCTGTGGTTTTTTCTGTTGAGACTGGATGTGATTGATTTTATCAAGGTGCATTTTGATGGTGGAGTCATATTTTGCAAGTAGATGTACAAGTTCAAGGAAATTCCCTTTGTTCAAAGATGTACCACTTTCATCATGACCCCTGAACGCCCCATCTTGCCGTGCAAGATACAATGTGATGTCTACCAGTCTTATCATTAGCTCCCTGTTTCTTTGTCGTTCCTGTTCTCTTTTGGCTTGGCCTTCTACGTCTGCCCTCCTGAAAGCCTCTTCCAGTGGTCTCTGTTTGAAGTTGCTCCATCTTACCATGCTTACCATATGTGCTTCTGTTTGTTTATGCTCCTTAATTTTCTCTGAGCCTTTTCTCCAATTGTTAACTCCCCCTGTTCTCCAAGCTACTTTATTATCATATTTTCTCTCTTTCAAGAAAAGTCGGCAACCAAAACAAAACATAGAATCACTTTCCATAGAATATTCTAGTCAGTGAACGCCCCTCTGTCTTTGGATAAGTTAGAACTGGTTGACAAGGTCCAATAGAGCAACAAAACTCAACAAATCTATCAGAGTGGTGGTCTATGCTGTGCTTCTGAACATGGGCTGGATCAGTGGGATACTTTAATGGCAACAGGAGAGCATTCAAGTTATTTGTTGTTGTGTCACCATCATTTCTCTCCATAGCATTATCTGCATTCTCTCTTTCCTCCACTTCTTCATCGTTTTTCTCCATACAATCATCTGCATTTTCTCCTTCCTCCACTTCTTCACCATCTCGCTCCATACAGTATCATTATCTGCATTCTCTCTTTTCTCCACTTTTTCATCGTTTTTCTCCATACAATCATCTGCATTTTCTCCTTCCTCCACTTCTTCACCATCTCTCTCCATAGTGTGGGATATTTGTGGATATCCTGATGAAGAATGTTCTCAGTCAACCGAGGTTTGGATAATAAAAAGGTTTATTAACCAAACAGATTATAAGAAAGAAAAGTGAGTAGCCATTCTCTCTATGTATTCTATCTGTTTGGTTAATAAACCTTGTTATTATCCAAACCTCGGTTGACTGAGAACATTCTTCATCAGGATATCCACAAATATCCCACAATTGGCGTCTACGAACTTGTGACGGACTCTTGCGTCCTACCGGCGTGCTGTATTGTTTCAGCTATACAGAGAAAAGTGAGTATAATAGACTGGTCGACCAAAAATGTATGGCAAGGAATTAAAACCTTCCCGCTTTTCTCTGTGCCAGGTGAATATTACAGAATGTTGTCAAATATTGAGATCATGGCTGAGTAAGAATAATGTGCATTAATATATCTGATCTGTATTGAGAATCGTTACCAGGGCGCGCATGCACCTGGGTCCTTATCAGGTGGTTCTGAGAGGATGGGTTATATGTGCTATTCCCAAAAGTTTAGGCACAAAGGTTGAAGTGCTATTCCAGGTCGAGTTGGAGCCGACCAAAAGCTAAGGCACACAATAAAAGGTTGTTGGATTGCTAACCCAAGTCTAAGCTGATGCAGACTAAAATATAGGCAACAAAAGAAGATACGTGAGCTTATTATGATATGATATCCTTGGAAAACGCTACTCTGTTGGAACCTATTAATTACCAGAGTAGCGTCATAATATTCATAGTTTCAACCTCAAACTAAGCTCACAACCTCTTCCATTCCTGAAAACGATGTATTCGGATTGAATTAACCAATTGATTATACAGATAGCGGGAAGGTGACCGGCGATGCCTCGGCAGTACGTGAATGTACATTTAACGGGACATTAGTCGCGGGTTGAAGGGACCGAGAGTATGATTAAAAGGTATATATAATCTAATATATCGCTGGTAAATTTCGAAGTCAGGTTCGGTCGTTATGACTTTAATAACGATGTATAGGTATATCAAGGGTATAAATGCCTTGTCGCAGCGGTGCTGGTCGACTAAACGAACAGCGATCCAATACAGTCAGATATACACACACGTTAACTTATATGTATTAATGTTTGTTTGTCTGTTTAAAGTCTTGTTTGTATGCGCACAATATGCCGACTGCTTTTTCCGGTAAGTATGAATTCCTAATGTAGCTGCATGACATAACTATCTTCTCATTCGCAGTGAATTATAGCTATCCCATATCGCTTGAGTGATTGGTTTTCATTACTGTACACGTTATAAGTCACATAAAGCTAATTGCAATGTCTGTTTCAGAATTATAATGCATCTGTGGGCGTACCGGTCATACTGACCAATACGGGGAGCTAAACAAACACTTCCGGTTTCCGGTATATGGCAGTACAGGAATTGTAGTCCACATAAACAGCATTAGATTAGACTTTATAAGCTTTTAATGTTGAAAACTTGGGCACAAACAACATAGATTATGTTTAAAAGTAAGATGTTTAGGTTAACAAGTAGGTTATATTCACTTGAGTTAATGTGTTTATCTAAAGAACCAATGAAAGATAACTAGCCCTTTCCATTGTAAGACATTTTTAAACATGATTCAAAATGTGTGGTTCCACATTCTTATGGTGCTTGTGTACATATGCGATATGATTGATAAATGATAAACACTATATCATTACATCCTAGGATGGGATGGATGAGAACTAGCTGATGTTTTTGTTAAGCTCACAGAAAATCAAAGAGAACACACTCAAAAATGGTCTTAGGAGTGGAAAATTAACAAATGTTTTTATTTTCAGTCAGGCTCTGAGGCGACATGCAGAGTCCTACACCAAAATTGTATCACAAAAGACTGAAACTCCAACAATTTGCATGTCAACATGTGTGGAGCTGAAAGACAATCGATTGACCAGTTAAAACAAATCTGCATCCAAACACCCACATGTAAATTGTGTTTACAGGAAGCAAACAGACAATTACGAGACAGAAAGGGACTGAGTTAATCTACATTAGAACAAAGCAGTTTGGAGCTAAAGGGAAATCAATTGTGAGACGATAGCAGACACTATTCAGGATGGGCACTTGAAACCCACAGGGTATGGCGTGAGAGAGACGAAGCAATGCAAATGCCTGCACTCTGACCACAGGTTTGGTGAACTCACCTGACAATGAATAACAATGGATGGAACCACTTAATTAACATGAATCAGACAAGTGATGATGTTGCAGTCATGAAAATCTACCTAATTCCCATACTAACAATAACTAACCAGTCGTTTTCATCATCTCTTTTCAAGAGGCACACGAATTAGAGATGAATTCTGAATAAAACCAGACAAAGTAGAAGTGCCCGAGATGAAAGATTAATCATGAAAACAACTTTACTTACAATCTCCTCCTTCTATTCTCTGCTTATAACCAATAACATGCATGACTATTCTTTTAAAAAACTAATACATTTCCATGACTGCAAAATATCAACCACCAAAATTGGAACACAATTATCTAAATGTACAAGGTATACACGTACATTGATCATTTAGCCGACACTTTTATCCAAAAGCGACTCACAGGTTCTGTATGACAGGACATCAAAAAAGGGCACAACTCTATCAGCTGAGTAGCAATGGTCATCAAAGTGTTGAGTGCTACAGTGTAGGTTAGTTTATTAGGACAAATGCATGACAGTAAGGTTAGCTAGGGTTAGATTTATTTGTATCAGTTGAAAGCAGGATAATCATTTACACAATGATTATCAAAATGCACAAGGTGTATTAGAGGTAATTAAATTAATGCTACTTAGAAGTAGACGAGAAAATGAATGGATGTATTTCATGCAAAATTAACTGGCTGCCTAGAATTTATGTTTTTCCCCATGCTAAATTATGACGAGCCACACTGAGACGTGAAGAACGCCAGAGAAGGCGTGACGAGGTAAGTATCCTGAGACACACCCATCGCACAGGTAAGATCTACTTCAATTTAACATCACAGACTATGAAGAAAAAGAGCTATTTTATCTGATTCAAGACTTTGGCCATTCATTTACAATTTTATTTAAAGCCTAATGCTGTAAGATCTAGGTAGATACAAGATCTGATAAGATTGTAGTGAATGTGACCTTCTTGACATAAGGAATCACTGCTAATGCAATTGGCTTGCATTTCCTATTTTCAATTAAGTGATTTTATTTACAATGAATTGAATGAATCCCAAAATGATTTTCCTCTTTAGCAGAAAGGCGTTGAATCTTTTATATGAGGAGGTTTTCTAAGGCAATTATCATCCTCAGATCATATTGGTGAGAGAACACGACAAGTGAGAAGGAGTGAGACGACGCGTGACCTGAACCACGAACGACGGCAGGACCAGGCAGAGAGGAGCACAACCCAGTGACCTGAGCGACCCACAACAGCAGAGGACCACCAGGGACGCCGCCAAGGAGCTGCGGACACAACCAGGACGACGACAGCAACCGTGGGAGAGCCGCCATCCAACCCAGCCACACAACACAGACGTCCCCAAAGGAAGGGAAACAGAGACAGAAAGGACGACATGCAGCCTCACCCCGGCGACCCGCGGCAGACCATCTGCAAAAGGGAACTGAAGTCCCCGACCATCAAGGTGGATTCCCATGACAAGATTGTCATCCGTGTGAGAGAGAGCGTCCTACAGACAGGCCACTACACCAGCAAACCCTCGCCCCTCTGGTACCGCGATGACGGGGAGCGGGGGACCAACCACCACACAGCACGTTCAAGACCACCCTACCGCCATGTCTCAAGGCCTGATAAAGGTCAAGCGTGAGCACAGTGGCAGACATGTGATGGTGGTGGAGAACAACATAGGCTCCAGGAAAAGAGTCTGCAAGGCCACTATAGTTGACCGCCCCACTGCTACCGGTGACCCTTGACAAGGTACACAGGGAGTGGACGGCGACCTCCTGTAGGCCCCCTCTGAATGATGGAGGAGTGAATGTTCCCGACTGCACCGTCAAGAAGAGAGACATCATCAGAGACTTGTGGACCAAGAGGCATCTGAACGCCACATTGTCCACATTATTATGTATTTATTAAAATGTTACTGTGTTACTGTATTACATCACATTTGAATTACTTAGGTTACAAAATTGTATTGTAAGACAAGAAAGAATCAGTTGGTTTATTCTCTCATAGAAGAGGACATGTAACGTTGTTGTTTTGCACCTGTATGGTGAACAGTTGATAGTATATGCACTAGAATTACATACAGAAGCGATGCATAAGACGTTTTATCTCCTCATTTATAGAGAAGAAATGGAGAAATTGCCTGATTCTAAGTAAAGACCAACAAAACTGAGGCAATCACAGATGAAAGTGACACTCAAACTCAGGTTAAATACAACTGGATCCTAAGTAATTTCATCAAGAATCATTATAAAATGTGCATATATATATTTTTGAACAGTTTCCCATAATCAATCATGTTAGTTTTATTAACCACCAGGTTAACGGTTGTTAAAATGTTTTTGTACACACTAGCCTTATGTGTAAATCCTATTCCTAATAATTATGCACACAATTTTGTTTTTCACCCTGTGCACTCTGACCACACAGAGACAATGCTCACATGTATGTAATAGTTTTATTACTATGCCTGTATGCACAACCATCACATTAGCTCCCCTGAGTCACGACATGAACGACTGAAGGTATGCCAAGATATTTGCACAGCTATAGCTTCTAATGATTATGTTAATTGTTGTTTGATATCAGAGTTGAGGACCACTCATTGATATAGGTATTTTGAGCGATTAATAAAAGAAAAGGGTGATATCTATTCCCACATCTCTGATATCAAAAATAACACAGACCGCAGTCCAGTCGATCATGTCATGAATCATGTATATAAATAATACTATTTTAAACTATTAGGCCAACCAACAGATCACATTGGCCAACATTTTCATTATTTTAATTATTTTCTATTTTATTCATTATCTGATAACCAATGAATTACATCGGTCCCATTCTTGTACCATACCTATTCACGTTTACCTGTTCCAAACAACCCTGGTATATTATACATTAATCTCACCCACATTATAAGAAAGAAAAGTGAGTATTGTGGTATAATTATAATATAATGTTCTCATGTAAATATATTCCCCTCCCCTATATCCCCTTACCTGTGCCCCCCCCCTATCTGTGGAATAAGACATCCCCCTCCCCTCTCCCCAAACCTGTACCCCCCCCCCATCTGACCTATCAAATTGGACCACACCCCCCCCCTTGTAAACTATATAGGTCTCCTCCCGAGATCTATCGGGGTCTTTTACCTGGGTCATTTCAGCTGATTACCTGGGGGAAGCCCTCAGCCATTCTCTCTATGTATTCTATCTGTTTGGTTAATAAACCTTGTTATTATCCAAACCTCGGTTGACTGAGAACATTCTTCATCAGGATATCCACAAATATCCCACAATAGCATTATCTACATTCTCTCTTTCCTCCACTTCTTCACCATCTCTCTCCATAGCATTATCTGCATTCTCTCTTTCCTCCACTTCTTCATCGTTTCTCTCCATACAATCATCTGCATTTTCTCCTTCCTCCACTTCTTCACCATTTCCCTTGTGAATATCTCCATCTTCATTGTCTGTACTGTCTTTATCTAAGGTGGAGCAAATAATATTAGTTTTATAAAAGTAATATAATTGTACTGTATATAATATTTGTACTGTAGCCTACAATGTTATAATTGTATTATAAAATAATATGTCATATAGCACTACCACTAGCCTTCTTGCCTTGATTGGAATAAAAGCGGTCTATGGTTGGTCAATTTAAATGTTTAAGACACATTTTTCTGTCCAAAATAAGCATTATTGACCATGTTAGCACCAGATTCTCAGTTATAATCCAAACTATGGCTCTGTGAGACAAGCAGCTTGTACATGTAGCTAGTAGTAAGGACTTACAAATACATACTTGTATCCTTATCTCCTCCCTCACTATTATTGCTTTGGACCCAATTCTTCAAAGAGAAGCTGCCTCTCGCAGCATTTCTCAGATGCTTTTTAACATTCTTCCGATTTCTCTCTCTCCTTGGCATTCTGTAATCATAGAATATAGGCCAATGCTAAACCCACTTTTAAGTTTACTACCACTCTTAAATTAACTTTAAAAAGCAATCCACACTGAACTTTAAAGTGCTATGGGTATATTTTGTGCAAACTATCCTAAAGTAATGTGTACACTTTATTTCTAAATTGAGAACACAGGTTAGCATTATAGCATCAGCTAAGCAAGGTACCTGTTTAGTTAGCTAGCATAAAGCTAGCCTACACTAGCCTAGGCTAAAACATACTGCCATCAATAAAAACATACATTAGTATTTAGTAATGCATAATTGGTCAAACAAACTCAATCTTAGCAACTTCAAAGAAAGCTTGCTGTGTTACCTACCTCACACAGCAGTAGGATGCAGGGCCATCTGGCATCTGAACATTCAAGAGGGGGTGTGTCTAAAACTTAACCTGTTCTCGGTGCAGACCCCAAAATGACATTATGATCATCTCCATATTTTTCAGAGTGATGCAAAAAGTAGTATTAACATCACTAACATGTCACAAAAGCATGTAGAATGTATATTATCATCAATACATTAGTTTAGCAATAGGTTAAAAGTGTCAGTATATCGTTTTAAGTTTTCTATTTGATTAAGTCTATTCCAAGACGGCGACCATTTTGGAAAATTTGAATCATGGGAAAAAAAGATTTTTTTTGCTGCCATCTTGTCGAGGGGATGCATAGCTGTCGATCAGCGTTGGCATTTTGCCAAACTACACTTCCTGGCAGATACTATGGGGGTTCAATGTTCAGCGTTCTGAATGAATAATATCAATATCTGTTATTATTCAGGATAATAAGCCAGAAAAGGTAACGTTTTTGACAAATAGTGAAACACAGTTAGTTTCTCCTCCCTATTGTTAGCATGTAGCAACAATTAGATCTGAAATTAGTTACAAAATGGTTGCACTGTGGTGAAAATAAAAAGGTACAGTAAATTACAGTAGATATCATTATCTGTTCTTATGCACGCCTGATGATACTAAATCCAAATTGAACTCGGGCATTTGAAAGATAATATATGTATATATATATAAATGTGCGAATTGGCTATAATAAGGTAATTTATAAGCATCTATTCTATATTCTATAATAATATTTCAAATTGCATTGGTCCGGATGTGAGAATTCAGTACTGTATCTACAGAACCTTCGGTTTTATCATCTTCCCTTTATTAATTTCCTTCGATTTTTTTTACACACGATCTCAAGAGGGTACTGAACAACATCAGTGGCAGTTTTTTAAGTTTGGTCATTATTATCATGGTGGTATTCACTGTCAAAGATGCAAAGAAAAATCATAATTCATATTCTCCTTTGTTTCATCACAATTTAAGCAAGCCTAGTAATAGACACAATATTTCTGACACTGTGAATACATTCCCTGAGGTCCATAGATGTACCTAGATACCAAGAATATGCAAATAGCCCTTGTAGAAGTGGAGCAATATTCCATTTACCTAGGTATATATTTTATGTGGATTTTCACATCGTGTGGAACAGTCACCCTTGTCGCAATTCTCTGCAAATAGCCTTTTTTTCATGTGTGTTTGTGGATAGCGTTGGCTATATTTTATGTATATGCCAGGAAAGTATCTCAGTATCACATCTTTGACTCACGTTACAATAATCCATATATATTTTTTTTTCAAAAATCACTATTAAGCGTGTGGCATAAAAGTGTCACGCCATCCACTAGGGCTGGGCAATTAATCGAAATAAAATCACGATCTCGATTCATAGACCTATTTTGTATGTTACAATAGACTTTTAAGTTTAAGTCAAGCACTTTCATATATGTTATGTTTAAGTTTAAGTCAAGCACTTTGATATGTTATGTTGTCTGTTTAAGAAAGAGTGCAATCAATTATTTTATTGAAAAAATAAGAATCATGTGAGATAATCGTGATCTCAATTCTTAGAGAGAAAAATCGTGATTCACATTGGAGTAAGAATCACCCAGCCCTACAGTACCATCCACCCTAGTTGCAGAAATGAACAGGTTAATGCATGCGTGCAAGCTTCAAGTTTCAAGTTTGTTTATTTGTTTATGCACCTGAAGTGAAACAAAAACCCCCACACTAAGCACTCCCTGGGCCATGCTCTAGGGCAGGGGTCAGCAACCTTTACTATCAAAAGAGCCCCCCCCCCCCCCCCCCCCACAAACAAAAATTAATCTGGAGCCGCAAAACCAATTTACCCTTAAAATGAAGACAACAGTGTATAACGTTTTATATATAGTTATCCCCAAGCATACCCCATATTTAGCATAAATGTTCACGTTTAACCATTAGAGGGGCACCAATAGGGCATGTCCTCTAATTTTCTCCACTCAAAAGGGCACTTTTGCGTGACATTATTTAACCGTCGGGGCACATGGTCAAGTTTAGACCATTGGAAGGGCACCAATAGGCACGTCCTCTCATTTTCAACACTCAAAAAGGGCATTTTAGCGTGATGTTTTAAAACTGTGGGGGCACATGGTCATGTTTAACCATTAGAGGGGCACCAATAGGGCACGTCCTCTAATTTCTTTCACTCAAAAGGGCACTTTTGCGTGATATTATTTAACCGTGGGGCACATGGTCAAGTTTAGACCATTGGAAGAGCACCAATAGGAAACACCTTCTAATTTTTCGCCACTCAAAAGGGCACTTTAGCGTGCGTTTTTCAACCGTGGGGGCACCAATAGGGCACATCCTCTAATTTCTTTCACTCAAAAGGGCACTTTAGCGAGTGTTTTTCAACCGTGGGGGCACCAATAGGGCACATCCTCTCATTTCTTTCACTCAAAAGGGCACTTAAGCGCGCGTTTTTCAACCGTGGGGGCACCAATAGGGCACATCCTCTCATTTCTTTCACTCAAAAGGGCACTTAAGCGCGATTTCTTTCACTCAAAAGGGCACTTAAGCGCACGTTTTTCAACCGTGGGGGCACCAATAGGGCACATCCTCTCATTTCTTTCAATCAAAAGGGCACTTAAGCGCGATTTCTTTCACTCAAAAGGGCACTTAAGCGCGCGTTTTTCGACCGTGGGGGCACCAATAGGGCAAATCCTCTCATTTCTTTCACTCAAAAGGGCACTTAAGCACGATTTCTTTCACTCAAAAGGGCACTTAAGCGCACGTTTTCAACCGTGGGGGCACCAATAGGGCATATCCTCTCATTTCTTTCACTCAAAAGGGCACTTAAGTGCACGTTTTTCGACCGTGGGGGCACCAATAGGGCACATCCTCTCATTTCTTTCACTCAAAAGGGCACTTAACGCGCGATTTCTTTCACTCAAAAGGGCACTTAAGCGCGCGTTTTTCGACCGTGGGGGCACCAGGGGGTGCAGTCGCCCCCCCTGCCCCCCCCCCTGAGTCCGCCAGTGGTTCTATATATATTCAACAATTCTCTCAGAAGATCTGGAAGAGGAAGAAAGTGAAGGACGATAGCTCAAGTGGGCCGGGAGACGAGGGTGCTGGAAATGATGTGGCAAAAGCGGAAGTGATTCATATAGTGGTCAGGCTTGAGGGGGAGAGGGGAGAGGGGAAAGTAGGTAGGCTCGAGTTGCCCAAACTCATTGCCGAGCAATTAGGAGAGGTAAAGTACGCTGGAGTTTTGTGGGATGGGAATCTGGCCGTAGGATGTGGTAGTGAGGGGCAGGTGGAGGTGGCTAGGAAGATGAGGAGCATTGGGGGGGTGGGTATAAGTAGTGTAACTGAGGGGTACAATTCCCTGACTGTGTTGAGAGTATGGTATCATTAAACCACTACTTAGTTATGTACTTTAATTACTGGCCATACAGTACACGGTATATCTGGTGAACACCCACACAAGAATACAACAATGACACTAAAGTTCTATTTGGAGGGATTTATTATTATAGTAGCAACGGTAGGTTACAGAATGAGAATTATACTTGCGCTTATATGGCGAAGAACACTTAAGTAGGTCAAGAGCGTAAGTCCATGAGCATAATAAGATGGGTTTAACTGACGCCACCTGTAGCATAAGAATTACATAAGGCACACTCGTAGTCAGCTGGAGATACTAGGGGGTTCCCTCCGGTTGTAAGCCAGCAGGGGAGAGGAATGTTCGGGAGCAATGTCTGAATCAACGCGGAATAAAGAAGCTCCAGCTACGGGAGGCGGTACATTACTCCCTTGATCGGCAGACAAAAGCAACAGCTACAATCCAAGTATGCTCGACAGCATGGACGAAAGCCAGCCAGCCTCTGTGGTCCTAGAGGCGGGCTCGATGGTGCTCCTCACAGGGTAGATCCCACACAGCAGTGGGGTAGACGGTTCTCTGCTCCAGCAGCCACAGTACCAAAGCAATATAATCCAGCCGGAAAAGGCTCTGCATTCGCTGGTGTAGATTCTCCTGTGCACTATACTTCACATTTAACTAGGTTGAACTTGACGTTATTTCACTAAACTCTGACACTTTTACTATCGTATTCGCACATATTATAAGTGCTCTATTTAGACGCAAGGTTGTTCACTTCACTTGGTCGTTGACTCGTGGTGAAGGCTTCAACTTTGGGATAAGACTACTGCTGTATCCACCTGCGACGTATTTATACGTAAGGTGAATAATCTAGTGCCAACCTCAGTTCTGTCTCGTATTACTGCGCAAACCTGGACATGTTGAGACATGTCTTAGCGGTAGCTTTGAACTTGCCATTGGGGGGTATGGTCGTTGGCGCCTAGGGGTCGCTGTCCAATAGGAGAACGAGTATTATGGTCTGGTTTGTACCTAGGTAAAGGGATATTCCGTGTATATATACAAAGAATATACAAGGGATATCAAACGATATACAAATATTATACATGGGATCTCAAGCAATAAATATATATATTCGGTTTAATCTGACCCTTTGTAACAGCCGCCTCCTAATTAGTCCGCACCTAATTAGATAAAGCAAAGACAGATTAACCGTCTTGTCCACTACTCAATGTCCATTGTGGGGAGTAGGGCAATTCACAAAGTCAGTGGGTCATGATCGTCATCAAGGGAGTCAGGGAGCCTTGGCAACTCTATCAGCCTCGCCACGGGTCGGGTGTGGCGGTGAGGCAGGTCGGCCCTCCTGGGTATACTGGGCTGTGCTTGGCTGTGTCTCCACATCCTCCGTCTGTTCCTCTTGTTTGGTCTGTACCCCGTCTGAGGAGGGGCCGGTTCCGGCCGCTCCCTCAAGGAGTCGCTTGGGGTGCTGGGTTCGAGGTCAGCTACGTTGCTTGGAGCGCAGCTGAGGGGGGTGGAGTTCGGAACTCCCTCTTCCTGTGCCCACGGTTCTCTCACAGGCCTCTCGTCTAATGTCAATAGCCTCTCAACGGGCTGTACGGGAGAGTGGCCGGTGTCGCTCACCTTTGTGTGTAGGCAGCGTGTAGACGTGGGTTGACTGTCAAGTCCGTAGAGGGGGCCCTGGAGCATCCACCCCAGTCGGGTCTGAACCGCGACTGGGCATCCTTTGGGTCCGATGTGGGCCGCCTCAATTGGGAGAATGAGGTCCGCGTGGTCGGAGCCTATGAGCAGGGTCGGTGTGGCGCCGTCGATGAGCGGTATAGGTAGTCTGCGTAGGTGCTCGTACTTCGCCATCAGCTGTGGGATGGGGTAGGTGTACTGTGACAGGCCTATGTCGTGGCTGGTGAAGACGTTGGTGATGCTATACTGCTTCTCGGGCTCCTCCACCGCTGCTATCTTGAAAGAGACATTTTCACCCTTTATGGTCTTCTGGTCTCTTCTAATGGTACGGATTGTCATTGTTCCTTTGGCACCCCGCAGACCCAGCCGGGCTGCGGCGGATGCGAGGAGGAGAGTCTTTTCAGACCCATCGTCTAGGACGGCGTAAGTGTCCAGGACCTTGTCCTCGTAGCTCAGGAGCACTCTGACCACTTTGATGAGCACTCGGGGGGTCCCGCTATGCTGGTCTATGTGGAGCACTCCTGTTGGCCGGTTGCCTTGTTTGGTTAATCTTCGCTGGTGGGCTCCGCACAGTGCTGCGCGGTAAGCGGCGCCCGCCTGGGCCGCCTCACGCCACTGGTCAACTTGGACGGGGTTCAGTGTCTTATATTCGGCGCACTGTGCCAGCCAGTGTCCGCCGTCGCAGTAGGTACAGACGATCTCCCCTTCCTCTTTGGCGGGGGAGTTGTGACTCGGCGGTGGTGGCGCCGACTCGGGGTAGTACGGGTGGCACTGTCGGTCCCTGTGTCTGCTGCGGCCGTCGGGACACCAGGGGGTGGTTTCAGGCCTGGTCTGTGGTGACACCGCCTCGGCCTGGTACATTACCGTGACGGGCACACTCCGGCCCCCTGGCGGACGCTTGTTGAGGTCGTGCAGGACCTCCAGGTGGGCGCCGTCGCACTTGCTGCATTTCTTCTTTAAACGGCACTCAGCTGCCATATGGCTGCGCGCGCAGCGGAAGCAGCGGCGGTGGTCTTTGATCCACTGACTCACCTCGTCCGTGGTCAGCTTCTTGAAAGTGTCACATTGATACAGCCGATGTTCCCCTTCACAGTACTGGCATTCAATCTTCCACTCCCCCTTGGTTGGGGGGTTGCTGTGGTTCTCGTGCTGCGGCACTGACTCGGCCTGGTGCATAACAGTCACTGACCGGCGGTTATCATTAGATCCCCGAGGTCCATCTCTTGGGCTTGGTCCACTCCACACGAACGTGTCCAGTCGTAGGCTGCTGACCTCCCTGGCGAGGAAATCAGATAGGTCTAGGAGGGATGCCTCTGGGCCGTTGGGGTCGCGGTGGTCTCTCTGCCGCCGAAAACGCTCTTGGCGGGCTGGAGGGAGCTTCTCTAGTATTCGTTCTACATTAGAGTTAGCATATAGTTCATGTCTCCCTTTTTCCCTTTGGGACCCCAGCATCCCTAACAGGGATTGTACCTTGATAGAGAGGTCATCCAATGCTCTATTGTCTTTGGCTGGGGGGAGACGGTCAATGTCTCTTATTTCTTGTATCACGTAGTCCCATATGCGTCCATAATGCTGGTCGAGGGCCACTAGAGCCGCGGAGTATGGGGTGCTTGAGTTGGAATATGCCAGCGCTATATTATGCGCTCTGGGCACCTTGAGATGCTTGAGGAGGATGGCATATTTGTACGACTCATCGGGGACGTCGGACATCATAGTCTCCAAGCACATCCGTAATTCCGTGTACTGTGCTCTGTCCTCGCGTGTAAAGTCTGGGAACGTCGGTGTGCCAAGGTACAATGCCATGGATGGCTGGCACATCGGTGAGCGTTGGGGAAGAGGCCTCCTGGGCGAGTCTCCCCGTACGTGTTGTCGTGGGTTGGTACTTGGTGGGTACCAGGGGCCGGGTACCCAGGTGCTGTTCCTCGGTGCTGACTGTACGTCAAACTCACCCGTGAGTTGGGTCGGGGGTTTGTAGTGCAGTGGCTCGGGGCTGACGTCGGGGCTGTACTGGGCCTCCTGGTCCAGAGTACGTTGCTGCTGGTCGGGGCTGTAATGGGCCTCCTGGTCCAGAGTACGTTGCTGCTGGTGGGCTTGACATTCCTCCTCTTCCTCTTCCTCTTCCTCTGCTAGGTCCTGGAGTCTTCTAGTCAGTCTCTCGGCGATGTAGGCCGGTTCTTCCCGGTGACTGGGTCTCGTATGGACCGGTCGGGGAGGGGGGTCGGAGACGTAGACAGGATCCGCCTGTTGGCGGGGTCCCGGGTCGCTTGGTCGGGTAGGGGAATGTGCCCTAGACCCTTGTCGTGATGATCTTCGGGAGCTCCGTGCGGAGAGAGGGGGTGTCGCCATGGCAATCAATTGTTCTACCATCTGCGCCTGCAGCCGGTCGCGCTCTGCTTCGCGCTGGGCATGGGCGGCGGCGCGCTGTGCTTCGGCGGCGGCGCGCTGTGCATCGGCGCGGCCTCTTTCAATGTTCTCTTCCGTCTGAAGGCGTCTGGTCTCCAGTCTTATGCGGTTGTCTTCACTCCTTTGTTGCGCCTGGAAGCGCTCTCGCTCGGTTGCAGCGTGTTCGCGCTCACTAAGGGCTTGCGCTTGGAGTTGCGCGTGAAGGCGCTCTCGTTGGTCTGCAGCTTGTTCGCGCTCGCTCGTCTGTTGAGCCTGGAGGCGTTCTCTTTCCATGGTAGAATGTTCGCGCTCACTTAGTTGTTGCGCTTGAAGTCGATCGCGTTCACCCTGAAGTCGATCGCGTTCGGTGGAGGCTGCCAGGGTGGCGATGAATGCCTGCGCCAGCATCTTGTCCGCTTCGCTGGGGGAAGACACTGACGGAGGTGATCGGCTTCTGGCAGTGCTCGTTGGAGATCTGTTCTCTGGGCGCGCCTCGAGATCCATCTCCTGGGCGCGCTTCTCTTCTCTTGGTTGTGTGTCGGGTTCTGTCCCCGGAGCGCTTTCTTTATCCTGGAGCTCTCCGGGGACTATTCCGTTGACGTTGTCTGGGGGTATAGTCATGTCATGTCCCCCCTGGTCCCCCCCGTGAGCTTGGTCAGTTACGTTAGAACCCACTGGGGTCTCTACTGGCAGGGTCGTCTGGTCGGTAGGATTTGACATACTTTGACTATCCGCTTTATCCCTATTTATACAACGGCATGCAAATTTCTCGATTCTGATTGGCTGAAACAGTCATTTTACACGTCTTTATTGGCAACAATTCCACGCTGCTGGCCCAGGACCCGCCCACAACCGAACCACATCACATCACTCCGCAGGATCACAAGAAGGTGGACAATAATCTTTACAAATGGATATGTTGATAGCGACTAAACGACTAAATATCAAGCGATTCTGTCACAGTGAATGTCTTAGTCGTTTAAACAATGTTGGATGATGTAATTGATGGGTCTTGAATCATTCTGTAACAAAAGAAAAATCGCGGATTGATTGATTGATTAATTTTCAATTTTTTTTTCAATTTCTTTTTCCTTTCGACTGTCAGCGCTCGCTCTAGTCTCCACCCACCGCCACCCCCCCCCCCCCCCCCCCCCACACACACACACACACACTCGCGCACACGCACACACACACACACACACACTCTGCCTGCAACGCGGGGGATAGTCAGAGAGCTGGGTGCTGCGCTGTTCTAAGTGAGCATGGCCTATTGAGTTGATTGATTGATTGATTGATTGCTAATTTTATTACTGTACGCTTGGTTTCCAACTGGTTAAGTTTAGGCCCTCTACAGTAGGTTTAAAAAAATTTATAAAATAATAGGGCGAAGAAAACGTTTTTTTCCTATAGGGCAAAGAAAACGTTTAAATTTGTTTTACCTACTTTATATAGAAGCATCTAAGAATGAAGTTCTATGGAAAGTAGGTCTGCATTCCCTTAACAATTGTGTGTATTGAGCCGTACTGTATTGTACCCATTCTGCATCTGGTAATAAAAATGTCAATCAATCATTCCAATAATACACAGTTGGATGTGTTAGTTGGTTGGATGCACTTCAAGCTGCTTCCACATGAGGCAACTTCTCTCAATCATTCCAATAACACACAGTTGGATGTGTTAGTTTGGTTGGATGCACTTCAAGCTGCTTCCACATGGAGGCAACTTGTCTTTTTTGTAGTTGTGGGAACTACTTTTTCTGGCAGATGGTTTTTTCAATAAATCTTCGATTAATGTGTGTTTATTGTATAGAAATAAGGTTGGATGAATCTGGCAGTTGTATAAAAGCTTTACACCACTTGCAGTCGTGATTTGTGAACAATAAACCATGCACTGTAAACCCGCACGTTCAAAATAATCAATTAGTTTGAGTAGGGTATACTCAATATTCTATGAAAGTTCTACTAACTTGAATGTCTTGAGTTCGTGTGACGTGTTCTTATGTTTTGAGTAAATAAAACTCATCGTTTTTGATTGACTTGGAACTATTCACTTATTAAGTAAGTATAATGTAAAAGCATAACTTAAGTACAACTTAAGATAATTAAGTAGATACAGACTCTAAACCGCATTATGTTTTGAGTAAATAAAACTCATAGTTTTTGATTGACTTGGAATTATTCACTTATTAAGTAAGTATAATGTAAAAGCATAACTTAAGTACAACTTAAGATAATTAAGTAGATACAGACTGTAAACCGCATTATGTTTTGAGTAAATAAAACTCATAGTTTTTGATTGACTTGGAACTATTCACTTATTAAGTAAGTATAATGTAAAAGCATAACTTAAGTACAACTTAAGATAATTAAGTAGATACAGACTGAAAACCGCATTATGTTTTGAGTAAATAAAACTCATAGTTTTTGATTGACTTGGAATTATTCACTTATTAAGTAAGTATAATGTAAAAGCATAACTTAACTACAACTTAAGATAATTAAGTAGATACAGACTGTAAACCGCATTATGTTTTGAGTAAATAAAACTCATAGTTTTTGATTGACTTGGAACTATTCACTTATTAAGTAAGTATAATGTAAAAGCATAACTTAAGTACAACTTAAGATAATTAAGTAGATACAGAGTGTAAACCGCATTATGTTTTGAGTAAATAAAACTCATCTTTTTTGATTGACTTGGAACTATTCACTTATTAAGTAAGTATAATGTAAAAGCATAACTTAAGTACAACTTAAGATAATTAAGTAGATACAGACTCTAAACCGCATTATGTTTTGAGTAAATAAAACTCATAGTTTTTGATTGACTTGGAATTATTCACTTATTAAGTAAGTATAATGTAAAAGCATAACTTAAGTACAACTTAAGATAATTAAGTAGATACAGACTGTAAACCGCATTATGTTTTGAGTAAATAAAACTCATAGTTTTTGATTGACTTGGAACTATTCACTTATTAAGTAAGTATAATGTAAAAGCATAACTTAAGTACAACTTAAGATAATTAAGTAGATACAGACTGAAAACCGCATTATGTTTTGAGTAAATAAAACTCATAGTTTTTGATTGACTTGGAACTATTCACTTATTAAGTAAGTATAATGTAAAAGCATAACTTAAGTACAACTTAAGATAATTAAGTAGATACAGACTGTAAACCGCATTATGTTTTGAGTAAATAAAACTCATAGTTTTTGATTGACTTGGAACTATTCACTTATTAAGTAAGTATAATGTAAAAGCATAAATTAAGTACAACTTAAGATAATTAAGTAGATACAGACTGTAAACCGCATTATGTTTTGAGTAAATAAAACTCATCGTTTTTGATTGACTTGGAACTATTCACTTATTAAGTAAGTATAATGTAAAAGCATAACTTAAGTACAACTTTATTAACAGATTGCAGAATGGGTATAGAGGTGTGATAGGTGTGATAGGTGTGATAGGTGTGAGAGGTGTGATAGGTGTGATAGGTGTGATAGGTGTGAGAGGTGTGATAGGTGTGATAGGTGTGAGAGATGTGATAGGTGTGAGAGGTGTGATAGGTGTGCGAGGTGTGAGAGGAGTGAGAGGTGTGATAGGTGTGATAGGTGTGAGAGGTGTGATAGGTGTGATAGGTGTGAGAGGTGTGATATGTGTGATAGGTGGGATCGGTGTGAGAGGTGTGATAGGTGTGAGAGGTGTGATAGGTGTGAGAGGTGTGAGAGGTGTGATAGGTGTGAGAGGTGTGATATGTGTGAGAGGTGTGATAGGTGTGATAGGTGTGATAGGTGTGATAGGTGGGATCGGTGTGAGAGGTGTGAGAGGTGTGATAGGTGTGAGAGGTGTCATAGGTGTGATAGGTGTGAGAGGTGTGAAAGGTGTGAGAGGTGTGATAGGTGTGAGAGGTGTGAGAGGTGTGAGAGGTGTGAGAGGTGTGATAGGTGTGAGAGGTGTGATATGTGTGATAGGTGTGAGAGGTGTGAGAGGTGTGATAGGTGTGAGAGGTGTGATAGGTGTGAGAGGTGTGATAGGTGTGAGAGGTGTCATAGGTGTGATAGGTGTGATAGGTGTGAGGTGTCTTGTTTACATCAGGGTCCCCCATTTTCAATTCATCAGGACATATATGACATACAGATAGACAGTACTGCTACATCTATGACATACCAGATTTGCAAATACAGTACCGTTTGTGATACAAAAAGAGTCCAGAAAAGGGAGTATATACATCTGACATAGAAACTGTACATTGGAGGAGGTTGGGTGGGGTTGTGTGGGGGGAGGGGGGGGGGGGGGGGTGGGTAGGGCCGGGAACACTGTACAACTGTACAAGCAAAACTGTACATTGGGATATTGACAACCATACTAGGTCATTTACATTGGAGGGGGTTGGGACTCTGTACGAACGAGCAAAACTGTACATTGGAATATTGACAAAACCATACTAGGTAAATTACTGTACATTGGAGGGTGTTGGGTTAGGACATTTACAGGGGCCAGTTTCGAATTGCAGTCTCCTGTAGGTGTTCCTTGAGTGGTTTTGACAAACGTTTGCTTATTAAATACATTCTATACTATAATAATACAAACGTTTCATTGCCTCTCTGTGACGACAAAGTTGTTTAAATAAGGGGAGAAAAGTAGCTAAAACCAATGTATTTGGATGGGACAGGAAGTGCCATTGGCAACCGGAAGTCAGCCGGAAGTGGCTACTATCAGATTGTGCAAGTGGAGAATAGATTCCCCCTCCCCCCCTCCCCTCCTCCCCTCCTCCCCTCCTCCCCTCCTCCCCCTCCCCTCCCCTTCGAGAGGGTAGTCCTAAGCAACTCGCGAGACCTAGAAGATCTCACGGGACTTGAGGTATTCAAACGTAACTTGTTGGCGCGATCGCCGCGATGATGTCTTCACTACTGGCTTGACAAATAGTCTGAGCCAAACTCCTTGGTAAGTCATTGACAATATAATGTATTATGCCATTCACATACCATAATCTTGCTGTCATCGTTTGACTACATGCTACTTTGTGAATTATTACCGTGGTGGCAAGCAACTAGTAGCCTACAGTGCAGAACGAAGCTTGTAGCATTGTTAGCATTATTAGCTAGCATGCTAGATAGTATACTAGTTAACTGGTAAGTGAGTTCTTATGGGAATAGTATGATCACGTTCAGATACCATCACCGGGCTGTTATCGTTTGACTAAATGTTATCTCTGTGCCGTGGCAAATAGTTTGGAGCTTGTTTTAGCAAATAGTATTGCATATTATTACAGTAGCTAGCATGCTACTAACGTTAGCTAGCTAGCATGCTACTAGTGTTAGCTAGCTAGCATGCTACTAGCGTTAGCTAGCTAGCATGCTAGCTAACGTTAGTCTGCCATTTTGTTTCGTGATTAAAATGTACGTTTTTAATAGTTACATAAGCATTGTTGTAACTAGTGACCTGTTCCACCCCAGGTGAAAATCTGCATAAAATGTATACCTAGGTAAATGGAATATTGCTCCACTTCTACAAGGGCTATTTGCATATTCTTGGTATCTAGGAACATCTATGGACCTCAATGAATGTATTCTCAGTGTCAGAAATATTGTGTCTATTACTAGGCTTGCTTAAATTGTGATGAAACAAAGGAAAATATGAATTATGATTTTTCTTTTCATCTTTGACAGTGAATAAAACCATGATAATAATGACCAAACTTAAACATTCAGTACCCTCTTGAGATCATGTGTACAAAAGATCTAAGGAAATTGATAAAGGGAAGATGATCAAACTGAAGGTTCTGTATGTACAGTACTGAATTCTCCCATCCGGACCAATGCAATTTGAAATATTATTATAGAATATAGAATATATGCTTATACATTACCTTATTATAGCCAATTAGCACATTTATATATATATATACATATAGTATATTTCAAATGGCCGAGTTCAATTTGGATATAGTATCACCAGGCGTGCATAATAACAGATACTGATATTTACTGTAATCGACTGTACAATTTTATTTCCCCCACAGTGTAACCATTTTGAAACTAATTTCAGATCTAATTCTTCCTACATGGTAACAATAGTGTGGAGAAACTGACTGCGTTTCAATATTTGTCAAAAACGTTACCTTTTGTAGCTTATTATCACGAATCATAACAATTATTGATATGATTCATTCAGAACGCTGAACTTTGAACCACCATAGTATGTGACAGGAAGTGTAGATTGGAGAAATTTCAACGCAGGCCGATAGCTAGCGATCTCCTCTACAAAATGGCAAGTAAACTACAATTCCGATGGTTCAACATTTCCATTTCCGGTTCCGGGTCAGAATAGACGATCGCAAATAGAAAACTTAAAATGATATAAGTACACTTTTAACCTATTGCTAAACTATTGCCAACCCAACGTTTTACATTCTACATGTATTTGTGACATAGAAAGCTGATGCAGACCACATTTGCCCTGCGCCGACAGACCATAGTGAAGTCCAGCCCACCAGTGAAAGAGCTCATGGACCTCTGGCCTGCTCTCAAAATGGAGTCTGAGGTAATATAGATCAGCTCTCTTTCCTGTGTTAACATTTGGCACATTCTGTGTGTTTTAAAGTGAAACTTGTGATTCTTAAGCCTGGTTTATATACTCTAGCGGCGCATCTGCGTGTGTGTTCTGTGCGCCCCCGCGAGCTAGTCATCAGCGACCGATTCCGCAAAGCATGTAATGACATGGTTGACCAGAAATCCTGCCGTCATGCTCTGAAGCCCAAACCAAACAAAGTAAGAGATCCACCAAGTTGAAGTGACTAATTGATGTTGATATACTATATTGTCCTGCTGTTATTAAATATAGGTGTATGCAGAGTTCCAGCTGATTGCCAACCAGAACCTGCCCAACACATTCTACGCTGAGCTTGACCGCCATCTTCCTCGACTGATGACGTTATTCAGACAGAAGGCGTCCAAAACTGGGAACACGGCAGATGCTTTGGCTCACATTTTAAAAAATCCACGATGAACAGGTGAATAGATTATTATACATGACATGTCATAGGTCGAACCTCTGTAACATTGAACAGGTTCAATGATTCAAATGAGCTTTTGAATTTTACAATTAGTCCACCATTGTGTTTGCCATTTTTCTGATTGCATTAAAGATGTGAACATGTTATTTGTGGACATATCTGATTGGACTGTTTAAAATCCGCTTTGTTCAGTAAATATTTCCATATAATACAATTCTTTTTTCTTCTTAATCTTACATCTTAATAGGAAATCCATGATGTTCACACCAGGCGTACCACTGTTCTCCATGCCCTGCCTGTGTATCTGCATGAGGAAGTCTCTGGATTTTTCAAAACCTGCACAGTGAGTCCGAGTGAAAATAATTTACAGTACAACTGTATATTAAGTGAACAGTTAATCAAAATGCCAGAAATCCTGCCGTCATGCTCTGAAGCCCAAACCAAACAAAGTAAGAGATCCACCAAGTTGAAGTGACTAATTGATGTTGATATACTATATTGTCCTGCTGTTTTTAAATATAGGTGTATGCAGAGTTCCAGCTGATTGCCAACCAGAACCTGCCAAACACATTCTACGCTGAGCTTGACCGCCATCTTCCTCGACTGATGACGTTATTCAGACAGAAGGCGTCCAAAACTGGGAACACGGCAGATGCTTTGGCTCACATTTAAAAAAATCCACGATGAACAGGTGAATAGATTATTATACATGACATGTCATAGGTCGAACCTCTGTAACATTGAACAGGTTCAATGATTCAAATGAGCTTTTGAATTTTACAATTAGTCCACCATTGTGTTTGCCATTTTTCTGATTGCATTAAAGATGTGAACATGTTATTTGTGGACATATCTCATTGGACTGTTTAAAATCCGCTTTGTTCAGTAAATATTTCCATATAATACAATTCTTTTTTCTTCTTAATCTTACATCTTAATAGGAAATCCATGATGTTCACACCAGGCGTACCACTGTTCTCCATGCCCTGCCTGTGTATCTGCATGAGGAAGTCTCTGGATTTTTCAAAACCTGCACAGTGAGTCCGAGTGAAAATAATTTACAGTACAACTGTATATTAAGTGAACAGTTAATCAAAATGCCAGAAATCCTGCCGTCATGCTCTGAAGCCCAAACCAAACAAAGTAAGAGATCCACCAAGTTGAAGTGACTAATTGATGTTGATATACTATATTGTCCTGCTGTTTTTAAATATAGGTGTATGCAGAGTTCCAGCTGATTGCCAACCAGAACCTGCCCAACACATTCTACGCTGAGCTTGACCGCCATCTTCCTCGACTGATGACGTTATTCAGACAGAAGGCGTCCAAAACTGGGAACACGGCAGATGCTTTGGCTCACATTTAAAAAAATCCACGATGAACAGGTGAATAGATTATTATACATGACATGTCATAGGTCGAACCTCTGTAACATTGAACAGGTTCAATGATTCAAATGAGCTTTTGAATTTTACAATTAGTCCACCATTGTGTTTGCCATTTTTCTGATTGCATTAAAGATGTGAACATGTTATTTGTGGACATATCTCATTGGACTGTTTAAAATCCGCTTTGTTCAGTAAATATTTCCATATAATACAATTCTTTTTTCTTCTTAATCTTACATCTTAATAGGAAATCCATGATGTTCACACCAGGCGTACCACTGTTCTCCATGCCCTGCCTGTGTATCTGCATGAGGAAGTCTCTGGATTTTTCAAAACCTGCACAGTGAGTCCGAGTGAAAATAATTTACAGTACAACTGTATATTAAGTGAACAGTTAATCAAAATGCCAGAAATCCTGCCGTCATGCTCTGAAGCCCAAACCAAACAAAGTAAGAGATCCACCAAGTTGAAGTGACTAATTGATGTTGATATACTATATTGTCCTGCTGTTTTTAAATATAGGTGTATGCAGAGTTCCAGCTGATTGCCAACCAGAACCTGCCCAACACATTCTACGCTGAGCTTGACCGCCATCTTCCTCGACTGATGATGTTATTCAGACAGAAGGCGTCCAAAACTGGGAACACGGCAGATGCTTTGGCTCACATTTAAAAAAAAATTCACGATGAACAGGTGAATAGATTATTATACATGACATGTCATAGGTCGAACCTCTGTAACATTGAACAGGTTCAATGATTCAAATGAGCTTTTGAATTTTACAATTAGTCCACCATTGTGTTTGCCATTTTTCTGATTGCATTAAAGATGTGAACATGTTATTTGTGGACATATCTGATTGGACTGTTTAAAATCCGCTTTGTTCAGTAAACATTTCCATATAATACAATTCTTTTTTTCTTCTTAATCTTACATCTTAATAGGAAATCCATGATGTTCACACCAGGCGTACCACTGTTCTCCATGCCCTGCCTGTGTATCTGCATGAGGAAGTCTCTGGATCTTTCAAAACCTGCACAGTGAGTCCGAGTGAAAATAATTTACAGTACAACTGTATATTAAGTGAACAGTTAATCAAAATGCCAGAAATCCCGCCGTCATGCTCTGAAGCCCAAACCAAACAAAGTAAGAGATCCACCAAGTTGAAGTGACTAATTGATGTTGATATACTATATTGTCCTGCTGTTTTTAAATATAGGTGTATGCAGAGTTCCAGCTGATTGCCAACCAGAACCTGCCCAACACATTCTACGCTGAGCTTGACCGCCATCTTCCTCGACTGATGATGTTATTCAGACAGAAGGCGTCCAAAACTGGGAACACGGCAGATGCTTTGGCTCACATTTAAAAAAAAATCCACAATGAACAGGTGAATAGATTATTATTAGTGCTGTCAAACGATTAAAATATTTAACTCGATTAATCGCATGATTGTCCATAGTTAACTCGCGATTAATCGCAAATTAATCGCATTTTTATTTTAATTATTTTTTTTACCTTAAACAGATCTTTTTCAAGTTCCAAGTTTTAATACTCTTATCAACATGCGAGTCAACAAATGCTTGCTTTGTGCAGCCATTTAACACAAAAGGATGACCCTCATGCATTGCAAATTTGCATCAAATTCAAAACAGAGTGATGCACAAAATAACTTAAAAGAAAATAATAATTTAAAACAATGAATAAAGTGTGCATGAAATAATAGGGGAAAGAAAACGTTAGGAACTTGTTACATTCACACACACAAGGGCTGATTAATCACACACCCCCCTCTCTCCCTCACACACACACTCCTCTAGCTCTTTTTCTCTTTTGCCCCTTCCTCATCTCTCTCACCCCCCTTTCTCTCTATATCTCTCTCTCACACACACACACACACACACACACACACACACACACACACACACACACACACACACACACACACACACACACAGAAACAAACATAGTATCAATGAGAGCATCAATAATACACCTGAGTGAAGTCTAGTAAAAAAAAAAAAAAAAAAAAAAACGTTTTTTTTTTTTTTTTTTAATCTTGAGTTAAAAAAATTAGTGGCATTAATAGAATCGGGAGGTAACGCGATATTAACGCGATATATTTGACAGCCTTAATTATTATACATGACATGTCATAGGTCGAACCTCTGTAACATTGAACAGGTTCAATGATTCAAATGAGCTTTTGAATTTTACAATTAGTCCACCATTGTGTTTGCCATTTTTCTGATTGCATTAAAGATGTGAACATGTTATTTGTGGACATATCTGATTGGACTGTTTAAAATCCGCTTTGTTCAGTAAACATTTCCATATAATACAATTCTTTTTTTCTTCTTAATCTTACATCTTAATAGGAAATCCATGATGTTCACACCAGGCGTACCACTGTTCTCCATGCCCTGCCTGTGTATCTGCATGAGGAAGTCTCTGGATTTTTCAAAACCGGCACAGTGAGTCCGAGTGAAAATAATTTACAGTACAACTGTATATTAAGTGAACAGTTAATCAAAATGCCAGAAATCCCGCCGTCATGCTCTGAAGCCCAAACCAAACAAAGTAAGAGATCCACCAAGTTGAAGTGACTAATTGATGTTGATATACTATATTGTCCTGCTGTTATTAAATATAGGTGTATGCAGAGTTCCAGCTGATTGCCAACCAGAACCTGCCCAACACATTCTACGCTGAGCTTGACCGCCATCTTCCTCGACTGATGACGTTATTCAGACAGAAGGCGTCCAAAACTGGGAACACGGCAGATGCTTACAGAAGGCGTCCAAAACTGGGAACACGGCAGATGCTTTGGCTCACATTTAAAAAAATCCACGATGAACAGGTGAATAGATTATTATACATGACATGTCATAGGTCGAACCTCTGTAACATTGAACAGGTTCAATGATTCAAATGAGCTTTTGAATTTTACAATTAGTCCACCATTGTGTTTGCCATTTTTCTGATTGCATTAAAGATGTGAACATGTTATTTGTGGACATATCTGATTGGACTGTTTAAAATCCGCTTTGTTCAGTAAATATTTCCATATAATACAATTCTTTTTTCTTCTTAATCTTACATCTTAATAGGAAATCCATGATGTTCACACCAGGCGTACCACTGTTCTCCATGCCCTGCCTGTGTATCTGCATGAGGAAGTCTCTGGATTTTTCAAAACCTGCACAGTGAGTCCGAGTGAAAATAATTTACAGTACAACTGTATATTAAGTGAACAGTTAATCAAAATGCCAGAAATCCCGCCGTCATGCTCTGAAGCCCAAACCAAACAAAGTAAGAGATCCACCAAGTTGAAGTGACTAATTGATGTTGATATACTATATTGTCCTGCTGTTTTTAAATATAGGTGTATGCAGAGTTCCAGCTGATTGCCAACCAGAACCTGCCCAACACATTCTACGCTGAGCTTGACCGCCATCTTCCTCGACTGATGATGTTATTCAGACAGAAGGCGTCCAAAACTGGGAACACGGCAGATGCTTTGGCTCACATTTAAAAAAAAATCCACGATGAACAGGTGAATAGATTATTATACATGACATGTCATAGGTCGAACCTCTGTAACATTGAACAGGTTCAATGATTCAAATGAGCTTTTGAATTTTACAATTAGTCCACCATTGTGTTTGCCATTTTTCTGATTGCATTAAAGATGTGAACATGTTATTTGTGGACATATCTGATTGGACTGTTTAAAATCCGCTTTGTTCAGTAAACATTTCCATATAATACAATTATTTTTTTCTTCTTAATCTTACATCTTAATAGGAAATCCATGATGTTCACACCAGGCGTACCACTGTTCTCCATGCCCTGCCTGTGTATCTGCATGAGGAAGTCTCTGGATTTTTCAAAACCTGCACAGTGAGTCCGAGTGAAAATAATTTACAGTACAACTGTATATTAAGTGAACAGTTAATCAAAATGCCAGAAATCCCGCCGTCATGCTCTGAAGCCCAAACCAAACAAAGTAAGAGATCCACCAAGTTGAAGTGACTAATTGATGTTGATATACTATATTGTCCTGCTGTTTTTAAATATAGGTGTATGCAGAGTTCCAGCTGATTGCCAACCAGAACCTGCCCAACACATTCTACGCTGAGCTTGACCGCCATCTTCCTCGACTGATGATGTTATTCAGACAGAAGGCGTCCAAAACTGGGAACACGGCAGATGCTTTGGCTCACATTTTTTAAAAAATCCACGATGAACAGGTGAATAGATTATTATTAGTGCTGTCAAACGATTAAAATATTTAACTCGATTAATCGCATGATTGTCCATAGTTAACTCGCGATTAATCGCAAATTAATCGCATTTTTATTTTAATTATTTTTTTTACCTTAAACAGATCTTTTTCAAGTTCCAAGTTTTAATACTCTTATCAACATGCGAGTCAACAAATGCTTGCTTTGTGCAGCCATTTAACACAAAAGGATGACCCTCATGCATTGCAAATTTGCATCAAATTCAAAACAGAGTGATGCACAAAATAACTTAAAAGAAAATAATAATTTAAAACAATGAATAAAGTGTGCATGAAATAATAGGGGAAAGAAAACGTTAGGAACTTGTTACATTCACACACACAAGGGCTGATTAATCACACACCCCCTCTCTCCCTCACACACACACTCCTCTAGCTCTTTTTCTCTTTTGCCCCTTCCTCATCTCTCTCACCCCCCTTTCTCTCTATATCTCTCTCTCTCACACACACACACACACACACACACACACACACACACACACACACACACACACACACACACACACACACACACACACACACACACACACAGAAACAAACATAGTATCAATGAGAGCATCAATAATACACCTGAGTGAAGTCTAGTAAAAAAAAAAAAAAAAAAAAAAATGTTTTTTTTTTTTTTTTGTTAATCTTGAGTTAAAAAAATTAGTGGCATTAATAGAATCGGGAGTTAACGCGATATTAACGCGATATATTTGACAGCCTTAATTATTATACATGACATGTCATAGGTCGAACCTCTGTAACATTGAACAGGTTCAATGATTCAAATGAGCTTTTGAATTTTACAATTAGTCCACCATTGTGTTTGCCATTTTTCTGATTGCATTAAAGATGTGAACATGTTATTTGTGGACATATCTGATTGGACTGTTTAAAATCCGCTTTGTTCAGTAAACATTTCCATATAATACAATTCTTTTTTTCTTCTTAATCTTACATCTTAATAGGAAATCCATGATGTTCACACCAGGCGTACCACTGTTCTCCATGCCCTGCCTGTGTATCTGCATGAGGAAGTCTCTGGATTTTTCAAAACCGGCACAGTGAGTCCGAGTGAAAATAATTTACAGTACAACTGTATATTAAGTGAACAGTTAATCAAAATGCCAGAAATCCCGCCGTCATGCTCTGAAGCCCAAACCAAACAAAGTAAGAGATCCACCAAGTTGAAATGACTAATTGATGTTGATATACTATATTGTCCTGCTGTTATTAAATATAGGTGTATGCAGAGTTCCAGCTGATTGCCAACCAGAACCTGCCCAACACATTCTACGCTGAGCTTGACCGCCATCTTCCTCGACTGATGACGTTATTCAGACAGAAGGCGTCCAAACCTGGGAACACGGCAGATGCTTTGGCTCACATTTAAAAAAATCCACGATGAACAGGTGAATAGATTATTATACATGACATGTCATAGGTCGAACCTCTGTAACATTGAACAGGTTCAATGATTCAAATGAGCTTTTGAATTTTACAATTAGTCCACCATTGTGTTTGCCATTTTTCTGATTGCATTAAAGATGTGAACATGTTATTTGTGGACATATCTGATTGGACTGTTTAAAATCCGCTTTGTTCAGTAAATATTTCCATATAATACAATTCTTTTTTCTTCTTAATAGGAAATCCATGATGTTCACACCAGGCGTACCACTGTTCTCCATGCCCTGCCTGTGTATCTGCATGAGGAAGTCTCTGGATTTTTCAAAACCTGCACAGTGAGTCCGAGTGAAAATAATTTACAGTAAAACTGTATATTAAGTGAACAGTTAATCAAAATGCCAGAAATCCCGCCGTCATGCTCTGAAGCCCAAACCAAACAAAGTAAGAGATCCACCAAGTTGAAGTGACTAATTGATGTTGATATACTATATTGTCCTGCTGTTTTTAAATATAGGTGTATGCAGAGTTCCAGCTGATTGCCAACCAGAACCTGCCCAACACATTCTACGCTGAGCTTGACCGCCATCTTCCTCGACTGATGACGTTATTCAGACAGAAGGCGTCCAAAACTGGGAACACGGCAGATGCTTTGGCTCACATTTAAAAAAATCCACGATGAACAGGTGAATAGATTATTATACATGACATGTCATAGGTCGAACCTCTGTAACATTGAACAGGTTCAATGATTCAAATGAGCTTTTGAATTTTACAATTAGTCCACCATTGTGTTTGCCATTTTTCTGATTGCATTAAAGATGTGAACATGTTATTTGTGGACATATCTGATTGGACTGTTTAAAATCCGCTTTGTTCAGTAAACATTTCCATATAATACAATTCTTTTTTTTCTTCTTAATCTTACATCTTAATAGGAAATCCATGATGTTCACACCAGGCGTACCACTGTTCTCCATGCCCTGCCTGTGTATCTGCATGAGGAAGTCTCTGGATTTTTCAAAACCTGCACAGTGAGTCCGAGTGAAAATAATTTACAGTACAACTGTATATTAAGTGAACAGTTAATCAAAATGCTAAGTATCAGTCTTCCTTCCTTCCAGGTCTCCCTTGTGAAAGAGATATTTGATCTCGACAGGACTAACCTGGTTAAATAAAAATAACCTTCTCACCAAAAAAATAGTTCTAACTAAAATATAAACAACTTACAAACACAACTCCATATACTTAGTTTTGTGCTGCACTTTGTAGAAACCATGGATTTATTTGTGATTATTATGTCTCTTTCATTCCTTCAGGACACGCCTGATGAGCCAGAGCTTCAGGGTGTTGCAGTGGCCCTCCTTACTGTCATCAGTGACCATGGCACAAGTCCAGTTCACTACCAGCCTGTGACAATCTCTGATTGGTGATTCCTTCCTGGTAATGTTTGGACTAATCTATGCACTACACCTCAGCTACCCCAAGGGACTTACCAACACTTTTGAATTCATTCAGAAGATTTTACTAGGTCTAGAAGCTGGTAAACTGTTGCCCAGGTTGCAGACTCTCAAGAATGACTTGATGATGCAATCATTTTTTTTTCTTCTGATTTTTCAATGGATTTTCTCCCCGTCCCAATTAGTCGTTGTGCCAATTCCCCCCCCCCTACCTGGTGCTGTATGCATGTTCTCCTACGAGTCGGTATAAGGGCGTCCCGAGTCGATCGCACGCTTCCCCCGAGACGTGAGCCGACAGCCAGTGACGTCTTTTCACTTGGCAGCGAGGGCTCTCATTGGTGAAGTGTAACGCGTGGGAGGGCACGCTATCTCCACCAAGTCCTGCCCCGCTTAGCAAGCGCCGAGACCTGACCTGTAGGCGTCGCTGTCCACAACGCCAGATTCCCACCCGCCAGCTTCCCCACCCCCTAATACTGCCGAATTGTATTAGTGTGAACGGCCAGCCAAGTTGGTGACAACGCAGGGAGTTGGATTCGAACACGCAAATCCAGTGTCTCCAGCGTTGGTGACGAACGCAATCTCCGCTACGTCACCTGACCGATCTTGCATTAAACTTTTGAAGGTATTATTTTGACATGACAAGGAAATTAATACCTCACCCCACATCCTTCTTTCAGATGAGTTTCTATTCCTTACTGTAATCAGTGATCATGACACAAGTCCAGTTCACTACCAGCCTGTGACAATCTCTATTGTCATTGAAAGTCATATCATGATCAGCTTCCCCAGATTTGGTGATTCCTTCCTGTAATGTTTGGACTAATCTATGCACTACCCCAAAGCACTTACCAACACCTCAAAAGTGTGTCTATAGAAACTCATCTGAAATGTCTTGTCATGTCAAAATAATACCTTCAAAAGTCGCTGTACTACTTTGCAGATGTTCAGCCAATAGGTCCAAACTACTCAATGTACCTTGTTCTTTATTTTTTATGTAATATGTTTACATTTGAGAGTTTTACAGTTCGAATTTTCTTAACCGTCTATAGCTGGCATTATTGTAATTTCATCCAAGTAAGTTTTAGAGTTGAAAGAGTTTATCAGAATCTCAAAGGCAACATCCAAGTCCCAAACGTTTGTTTCTCGAGGAACAATAGGAGGCAATGGGCATAAATGCCACTCTGCTCTGACTGCTTCCATTGCTTGTAGGCAGTGGTAGAGTTAGTGTTCTCAGTACAGAGTACAAGGCGATATACCATGAGCCATAAACGCAACACAGAAGCGTTATTATTAACATATACAGAATATGAACTTATACAGAATATGAACTGGTCAATTACACAACTAGAGTGAATAAAGACACAATAATTGATTAATAAAATAACTATTCACCATTAGCTGGACTCAGTTCCGTTTCACTTGAATGAATCGCTTGGGAGTCAGCAGCAGCAGACCATCGATCTTGTATGCTGAGAGTGGGACTGTATCCTTGAGACCTTGTAGGCAGTAGTATACTGCCCTGTCAAGGGCTAACCGCAGTAACTTGAAAAAAGTAAAAATTTAGTTATGAGTGAAATTGACCTTGTCAATAAATGTTTTATCTTGTGACCAAGTTTCAGATGTTAATGTCGCTCAGTTTTGGAGATATGGGGTTTTAAAAACTGCAGTAACTACAAAATCACACTCAAAACCCAGGCAGACCGCAGTAACTTCCAAACAGTGAAAAATGGCTTTAAAGTGTTTTGACTTGCCATCCAAAATGTGTTATAGGTAAATAGATGATAGTACCCAGATTTAACATGTATTAATGAAGTAATCTTTAGGCATACAAGAATATGACACAATTATTTTAATTAACCCCAAAAAAGCAGATATTGCACTCTGCTGCACGATTTCCTTAAATAATTATACAGGTAATGTACAGGCAAAGTGCAGTAACTTCAAATACAATGTTGTTTTCCCTCCAGCTTTCATAACTTAACCTAGCCATTTTGAAAATGAAATTTAATACCTGAATATATTGGAATGATGATGATCCAAATAAAATGGCTAGGTGAAGTTATGAAAGCTGGAGGGAAAACAACATTGCATTTGAAGTTACTGCACTTTGCCTGTACATTACCTGTATAATTATTTAAGGAAATCGTGCAGCAGAGTGCAGTATCTGCTTTTTTGGGGTTAATTAAAATAACTACATCATATTTTTGTATGCCTAAAGATTACTTCATTAATACATGTTAAATCTGGGTACTATCATCTATCTACCTATAACACATTTTGGATGGCAAGTCAAAAAACTTTAAAGCCATTTTTCTCAGTTTCACTGTTTGGAAGTTACTGCGGTCTGCCTTGACAGGGCAGTATAGTTAGTGTACTGTATAGTGTTCTTAGTACAGAGTACTGTAGTGTTCTAGTTATCATTCTGCAAACATAGCCTGCTCTAAATGACGGATGGTGCCTCTGACATTCTGACTAACTCTTTCAATGAAAACACCATCTTGTTCCATGATACATCATGGAGCAAATACATGCAGCTGCATTTCCATATGTAGGTATGTGCACTATTAACAGTATTGCCAGCTGTATAGCATGTAATGTGGATTGGTATTTTGGTTCCACATTGGCAGGACCCAATATACAGCACAACGTTTGTGAATTTTACATGTGCCAAGCGGATTGACAATTTTCAGATAATCTATACATTTTATTCTGTACTGTACATAGATACACTGTGTTATCCCAACGGTCACAATAGTTGCCGTCAACATGTTTGCTCATTCTATGACCACACTATACAAATTTGAGTAATTCAGCCAGGATGTAAACGGCTCTGGTCATGTGCACTGCACATATTGAGACCCTTTATTATTTCAATATTTGCTGGAAATACATTGATACATCATTCAGTAACATTTTCAGAGCCTTATAATTAAGCATTACATCACACGCAGGAGTGGTTTGTGACCAATAAACCATGCCTAGGGGTGGTTGTTAGGCCCGAGGCGCAGCCGAGGGTCGTTAGACCCCCCTAGGCATGGTTTATTGGTCACAAATCACGACTGCACGTGGTGTAAAGCTTTTATACAACTGCCAGATTCATCCAACCTTATTTCTATACAATAAACACACATTAATCGAAGATTTATTGAAAAAACCATCCGCCAGAAAAAGTAGTTCCCACAACTCCATGTGGAAGCAGCTTGAAGTGCATCCAACCAAACTAACACATCCAACTGTGTATTATTGGAATGATTGAGAGAAGTTGCCTCATGTGGAAGCAGCTTGAAGTGCATCCAACCAACTAACACATCCAACTGTGTATTATTGGAATGATTGATTGAAAATTTTATTACCAGATGCAGAATATAAAGTAGGTAAAACAAATTAAAACGTTTTCTTTGCCCTATAGGAAAAAAACGTTTTCTTCGCCCTATTTTTTTATTTATTTCTTTTAGCCTAAACTTAACCAGTTGGAAACCAGGGGTACAGTAATAAAATTAGCAATCAACCAATCAATCAATTCAATAGACCATGCTCACTTAAAACAGCGCTGCTTCTCTCTCAGTCTGACTCCCCCGCTGTTGCAGACAGGAGTGTGTGTGTGTGTGTGTGCGTGTGTGTGTGTGTGTGTGTGTGTGTGTCACAGTGTGTGTGTGCGTGTGTGTGTGTATGTGTGTGTGTGTGTGTGTGTGTGTGTGTGTGTGTATGTGTGTGTGTATGTGTGTGTGTTTGTGGGTACGCCAGCGTCGGAGAGAGAACGCTGCAGTCAGTAGAAAGTAGGAAGGAAGAAATTTAAATCAATCAATTAATCTATCAATCAATCCGCGATTTTTCTTTTGTTCTAGATTGAGTCAAGACCCATCAATTACATCATCCAACATTGTTTAAAGGACTAACACATTCCCCTTGACAGAATCGCTTCATATTTAGTCGTTATGGTGCTTTCAACATAACCATTTGTTGTCCGCGATCTTGTTTTCTCCCGGAGTGAGCCGGGGAGGGTTATGTGATTCGGTTGTGGGCGGGTCCTGAGCCCAGGACCGTGGATTGTTGCCAATAAAGACGTGTGAATGGCCAATCAGAATCGAGAAATTTGCATGCCGTTGTATAACAAACATTATTACACTATTGTGACCAGAGGGATTAAATGTGTAATATACATTACATTGTATGTACATGTTATAACATGCATGTATTTATTTTCTATATATATTTTCTATATATATATATTTTCAATTTTAACATTGCCATAATGTTGGAGAGGGCAACACAATGTTTTTGTAAGATAAATAGATGTATACTCTTTGAATAGAAATAAATATAAAGAGTTTGAAGTTGTAACACAATGTTTTTGTAAGATAAATAGTTTCGATGAAGAACAAAACCTCCTAAATGCATACAAAAAAGGGGAAAACTTCATATCTGCACTTTGCAAGGCACTAATACCTGGTCGGTATTGTTAACATATATAGTCCAAAAACAGTGTACGGTGTTTACAGTGTTATTGTACATTGCTAACATACAGATTATATATGTATACTCTTTGAATAGAAAAAAATAAAAGAGTTGTTTGAAGTTGATATAATGTGCTTGTGTAGTTATTTTTCTGTTAACTTTTTCACATGGATTTTAAAACTGAACCTTAAGTTATAGTAACTGCAAATATTTGAGTTGATTAACTTAGAAATTTGAGTTGATTAACTTAAAAGAAATGAGGCATTGGATGGCCTCAATGTTGTTGAGTTCTGTTAACTTAATCACATGGATTTAAGGTTGAACCTTAAGTCACAGTAACTGAACATATTTGAGTTGCCTCCACTTGAGAACCTTAAGTCACAGTAACTGAACATATTTGAACTGCCTTAACTGAGAACTGTAAGTCACAGTAACTGAACATATTTGAGTTGACACCACTTGAGAACCTTAAGTCACAGTAACTGAATATATTTGCATTGCCTTAACTGAGAACTGTAAGTCACAGTAACTGAACATATTTGAGTTGACACCACTTTAGAACCTTAAGTCACAGTAACTGAACATATTTGAACTGCCTCAACTGAGAACTGTAAGTCACAGTAACTGAACATAATTGAGTTGACACCACTTGAGAACCTTAAGTCACAGTAACTGAACATATTTGAACTGCCTTAACTGAGAACTGTAAGTCACAGTAACTGAACATATTTGAGTTGACACCACTTGAGAACCTTAAGTCACAGTAACTGAATATATTTGCATTGCCTTAACTGAGAACGTTAGGTTATGACTATAACCAAGTTCTGTTAGTTAGGGGCGATGCTTGGCATCGCCTTCTGCACTATCTCGCGTACGTGCACGCGTACTGAATAAACCACAAATGTACCTCTAATACCAGTATTAGTCTGACCACACCCCTCATCAGCTTACCTTCATAAGCAGGTGTGTGGTCACCTGCTCTCCTCCTTCCCAAGCTTTCACCACAAGGTGAGGACAAGGGCTGCAGCGGCGTCCGATGCCAAGCATCGCCCCTAACTAAGAGAACTTGGTTATAGTCATAACCTAACGTTCTGTATCGTTAGTGGCTTAGCTTGGCATCGCCTTCTGCACAAGGGAGGCCAAGCGGAGCCACTTGGCTGACAAATACACCCCGCTGACAGCCCCCCAAAACCATCAGAACAGGGAGGGCCGAGCCCCCCCGACCCCCCCTAATGGAGGGTAGCCCCCCTATTAGGGACGTCACGGGAGGGCGACGGACCCGACCGTGCGAAGAGGCACTCAAGCAACTCAACGCACAGGGTGAGCAGACCGTGGCTTGACCCACGACTACACACACGCACAACCCGCATGCCACCCGGGAACGAACGGAGGAACAACCTCGTTACTGCCCCCAGAATCACGGGGTCAAGGGCAAACCCAACCCCGTGGCAAGGCCGTAGCAGCGGAGCACGAAGGAAGACCCAGACCCACCAAAAGGACTGGACTCCCTGGAATGGGGGCCCGGAGAAGTCCATGATGCCAGCATCAAGACCCCACCAGGTGGGCACGTAGTGCCCCGCCCCCCACATCGCCAGCGTATTCGGACAAAGGCCCCTCAGTTACTGCACCTGGTATTCCCAGGCGGAACCAACCAGGCCAGTAAGCCGAGCGGGCCCCGTCCCCCCAATAGTACACCGCCTGGCACACTGACCCTGCAGAATAGGCAGTCAGCATGGCCGTAAGCACACAAAAAAGGTTACCAACGGAAGCAGGCAGCGCACCGGGGAAAAACCAGGCAACAGGCTGTTAACCCTAGCCTGGAGACTGCGGACGAGACAGGCGCCAGAGGGGACAGCTGAACACAGCCGCCCCGGCGGAAGGAGCGTAAGCTGGCGGTGTTGCATGACCAAGCCTCCATTTAACAACCCCCACCCAGAGGGGTCGAGGCAGAGAAGGCTGACACGATTGGCAGACGTCATGAACGTGCAGGGGCACCCTCAACCGGTGAACCCGGGAGTTGACACTGCTCCAACACACCAGGGAATCAACCACCTCGGTGTTACCCAATGCGGTGGTTGTTCCTATAACCCCTCAAGAAAAAACTCCAAAACACACCTGCGGGTATACACCGGCTATACCGCAGTACAAGCGTTTCAGTTTCCAAAAAGGGTTAACCCAGGCCTACGGGTCGCAAACATCACTTCGGACCGGGCCTGGCGGTACGGGAAGCACAGGGTCACCAGAGGAGGTCAAAAAACCACCCCCACAGGCCCCTCTTCGCCATGCGTGAGAGAGGAGCGAAAAACAATGGAGAACCAGCCCCTAAGCACACCGTACCTGGTATTCCCCGGCGGTCTCCCAACCAAGTACTAACCAGGACCAACCTGTGTAGCGGCCGAGATCCGACGAGATCGAGCGCGTACAGAACGGCATGGCTGTAAGCCATGACGACAGTGCTGAGTAAAAACATACCCAACCAGGGTCTCCATAGCGCTTAACCCTGTGACACCCAGACCGACCTGGCATTTTTCCCCCTGAAAAAAGCCCAAGTCCCTCAGGGTACCAGAACAGCAGATCTGCATCCCCGGCGGACAACGGGTTCAACTGATCTGGACCAGCGTGACCAGAACCAGTCCCGTGCCCTAACCACGCCGACATGCCTACTCCAGGAGAAGGGCAGATATGCGTGTTGATCTTAACATGAAAAGAAGGCGCCACCCAGACGTCGGGGCGAACCGCGCCTGGTGGCCCACCCCAAGGGCGTGAGACCCCACTACATATGTTCAGATCCATCCCGTCATCATCCCCCAGACATGAACGAGGATCCGTCGACAACCCACCCAGGCCATGGGATGTGGTCGCCGGAAGAGGAAAAACCCCCATCTCAGTTGCTTTATAAAAACGCTGTTTCAACCACAAGCAACTAAGGCGTGCCAGTCAATCGCCTGTTTACAGCGAGCTAGCACTATACGTGCGTCGGGACACACCCCCATCAATGAACAGGCTATTTAGACCTGTCATTGAATCCCCAAGGCGCCCAGGGGAACGACAAGAGGGGTGTGACACTCCCTAACTCCAACACTTCTGGAATAGAAAGAAGGAAGCATCAACAGTATGTATCCCAGTCTACACAGCCGGGGTAAAAAATGTTCACATTTTTACATCCCACCACCCTCCCATAGGAAAGAGACGGGGATCCCCAGAGAGACTTCCCACGCGAGCTGTACAGATTGAAAAGAATATATTGCACCTTGAGCCATGTAAAAAACTGGTTTTAGGGCCTCCGGGGAAGAGGCACCGAACCCATACACACTCAATAAACGAATTGAATCGAATATACATACAATAGAAAAAGGACCCTTCTAGAGGGTCCACTCACTTTGACAATCTGAGGAGGAAGGCTCTGTACTCTGATGGAGGCTTCCTCACATGGATCACATGGAAGAAGGAGTCCGAACTCACAGAAGGCCTGAGTAGGCGCTTGGTGAGGAGGAGCCCTGACCACCCCCCCTGAAAACAGATCCATCACATGGACCTGAACAGCACACGGAAGTCCTACCAACAGAGACGCGCACGGTGACGTACTCTATGGCGGGGGAATTCCTGCGGTGCACACGCCCAATATACCAGGCCGTGGGACCAGGAACTCCCTCCCCCCCCCCCCCCCCCCCCCCGTAACGTGCCGAACCGCCACGTGACGGGAACCTTGAAGGACAGGGGGTGTACCCCTGACCGACAGAACAATGGGGAGAGGAAAGGTTACCAGTTCACCCCTTTACGACCCCACACCCATGATACGACGTAACGACAAAAAGAGAATATGACACAGTCATAGTCAGCTCTATGAAGCGTTTCACAGCTCCACACAGCGCACGAGCTAACCTGCTATCTGATTTTAACTAAGGAAAAACACAGAATAGAGAGGGCTCTAAGAACCCCGGTCCAACATACACATGTGCTTCTGTGGCCAGTACAACCCAGTTGTAGGTCACATGACACACACAACCCATCATCATCACAATGAGAGAATACATCATTCTTGATTAGTATCGACCACAGGCCTTGCTAAGCACACGACAGCAACCAAACCAATTTCCCTTTAGGAAATAAGTTTCTCCAGCAGATTTAGCACAACCTCAGCAATCAAGCTGAGAGTTACATCGTATCCCTACCACACAAAAGACACAATTAATGCACAACATGTCTGATAGGAGGTGATAAAGTCCCCAGGGAACCGGGGGGGGAAAAAACACAATCCTCCTATTTTACCCTCAATACGGCCAGTTAAAACAGGAAAACCTGTTAATGTGTGAACTCACTGTCCATTGTCATTACAGTCTGAGAAAGAACATTCTTTTACTCACTCGTCACCAAGCATAGCTTCATAGGTTAGTTGCCTTAGTAGTGAGTACACGGTACACATAAACACCATGATGTTTCTCACACAACAACCAGATCAATACATCACGACCTGCACGGAGAAGCTACTGCCAGTGACAAAAACAGCTCACACACAACCCGCAACGTATCTCAAATGCATTGCAACAACACACGTTTTGGGAAAAAACACCGTCATTCACAATACATTTAGCAAGGTAAAACCAGAAGACGTGTTATGAGGGTCTGGCCAACCCCTTACCTGCCCGGAACGCAGATCAGCGAAGTGCAGTCATAAGCCACCGTAGAACACAGCCCTCTTTGTTGACGCAATCCCCGTCTAGGCTCAGGCAGGGTTGACGAACATCCCCTGTCAAGGATGACGTCGTGGTCAAGAGTGTAAAACATGTTAAAAATCAAAGCACGTTCAACAGAATAGCATCAAGCTAACGGCTGCTCCAACCGTTCGGGTGCTATCGCTTCCGCTCGCGAGACGCCGATCTACGACGCACGCGATCAGGAGCGAGCTCCCGGCGGCGCGCGAGAAGCCAAGCTACCCCGCGCCAGGCCACCGACCGGCTAACCGTAAGCTATGAACATGTAAACAATGACATAACACTCACCCAGACAGGCCGCCGTTCTGAACCCTCCTCACTTTTTAAGAGAAAAGAGAAAACAAGACGTCAACACCGCTTCACAACGGTGACATTAACACGTCCGGCGGAATCAGCACAGTACCAACTGGCCTGTATAGCTGACTTTGAACATGAATCTGCCGCTATCGCACATTACATGCACATATCCCCTCGTGAAGGAATACTCTCATTTGGATATGAAAGATGGGGTCTTAACACGGTGACAGAGAGAATCCACTCGTCCAGAACACACAGGGATCACCAGTGTCAATGGTCGCGGCCCACTAGTTAAAACTATAATGGTCGCCAGACCAAGGCCTTCTGTCGCCTAGACGGCTAAACAAAGGACCCTAGCCTGGGGCCGGTTTCCATAAACTTTGTCTAGTAGCCCCCATAGCACTAACAGACAAGTGGAGCCCGCCAGCAAACACTACTCACCCAACCTGGAACGCACCGCTCCTCACAACAGCGGCATGTCCGACAGTTCAGCTGTGGCCTGACAGGTTTCACCCCAACAAACACAGCAAGGAACTGCAGTTGAGAAGCATGCAGCGGCGTGCTCCCAATACGAAAACCGGTGGAGGGTTTGTAGAATGATCATCATCTTCTAGACACTCCAGTACGAAGACAATATCGCCGTATTTTCTCGAAAATAGTGAGAGAGAAAATAAAGATATGATGTCAACGTATCCTTGTTTCCCAAGCTGTTCCTAATCCAATTTCTTCCATCATGGTGTCAAGTGTGGGGATCTACCGAGGCACCTCTTCCTTGTGGTGAAAGCGAGAAGGAGGAGAGCAGGTGACCACACACCTGCTTATGAAGGTAAGCTGATGAGGGGTGTGGTCAGACTAATACTGGTATTAGAGGTACATTTGTGGTTTATTCAGTACGCGTGCACGTACGCGAGATAGTGCAGAAGGCGATGCCAAGCTAAGCCACTAACGATACAGAACTGTAAGTCACAGTAACTGAACATATTTGAGTTGACACCACTTGAGAACCTTAAGTCACAGTAACTGAACATATTTGAACTGCCTTAACTGAGAACTGTAAGTCACAGTAACTGAACATATTTGAGTTGACACCACTTGAGAACCTTAAGTCACAGTAACTGAATATATTTGAATTGCCTTAACTGAGAACTGTAAGTCACAGTAACTGAACATATTTGAGTTGACACCACTTGAGAACCTTAAGTCACAGTAACTGAATATATTTGAATTGCCTTAACTGAGAACTGTAAGTCACAGTAACTGAACATATTTGAGTTGACTCCACTTGAGAACTGTAAGTCAGAGTAACTGACCATATTTGATTTGACTTAACTGAGAACCTTAAGTCACAGTAACAGACCATATTTGAGTTGCCTTAACTGAGAATTGTAAGTCTTAGCCAACTGAAAACATTTGAGTTTATCAACGTAAAAAAATTGAGGCCATGTATGGCCTCAATTTTTTTAAGTTCTGGAAACTTATTCGGGTTTACAGTGTGCCTAGGGGGTCTAACGACCATCCCTAGGCATGGTTTATTGTTCACAAACCACTCCTGCGCGTGATGTAATGCTTAATTAACGTCTGTATAAAGCTAGGTATTAGACTGACAGCGTATGCCTCTAGATAGGGAGGTGGCTGACGTCTGCGCTGCGGGCGTTCTAGCTCGGGAGAGCTGCTTGGGGAGTGTTCACCGCTGGCCATGGTTAATATCAATATTATTAGATATTATACAACGGCATGCAAATTTCTCGATTCTGATTGGCTGAAACAGTCATTTTACACGTCTTTATTGGCAACAATTCCACGCTGCTGGCCCAGGACCCGCCCACAACCGAACCACATCACATCACTCCGCCGGATCACAAGAAGGTGGACAATAATCTTTACAAATGGATATGTTGATAGCGACTAAACGACTAAATATCAAGCGATTCTGTCACAGCGAATGTCTTAGTCGTTTAAACAATGTTGGATGATGTAATTGATGGGTCTTGAATCATTCTGTAACAAAAGAAAAATTGCGGATTGATTGATTGATTAATTTTCAATTTTTTTTTCAATTTTTTTTTCCTTTCGACTGTCAGCGCTCGCTCTAGTCTCCACCCACCGCCACCCCCCCCCCCCCCCCCCCCCCACACACACACACACACACACACACACACACACACACACACACACACACACGCACACACACACACACACACACACACACACACACACACACACACACACACACACACAGACACTCTGCCTGCAACGCGGGGGATAGTCAGAGAGCTGGGTGCTGCGTTGTTCTAAGTGAGCATGGCCTATTGAGTTGATTGATTGATTGATTGCTAATTTTATTACTGTACGCTTGGTTTCCAACTGGTTAAGTTTAGGCCCTCTACAGTAGGTTTAAAAAAATAAATAAAAGAATAGGGCGAAGAAAACGTTTTTTTCCTATAGGGCAAAGAAAACGTTTAAATTTGTTTTACCTACTTTATATAGAAGCATCTAAGAATGAAGTTCTATGGAAAGTAGGTCTGCATTCCCTTAACAATTGTGTGTATTGAGCCGTACTGTATTGTACCCATTCTGCATCTGGTAATACAATTTTCAATCAATCATTCCAATAATACACAGTTGGATGTGTTAGTTGGTTGGATGCACTTCAAGCTGCTTCCACATGAGGCAACTTCTCTCAATCATTCCAATAACACACAGTTGGATGTGTTAGTTTGGTTGGATGCACTTCAAGCTGCTTCCACATGGAGGCAACTTGTCTTTTATGTAGTTGTGGGAACTACTTTTTCTGGCGGATGGTTTTTTCAATAAATCTTCGATTAATGTGTGTTTATTGTATAGAAATAAGGTTGGATGAATCTGGCAGTTGTATAAAAGCTTTACACCACTTGCAGTCGTGATTTGTGAACAATAAACCATGCCTAGGGGGGTCTAACGACCACCCCTAGGCATGGTTTATTGTTCACAAACCACTCCTGCGCGTGATGTAATGCTTAATTAACGTCTGTATAAAGCTAGGTATTAGACTGACAGCGTATGCCTCTAGATAGGGAGGTGGCTGACGTCTGCGCTGCGGGCGTTCTAGCTCGGGAAAGCTGCTTGGGGAGTGTTCACCGCTGGCCATGGTTAATATCAATATTATTAGATATTATACAACGGCATGCAAATTTCTCGATTCTGATTGGCTGAAACAGTCATTTTACACGTCTTTATTGGCAACAATTCCACGCTGCTGGCCCAGGACCCGCCCACAACCGAACCACATCACATCACTCCGCCGGATCACAAGAAGGTGGACAATAATCTTTACAAATGGATATGTTGATAGCGACTAAACGACTAAATATCAAGCGATTCTGTCACAGCGAATGTCTTAGTCGTTTAAACAATGTTGGATGATGTAATTGATGGGTCTTGAATCATTCTGTAACAAAAGAAAAATTGCGGATTGATTGATTGATTAATTTTCAATTTTTTTTTAAATTTTTTTTTCCTTTCGACTGTCAGCGCTCGCTCTAGTCTCCACCCACCGCCACCCCCCCCCCCCCCCCCCCCCCCCCACACACACACACACACACACACACACACACACACACACACACACACACACACACACACACACACACACACACACAGACACTCTGCCTGCAACGCGGGGGATAGTCAGAGAGCTGGGTGCTGCGCTGTTCTAAGTGAGCATGGCCTATTGAGTTGATTGATTGATTGATTGATTGCTAATTTTATTACTGTACGCTTGGTTTCCAACTGGTTAAGTTTAGGCCCTCTACAGTAGGTTTAAAAAAATAAATAAAAGAATAGGGCGAAGAAAAAGTTTTTTTCCTATAGGGCAAAGAAAACTTTTTAATTTGTTTTACCTACTTTATATAGAAGCATCTAAGAATGAAGTTCTATGGAAAGTAGGTCTGCATTCCCTTAACAATTGTGTGTATTGAGCCGTACTGTATTGTACCCATTCTGCATCTGGTAATAAAATTTTCAATCAATCATTCCAATAATACACAGTTGGATGTGTTAGTTGGTTGGATGCACTTCAAGCTGCTTCCACATGAGGCAACTTCTCTCAATCATTCCAATAATACACAGTTGGATGTGTTAGTTTGGTTGGATGCACTTCAAGCTGCTTCCACATGGAGGCAACTTGTCTTTTTTGTAGTTGTGGGAACTACTTTTTCTGGCGGATGGTTTTTTCAATAAATCTTCGATTAATGTGTGTTTATTGTATAGAAATAAGGTTGGATGAATCTGGCAGTTGTATAAAAGCTTTACACCACTTGCAGTCGTGATTTGTGAACAATAAACCATGCCTAGGGGGGTCTAACGACCCTCGGCTGCGCCTCGGGCCTAACGACCACCCCTAGGCATGGTTTATTGTTCACAAACCACTCCTGCGCGTGATGTAATGCTTAATTACACTGATATTCATCCGGCTCGAAGGACCAATTGTAACTGAGGGGTACAATTCCCTGACTGTATTGAGAGTATGGTATCATTAAACCACTACTTAGTTATGTACTTTAATTACTGGCCATACAGTACACGGTATATCTGGTGAACACCCACACAAGAATACAACAATGACACTAAAGTTCTATTTGGAGGGATTTATTATTATAGTAGCAATGGTAGGTTACAGAATGAGAATTATACTTGCGCTTATATGGCGAAGAACACTTAAGTAGGTCAAGAGCGTAAGTCCATGAGCATAATAAGATGGGTATAACTGACGCCACCTGTAGCATAAGAATTACATAAGGCACACTCGTAGTCAGCTGGAGATACTAGGGGGTTCCCTCCGGTTGTAAGCCAGCAGGGGAGAGGAATGTTCGGGAGCAAAGTCTGAATCAACGCGGAATAAAGAAGCTCCAGCTACGGGAGGCGGTACATTACTCCCTTGATCGGCAGACAAAAGCAACAGCTACAATCCAAGTATGCTCGACAGCATGGACGAAAGCCAGCCAGCCTCTGTGGTCCTAGAGGCGGGCTCGATGGTGCTCCTCACAGGGTAGATCCCACACAGCAGTGGGGTAGACGGTTCTCTGCTCCAGCAGCCACAGTACCAAAGCAATATAATCCAGCCGGAAAAGGCTCTGCATTCGCCGGTGTAGATTCTCCTGTGCACTATACTTCACATTTAACTAGGTTGAACTTGACGTTATTTCACTAAACTCTGACACTTTTACTATCCTATTCGCACATATTATAAGTGCTCTATTTAGACGCAAGGTTGCTCACTTCACTTGGTCGTTGACTCGTGGTGAAGGCTTCAACTTTGGGATAAGACTACTGCTGTATCCACCTGCGACGTATTTATACGTAAGGTGAATAATCTAGTGCCAACCTCAGTTCTGTCTCGTATTACTGCGCAAACCTGGACATGTTGAGACATGTCTTAGCGGTAGCTTTGAACTTGCCATTGGGGGGTATGGTCGTTGGCGCCTAGGGGTCGCTGTCCAATAGGAGAACGAGTATTATGGTCTGGTTTGTACCTAGGTAAAGGGATATTCCGTGTATATATACAAAGAATATACAAGGGATATCAAACGATATACAAATATTATACATGGGATCTCAAGCAATAAATATATATATTCGGTTTAATCTGACCCTTTGTAACAAGTAGGGTGGCGAGAGTAGGGGAGAAGAGGGAGGGGGGATGTAAGGGGTGATAGCTGGGGTACCGGTCGAGGTTACAGTAGAGCAGCTGGTGGAAAAGCTAAAGGAGGACGGGCGTAATGGCATAGTTAAGAGTGCAGAAAGGATGAAGAGGGGAGCAGAGAGGGCAGTGACGGAGACGGTAGTGATTACGTTTGAGGGTGGGGTTGTTCCTAGGGAGGTGTTTGTAGGGTGTAGGATGTATAGGGTTAGGGAATTTGTTCAGAATCCTCTTAGGTGCTATAGGTGCCAGGAGTTTGGCCATATAGCTACCACGTGTAGGAAGGGGCTGAGGTGCGCTAGGTGTGGCGGGGAACATGACTATGGGAAGTGTGGAGAGGGAGTGAAGCCGATGTGCTGTAGTTGTGGTGGGGAGCATAGTGTAGCGTTTAGGGGGTGTGAGGTGATGAAGAAGGAGGTCGCGGATCGGAGAGTGAGAAGGGAGGGTAAGTTGTCATATGCTGAGGCGGTTAGCAGGGTAGGACAGGGCAGACAAGAAAGGGCGCAGGGGGTTGAAGGAGGGCATTTGGCAGAGAGGGTAGAGCAGGAGGAAAGAGAGAGGGGAAAGGAGGAGAAATTAGGTATTGTGGCCTTCGTGGCAGGGGTAGTTACTGGTATGGCAGAGGCTAAGGGTAAAACAGCGATGGTGAAGATGATTGTTAGGATAGCGGTTCAACAACTGGGAATGGAAGGTCTGGACTGGGAGGAGGTGGTTAGGGAATTGGCTGTGGGGGCTGAGAGGGACAAAGCAGCCCAGAATAAGATTGCAGGGGGCAAGGAGGGTCCCGCGGAGGGGGGCTCAGACAGGAAGTAGCAGCATTAGCTGCACTCCAATGGACAATGTAGTTGATGACGGGGTCCAGTAGAAGAAGAAGAAGAAGGTGAAGAAGAAGAAGAAGAAGAAGAAGAAGAAGAAGAAGAAGAAGAAGAAGAAGAAGAAGAAGAAGAAGAAGAAGAAGAAGAAGAAGAAGAAGAAGAAGAAGAAGAAGAAGAAGAAGAAGAAGAAGAAGAAGAAGAAGAAGAAGAAGAAGAAGAGCCCATAAAAAGAATTGCGGAGGGCAGTAATACGCCACGATGCGTCTACACTGCCGGAAATTCAAATAAGAAGAAGAAGAAGAAGATCTCATTGTGCATCTTGAAACAGTACTGAACAGTACTGAACAGATAGACTAAACAACATAGATTGAAGCCTGCATTTCTCAACCAAGGTGCCTTGCCGACCGTTTTGCTGTGGAAAGGTGAGTGTCCACAACGGCTAGCTAGCTGTTCTACTTGAAAACTGAATGTTAATATTGAATCAGACAATATTGAATACTGAATGTTAATATCAGACCATATTGAATAATGAATGTTAATTCAGGTTGACATCATTTGACAGTTGACAGGGGGCTGGCAAGTTAAAAGAAAAAATATTAATTTAATCAGATTAATCACTTTATTCAAATTGAGGATTTAATTTGAGGATATAAAAAAAAATATATGTATAAAAGAAATATGAGAATACATTTCTTTATTTAAATTCTTTTATTAAAAATGAAGGTTCGAACGTCCGTTCAAAGAACCCTGACGAAGTTTGAATCCCAAAAACAGGCTTCGGGGACAGCCTTACCATACATAATTATTTATATTATTCAAATGGAACTCAAACATGTTCCATTGCGATGTCACAGTATGATGTCATAATAGAACATTCTAGAACATTTGTGATGTCACAGTATGATGTCATAATAGACCATTCTAGAACATTTGTGATGTCACAGTATGATGTCATAATCAAACATTCTAGAACATTTGTGATGTCACCGTATGATGTCATAATAGGACATTCTAGAACATTTGTGATGGCACAGTATGATGTCATAATAGGATATTCTAGAACATTTGTGTTCTATATATATTCAACAATTCTCTCGCCAAGAATCCTCGAAGAAGCAGGCCATGCCGTATGTTCGTGGGGGGAGGCTGTTGTTTGGAGAGGAAGACAGAAGTGCGGCCTGTTCATGTGGGAGGATGGATTGGGAGAGATGCGCCGAGTGGCGGCGTCTGCGTCCGTCGGAACTGTGCAGCGAAGACATGCGTGGGAGCAGTAGTCGGTGGTGGGATGCGGAAGAAGTGGCTGTGAGAGATCAGGAACAGCGAAGGCCTTGCGATTGGTGGCCCCGGCCTGTGAGCAGCTACCCAGGGTATTGGGAGGATCGTGATGGAAGTAAATGGTGTGAGAAGGGCGAGGAAGATAGCGAAAGGGAACAGGCAGATATGGAGCTAACGACCGATAACGGAGAGGGAAGTGAGAAGGAGGCCTCGGAGATGGTGGAAGACAAAGGGAAGGAGTCGGATGGTGTAAAGAAGAAGAAGAAGGAAGAGGAAGAACGGGAGAGGGAGGAGGAGGGGTGGGATACGGTGAGGAAGAAGAGGAAGAAGCGGACGGAGAGGAACGACAGCGATGGGGATAGTGAGAGTAGGGGGGAGGAGAGGGGGGGAGAAGGGGGGAAGAGGAAGAAAGGGGGGGACGATAGCTCAAGTGGTCCGGGAGACGAGGGTGCAGGAAAAGATGTGGCAAAAGCGGAAGTGATCCATATAGTGGTCAGGCTTGAGGGGGAGAGGGATGAGAGGAAAGTAGGTAGGCTCGAGTGGCCCAAACTCATTGCCGAGCGATTAGGAGAGGTAAAGTACGTGAACGTTTTGTGGGATGGGAATCTGGCCGTAGGGTGTGGTAGTGAGGGGCAGGTGGAGGTGGCTAGGAAGATGCAGAGCATTGGGGGGGTGGGTATAAGTAAGGTGGCGAGAGTAGGGGAGAAGAGGGGGGGGGGATGTAAGGGGGTGATAGTTGGGGTACCGGTCGAGGTTACAGTAGAGCAGCTGGTGGAAGAGCTAAAGGAGGACAGGCGTAATGGCATAGTTAAGAGTGCAGCAAGGATGAAGAGGGGAGCGGAGAGGGCAGTGACGGGGACGGTAGTGATTACGTTTGAGGGTGGGGTTGTTCCTAGGGAGGTATTAGTAGGGCGTAGGATGTATAGGGTTAGGGAATTTGTTCATAATCCTCTTAGGTGCTATAGGTGCCAGGGGTTTGGCCATATAGCTACCACGTGTATGAAGGGGATGAGGTGCGCTAGGTGTGGCGGGGAACATGAATATGGGAAATGTGGAGAGGGAGTGAAGCCGAGGTGCTGTAGTTGTGGTGGGGAGCACAGTGTAGCGTTTCGGGGGTGCGAGGTGATGATGAAGCAGGTCGCGGATCGGAGAGAGAGAAGGGAGGGTAAGTTGACGTATGCTGGGGCGGTTAGCAGGGCAGGACAGGGGAGCCAAGAAAGGGTGCAGGGGGTTGAAGGAGGGCATTTGGCAGTGAGGGTAGAGCAGGTGGAAAGAGACAGGGGAAGGGAGGAGAAATTAGGTATTGTGGCCTTCGTGGCAGGGGTAGTTACTGGTATGGCAGAGGTTACGGGTAGAACAGAGATGGTGAAGATGATTGTTAGGATAGCGGTTCAACATCTGGGATTGGAAGGTCTGGACTGGAAGGAGGTGTGTAAAGAATTGGCTGAGGGGGCTGCGAGGGACAAGGCTGCGAGGGACAAAGCAGCCCAGGATAAGATAGCAGGGGGCAAGGAGGGTCCCACGGAGGGGGGCTCAGACAGGAAGTAGCAGCAGTAGCTGCACTCCAATGGACAATGTAGTTGATGACGGGGTCCAGTAGAAGAAGAAAAAGAAGGTGAAGAAGGAGAAGAAGGAGAAGAAGAAGAGCCCATAAAAAGAATTGCGGAGGGCAGTAATACGCCTCGATGCGTCTACTCTGCCGGAAATTCAAATAAGAAGAAGAAGAAGAAGAAGAGCCCATAAAAAGAATTGCGGAGGGCAGTAATACGCCACGATGCGTCTACTCTGCCGGAAATTCAAATAAGAAGAAGAAGAAGATCTCATTGTGCATCTTGAGACAGGTTAGATAGACTGTCTATCCTACAACACATAGACTGAAACCTGCATTTCTCAACCAAGGTGCCTTGCAGACCATTTTGCTGTGGAAAGGTGAGTGTCCACAACGGCTAGCTAGCTGTTATGGTACCTTGTGTATACTGCACCTGTGTATACTGTTTACTATACTTTACTCATAGTATATATTCAGATTCTAATTCTTTATTGCCCAATTCATTAATTAAGATTATGCATCTTGGACATAATTCAAACAAACATGCACACTTCTAATGACTGTATTATTGATAGAAAATAGCTTTGAAATTGACACAACAAACTAGAATGAATGAAAGACCTTTGATCCAAGCTCTCAATACTGAATTGATTCATTTTGGGTCTCAAGATGAGAACATTTACAAGCTCTGCTCTGTTTCTCCAGTGATCAACAATGGTGTCACATCAACTCATCACCATTCTGGATGACTTGAAGGAGGAGGAGCTGAAGAAGTTCATGTTTTATTTAAAGGATAAAGGGCATGGCTACATTCCCATCCCAACATGCCGGCTAGAGAACGCTATCAGACTGGATATGATGGAGGTGATGGTGCAGACCTATGGTCCTGATGGAGCTCTGAAGACTACAGAGGAGATACTGAAGCTGGTTGGCAGGAATGATCTGGTGGCAGATCTACAAACAGGTATTCTTGTCAGCCTGTCTAGATGTGTTCCAGCTGTCTTCTCTGTTCTGTGTAGATGTGTTCCAGCTGTCTTCTCTGTTCTGTGTAGATGAGTTCCAGCTGTCTTCTCTCTTCTGTGTAGATGTGTTCCAGCAGTCTTCTCTGTTCTCTGTAGATGTGTTCCAGCTGTCTTCTCTGTTCTGTGTAGATGTGTTCCAGCTGTCTTCTCTGTTCTGTGTAGATGTGTTCCAGCTGTCTTCTCTGTTCTGTGTAGATGTGTTCCAGCTGTCTTCTCTGTTCTCTGTAGATGTGTTCCAGCTGTCCTCTCTGTTCTGTGTAGATATGTTCCAGCTGTCCTCTCTGTTCTGTGTAGATGTGTTCCAGCTGTCTTCTCTGTTCTGTCTAGATATGTTCCAGCTGTCTTCTCTGTTCTGTCTAGATGTGTTCCTGCTGTCTTCTCTGTTCTCTGTAGATGTGTTCCAGCTGTCCTCTCTGTTCTGTGTAGATGTGTTCCAGCTGTCTTATCTGTTCTGTGTAGATGTGTTCCAGCTGTCTTCTCTGTTCTGTGTAGATGTGTTCTTACTTATTTTGTCTTATTTGTTCTCCAGCAGTCAGGGATGAGACAGGATCAACCTCCAAAGCATCTGGACCCATTGCAACTGGTAAATTAAATATGAATTCTAAATGAATTGATCCTGATGTACAGTAGGTGGAGAGACTCTAGTGACGATTGATTTTCGTAAATGATCTGTCTGCTGAATAAAAGTGGCCATTTCTGCCTGACATCAGAAAGGAAGCTGTTTGACCTGAAGAAATATTCTGCATCAGAGGAGGGTCTTCTGGGACTGCTGCCAATGGTCAAAGCCTGCAGTACAGCTCTGTAAGTATTCTGTCTAGATAATTAACAGCTCTGTAAGTGTTCTGTCATATTGAGATAATGAATTGTTCTGTCTAGATCATATCTAGATAATTAACAGCTCGATAAGTGTTCTGTAATATCTAGATCATTTAGTGTTCTGTCTAGATAATATGTAGAAAATGAAGTGTTCTGTCTAGATACTATCTATTCTAGATAATAGGTGTGCTGTCTAGATAATGTCTAGGTAATATCTAGATAATTAACAGCTCGATAAGTGTTCTGTGATATCTAGATCATTTAGTGTTCTGTCTAGATAATATGTAGAAAATGAAGTGTTCTGTCTAGATACTATCTATTCTAGATAATAGGTGTGCTGTCTAGATAATGTCTAGGTAATATTCCCTTGATTCAATTCTGAAAGTAATTTCTGAAAGAAATGCTCTGAAGATGCTCTGTAATGTAATGTTAAATAGCGACCTCTAGGAAAAAAGCCCTGTTTGGTATTGTACTTTGTTTACATTTTTTGTTTTTGGTCTAATGTGTGGGTTGGAGTTTAGTAACTTATTATACAGTGAATTTCTCAAGACCTCTTCTCTGGAGGCTGAGATGTGACCAGTAATATCAACCCCTCCCCATATCCCCACCCAACTCCATCTATATAGGTAGAACAAGTTTAAGAGGTGTAGCAGGTAGATATATAGGTAGAACAAGTTTGAGAGGTGTAGCAGGCAGATATACATGTAGAACAAGGTTAAGAGGTGTAGCAGGTATATATATAGGTAGAACAAGGTTAAGAGGTGTAGCAGGCAGCTATACAGGTAGAACAAGTTTGAGAGGTGTAGCAGGTAGATATATAGGTAGAACTAGTTTAAGAGGTCTAGCAGGTAGATATATAGGTGGAAACAAGTTTGAGAGGTGTAGCAGGTAGATATATAGGTGGAAACAAGTTTGAGAGGTGTAGCAGGTAGATATATAGGTGGAAACAAGTTTGAGAGGTGTAGCAGGTAGATATATAGGTGGAAACAAGTTTGAGAGGTGTAGCAGGTAGATATACAGGTAGAACAAGTTTAAGAGGTGTAGCAGGTATATATATAGGTAGAACAAGTTTAAGAGGTGTAGCAGGTAGATATATAGGTAGAACAAGTTTAAGAGGTGTAGCAGGTAGATATATAGGTAGAACAAGTTTGAGAGGTGTAGCAGGTAGATATATAGGTAGAACAAGGTTAAGAGGTGTAGCAGGTAGATATACAGGTAGAACAAGGTTAAGAGGTGTAGCAGGTATATATACAGGTAGAACAAGGTTAAGAGGTGTAGCAGGTAGATATACAGGTAGAACAAGTTTAAGAGGTGTAGCAGGTAGATATACAGGTAGAACAAGGTTAAGAGGTGTAGCAGGTAGATATATAGGTGGAACAAGTTTAAGAGGTGTAGCAGGTAGATATAAAGGTAGAACAAGTTTGAGAGGTGTAGCAGGTAGATATATAGGTATAACAAGTTTGAGAGGTGTAGCAGGTAGATATATAGGTGGAAACAAGTTTGAGAGGTGTAGCAGGGAGATATACAGGTAGAACAAGGTTAAGAGGTGTAGCAGGTATATATACAGGTAGAACAAGTTTAAGAGGTGTAGCAGGTAGATATATAGGTGGAAACAAGTTTGAGAGGTGTAGCAGGTAGATATATAGGTAGAACAAGTTTAAGAGGTGTAGCAGGGAGATATACAGGTAGAACAAGTTTAAGAGATGTAGCAGGTAGATATATAGGTAGAACAAGTTTGAGAGGTGTAGCAGGTAGATATATAGGTAGAACAAGTTTAAGAGGTGTAGCAGGTAGATATACAGGTAGAACAAGTTTAAGAGGTGTAGCAGGTAGATATATATGTAGAACAAGTTTAAGAGGTGTAGCAGGTAGATATACAGGTAGAACAAGTTTAAGAGGTGTAGCAGGTATATATACAGGTAGAACAAGTTTGAGAGGTGTAGCAGGTATATATACAGGTAGAACAAGTTTAAGAGGTGTAGCAGGTATATATACAGGTAGAACAAGTTTAAGAGGTGTAGCAGGTAGATATACAGGTAGAACAAGTTTAAGAGGTGTAGCAGGTATATATATAGGTAGAACAAGGTTAAGAGGTGTAGCAGGTATATATATAGGTAGACCAAGTTTAAGAGGTGTAGCAGGTAGATATACAGGTAGAACAAGTTTAAGAGGTGTAGCAGGTATATATACAGGTAGAACAAGTTTAAGAGGTGTAGCAGGTATATATACAGGTAGAACAAGGTTAAGAGGTGTAGCAGGTAGATATATAGGTAGAACAAGTTTAAGAGGTGTAGCAGGTATATATATAGGTAGAACAAGTTTAAGAGGTGTAGCAGGGAGATATACAGGTAGAACAAGTTTAAGAGGTGTAGCAGGGAGATATACAGGTAGAACAAGGTTAAGAGGTGTAGCAGGTAGATATATAGGTAGAACAAGTTTAAGAGGTGTAGCAGGTAGATATACAGGTAGAACAAGTTTAAGAGGTGTAGCAGGTAGATATATAGGTAGAACAAGTTTAAGAGGTGTAGCAGGCAGATATACAGGTAGAACAAGGTTAAGAGGTGTAGCAGGTAGATATATAGGTAGAACAAGGTTAAGAGGTGTAGCAGGTAGATATATAGGTAGAACAAGTTTAAGAGGTGTAGCAGGTATATATACAGGTAGAACAAGTCCTGTTCCCCCCCACGGGGTCGGTACCGACCCCTTTTTGACATTATTATCATATATTAATATTTTTATGAGTGATGCAATAAATTTGCGTTTTTTAAATCAAACATTTTCAAGTATTATTATCACTACTATGTCACAAATACATGTAGAATGTAAAACGTTAGGTTGGCAATAGTTTAGCAATAGGTTAAAAGTGAGTTTTTATCATTTTAAGTTTTTATTGTTCAGTCGCGTTTTTGAGCGGAAGCGGAAATGGAAATGTTGAACCATGGGAATTGTAGTTTCTTTGCGGCCATTTTGAAGATCGCCTCGCCAGCTATCTGCCAGTGTCGGAATTTCTCAAAACTACACTTCCTGTGGTCTGCTATGGACGTTCAAAGTTCGGCGTTCTGAAGGAATCATATCAATAATTGTTATGATTCGCGATAATAAGCTACAAAAGGTAACGTTTTTGACAAATATTGAAACGCAGTCAGTTTCTCCACACTATTGTAATCATGTAGGAATAATTAGATCTGAAATTAGTTACAGAATGATTACACTGTGGGAGAAATAAAAAAGTACAGTCGATTACATTAAATATCTGTATATGTTATTACGCATGCCTGGTGATACTATATCCAAATTGAACTCGGCCATTTGAAAGATACTATATGTATATATATATATAAATGTGCGAATTGGCTATAATAAGGTAATGTATAAGCATATATTCTATATTCTATAATAATATTTCAAATTGCATTGGTCCGGATGGGAGAATTCAGTACTGTATATACAAAACCTTCAATTTTATCATCTTCCCTTTATTAATTTCCTTAGATCTTTTGTACACATGATCTCAAGAGGGTACTGAATTAGCTCAGTGGCAGTTTTTTAAGTTTGGTCATTATTATCATGGTTTTATTCACTGTCAAAGATGAAAAGAAAAATAATAATTCATATTTTCCTTTGTTTCATCAGAATTTAAGCAAGCCTAGTAATAGACACAATATTTCTGACACTGAGAATACATTCATTGAGGTCCATAGATGTTCCTAGATACCAAGAATATGCAAATAGCCCTTGTAGAAGTGGAGCAATATTCCATTTACCTAGGTATACATTTTATGCAGATTTTCACCTGGGGTGGAACAGGTTAAGAGGTGTAGCAGGGAGATGTATTGGATTTAAATAATTATAATAATAATAAATACTATTAATTAATTCGCAAATCTCTCCTTTCCGATATAAGGAGCCGTTGAATCTGTTTGCACACGGTCCTTCATGCCCTCATAAGTAGCTGGCTGGGCATTTCTGTATGCAAATTCGAACTTCTTATGAGGAAACATATGAGAATGTTAGTGAACTAGGCTGGGTTTTGTTCCTGTGGATTTGTGGGAGTAAATACTAAATTGGGGTTGACTTAGTATGGAGTACTGTATATTTGCACAGGATATACTTAGGTTAGTTATATATAATATTGTGCCAGTAATAGACCAAGGATAGTTAGTTATATTTGTACCAGGCTTAGGTTAGAGGTATACACATTTGAACTGAGGCAGACTTAGAATAGATTTATGTTCTGTATTTATACCAAAGTCAAGTCAAGTCAAGTCAAGAGTTTTAATTGTCACGGCATACAAGTATACAATGAACAACCTCAGCCAGATAGAGATTTGTAGACCTGGGATAGTATGGAGTTATGCATATTTGTACCAGGGTAGACTTAGGATAGTGTTAGGTCTGTATATTTATACCAAGGTGGGCTATACATACACACATATTTACATTATTCATTATTCATTGATTATTATTGTTAGGGTTTGAAACTGAATAGGCAGGACCTGGGCTCGGAGCTCCTGTACAGCAGCCGCAGCCGCACCTAACTGTAGGCTGTGGTCGTTGGTCAATTCAATCTGGACCGCCAACGCTGTTCTGACTCTGTCTGTGTCGGCTGAGGTCGTCATGGTCGGGTCGTAATGTTAGGGTTTGAAACCGACCTCAACAGCACGGCACAGACAGGTAGTTCAGAGTTAGCCAAACACTAGGGCGTATTTATTACAGAATCAAAAAGAGCCAAATAACAATTCTGAATCAACAAAAAAGGAGAATGCCTTCGGCAGAGTTGTCTGCGGCTCTGCAGATCCTCCCGGTGTTTAGAGGTGGGGAATCGGCGTAGGCGCCGCTGCGGCTCTGCAGATACTCCCAGATCCAACTCGGAGTGGAAACGGAGAGAGAGAGAGAGAGATCAACAACAACAGTCCAACAGTACACAGAGGCAGTGCAGTTCAGTCCTCCCTTAGCTGAGTCCAGTATGAAATACAAGTGACTTGATCTTCGGTGTAAACTACACACAAGTTAGCTGAGTCCAGTACAAAACAAAACGGTACTTCTTCAGTGTTATCCAAACACACAATTTAGCTGAATCCAGTACAAAACAAAACGGTACTTCTTCAGTGTTATCCAAACACACAATTTAGCTGAGTCCAGTACAAAACAAAAACGGTATTTCTTCAGTGTTATCCAAACACACAAAAACAGATAATCCAAAAAGGTTTGTTTCCAAAACTCACCAAAGCGCAAATGCGTAAAGCGGGCAACGAGGCGCAGCTCCAAACGGATGATCAAGATATTCACCAGCGGCGATCCAAAGATGTCCTGGAGGGAAAGTAGACGAGGCACAACAACGGGGGGAAGACAGGCAGTAGCAGTAGTAATCAAAACGACCCGACAACGATTGAAAGAAGGTCAGAGTATATGAAGCCTCTGGAGCGCTAATCACAAACTATGACAGGTGCGTGATGGAATTGGTAATCGCTCCTGAAGCGTGTGGCGGGGAATGCACCAATCAACACAGTACCTTGAAGAAGCGTGTGGCGGGGAACGAGCCAATCCTCACAGTACCCCCCCCTCCACGGGAGCCACCCGGCGACCAGCCCGACCCGGCTCGTCCGGATGGGAACGATGGAAGTCGGTGATCAGGCTGGGGTCCATGATGAGCTGGCGGGAGACCCAGCTCCGTTCCTCCGGGCCGTATCCCTCCCAGTCCACCAGGTACTGGAACCCCCGACCCCGCCGTCGGACGCCCATCAGCTGCCGGACTTGCCACTGGGGGTGACCGTCCACCATCTCGGGAGGAGGCGGGTCCGGAGCAGGAGGCATCAGGGGACTGAGAGAGACAGGCTTAACCCGGGACACATGGAAAACGGGGTGAATGCGCATGGACGCAGGAAGCTTAAGACTCACCGCCGCCGGACTGAGTACCTTCAGAACCTCAAAAGGACCGACGAACCGGGGGTTAAGCTTCTTGGCCGAGGACCGAAGCGGAAGGTCCTTTGCGGACAGCCACACCCTCTGCCCAGGGTGGTACGTCGGCACAGGGACCCGGCGCCAGTCAGCCCCACGACTGGCGCGCTCCGATGACCGGAGCAGCGCAGTCCTGGTGATCTCCCAGACCCGACGGCACCGGTCGAGATGGTCCTGTACGGAGGGAACTGCCACCTCCGACTCCTGTGCAGGGAAAAGAGGGGGTTGGTAGCCCAGGGATATCTCAAAAGGTGAGAGGCCGGTGGCGGAACTGACCATGGAGTTGATGGAGTACTCGACCCAGGGAAGGAACCGGCTCCAAGAAGCGGGTTTCTCGGCAGCCACACACCGAAGAGCAGACTCCACGCTCTGGTTCATCCTCTCCGTTTGTCCGTTAGTCTGGGGATGATAACCAGAGGAAAGACTGACCGTTGCCCCCAATCCCTTGCAAAAAGCCCGCCATACCTGGGAAGTGAACTGGGGCCCCCGGTCCGAGACGACGTCCTGGGGAAACCCATGGAGGCGGAACACGTGGCGTGTCAGGAGGTCCGCCGTCTCGGCCGCCGAGGGAAGCTTGGGAAGGGCCACGAGGTAAACCCCCTTGCTGAACCGGTCCACCACGGTCAGTAGGCACGTGTTCCCCTGGGAAGGAGGAAGACCCGTGATGAAGTCCAATGCCACATGGGACCAAGGGCGGCTCAGAATGGGAAGCGGCTGCAATAGCCCGGAGGGTGCCTGGTGGGAGGCCTTGCTGCGGGCGCAGACCGCGCAGGCCAGTACAAACTCCTTGACGTCGTTCCTCATGGTGGGCCACCAGAATCGACGAGCCAGGAAGGAGAACGTGCGATGACCGCCTGGGTGGCAGGCGAACCGGCTGGTATGGCCCCACTGGAGGACCCGGGACCAGACTGAGTCGGGGACGAAGAGGCGATGAACAGGTACATTGCCGGGAGCGTGATGGAAGCGTAGGGCACGCCTTACCACCCCCTCGATGCCCAAGGTGACCACTCCCACCACCCTGGCCTCTGGGAGGATGGGAGTCGGGTCCTCAGTGGTTGGAGCCCCCTTGGAGTGTAACCGGGACAGGGAGTCGGCCTTCGTGTTGCGGGAACCAGGGCGAAAAGTCAGCGAGAAATCGAACCGACTGAGGAAGCTGGCCCATCTTGCCTGCTGGCCGTTGAGGCGCTTGGAAGCACGGATGTACGTCAAGTTCTTGTGGTCCGTCCAAATGGTGAATGGTTCCTCGGCCCCCTCTAGCCAATGACGCCACTCCTCCAAGGCAGCCACGACCGCCAGCAGCTCCCGATTGCCGATGTCATAGTTCCTCTCGGCAGGGAGGAAACGACGTGAGTAGAAGGCGCACGGATGTACCTTCTGGTCCATTGCCGACCGCTGAGACAAGATAGCCCCTAGTCCAGTATCCGAGGCGTCCACCTCTACAATGAACTGTCTCTTGGGGTCTGGGTGGAGCAAGACCGGGGCGGTGGTAAACCTCTTCTTGAGGGAACGGAACGCAGCACACGCCGCTGGGGACCAGTCGAACGGCAGGGCGGGAGAGGTTAGCCTGGTAAGTGGTTCCGCCACCTGGCTGTAGTTCCGGATGAATCTTCGGTAGAAGTTGGCGAACCCGAGGAAGCTCTGTAGCTCCCTCCGAGAGGTGGGTTCCGGCCACTCCTCCACGGCCCGGATCTTGCTCGGGTCAGCTCGGGTCAAGCCGCTCTCCACGATGAAGCCCAGGTAATCGACGGAGTCGGAGTGAAATCGGCACTTCTCTGCCTTGCCGAAGAGCCGATTGTGGAGGAGGCGCTCCAGCACACGCCGGACATGCTGGATGTGTTCCTCGAGGGTCTTGGAGAAAATGAGGATGTCGTCTAGGTATACCACCACGAACTCCTCCAGCATGTCACGAAGGACGTCGTTCATGAGCGCCTGGAATACCGCCGGAGCGTTGGTGAGGCCGAACAGCATTACCAGGTACTCGTAGTGGCCCCTGGGAGTCTTGAAGGCGGTCTTCCATTCATCGCCCTCTCGGATACGGACCAGATGGTAGGCACTCCGGAGGTCCAGCTTGGTAAAGACGGTAGCCTGGGTGAGAGGCTCGAAGGTGGAGTTCATGAGAGGAAGAGGGTACTTGTTCTTAATGGTGATCTCGTTGAGCTGGCGATAGTCGATGCAGGGTCGAAGGTCTCCGTCCTTCTTCCCAACAAAAAAGAAACCGGCCGCCACCGGGGAGGAGGAAGGCCGAATGAGGCCTGCTTCCAAGGACTCAGAGATATATCTATCCATCGCTGCCTTCTCAGGGACGGTCAGACTGTAGAGGCGGCTGCCGGGAAGGGGAGCCCCTGAGCGGAGGTCGATGGCACAGTCGTAAGGCCGGAGAGCAGGTTAGTCATGTAAGCCACTCGGGCTCCCTCTGAAGTGAATCGGCTGGGTTGATGAAGAAAAACCAACTCACATTGCATGATGAATGTGGCACAATCCTCGAAGTTACCATTGAACAACCGTGGTTCGGAGAGACGGGGCTCCCGAGGTGCGGGATCGGGAGACGCGGGGCCCGCCACGGCTGCGGGTGGTGCTCTGGCCGAGACTCCTGAAGCAGGTGAGGTTACAAGCAGGGCGTTAAATGCTTCACTCAGAGTTTGTAATTGGTGAAGAATATCAGCCTGCTGATTACCCTGGGCTGTCTGCAGGGTAGCCAGAGAGCCAAGGGACTCCTGAATAGGCAGGACCTGGGCTCGGAGCTCCTGTACAGCAGCCGCAGCCGCACCTAACTGTAGGCTGTGGTCGTTGGTCAATTCAATCTGGACCGCCAACGCTGTTCTGACTCTGTCTGTGTCGGCTGAGGTCGTCATGGTCGGGTCGTAATGTTAGGGTTTGAAACCGACCTCAACAGCACGGCACAGACAGGTAGTTCAGAGTTAGCCAAACACTAGGGCGTATTTATTACAGAATCAAAAAGAGCCAAATAACAATTCTGAATCAACAGAAAAGGAGAATGCCTTCGGTAGAGTTGTCTGCGGCTCTGCAGATCCTCCCGGTGTTTAGAGGTGGGGAATCGGCGTAGGCGCCGCTGCGGCTCTGCAGATACTCCCAGATCCAACTCGGAGTGGAAACGGAGAGAGAGAGAGAGATCAACAACAGTCCAACAGTACACAGAGGCAGTGCAGTTCAGTCCTCCCTTAGCTGAGTCCAGTATGAAATACAAGTGACTTGATCTTCGGTGTAAACTACACACAAGTTAGCTGAGTCCAGTACAAAACAAAATGGTACTTCTTCAGTGTTATCCAAACACACAATTTAGCTGAGTCCAGTACAAAACAAAACGGTACTTCTTCAGTGTTATCCAAACACAAAATTTAGCTGAGTCCAGTACAAAACAAAAACGGTATTTCTTCAGTGTTATCGAAACACACAAAAACAGATAATCCAAAAAGGTTTGTTTCCAAAACTCACCAAAGCGCAAACGCGTAAAGCGGGCAACGAGGCGCAGCTCCAAACGGATGATCAAGATATTCACCAGCGGCGATCCAAAGATGTCCTGGAGGGAAAGTAGACGAGGCACAACAACGGGGGGAAGACAGGCAGTAGCAGTAGTAATCAAAACGACCCGACAACGATTGACCGAGTATATGAAGCCTCTGGAGCGCTAATCACAAACTATGACAGGTGCGTGATGGAATTGGTAATCACTCCTGAAGCATGTGGCGGGGAATGCACCAATCAACACAGTACCTTGAAGAAGCGTGTGGCGGGGAACGAGCCAATCCTCACAGTACCCCCCCCTCCACGGGAGCCACCCGGCGACCAGCCCGACCCGGCTCGTCCGGATGGGAATGATGGAAGTCGGTGATCAGGCCGGGGTCCATGATGAGCTGGCGGGACACCCAGCTCCGTTCCTCCGGGCCGTATCCCTCCCAGTCCACCAGGTACTGGAACCCCCGACCCCGCCGTCGGACGCCCATCAGCTGGCGGACTTGCCACTGGGGGTGACCGTCCACCATCTCGGGAGGAGGCGGGTCCGGAGCAGGAGGCATCAGGGGACTGAGAGAGACAGGCTTAACCCGGGACACATGGAAAACAGGGTGAATGCGCATGGACGCAGGAAGCTTAAGACTCACCGCCGCCGGACTGAGTACCTTCAGAACCTCAAAAGGACCGACGAACCGGGGGTTAAGCTTCTTGGCCGAGGACCGAAGCGGAAGGTCCTTTGCGGACAGCCACACCCTCTGCCCAGGGTGGTACGTCGGCCCAGGGACCCGGCGCCGGTCAGCCCCACGACTGGCGCGCTCCGATGACCAGAGCAGCGCAGTCCTGGTGATCTCCCAGACCAGACGGCACCGGTCGAGATGGTCCTGTACGGAGGGAACTGCCACCTCCGACTCCTGTGCAGGGAAAAGAGGGGGTTGGTAGCCCAGGGATATCTCAAAAGGTGAGAGGCCGGTGGCGGAACTGACCATGGAGTTGATGGAGTACTCGACCCAGGGAAGGAACCAGCTCCAAGAAGCGGGTTTCTCGGCAGCCACACACCGAAGAGCAGACTCCACGCTCTGGTTCATCCTCTCCGTTTGTCCGTTAGTCTGGGGATGATAACCAGAGGAAAGACTGACCGTTGCCCCCAATCCCTTGCAAAAAGCCCGCCATACCTGGGAAGTGAACTGGGGCCTCCGGTCCGAGACGACGTCCTGGGGAAACCCATGGAGGCGGAACACGTGGCGTGTCAGGAGGTCCGCCATCTCGGCCGCCGAGGGAAGCTTGGGAAGGGCCACGAGGTGAACCCCCTTGCTGAACCGGTCCACCACGGTCAGTAGGCACGTGTTCCCCTGGGAAGGAGGAAGATCCGTGATGAAGTCCAACGCCACATGGGACCAAGGGCGGCTCGGAATGGGAAGCGGCTGCAATAGCCCGGAGGGTGCCTGGTGGGAGGCCTTGCTGCGGGCGCAGACCACGCAGGCCAGTACAAACTCCTTGACGTCGTTCCTCAAGGTGGGCCACCAGAATCGACGAGCCAGGAAGGAGAACGTGCGATGAACGCCTGGGTGGCAGGCGAACCGGCTGGTATGGCCCCACTGGAGGACCCGGGACCGGACTGAGTCGGGGACGAAGAGGCGATGAACAGGTACATTGCCGGGAGCGTGATGGAAGCGTAGGGCACGCCTTACCACCCCCTCGATGCCCAAGGTGACCACTCCTACCACCCTGGCCTCTGGGAGGATGGGAGTCGGGTCCTCAGTGGTTGGAGCCCCCTTGGAGTGTAACCGGGACAGGGAGTCGGCCTTCGTGTTGTGGGAACCAGGGCGAAAAGTCAGCGAGAAGTCGAACCGACTGAGGAAGCTGGCCCATCTTGCCTGCCGGCCGTTGAGGCGCTTGGAAGCACGGATGTACGTCAAGTTCTTGTGGTCCGTCCAAATGGTGAATGGTTCCTCGGCCCCCTCTAGCCAATGACGCCACTCCTCCAAGGCAGCCACAACCGCCAGCAGCTCCCAATTGCCGATGTCATAGTTCCTCTCGGCAGGGAGGAAACGACGTGAGTAGAAGGCGCACGGATGTACCTTCTGGTCCGTTGCCGACCGCTGAGACAAGATAGCCCCTAGTCCAGTATCCGAGGCGTCCACCTCTACAATGAACTGTCTCTTGGGGTCTGGGTGGAGCAAGACCGGGGCGGTGGTGAACCTCTTCTTGAGGGAACGGAACGCAGCACACGCCGCTGGGGACCAGTCGAACGGCAGGGCGGGAGAGGTTAGCCTGGTAAGTGGTTCCGCCACCTGGCTGTAGTTCCGGATGAATCTTCGGTAGAAGTTGGCGAACCCGAGGAAGCTCTGTAGCTCCTTCCGAGAGGTGGGTTCCGGCCACTCCTCCACGGCCCGGATCTTGCGAGGGTCAGCTCGGGTCAAGCCGCTCTCCACGATGAAGCCCAGGTAATCGACGGAGTCGGAGTGAAATCGGCACTTCTCTGCCTTGACGAAGAGCCGATTGTGGAGGAGGCGCTCCAGCACACGGCGGACATGCTGGATGTGTTCCTCGAGGGTCTTGGAGAAAATGAGGATGTCGTCTAGGTATACCACCACGAACTTCTCCAGCATGTCACGAAGGACGTCGTTCATGAGCGCCTGGAATACCGCCGGAGCGTTGGTGAGGCCGAACGGCATTACCAGGTACTCGTAGTGGCCCCTGGGAGTCTTGAAGGCGGTCTTCTATTCATCGCCCTCTCGGATACGGACCAGATGGTAGGCACTCCGGAGGTCCAGCTTGGTAAAGACGGTAGCCTGGGTGAGAGGCTCGAAGGTGGAGTTCATGAGAGGAAGAGGGTACTTGTTCTTAATGGTGATCTCGTTGAGCTGGCGATAGTCGATGCAGGGTCGAAGGTCTCCGTCCTTCTTCCCAACAAAAAAGTAACCGGCCGCCACCGGGGAGGAGGAAGGCCAAATGAGGCCTGCTTCCAAGGACTCAGAGATATATCTATCCATCGCTGCCTTCTCAGGGACGGTCAGACTGTAGAGGCGGCTGCCGGGAAGGGGAGCCCCTGAGCGGAGGTCGATGGCACAGTCGTAAGGCCGGTGAGGCGGAAGGGCCTGAGCCCGGGACTTACTGAAAACCTCCTCGAGGTTGTGGTACTCGGGGGGTATAGTCGAGAGGTCCGGGGGCGGCTCACAAAGGGGGCTCCGGGGCGAGGGACAGGACGCCGCCTGAAGACACTGGGCATGACAGGCGGAGCTCCACCCCCTGATGGTACCGGAGGACCAGGCGATGTGGGGCTCATGCAGCGCGAGCCAGGGCCTGCCCAGGACTACTGGGACAAGAGGGGATCTGGTGATAAAAAACTGGAGTCTCTCAACGTGGTTACCAGCAATGGTGAGAAGGTCTGGACAGGTGCGTTGAGTGATGTCAGCCAGGCGGTGCTGGTCCAACGCGAACACCTCCAAGGGTCTCACGAGGTCCTCTAGCGGAATGTTGGCCTGGGTAGCAAATTCGAAATCCAGGAAACTCTCATCAGCACCCGAGTCAATGAGTGCCTCCACCGTCGCCCGTTGGTCCGCCCAGGCCAGGGTGACGCTCATCAGACGGCTAGGTGGTGCACGGTTCTGGGAACGAGAAAAACGGCTCACCAGGATCTCCCGGGGTCCCGGCGAGCCTGGTCTTTTGGCCGGGTGGGGCAGTTGGAGATACGGTGCCCATCCCGGCCGCAGTAGAGGCAAAGGCCGGACCTGAACCTGGCCTCCCGTTCAGCCGGGCTGAGGTGTGAGCGTCCCAGCTGCATGGGTTCTTCCTCGGGCACCGAACGGGAGGGGAAGGAACCACCAGTTGTGGTGGGAGCAGGACGGACCGCAGTACCGTCACGAGTTCGGGGGGTCTGGGGAACTTCTGGGGGTCCCAGTCGGGCTCTCTCACGCCTTCTCTCCCGGAGGTGTCCGTCGATGCGAATGGCGAGGTTGAATAGGTCCTCGAGGGACTCCGGCTCCTCACGGGTCGCGAGCTGGTCCCTTACAGCGTCGTTGAGCCCCCTCATGAAGGTGAGACGAAGCGATTGATCGTTCCAACCGCTCTCCGTTGCGGCCAGTCTGAACTCCAGCACGTAGTCGGTGACCCCGCCACTGCCCTGCCGGAAGGTGCCCAACCGAGCTCCTGGGTCCTGGCCACGGGCTGGGTGGTGGAAAACCCTGCAGAGCTCTGCCACGAAGTCTGGGTAGGAAAAACAAAAATCAGCCCTCATTGCCCAGGAGACAGGAACCCACTGTGCTGCCCGGCCTGAGAGCAGGTTAGTCATGTAAGCCACTCGGGCTCCCTCTGAAGTGAATCGGCTGGGTTGATGAAGAAAAACCAACTCACATTGCATGATGAATGTGGCACAATCCTCGAAGTTACCATTGAACAACCGTGGTTCGGAGAGACGGGGCTCCCGAGGTGCGGGATCGGGAGACGCGGGGCCCGCCACGGCTGCGGGTGGTGCTCTGGCCGAGACTCCTGAAGCAGGTGGGGTTACAAGCAGGGCGTTAAATGCTTCACTCAGAGTTTGTAATTGGTGAAGAATATCAGCCTGCTGATTACCCTGGGCTGTCTGCAGGGTAGCCAGAGAGCCAAGGGACTCCTGAATAGGCAGGACCTGGGCTCGGAGCTCCTGTACAGCAGCCGCAGCCGCACCTAACTGTAGGCTGTGGTCGTTGGTCAATTCAATCTGGACCGCCAACGCTGTTCTGACTCTGTCTGTGTCGGCTGAGGTTGTCATGGTCGGGTCGTAATGTTAGGGTTTGAAACCGACCTCAACAGCACGGCATAGACAGGTAGTTCAGAGTTAGCCAAACACTAGGGTGTATTTATTACAGAATCAAAAAGAGCCAAATAACAATTCTGAATCAACAAAAAAGGAGAATGCCTTCGGCAGAGTTGTCTGCGGCTCTGCAGATCCTCCCGGTGTTTAGAGGTGGGGAATCGGCGTAGGCGCCGCTGCGGCTCTGCAGATACTCCCAGATCCAACTCGGAGTGGAAACGGAGAGAGAGAGAGAGATCAACAACAGTCCAACAGTACACAGAGGCAGTGCAGTTCAGTCCTCCCTTAGCTGAGTCCAGTATGAAATACAAGTGACTTGATCTTCGGTGTAAACTACACACAAGTTAGCTGAGTCCAGTACAAAACAAAACGGTACTTCTTCAGTGTTATCCAAACACACAATTTAGCTGAGTCCAGTACAAAACAAAACGGTACTTCTTCAGTGTTATCCAAACACACAATTTAGCTGAGTCCAGTACAAAACAAAACGGTATTTCTTCAGTGTTATCCAAACACACAAAAACAGATAATCCAAAAAGGTTTGTTTCCAAAACTCACCAAAGCGCAAACGCGTAAAGCGGGCAACGAGGCGCAGCTCCAAACGGATGATCAAGATATTCACCAGCGGCGATCCAAAGATGTCCTGGAGGGAAAGTAGACGAGGCACAACAACGGGGGGAAGACAGGCAGTAGCAGTAGTAATCAAAACGACCCGACAAGGATTGAAAGAAGGTCCGAGTATATGAAGCCTCTGGAGCGCTAATCACAAACTACGACAGGTGCGTGATGGAATTGGTAATCGCTCCTGAAGCGTGTGGCGGGGAATGCACCAATCAACACAGTACCTTGAAGAAGCGTGTGGCGGGGAACGAGCCAATCCTCACAATTATTGAGTATTCATATGCTTCACCTAGTCACTCACTCAAGATATTTTAAGAGGAAGCAGCCCTGTGTTTACTTGATCTTATTACTATATATTTTATTCATATTTAGTTTTATTATTCCCAACTGTACCTCTCCTTTGTCTTATTCTTATTGCTGTTACTGCTTTGACACCTGCATTTCCCTACAGGGGCTAATAAAGGTGCTTCTTGTCTTATTTGAGAGCATCATCAATAACAGGTTTGATGATATTGCGAGTGGATGTACTGGGTCTGTTGCTCAATTTCCCAGTACTACCGACCTATACATGCCATGTACTGGTATCAGCTGTCACATGGCTTCTGCTTGGTAGTCAGTGTAGTGTGAAAGACAACTACAGCTCCACCTTTATCAGCTGGTCGGATGAGAATGGAGTTGTCCTACTGTAGCTCTTTGTGTGCATGATGTTTTGTTTAAAAAAGGGAATGTTGCATTTGAGTCTGGGAATGTCCTGTTGCATTTGCTTGCTGTACGTGTGTATGGCAGGGCATCTGGTGCCCAGAGGTATGAATGGACAGGGGTGGATATGTATTCAAATAAAATACTTGACATTGACGGATTTGAAAGATATTACAGAATTGTGCGTTTCTTAAGTTTCATCCAAACTGGATCAGAACTGTAGAAGCTATGGCTGGTACAGACAGATATACAGACAGAATCACAGAAAGGAGTGAAAACAATGCTTCCTCTCACTGTGTGCACTGGTGTAATTCATTCAAAATTCACACAACCTCATCTTGTTCTATGGTTGTTAATAAATCCATCTCAATATTCATGTACTTTCTCATCCTTTCTTTTCCAAGACATTTTTTTTATTTTTTTTTCATCTTCGTTCTATTTTCTATTTACATTCTATATCTTTTCTTTCTGCTGCAGGACAGGAAACTGTAAATCAGTTGCTCTACTGAGTGTTAGGGTTAGTTTAATGACTACTGACTACTTTTTACCTGTATAAATAAATATTTCCTGCATGCTGGGTTCATTCTGGTTTCCTTCCTATCCATCTTCATTCAGGCTGGACAGCTGTAACCTCTCAGAGAGATCCTGTGAAGCTCTGGCCTCAGTTCTCAGCTCTACCTCCTCCAGTCTGAGAGAGCTGCACCTGAGTAACAACAACCTGCAGGATTCAGGAGTGGAGCTGCTCTCTGTTGGACTGAAGAGTCCACACTGTACACTGGAGAAACTCTGGTCAGTATTATATTGAGACACATTTTACTCAAAGAAATTTAACAAAATGTAGAATTGTAAAAAGAAAATAAATTTATATTTGTATGTATGAAATTAAGTGATTTTAAAACCCAAAGCTAGGTGTATCAACTACATTGAAAGGTTCACTCTGTAATTTCCATATTGTAAACGGTTGCCAGAAAGCTGATTACCAGAGCTGAGGCTTTGTGTAGCATCACCCTTGTGCGTTTATGTTTACCCTTAATATTGATTTCAATTGACAATGGTGGAAATTAATTAAATTTAAATACTTGTCGTTGATTGATTTGAAACATATTTGAGGATTGTTGGCCTACAGTATATGTGCGACATTTCATCCAAACTGGATCAGAACTGTAGGAGCTATGGCTGGTACAGACAGATACACAGACAGAATCACAAACAGCAGTGAAAACAATGCTTCCTCTCACTGTGTGCACTGGTGTAATTAATTCATAATTCACACAACCTCATCTTGTTCTATGGTTAATAAATCCTTCTTAATATGCATGTACTTTATCATCCTTTCTTTTCCAAGATTAATTAATTAAATGTTCTTATTATTTTCATCTTCGTTCTATTATATATTTACATTCTATAACTTTTCTTTCTGCTGCAGGACAGGAAACTCTGTAAATCAGTTGCTCTACTGAGTGTTAGGGTTAGTTTAATGACTACTGACTACTTTTTACCTGTATAAATAATGAAATATTTCCTGCATGCTGGGTTCATTCTGGTTTCCTTCCCATCCATCTTCATTCAGGCTGGAGGGCTGTGAACTCTCAGAGAGATCCTGTGAAGCTCTGGCCTCAGTTCTCAGCTCTACCTCCTCCAGTCTGAGAGTGATGTACCTGAGTTACAACAACCTGCAGGATTCAGGAGTGGAGCTGCTCTCTGCTGGACTGAAGAGTCCACAGTGTAAACTGGAGAAACTCTGGTCAGTATTATATTGAGACACATTTTACTCAAAGAAATTTAACAAAATGTAAAATTGTAAAATGAAAAAGAAAATAAATGTATATTTGTATATATGAAATTAAGTGCTTTTAAAACTGAAAGCTATGTGTATCAACTATATTACAAGGTTCACTCTGTCATTTCCATATTGTAAACTGTTGCCAGAGAGCTGATTACCAGAGCTGAGGCTTTGTGTAGCATCACCCTTGTGCATTTATGTTTACCCTTAATTTCAATGGACAATGGTGGAAATTAATTAAATTAAAATACTTGTCGTTGATTGATTTTAAACATATTTGAGAATTGTTGGCCTACAGTATATGTGCAACATTTCACCAAAAACTGGATCAGAACTGTAGGAGCTATGGCTGGTACAGACAGACACACAGACAGAACCACAGACAGGAGTGAAAACAATGCTTCCTCTCACGGTGTGCACTGGTGTAATTCATTCATAATTCACACAACCTCATCTTGTTCTATGGTTGTTGATAAATCTTTTCTTTTCCAAGACAATTTTCATCTTCATTCTATTTTCTATTTACATTCTATATCCTTTATTTCTGCTGCAGGACAGGAAACTCTGTAAATCAGTTGTACTACTGAGTAGGGTTAGGGTTAGTTTAATGACTACTGACTACTTTTTACCTGTATAAATAAATAAAAATAAATAAATAAATAAATAAATAAATAAATAAATAAATAAATAAATAAATAAATAAATAAATAAATAAATAAATAAATAAATAAATAAATAAATAAATAAATAAATAAATAAATAAATAAATAAATAAATAAATAAATAAATAAATAAATAAATAAATAAATAAATAAATAAATAAATAAATAAATAAATAAATAAATAAATAAATAAATAAATAAATAAATAAATAAATAAATAAATAAATAAATAAATAAATAAATAAATAAATAAATAAATAAATAAATAAATAAATAAATAAATAAATAAATAAATAAATAAATAAATATTTCCTGCATGGGTTCATTCTGGTTTTGTTCCCATCCATCTTCATTCAGGCTGGAGGGCTGTGAACTCTCAGAGAGATCCTGTGAAGCTCTGGCCTCAGTTCTCAGCTCTACCTCCTCCAGTCTGAGAGAGCTGGTCCTGAGTGACAACAACCTGCAGGATTCAGGAGTGGAGCTGCTCTCTGTTGGACTGAAGAGTCCACACTGTACACTGGAGACTCTCTGGTCAGTATTATATTGAGACACATTTTACTCAAAGAAATTTAACAAAATGTAGAATTGTAAAAAGAAAAAGAAAATAAATGTATATTTATATATGAAATTAAGTGATTTTAAAACCCAAAGCTATGTGTATCAACTACATTACATGGTTCACTCTGTCATTTCCATATTGTAAACTGTTGCCAGAGAGCTGATTACCAGAGCTGAGGCTTTGTGTAGCATCACCCTTGTGCGTTTATGTTTACCCTTAATTTCAATGGACAATGGTGGAAATTAATTAAATTAAAATACTTGTCGTTGATTGATTTTAAACATATTTGAGAATTGTTGGCCTACAGTATATGTGCAACATTTCACCCAAACTGGATCAGAACTGTAGGAGCTATGGCTGGTACAGACAGACACACATACAGAACCACAGACAGGAGTGAAAACAATGCTTCCTCTCACTGTGTGCACTGGTGTAATTCATTCATAATTCCCACTACCTCATCTTGTTCTATGGTTGTTAATAAATCTTTTCTTTTCCAAGACAATTTTCATCTTCGTTCTATTTTATATTTACATTCTATATTATTTTATTTCTGCTGCAGGACAGGAAACTCTGTAAATCAGTTGCTCTACTGAGTGTTAGGGTTAGTTTAATGACTACTGACTACTTTTTACCTGTATAAATAATGAAATATTTCCTGCATGCTGGGTTCATTCTGGTTTTTCTTCCCATCCATCTTCATTCAGGCTGGAGGGCTGTTACCTCTCAGAGAGATCCTGTGAAGCTCTGGCCTCAGTTCTCAGCTCTACCTCCTCCAGTCTGAGAGAGCTGGACCTGAGTGACAACGACCTGCAGGATTCAGGAGTGGAGCTGCTCTCTGTTGGACTGAAGAGTCCACACTGTACACTGGAGACTCTCTGGTCAGTATTATATTGAGACACATTTTACTCAAAGAAATTTAACAAAATGTAGAATTGTAAAAATAAAAATAAAATAAATTTATATTTATATATGAAATTAAGTGCTTTTAAAACACAAAGCTATGTGTATCAACTACATTACAAGGTTCACTCTGTCATTTCCATATTGTAAACTGTTGCCAGAGAGCTGATTACCAGAGCTGAGGCTTTGTGTAGCATCACCCTTCTGTGTTTATGTTTACCCTTGATTTCAATGGACAATGGTGGAAAATAATTAAATTAAAATACTAGTCGTTGACTGATTTTAAACATATTTGAGAATTGTTGGCCTACAGTATATGTGCGACATTTCACCCAAACTGGATCAGAACTGTAGGAGCTATGGCTGGTACAGAGAGACACACAGACAGAACCACAGACAGGAGTGAAAACAATGCTTCCTCTCACTGTGTGCACTGGTGTAATTCATTCATAATTCACACAACCTCATCTTGTTCTATGGTTGTTGATAAATCTTTTCTTTTCCAAGACAATTTTCATCTTCGTTCTATTTTCTATTTACATTCTATATCCTTTATTTCTGCTGCAGGACAGGAAACTCTGTAAATCAGTTGTACTACTGAGTAGGGTTAGGGTTAATTTAATGACTACTGACTACTTTTTACCTGTATAAATAATGAAATAATGAAATATCTCCTGCATGCTGGGTTCATTCTGGTTTCCTTCCCATCCATCTTCATTCAGGCTGGACTACTGTGAACTCTCAGAGAGATCCTGTGAAGCTCTGGCCTCAGTTCTCAGCTCTACCTCCTCCAGTCTGAGAGAGCTGCACCTGAGTGGCAACTACGACCTGCAGGATTCAGGAGTGGAGCTGCTCTCTGCTGGACTGAAGAGTCCACACTGTAGACTGGAGAAACTCTGGTCAGTATTATATTGAGACACATTTTACTCAAAGAAATTTAACAAAATGTAGAATTGTAAAAATAAAAATAAAATAAATGTATATTTATATATGAAATTAAGTGGTTTTAAAACCCAAAGCTATGTGTATCAACTACATTACAAGGTTCACTCTGTCATTTCCATATTGTAATATGTTGCCAGAAAGCTGATTACCAGAGCTGAGGCTTTGTGTAGCATCACCCTTGTGCGTTTATGTTTAACCTTGATTTCAATGGACAATGGTGGAAATTAATTAAATTAAAATACTTGTCGTTGATTGATTTTAAACATATTTGAGAATTGTTGGCCTACAGTATATGTGCAACATTTCACCCAAACTGGATCAGAACTGTAGGAGCTATGGCTGGTACAGACAGACACACATACAGAACCACAGACAGGAGTGAAAACAATGCTTCCTCTCACTGTGTGCACTGGTGTAATTCATTCATAATTCCCACTACCTCATCTTGTTCTATGGTTGTTAATAAATCTTTTCTTTTCCAAGACAATTTTCATCTTCGTTCTATTTTATATTTACATTCTATATTATTTTATTTCTGCTGCAGGACAGGAAACTCTGTAAATCAGTTGCTCTACTGAGTGTTAGGGTTAGTTTAATGACTACTGACTACTTTTTACCTGTATAAATAATGAAATATTTCCTGCATGCTGGGTTCATTCTGGTTTTTCTTCCCATCCATCTTCATTCAGGCTGGAGGGCTGTTACCTCTCAGAGAGATCCTGTGAAGCTCTGGCCTCAGTTCTCAGCTCTACCTCCTCCAGTCTGAGAGAGCTGGACCTGAGTGACAACGACCTGCAGGATTCAGGAGTGGAGCTGCTCTCTGTTGGACTGAAGAGTCCACACTGTACACTGGAGACTCTCTGGTCAGTATTATATTGAGACACATTTTACTCAAAGAAATTTAACAAAATGTAGAATTGTAAAAATAAAAATAAAATAAATGTATATTTATATATGAAATTAAGTGGTTTTAAAACCCAAAGCTATGTGTATCAACTACATTACAAGGTTCACTCTGTCATTTCCATATTGTAATATGTTGCCAGAAAGCTGATTACCAGAGCTGAGGCTTTGTGTAGCATCACCCTTGTGCGTTTATGTTTAACCTTGATTTCAATGGACAATGGTGGAAATTAATTAAATTAAAATACTTGTCGTTGATTGATTTTAAACATATTTGAGAATTGTTGGCCTACAGTATATGTGCAACATTTCACCCAAACTGGATCAGAACTGTAGGAGCTATGGCTGGTACAGACAGACACACATACAGAACCACAGACAGGAGTGAAAACAATGCTTCCTCTCACTGTGTGCACTGGTGTAATTCATTCATAATTCCCACGACCTCATCTTGTTCTATGGTTGTTGATAAATCTTTTCTTTTCCAAGACAATTTTCATCTTCGTTCTATTTTCTATTTACATTCTATATCCTTTATTTCCGCTGTAGGACAGGAAACTCTGTAAATCAGTTGTACTACTGAGTAGGGTTAGGGTTAGTTTAATGACTACTGACTACTTTTTACCTGTATAAATAAATAAATAATGAAATATTTCCTGCATGCTGGGTCATTCTGTTTTCCGTCCCATCCATCTTCATTCAGGCTGAACGACTGTGAACTCTCAGAGAGATCCTGTGAAGCTCTGGCCTCAGTTCTCAGCTCTACCTCCTCCAGTCTGAGAGAGCTGGTCCTCTGAGTTACAACAAACTGCAGGATTCAGGAGTGAAGCTGCTCTCTGCTGGACTGAAGAGAGAGTATTATATTGAGACACATTTTACTCAAAGAAATTTAACAAAATGTAGAATTGTAAAAAGAAAAAGAAAATAAATGTATATTTATATATGAGATTAAGTGATTTTAAAACCCAAAGCTATGTGTATCAACTACATTACAAGGTCACTCTGTCATTTCCATATTGTAAACTCTTGCCAGAGAGCTGATTACCAGAGCTGAGGCTTTGTGTAGCATCACCCTTGTGCGTTTATGTTTACCCTTAATATTGATTTCAATTGAAAATGATGGAAATTTATTAAAATATAATACTTGTCGTTGATTGATTTTAAACATATTTGAGAATTGTTGGCCTATACAATATGTGTGACATTTCACCCAAACTGGATCAGAACTGAAGGAGCTACTGTATGGCTCGTATAACAGATACACAGACAGAATCACAGACAGGAATGAAAACAATGCTTCCACTCACTGTGTGCACTGGTGTAATACATTTTTTATTCACACAATTTCATCTTGTTCTATGGTTGTTGATAAATCCTTCTTAATATTCATGTACTTAATATTCATGCCACATTTTACAAAATAAAAAAGTAACAAAATGGCTCAATTGTAAATGATCAATTGTAATATATTTATTATATTTATAGTATTAATAATGCTGAACTCTCTGCAGGCTGGTCCAATGTTGTGTTACTAGGGAAGGCTGTGCTGCTCTAGCCACAGCTCTCGGTTCCAACCCCTCCCACATGAGAGAGCTGGACCTGAGCTCCAATAACCCAGGAGATTCAAGAGAGAAACTGCTCTCTGTTGGACTGGACAAACTCATGTATGTAAACTGTTGTTATCTCTTGTCTGACCCAGGTACTGTTGTACTGGAGTTCTGGACCAAAACATTGAACAGTGTGGTTTCTAACTTTAAAACGATCAGTGGAGGGTGAATAAAAAGTCATTTCCACAGAGCGGAGACTGTTCTGGTCAAATCAAGTGCAAAACAACGTTGTCAATAATGAATAGTTTATTCTGAATCTAACCTTTTATTGAGTCATGTCAGCAGGCCAGCTAACAAACTACAGTTGGAACGGTTTACGTAAATGAATAAGTTAGGGTTAGCTTTTGTGGCATGTAGGAGAACGAAGGTTATCCTATAACCCTAGTTATATGAATTATGGCGAGCGCTCTGCTCTATTCGAACTATCCCTTTAATCATATACTATCATGAAAAACTTTCACCACATGTACACACCTACTCACCTGCCTGACCACTCCCACATCCGCTCCTATATAAGCGGGGTCATGGCCACACTATCAGCTCCTTCCCTAGTCTTTCACCGCCGAAACGGAAGACCGTGGGGCCCTCAGTGAGACAGAGCGCTCACCATAATTCATATAACTAGGGTTATAGGATAACCTTCGTTATATTTCATTATGGCTTTACGCTCTGCTCTATTGGAACACAAGAGCTGAGCAGAGCGAAAAGCTTGACAGATGTACCCGCTGAGGTCGCCTACAACCATCAGAATACCGGGGAGGATCCGGGCCCCCCCTAGCGAGGGACGGGAGGGAGATCGTACCCGACTGCGCAAAGAGGGTTTAGCGCCTCAAACGCACAGGGTGAGCAGACCGTGGGACTTACCTTTGTTTAGAAGGGTCCGCGACTACTCGGACGCGCATCCCAGGGAACGGACGCGGAGCAAAAAAAAAAAAAACTCAACAACGCAGGGTCGGGGTTAAAAAAACCCAACCCTGTGGCAAGGCCGTAGCAGCGGGAGCAGAGGAGGTCCCAGCCCCAGGCCACATCCCGGGGGCTAGGACCCCTGAAAAAAGGGGCCTGGTGAGGTCAACGAGGCTGCAGCATCGAGACCCCACCAGACGGTCACTGGTGACACCATCCCCCACATCGCCATCGTATCGGACAGGGCCTAAATCAGGTGAAGGCCCTTCTCCCCTTGGCACGCCACTCCGAAGCGCTCCCAAGGAGGCTTCCCCCCCACAATATCGTGGGGCCAGCCGGCGCGTTGGGGAGACAACCCTCCAAGGAGGTTGATCCCTCAATCCAGGCCGACAGGTCCCAAGAGCAGAACTCGACCTGCGCCCGGAGAACTGCGGACTAGACAGGCGCCTAAGGGGCTTACTGTAAGAACAGTATCCCGGTGGAAAGGGTGTTCGGTATGCTGTGCACCATGTCACAATCTCCACGAACCCCGACCCTGCGAATTTATTCATCCTGCAGGGTCGAGGTTCAGAGAAAGAGTTTGACACAATTGGCAGACGTCATGAAAGATGCGGGGGCATACTCTCGGGCAGACGGGGTCAGGCCCGGCCTCAACCCGAGAGTCGACTCTGCTACCAACACACCAGGGAGACAACCACCCCCCTATGTTTATTAACAGGAGGTGGTTGCTCCCTTAACCCACTAAGAAACCCCAGAAACATAACTGTGCATATACACAGGCTATACAATGCAGTTCAAGCGTTTCAGGTTTAAAAAGGGTTAACCCAGCCCAACAGGTCATTGAGGGCAAGGCCCGACCTGGGCCTGGCGGACCGGGACCTACACAGGGATGCATAGAGGAGTTGACAGAAGCAGCCTCCCCGACAGCCCCCTCCCATCTCCGGTTTAGCAGGGAGGGAGGGGTGAAAACAAATGGAGAAGGACCAACCCCCTAACATTGTGCAAAAGGTACAACACAGTATGGACCAATGCACACCACTGTTAAGGGCAACTCGTAGTGGCATCTATATGACACACACATTCATGACATCAACCCCTGTGACGTGAGTCTAACCTAGTGTACTGGCGCTCGGTAGAGACAAGTCTCCTTCCCAGCCAACTGCATAAAAAAACTGTTTTTAAGATTTTTGGGCAACCAAGGCGCGCTGGCCCACAAAGCGGATTAAAACATTGAAAAACACCCTGGGCCAGTGCTAATCGGTCTCGTAAGACCACACGCTGATTTCATAAAACAGCGTGTATGCTCACAAAGAACCAGAGAACAGTGATGGCGAATTTCTAACAAGAAAGCACCACACAAAGTTTCCCCCTTGCTGTCTGGGACCAGCAGCAGGAAGCCGGTCTACAAAGACACAGACACAGGTCTCACATGACGAGACTGGGAATTAAAAAAAACTTCAATTCTGCTCTTTATGTAAGAGGGGAAGACAGCCGTTTTCCCAGAGAGACCTCTACGTGAGTAAAAACAATTGAAAAAGATTCATGTAATAATTGGACCAAGTGACCAACGGCCCAATATACACTTTTGATAGAGAGCAGAGCAGAAGACAAACAGTCTCGATTGCAATGCATCAACCAACTTTGACAATGACAGCGGTCTGAGGCACAGGCCCTGAAACTCACGGATATGTCTCATGGCCAATAAGAAAACGCGCCTAGTGACGTCTTCTATGGCCGGGGAAATCCTGTGACCCACCCATCCTAATATGGTGTGGGAAACAGGGAAATCCCCCCCACTCCCCCTCCCTGTGACGCGCTTTCTCTCTCAGCCCGACAGGGAGACTGACAGGTAGAAGGTACAACCTCCTGGCCAATCAGTTTAGCAAAGGATATAACTATATCCGAAGGGGGGGGGGGGGGGTATTTGTCCACCCCTCTGAACCCCTCACCCCAGATACGATGCAATAACAAAGCAGAGCCGTGACACCAGTTGCAGCACGCTACAAAGCGCATATACCTGTTAGGGTAATAGCTTTACATCCTGCACGCCAGCCACAGCCGATAACATACGGTTATCCTATAACCATAGTTATATGAGTATAGCGAGCACTCTGCGCTCTAGTGGAACTATCCCTTTATCCAATCTAGCACTGAATAATTTGTCTCCACATGTACACACCCATCCGCCTGGCCACACCCACATCCGCTCCTCTACATAAGCAGGGTCGTGGCCATACTGACAGCTCCTTCCCAAGTCTTTCACCACCGAAGGCGAAGACCACGGGGTCCTCAGTGAGTCAGCGCAGAGCGCTCGCTATACTCATATAACTATGGTTATAGGATAACCGCATGTTATATATTGTATAGCTTACGCTCTGCGCTCTAGTGGAACACAGGAGCTGAGCAGAGCGGAAGCTCGACAAATGTACCCGCTGAGGCCCCCCACAACCATCTGAACCGGGGAGGACCCGAACCCCCGGACCCCCCTAGAGGGGGACGGGAGGGAATCGGATCCGACTGTGCGAAGAGGGTTTAGTAACTCAACGCACAGGGTGAGCAGATCGTGAGACTTACCTTCACATAGAAGGACCCGCGACTACTCAGGCGCGCATCCCACATGCCACTAGGGAACGAACGGGAAGGAAAAAAAACCTATTACAGCCCCTAACATCACAGGGTCAAAGGCCAAGAACCCAACCCCGTGGAAAGGCCGTAGCAGCAGAGCGCGAAGGAGGACCCAGCCCCAGGAACAGCCTGAGGGCCAGGACCCCCCGGAAAAGGGGGCCTGGTGAGGCCAACGATGCTGCAGCATCGAGACCCCACCAGACGGTCACTAGTGACACCACCCCCCACATCGCCAGCGTATCGGACAGGGCCCAATCCAAGAGCAGGCCCTTCCCCCCTACAGCACGCCGCCCTGAAGCACTCCACAGAGGCTACACCCCCACAACACTGTGGGGCCAGTCGGCGCACCGGGGAGACAACCCCCAAAGAGGTTGATCCCTCAATCCTGGCAACAGGTCAAAAGCGTAACTCGACTTGTGCCCGGAGCACTGCGGAGCCTCCACAAAAACCTGACCCCCTAGAGAGGCCGAGGCAGAGAAGGCTGACATGATTGGCAGACATCATGAAAAGTGCGGGGGCACACTCTCAGGCAGATGCGGTCAAGCCCGGCCTAACCCGAGGGTCGACTCCTCTATCAACACACCAGGGAACCAACCACCCCCCTATGTTTAGTTTAACAGGAGGCGGTTGTTCCCTTAACCCACCAAGAAAAACCTAGAAACAGAGTGTTTCAGTTTTCAAAGGGTTAACCCAGGCCAACAGGTCGACGGGAATGAGTCCGGACCTGGGCCTGGTGGACCGGGACCTACACAGGGATGCCTAGAGGGGTTGACAGCAACCACCTCGACAGCCCCCTCCCATACCTGCCCAGCAGGGGGAGGGAGGAGTGACACAATGGAGAAGGACCAGGCCCCCTAACACAGCGCAAGGTACAACACAGTATGGACCAAGCACGTCACTGTTATGGGCAAGCCGTAGTGGCATACATATGACACACATATCCACAACATCAATCCCTGCGAAGCCCGGACCGACCCGGCATTTTCCCCCCGGAAAAGCACAAAGTCCTTCGGGGTACCAGAACAGCAGATCTGCGCCCCGGCGGTCAACGGGTTAACTGCCTTGGTCCGGCGTGACCAGAACCAGTCCCGCCTCCTAGTCACGCCACCATCCCCAGTTGTAAGAGGGGGGTAGGTACGTGTGTCTAAAACATCACAGAGGGCGCCACCAAGATGGACAGAACGTGAATGCACTGCACCTGGTGGCCCACCTCATGGGCGCGAGACCCCTCCGCCAATGTAATGATCTACTCCGTCATCTCCCCCTAGTCGCCTGCATAAAAAACGCAGTTTCTACAAATTGGGCAACCAAGGCGCGCCGGCCCAAAACAGTGGTTCCACATAGGAACGCTATATGCACGTCAAGAACCCGAAACACATCAATGGTGAATTCTAACAAGAAAACACCAGACGACGTCCCCTCCATGCTGTCTGGGACGAGCAGCAGGAAGCCGGTCAATAAGACACAGACACAGGCCTTATATGACGCGACTGAGGGCAACCCCGTCAATTCCGCTCCTCACATAAGAGGGGAAATACAGAAGTTCCCCCAGAGAGACCTCCACGTGAGTACAATTGAAAAAGATACATACAATAATAATTGGGCCAAGTGACCAACAGCCCAATACACACTGTAATAGAGAGCAGAGCAGAAAACGAACAGTTTTTGAATGCAACGCATCATCCAACTTTGACAAAGACAGCGGTCTGCAGCACAGAGCCTGTAACCTCATGGACGTCTCCTGGCCAATAGGAAACGCACCCAGTGACGTATCCCATGGCCGGGGGGAAAATCCCGTGACCCACCCATTCTAACAGGGAGCGGAACCAGGGAACCCCCCCCTTCCCCCTCCCTGTGACACGCTGCCCCTCAGCCGACATCGAAAACTGCCAGGCAGGAGGTCCCACCTCCCGGCCAATCAGTAAAGAGGGGGGAGGATTTTATCAGCCCACCCCTCATGACCCCTCACCCCTGATACGATGCAACGACAAAGCAGAGCCATGACACCAGTCATAGCGTGCCACATGAAGTGCATTTATAGGGTAACAGGGTAACAGCTTCACATTCTGCACGCCAGCCACAGACGATAACCTCGCCTGTGCAAAAACTGGTTTCATACATGGCTTCAGGCTCATGTGCGAACCTGCCACCTGAATTTTTACACCTTTACCTAAAGGAAGAAGAAACACAGACCAAGAGAGGGGCCAAGGGCCCTGGTACAAGAGCTACACATGTAACTTCTGTAGGCCAACACCTAACCCAGTTGTGGATCCTAAACGTGAATACGATACACACAACCCTCCAGCCATGGTTTTTTATGATGAGAGAAGACATAAGTCCTCGATTAAGTGATGGTCACAGGCCTTGCTAAGTCCACATGACAGCGACCAAACAAGTTTCAGAGAAAATGCCTCTCTCTAAGCAAGAGCACATTCCCAGCAGAAGCTGAGGGATTTACACCGTATCCCCAAAAATATAGTGAATCAACACACATTTTGTAAACAAAATCATATTTGAGGGGAGGGGGGGGGGGGGCGGGGGCAAACCGGGGAATAATTTCACCCACCCCACACCACCTTACCCCTGATATGACGCCAATTGTGTAGAGTAAGCTTTACATCATGCACGCCAGCACAGCCAAAGACCCTGTTTGAACAGGTTTCCCACAGCTCTGCTTATGTGTGAAAAAAAGTTGCCACCTGTTATTTTCATCATTACCCACAAGTAAGAATAACAAGAGAGGGACTCAGCCCTCGATCACATGCCACTATGCACATCATTGTAGGGTAACCCAGCCAGTTGTGGGCGCAGCCACGTTGTCTAAACGTTATATGAAGACACACAACTTCTCATCATACAACAAAAAACCCAGTTCATTTTACTCACGTAAAAAACAACGCTGTTCGTAGGTAGAGAGAAAGGCACAAGCCTTGGCCAACGCTAACCCAAGCTATACAAAGTGACCAAGACAATTCACACACAGCACACGTCATATCTCCAAATGTAGTGAAGTAACATATGTTTTGTAGACAAAGACATTGTTATTAACAAAATCATTCGGGAGGGGAAGCATCTTGAATGGAAACATTGCCTGGTATGGAAACAGCACGGCACAGGACAAGAAGGCCCTACAGAGAGCGGTGTGCTCAGCCGATCTTACCACGGGTATTGCACTACCACCCCTGCAGGTCATATACAACAAGAGGTGCAAATCCAGAGCCTGCAGAATAGTGAAAGACCCTCACCACCCCAACAACAGCCTGTTCAAGCTGCTGCGGTCAGGCAAACACCTGCGAACACCAGAAACTAGGACAGAGAGACTTCGGCTCAGCTTCTTCCCCCAGGCCATCAGAGCGTTGAACACTGAACTCTCCACACACAAGCACACATGAGCACACACACAACACACACACTGTACACGCTCACACACTAGCAGCCACTTTAACATGAGCACACACACACTCATGCTGCACACGCTCACACTTATGGTCACTTTACAAAAGTAAAGGTCACTTTAAGAATAGTATAGTATAACTTTGAGATTGTATAATATAGCATTGTATAGCAGTGTACATAAAGACCCAGTGCCTCATCCGTAGCTAACAGTGTATTGCACTACCACAGGACCTAGCATGTCCTACCATGCTCTGTAAATACCTCATGTACATATACCGATATGCCCTACTTGTTTACTTGTTTATTGCACAATGCCGTTCTACTGGATTCCTATTATATTATTATATATTACTATTGTATTATGCACAATCGCTGCGGGCAAGATCCCCCGCATTTCATTGTATACTTGTATGCTGTGACATAAAACTCTTGACTTGACTTGACCTGGAAGGAAGGAAGAGTGGGGTAATGTCCATTGGACATCTTACCTGCACCAACCCAGGTAGCCAGCATAATCGTCCCGATTCCGGCTACTGGTCGGCACACTCGGCGCAGTCCCGGCACGGCACGCCAAAGATGAGCCGGATCTGGCCCGGTAATGGTTGCCGGGCCAGAGCCGACTCCGGCTCGCCAAAGATGAGCCGGCTCTGGCCCGGTAATGGTTGCCGGGCCAGAGCCGACGCCGGCTCGCCAAATATTAGCCGGCTCTGGCCCGGTAATGGTTGCCGGGCCAGAGCCGACTCCGGCTCGCCAAAGATTAGCCGGCTCTGGCCCGGTAATGGTTGCCGGGCCAGAGCCGACGCCGGCTCGCCAAAGATTAGCCGGCTCTGGCCCGGTAATGGTTGCCGAGCCAGAGCCGACTGATTGATTGATTGAAAGCTTTATTAACAGACTGCAGAGTGGGTACAGTACAGCTCAGTGGACTGGAGGATGAAGACCAGAAAAATACTTTCGGCTTTTTTACATAAGGTTCCTCCATTTTCAATTCATCAAAACATTTAGAGACATACAAATTATTAAAAAAAAATTGCCACAAATATCGGTATCGGCCGATTGTGTTAGTTGAACAATCGGTATCGGTATCGGTGACAAATGTTCATATCGGTGCATCCCTATCATAAAGCTAACGTTAGCTGCACTAATAGCAGCGTGTTGATGTAGCCTCATAAAGCTAACATTAGCTGCACTCATAGCAGCGTGTTGATGTAGCCTCATAAAGCTAATGTTAGCTGCACTCATAGCAGCCTGTTGATGTAGCCTCATAAAGCTAACGTTAGCTGCACTCATAGCAGTTTGTTGATGTAGCCTCATAAAGCTAACGTTAGCTGCACTCATAGCAGCGTGTTGATGTAGCCTCATAAAGCTAAAGTTAGCTTCACTCATAGCAGCGTGTTGATGTAGCCTCATAAAGCTAACGTTAGCTGCACTCATAGCAGCCTGTTGATGTAGCCTCATAAAGCTAACGTTAGCTGCACTCATAGCAGCGTGTTGATGTAGCCTCATAAAGCTAAGGTTAGCTGCACTAATAGCAGCGTGTTGATGTAGCCTCATAAAGCTAACATTAGCTGCACTCATAGCAGCCTGTTGATGTAGCCTCATAAAGCTAACGTTAGCTGCACTCATAGCAGCGTGTTGATGTAGCCTCATAAAGCTAACGTTAGCTGCACTCATAGCAGTTTGTTGATGTAGCCTCATAAAGCTAACGTTAGCTGCACTCATAGCAGCGTGTTTATGTAGCCTCATAAAGCTAACATTAGCTGCACTCATAGCAGCCTGTTGATGTAGCCTCATAAAGCTAACGTTAGCTGCACTCATAGCAGCGTGTTGATGTAGCCTCATAAAGCTAACATTAGCTGCACTCATAGCAGCCTGTTGATGTAACCTCATAAAGCTAACGTTAGCTGCACTCATAGCAGCGTGTTGATGTAGCCTCATAAAGCTAACGTTAGCTGCACTCATAGCAGCCTGTTGATGTAGCCTCATAAAGCTAACGTTAGCTGCACTCATAGCAGCATGTTGATGTAGCCTCATAAAGCTAACGTTAGCTGCACTCATAGCAGCGTGTTGATGTAGCCTCATAAAGCTAACGTTAGCTGCACTCATAGCAGTTTGTTGATGTAGCCTCATAAAGCTAACGTTAGCTGCACTCATAGCAGCGTGTTTATGTAGCCTCATAAAGCTAACGTTAGCTGCACTCATAGCAGCCTGTTGATGTAGCCTCATAAAGCTAACATTAGCTGCACTCATAGCAGCGTGTTGATGTAGCCTCATAAAGCTAATGTTAGCTGCACTCATAGCAGCGTGTTGATGTAGCCTCATAAAGCTAATGTTAGCTGCACTCATAGCAGCGTGTTGATGTAGCCTCATAAAGCTAACGTTAGCTGCACTCATAGCAGCCTGTTGATGTAGCCTCATAAAGCTAACGTTAGCTGCACTCATAGCAGCCTGTTGATGTAGCCTCATAAAGCTAACGTTAGCTGCACTCATAGCAGCGTGTTGATGTAGCCTCATAAAGCTAACGTTAGCTGCACTCATAGCAGCCTGTTGATGTAGCCTAGACAATTCCGCGCGGGGGAAATTGTGAAAGTGTGGGTGACGCCTGTGCACCGCCGGCCAACGGGAGAGGGTCTGTATTGTCTCTATGACAAACAGTTCAAAAGATACAAAAGAGGTGGTTGCTAGGGTGTTATAGGTGGTTGCTAGGGTGTTTCTAGGTGGTTGTTAGGGTGTTTCTAGGTGGTTGCTAGGGTGTTCTAGGTGGTTGCTAGGGTATTTCTAGGTGGTTGCTAGGGTGTTATAGGTGGTTGCTAGGGTGTTTCTAGGTGGTTGGCACTTCACTTAGCAAAAGCAAAAGGCCTCTCCTCTGTCCTGATTCTCCTAGATCTATCTGCAGCCTTCGACACAGTCAACCACCAGATCCTCCTTGCGGCCCTCGCAGGAATGGGAGTGGCTGGCTCTGCGCTGACATGGCTGTCATCATACCTCAATGACCGCTCCTACCAAGTGTCATGGAGAGGGACCCTGTCGGCCACCCGCCCCCTGCGGACGGGTGTCCCCCAGGGCTCGGTTTTAGGACCCCTTCTCTTCTCCCTCTACACTAAATCACTGGGTAACATTATCACGTCTCATGGCTTCTCCTACCATTGTTATGCCGACGATACTCAACTCTTCCTCTCCTTCCCTCCCTCAGATATCCACGTCTCTGAGCGGATCTCGGCCTGTCTGTCCGACATCTCAGCCTGGATGACGTCCAACCACCTCAAACTGAACCTAAGCAAAACAGAATTGCTCCACCTGCCGGCCAAATCCTCCCCCCTAACCGACCTTTCAATCACAGTCGAGAATGCAGCTGTGACTGCGTCCCCGACCGCCAAGAACCTTGGTGTTGTCCTCGACGACCAGTTGAACTTCTCTGCTCACATCGCAGCGACGACCAGAACCTGCCGATTCCTCCTGAGCAACGTCAGAAGGATCCGCCCCTTCCTGACAAAAGAAGCCACCCAACTCCTCGTCCAATCAACAGTCATCTCCCGCCTCGACTACTGCAATGCACTGCTCGCTGGCCTCCCGGCCACTGCCACTAAGCCTCTTCAACTCATTCAGAACGCAGCGGCCCGCCTGATCTCAAACCTACCGAAGTCGGCCCATGTCACCCCACTTCTTAGGGACCTGCACTGGCTCCCCATTGCTGCACGAATCCGCTTCAAGGCCCTCGACCTAGCATACCGTGCGGCAAAGGGAACCGCTCCCGCCTACCTCCGGTCAATGGTCTCTAACTACACACCCTCAAGACCCCTACGCTCTGCATCTTCTGGCCGCCTCAGACCTACTCCTATCCAAGCTCCGGGAGGGTCATCAAAGAGAAGTCGCCTATTCTCAGTCCTTGCCCCACAATGGTGGAATGAACTACCCACCCCAGTTAGGACAGCCGAATCACGTCCAATCTTTCGCCGTCGACTAAAGACGCACTTCTTCAACGATTATCTGAATTAAAAAAAAAAAAACAATAAAAAAAAATCGAACCCTAACTAAACGTACTGTCATGCACTTGTCCTAATAAACTAACCTACACTGTAGCACTCAACACTTTGATGAACATTGTTGCTCAGCTGATAGAGTTGTGCCCTTCCTGATGGCTTGTCGTACAGAACTTGTAAGTCGCTTTGGATAAAAGCGTCAGCTAAATGACTAAATGTAAATGTAAATGTAAATGTTTCTAGGGTGTTATAGGTGGTTGCTAGGGTGTTTCTAGGTGGTTGCTAGGGTGTTATAGGTGGTTGCTAGGGTGTTTCTAGGTGGTTGCTAGGGTATTTCTAGGTGGTTGCTACGGTGTTCTATGTGGTTGTTAGGGTGTTTATATGTGGTTGCTAAGGTGTTATAGGTGGTTGCTAGGGTGTTTCTAGGTGGTTGCTAGGGTGTTATAGGTGGTTGCTAGGGTGTTTCTAGGTGGTTGCTAGGGTGTTATAGGTGGTTGCTAGGTTGTTATAGGTATTTGCTAGGGTGTTATAGCTGGTTGCTAGGGTGTTTCCAGGTGGTTGCTAGGGTGTTATATGTGGTTGCTAGTGTGTTTCTAGGCGGTTGCTAGGGTGTTATAGGTTGTTGCTAGGGTGTTATAGCTGGTTGTTAGGGTGTTTCTAGGTGGTTGCTAGGGTGTTATATGTGGTTGCTAGGGTTTTCTAGGCGGTTGCTAGGGTGTTATAGGTGGTTGCTAGCGTGTTTCTAGGTGGTTGCTAGGGTGTTATAGGTGGTTGCTAGGTTGTTATAGGTGGTTGCTAGGGTGTTATAGCTGGTTGCTAGGGTGTTTCTAGGTGGTTGCGAAGGTGTTATAGGTGGTTGCTAGCGTGTTTCTAGGTGGTTGCTAGGGTCTTATAGGTGGTTGCTAGGTTGTTATAGGTGGTTGCTAGGGTGTTATAGCTGTTTGCTAGGGTGTTATAGCTGGTTGCTAGGGTGTTATAGGTGGTTGCTAGGTTGTTATAGCTGGTTGCTAGGGTGTTATAGCTGGTTGCTAGGGTGTTATAGGTGGTTGCTAGGTTGTTATAGGTGGTCGCTAGGGTGTTTCTAGGTGGTTGCTAGGGTGTTATATGTGGTTGCTAGGGTGTTATAGGTGGTTGCTAGGGTGTTTCTAGGTGGTTGCTAGGGTGTTATATGTGGTTGCTAGGGTGTTATAGGTGGTTGCTAGGGTGTTTCTAGGTGGTTGCTAGGGTGTTATAGGTGGTTGCTAGGTTGTTATAGGTGGTTGCTAGGGTGTTATAGCTGGTTGCTAGGGTGTTTCTAGGTGGTTGCTAGGGTGTTATAGGTTGTTGCTTGGGTGTTATAGCTGGTTGCTAGGGTGTTTATAGGTGGTTGCTAGGGTGTTATATGTCGTTGCTAGGGTGTTTCTAGTTGGTTTCTAGGTTGTTATAGGTGGTTGCTAGGGTGTTATAGCTGGTTGCTAGGGTGTTTCTAGGTGGTTGTCAAGGTGTTATAGGTGGTTGCTAGGTTGTTATAGGTGGTTGCTAGGGTGTTATAGCTGGTTGCTAGGGTGTTATAGCTGGTTGCTAGGGTGTTATAGGTGGTTGCTAGGTTGTTATAGCTGGTTGCTAGGGTGTTATAGCTGGTTGCTAGGGTGTTATAGGTGGCTGCTAGGTTGTTATAGGTGGTTGCTAGGGTGTTATAGCTGGTTGCTAGGGTGTTTCTAGGTGGTTGCTAGGGTGTTATATGTGGTTGCTAGGGTTGTTTCTAGGCGGTTGCTGTAGTGTTATAGCTGGTTGCTAGGGTGTTTCTAGGTGGTTGCTAGGGTGTTATAGGTGGTTGCTAGGTTGTTATAGGTGGTTGCTAGGGTGTTATAGGTGGTTGCTAGGTTGTTTTAGGTGGTTGCTAGGGTGTTATAGCTGGTTGCTAGGGTGTTTCTAGGTGGTTGCTAAGGTGTTATAGGTGGTTGTTAGGTTGTTATAGGTGATTGCTAGGGTGTTATAGCTGGTTGCTAGGGTGTTTCTAGGTGGTTGCTAGGGTGTTATATGTGGTTGCTAGGGTGTTTCTAGGCGGTTGCTAGGGTGTTATATGTGGTTGCTAGGGTGTTTCTAGGCGGTTGCTAGGGTGTTAAGGTGGTTTCTAGGGTGTTTCTAGGCGGTTGCTAGGGTGTTATAGGTGGTTGCTAGGTTGTTATAGGTGGTTGCTAGGGTGTTATATGTGGTTGCTAGGGTGTTTCCAGGCCGTTGCTAGGGTGTTATAGGTGATTGCTAGGGTGTTTCTAGGTGGTTGCTAGGGTGTTATAGGTGGTTGCTAGGTTGTTATAGGTGGTTGCTGGGTGTTATAGCTGATTGCTAGGGTGTTTCTAGGCGGTTGCTAGGGTGTTATATGTGGTTGCTAGGGTGTTTCTAGGCGGTTGCTAGGGTGTTATATCTGGTTGCTAGGGTGTTATAGGTGGTTGCTAGGTTGTTATAGGTGGTTGCTAGGGTGTTATAGGTGGTTGCTAGGGTGTTATATGTGGTTGCTAGGGTGTTATAGCTGGTTGCTAGGGTGTTTCTAGGTGGTTGCTAAGGTGTTATAGGTGGTTGCTAGGTTGTTATAGGTGGTTGCTAGGGTGTTATAGCTGGTTGCTAGGGTGTTTCTAGGTGGTTGCTATGGAGTTATAGGTGGTTGCTAGGTTGTTATAGGTGGGTGCTAGGGTGTTATAGCTGGTTGCTAGGGTGTTCCTAGGTGGTTGCTAGGGTGTTATATGTGGTTGCTAGGGTGTTTCTAGGCGGTTGCTAGGGTGTTATATGTGGTTGCTAGGGTGTTTCTAGGCGGTTGCTAGGGTGTTATAGGTGGTTGCTAGGGTGTTTCTAGGCGGTTGCTAGGGTGTTATAGCTGGTTGCTAGGGTGTTTCTAGGTGGTTGCTAGGGTATTTCTAGGTGGTTGCTAGGGTGTTATAGGTGCTTGCTAGGGTGTTATAAGTGGTTGTTAGGGTGTTTCTAGGTGGTTGCTAGGGTGTTATATGTGGTTGCTAGGGTGTTTCTAGGTGGTTGCTAGGGTGTTATAGGTAGTTGCTAGGGTGTTTCTAGGTGGTTGCTACGGTGAAAAGCATGGTGAAGAGGTTGTGACCCGGGTGGGCGGGGTCTGCCATGATCTTCCTCGCCCTCCTCAAGGCCCTGGAGGAATGTAGGGACTCGAGGGAGGGAAGGGGGCAGCCGATCACACTCGCTGCTGATCGTATCACCCGCTGCAGCTTGGCCTTGTCCCTGACCGTGGCTGCAGGGAACCAGGTGATGATGGAGAGGGTGAGGATGGACTGGATGATGGCAGTGTAGAACTGGACGATCATAGTCCTCAGCAGCCTAAACTTCCTCAGCTGACGTAGGAAGAACATCCTCTTCCGGGCCTTTTTATTGAGAGCGATGGTGTTCAGCTCCCATTTCAGGTCCCGGGAGAGTGTCATGCCGAGGAAGCGGCAGGACTCCACAGAGGCCACCGGGGTGCCTCCCAGAATGATGAAACCCAAGGTCGCTTTACAATCAAGAGGGCTAGGGAAATGGGGCAGTAGGGGAAAAGGGGAGGATGAGGGCAGGTAAGGGATAATGAACCTAATCTAATCTAAACTAACCGGTATTCACTGACATATTTAAACTGTCCTTAGAACAGGCTGTCATCCCCACCTGCCTGAAGAAGTCCACTATCATCCCTGTACCTAAAAAATCCAAGCCTGCTTGCCTCAACGACTACCGCCCTGTAGCTCTCACCACCATAGCCATGAAGTGCTTTGAGAAGCTAGTAAAGGGCTACATCTGCTCCTCCCTCCCCATCAACCTGGACCCCCTGCAATTTGCATACCGCCCCAACAGGTCCACAGAGGACGCCATAGCCCATGTGCTGCACACAGCAGCATCACACCTGGACAAGAGGCAGGGGAACTATGTGAGAATGCTATTCATCGACTACAGCTCAGCATTTAATACCATAGTCCCCTCCAAACTCATAGCCAAGCTCAGGGACCTGGGCTTGAACTATAACCTCTGCCAGTGGGTCTTAGACTTCCTGACGGGCAAACCCCAGGTGGTGAGAGCAGGCAACTGCACCTCCTCATCCATCACCCTCAACATAGGGGCCCCCCAGGGCTGTGTTCTGAGTCCCCTCCTCTACTCCCTGTACACACATGACTGTGTGGCTCAGCGGAACAACAACACAATCATCAAATTTGCTGACGACACAGTATTGGTGGGCCTGATCTCTGCAAACGACGAGAGGGCCTACCTGGAAGAGGTCAAGGTCCTGGCGGGATGGTGCCAGGAGAACAGCCTCTCACTGAACGTCAGTAAAACAAAGGAGATGATTGTGGACTTTAGGAGGTCGGGGGTCAGGGACTACAGCCCCCTCAGCATCGACGGGGCACCGGTTGAGAGAGTGAACAGTTTTAAGTACCTTGGAGCCCACATATCCGAGGACTTGACATGGACCACACACATTGACAGTGTTGTGAAGAAGGCACGACAACGCCTCTACTTCCTCAGGCGCCTAAGGAAGTTCCAAGTCAGTCAGAAGATCCTTAAGAACTTCTACTCATGTACAATAGAGAGCATCCTGACTGGCAATATCACCTCCTGGTTTGGGAATAGCACCGCACAAGACCGAAGCAGACTACAGAGAGTGGCACGTTCAGCCGAACGCACAATTGGAGGGGGGCTTCCCACTCTCCAGAACATTTACAACAAGCGGTGCAGGGGTAAGGCTAAGAGAATTATTAAGGACTCCAGCCACCCAAACAACTGCCTCTTTGAACTGCTGCGGTCAGGCAAGCGATACCGGAGTTCATGGCAAGCACAGAAAGACTCAGAAGAAGCTTCTATCCCCAGGCCATCAGGTTGCTCAACGAACAATAACACTATGCAACAACCATCAAATGCACTCACAACACACACATCCACACGCACACACCCACTTTAAACAAACAACACACTGCAGCACCCACTCTCCACACTTTAGAACACCTAAACACACTTTATATTTATTGGTAAAGGATTTGCACTACAACCCATACCTCAGTACACCTTACTGTAAATTGTACCTAAATTGTACCTCATCCCATTTCTGCTTTGCACTATATAGTATTGTACATTAGTATATTGCATAGTATATTGTATATTGTATGGTAACTCAGTTACTCTATTCTGCATCGAACATTGTACATATGTATATACTGAACACTGTGCCTACGTACGTGACTTCTATTTTTACTTCTATTTTTACATGCTATACTATTTTATTTTATTTCATACTTATCTTTGTCTAGCACAGTCTCTGGAGCGTAACAGAAAGAAGCATTTTGTATAAAAGTATTCTGTACTTACTTCTGTATGACAACTATTAAAGAAATTGAACTTGAAACTTGAAACTAATGGGGAAGAGCCTTGGTGAAGAGGTGTGTTTTTAGAGCAGTTTTGAAAGTGTCCAGGGGTTGGGGACTCTGGCAGGAGCACTCATTCAAGGGTACTACGACTATGCACCTCAAAGGCGCTACAAAAATTACAAACATCTCAAAACAAACTGGTCAGACTACTGCTTGACCTTACTCCTAGAACCCACCTCACCCCTGCCCACTTTGACAACCTAGGACCAGTGGCGGCTGGCCACTGGGGGCGCTAGGGAGCCGCCCCCCCCCCCCCCCCCCTGGTAAAGAGAACAGGAGAAGAAGAAAATGTTTTATTTTTATTTAGATTTTAAGACCCCTAAAAATAAAATAAACATGTTTAAAATGAATAATATTTACTCATTTTAAGTATGTTTGTGTTTCCAATGCACAATATAACGTTAATATATCAAATATAAATCATTGTTTTGTGATTCACATGACATCACTGTCTGATATGAGAGTAGACTACCTGAGGCTTTAAATAGGTCTAGAAAATACATTTCGCCTATCAGTGCGTTCAAATATGATGTAATATGATGGAATCGGAGCACATTTTCTAGCGCACCAAGCAAGCAGGGTCCTTCCGGATGATCGGATCCTTCTGGCAGTCCGGATATTTTGCTACCTTGGCTGGTTACTGGATGCAGTATGGACTGCGACGGTATGGGCTGTGCGTGAGAGCGAGAGAGAGAGAGAGAGACCTGGGCGTGCGTGTTTGTGTAGGGCTATTGGAAACGTGGCTGCATTGACTGACTGTGATCATATATTGATTGATGGCAATGGTGATAGTTGTACTCTACCTACTTAAATATTCGTGCCTAGGTACATGTTTGCAAAATGTTTGGTATAGCGCCCCCCCTGGAGAAGAATTCACCAGCCGCCACTGCCTAGGACTCTGTTGCAGTAGTCCAACCGGGAGGTGATAAATGAGTGGATCAGGGTAACAGCCACAGAATCTGAGAGTGAGGGTCGGAGACGGGAGATGTTTTTGAGGTGGTACACTGTAAAAAATAAATGTTTTTTCACAGGAAATTCACTGTATTATTGTACAGATTACTTTTGTTTTTTTACTTTAAGTGTAAAAACCATAAAAATGATTTAAGGGGACCGCAAGGATGATGTACTGGTGGGTGGTGTCCAACCGATTATGGTGGGCCGGTCTGGGCCAAAAATGCCAGGGCCGATTTTTGGTCCCAGTCCAGCCCTGGTTGGAGCGTGCGGCTGTGTGATGTCCTGCACTCAGCTGACTTATCACTGGGGGCAAATGGTGTGTTACAGAAATATAGCCTATAATGTAATGTCATTCTAAACAATAATAATAAACAATTTAAAATAAATATCTATTAGGCTGTTCTAGACCAGATTTATGCCGATTCATGTATACACTTTATGCTACAATAAAAATGATATTTTAAGCTATTCAAATAATGTAATTATCAAAAAGTCACCCTATAATTCAGTGTGGCAGCTCCCACCCTCTGGAACTCCCTCCTCGCTGAACTCCGCAACGCCCCAACTCTGGACTCATTAAAAAAACTGCTCAAAACCCACCTAAATGTCATGTTCACTATGCAAATGTACAAATCCAAAACTGCATAGTTCACTTAATAATTAGATTAGTATCTTTGTGAGGTTACTGATTTATTATTTACATTGAAAAGATACAGAGATAATTTGTTAAAGCTGGATTTTCTACACAAGATGTATTATTTCGAACATTATTTCATATTTTTTTACTTGAAAAGAGAGCTATTATTATTATTATTATTATTATTATTATTATTATTATTATTATTATTATTATTATTATTATTATTATTATTATTATTATTATTATTATTATTATTATTATTATTATTATTATTATTATTATTATTATTATTATTATTATTATTTATTATTATTATTATTATTATTTGTGAGGTTCGCCTGTTCCCTGGACCTTTAATTCCCTGTCTCCTCACCTCACCAGCCCCCACCCTCGCGTTGTTTACTCTCCTCTGCTCTTCAACAGCCCACACCCTTGGACTACCTTTCACAGCTGTGATAAGTTATGATTAGCGCCCCAGAGGGCTTTAAATACCTGGACTTCCCCTCCAGTCCTCGTCGGGTCGTTCTGTAACAGTTTCTGTATCTTGTGCTACCATCTACCGCCGCGCTCCTGGTGAGACATCGTCATCGCTCTCTATTCTTCCACGGGAGGATTCCTTTGTTCTCACTGGGAGACGTTGTGCCATTCTTCACCACCTGTCGCCGTTTGCCTGGAGTGGGACACAGACTGCGCTCTCTAATTCTCTACGGGAGGTTTTCCAGTGTCCCACTCCAGACGTCTAGAGTGTCTGGTCAGTAACATGGGTCTAGAACCCACCTCACCCCTGCCCACTTTGACAACCTAGGATGGCTTAGAGTAGACGACAGAGGCGTAGTACATTTTCCTTTTTGAAAATCATCTGACATGAAGATGGAACACATTTTTGTTGTTAATATTATTTATATTACTGGTAGTTCATACAAGACATTATCCTCTCAAAACATTGAAGCTCATAGTCTCCCAGTCCCTCCACTCTGCAGTAAACAGACATCACTGATATAGAGTGTCTGGTCAGTAACATGGGTCTAGAACCCACCTCACCCCTGCCCACTTTGACAACCTAGGATGGCTTAGAGTAGACGACAGAGGCGTAGTACATTTTCCTTTTTGAAAATCATCTGACATGAAGATGGAACACATTTTTGTTGTTAATATTATTTATATTACTGGTAGTTCATACAAGACATTATCCTCTCAAAACATTGAAGCTCATAGTCTCCCAGTCCCTCCACTCTGCAGTAAACAGACATCACTGATATAGAGTGTCTGGTCAGTAACATGGGTCTAGAACCCACCTCACCCCTGCCCACTTTGACAACCTAGGATGGCTTAGAGTAGACGACAGAGGCGTAGTACATTTTCCTTTTTGAAAATCATCTGACATGAAGATGGAACACATTTTTGTTGTTAATATTATTTATATTACTGGTAGTTCATACAAGACATTATCCTCTCAAAACATTGAAGCTCATAAACTCCCAGTCCCTCCACTCTGCAGTAAACAGACATCACTGATATAGAGTGTCTGGTCAGTAACATGGGTCTAGAACCCACCTCACCCCTGCCCACTTTGACAACCTAGGATGGCTTAGAGTAGACGACAGAGGCGTAGTACATTTTCCTTTTTGAAAATCATCTGACATGAAGATGGAACACATTTTTGTTGTTAATATAATTTATATTACTGGTAGTTCATACAAGACATTATCCTCTCAAAACATTGAAGCTCATAGTCTCCCAGTCCCTCCACTCTGCAGTAAACAGACATCACTGATATAGAGTGTCTGGTCAGTAACATGGGTCTAGAACCCACCTCACCCCTGCCCACTTTGACAACCTAGGATGGCTTAGAGTAGACGACAGAGGCGTAGTACATTTTCCTTTTTAAAAATCATCTGACATGAAGATGGAACACATTTTTGTTGTTAATATTATTTATATTACTGGTAGTTCATACAAGACATTATCCTTTCAAAACATTGAAGCTCATAGTCTCCCAGTCCCTCCACTCTGCAGTAAACAGACATCACTGATATAGAGTGTCTGGTCAGTAACATGGGTCTAGAACCCACCTCACCCCTGCCCACTTTGACAACCTAGGATGGCTTAGAGTAGACGACAGAGGCGTAGTACATTTTCCTTTTTGAAAATCATCTGACATGAAGATGGAACACATTTTTGTTGTTAATATTATTTATATTACTGGTAGTTCATACAAGACATTATCCTCTCAAAACATTGAAGCTCATAAACTCCCAGTCCCTCCACTCTGCAGTAAACAGACATCACTGATATAGAGTGTCTGGTCAGTAACATGGGTCTAGAACCCACCTCACCCCTGCCCACTTTGACAACCTAGGATGGCTTAGAGTAGACGACAGAGGCGTAGTACATTTTCCTTTTTGAAAATCATCTGACATGAAGATGGAACACATTTTTGTTGTTAATATTATTTATATTACTGGTAGTTCATACAAGACATTATCCTCTCAAAACATTGAAGCTCATAGTCTCCCAGTCCCTCCACTCTGCAGTAAACAGACATCACTGATATAGAGTGTCTGGTCAGTAACATGGGTCTAGAACCTCACCCCTGCCCACTTTGACAACCTAGGATGGCTTAGAGTAGACGACAGAGGCGTAGTACATTTTCCTTTTTGAAAATCATCTGACATGAAGATGGAACACATTTTTGTTGTTAATATTATTTATATTACTGGTAGTTCATACAAGACATTATCCTCTCAAAACATTGAAGCTCATAGTCTCCCAGTCCCTCCACTCTGCAGTAAACAGACATCACTGATATAGAGTGTCTGGTCAGTAACATGGGTCTAGAACCCACCTCACCCCTGCCCACTTTGACAACCTAGGATGGCTTAGAGTAGACGACAGAGGCGTAGTACATTTTCCTTTTTGAAAATCATCTGACATGAAGATGGAACACATTTTTGTTGTTAATATTATTTATATTACTGGTAGTTCATACAAGACATTATCCTCTCAAAACATTGAAGCTCATAGTCTCCCAGTCCCTCCACTCTGCAGTAAACAGACATCATTGATATAGAGTGTCTGGTCAGTAACATGGGTCTAGAACCCACCTCACCCCTGCCCACTTTGACAACCTAGGATGGCTTAGAGTAGACGACAGAGGCGTAGTACATTTTCCTTTTTGAAAATCATCTGACATGAAGATGGAACACATTTTTGTTGTTAATATTATTTATATTACTGGTAGTTCATACAAGACATTATCCTCTCAAAACATTGAAGCTCATAGTCTCCCAGTCCCTCCACTCTGCAGTAAACAGACATCACTGATATAGAGTGTCTGGTCAGTAACATGGGTCTAGAACCCACCTCACCCCTGCCCACTTTGACAACCTAGGATGGCTTAGAGTAGACGACAGAGGCGTAGTACATTTTCCTTTTTGAAAATCATCTGACATGAAGATGGAACACATTTTTGTTGTTAATATTATTTATATTACTGGTAGTTCATACAAGACATTATCCTCTCAAAACATTGAAGCTCATAGTCTCCCAGTCCCTCCACTCTGCAGTAAACAGACATCACTGATATAGGGTGTCTGGTCAGTAACATGGGTCTAGAACCCACCTCACCCCTGCCCACTTTGACAACCTAGGATGGCTTAGAGTAGACGACAGAGGCGTAGTACATTTTCCTTTTTGAAAATCATCTGACATGAAGATGGAACACATTTTTGTTGTTAATATTATTTATATTACTGGTAGTTCATACAAGACTTTCTTTGTAAAATGTGTCATAATGACTGTAGCATTTGTGTGTGTACACTGTAAAAAATAAATGTTTTTTCACAGGAAATTCACTATTATTTTACAGATTACTTTTGTTTTTCTACTTTAAGTGTAAATGCCATACAAATATAGTAAATTACCTTTTATCAAAATATTAACCATTAAATAAAGGTTGTAATTCCTTCATAGTTAAATACAGTAGAGGTTGCATACTTCATTATCTAAAGATGGTAAGTTAGAGTGTTGTGTTCACTCATAGTTAAAGACTGTAGAGGTTGAGTACTTCATTATCTAAACATGGTAAGTTAGTTAGAGTGTTGTGTTCAGTCAGACAGTAGACAAGTAGAGGTTGAGTACTTTATTATCTAAACATGGTGAGTTAGAGTGTTGTGTTCATTCATAGTTAAAGACAGCCGAGGTTGAGTAGTTTCTTCTGATATTCCATAGTAAAGTACACGTTAACGTTACAATGTGTTGTGTTCACAACACTGTTTAGTCTGACGATGCGTCGCAAAGTACACGTTAACGTTACAATGTGTTGTATTCACAACACTGTTTAGTTAAAGACAGCCGAGGTTGAGTAGTTTCTTCTGATATTCCATAGTAAAGTACACGTTAACGTTACAATGTGTTGTGTTCACAACACTGTTTAGTCTGACGACGCGTCACGAAGTACACGTTAACGTTACAATGTGTTGTGTTCACAACAGCGTTTAGTCTGACGACGCGTCGCGATAATATACTATATTCGCGAAGTACACGTTAACGTTACAATCGTCGCGATAATATACTATATTCCATAGTAAATTACACGTTAACGTTACAATGTTGCGTTGTGTTCACTCATAGTTAAAGACAGTTGTGTTCACTCATAGTTAAAGACAGCCGAGGTTCCAAGTGATTCGTTGCAATGTACGCGGAAATGCCATAGCATTTGTCTAAGCGGCGTGAAAAGAAAGGCGCTTTACCGTAGTGGCGTGCGGTGACAAAAGCGGAAGCATTTTTGCACTGTTCCGCTGTTATTAAGCAACACGCTGCCAGATCGGATTAACAATTTCCCAACCGCGCCCAATGTAATCAAAGGGACGCCACATGGGGGCAGACTCTCAAATTTGGCAACACTGACTAACAGCTGCGTTGCATTGTGGGGGATCCCCACAATGCATTGTGGTTTTTGAAATTTGAATTGACCCGCGGGGCACAGCCAGACCAGTACGACTGTTGTAGTTCTTCTCATCTCAGGTAATTTATGCAACAGATATTTTTGATTATTTATAAGTAATACCGCTAATATAAATGAGTGCTGTTTAGTCTGTGTTTCAGTGACTACTGTAACGTAGCTCGATATTATGATACCATTTACCAACCGTCGTTATTTTCTCTAACGTTACAGTATACGACCAACTGCTGTTGCATCTTCTCATCTCAGGTATGCAACACATATATTTTTATTATTTATAAGTAGAATAGAATAGATCTTTATTGTCATTGTTACAGTTGTTACAACGAAATAAAAAAAAGTAATGCGTGCCGCTGATGTAAATGAGTGCTGTTTAGTCTGTGTTTCAGTGACTACTGTAACGTAGCTCGATATTATGAAACTGGCGGGGGGACTACTGCTAGCAGGCCACCACTGCTATAAGTCTAAGTATAGAGAATACTGACGTTATCACGCTGCACAGATCTTTCATGGCTTAATTTAATTATAAAATATATAATTTCATTGTAGCAAATACTGTTACAGGATTTATTCCTGTGTATTTTAAATTTGATTTCTGGGAGATTTAGGGGACTGTCCCTTCAAGACGCCGGTTGTGAAGATAGTACGACGGTTGAAGTTCAGTCCGAGTTCAGTCGTTTGAAAGTTAACGTCAATAGTTATTTAATTTATGTGGGATCCATCCTGTAACATTCAGATTGTAGTCAATGATATAAAAGTAAGTGCCCGTTTATCCTTTCACCTGTTATATATCGCAAATTTGGCTGTGTTCGGTGATTGACTGAGCTATATATTACCACCATTACCAACCGTCGTTGTTTTCTTTCATCTAACGTTACTGTTACGAAGGGTCAGATTAAACCGAATATATATATTTATTACTTGAGATATATTGTATAGTATTTGTATATCGTCTGATATCCCTTGTATATTCTTTGTACATATACACGGAATATCCCTTTACCTAGTACAGACCATAATATTTCGTTCTCCTATTGGAAGCGATCCCCTAGGCGCCACGGCCATACCCCCAATGTCTAGTTCAAAGTCACCGCTAAGACATGTCTGGACATGCCCGGCTTTGCGCAGGAATACGAGACAGAAATGAGGTTGGCACTAGATTATTCACCGTACGTATAAATACGTCGCAGGTGGATACAGCAGTAGTCTTGTCTTATCCTAATACGTTCGTTCAACGTATCGTTTGTTACCCTCAAACGTAAAAGCCTTCATCACGAGTCAACGACCAAGTGAAGTGAGCAACTGTGCATCTAAATAGAGCACTTATAACCGCGTGCGAATAGGACAGTAAAAGTGTCAGAGCTTAGTGTAATAACGTCAAGTTCGACCTAGTTAATGTGAAGTACCGTGCCCCGGAGAATCTACACCGGTGAATGCAGAGCCTTTTCCGGCTGGATTATTATATTGCTTTGGTCCTGTGGCTGTTGGAGCGGAGAATCGTCTACACCCACTGCTGTGTGGGATTTACCCGTGAGGAACATCACTCGAGCCTGTCTCTAGGAGAGGCTGGCTGGCTTTCACCTATGCTGTCGCGCATACTTGGATTATAGCTGCTGCTTTCGTCTGCCGATCAAGGGAGTAATGTACCGCCTCCCGTAGCTGGAGCTTATTGATTCCCCGTTGATCCAGACTTTTGCATTCGAACCTTCCTCCCCCCTGCTGGCTTACAACCGGAGGGACCCTTTTAGTATCTCCAGCGGACCTACTAGTGTACCATATATAATTCTTATGATACAGGTGGTATTAATTATCTCCTGCGTAATATTCTCATGGACTTACGCTCTTGACCTATTCATGTACATTCTTCGCCTTACAAGCGCAATTCTCAATCTTGATAAGTAAAGTAATGTAAGATAATCTTTGTGCTGCTAATAAATATTCTTCTAAACGATATTTGTTGTGAAGCCGTGTCTTGTGGGAGTGTTCATCACATATACCTGTGTACTGTATGGCCAGTAGTAATGTACATAAAGCAGTAGTGGTTTAATGATACCATACTTATTAATACAGTCAGGGAATTGTACCCCTCAGTTGCAATTGGTCCTTCGAGCCGGAGGGTAATTAGCGTAATATTAATATAATATTAATATTGACATGGCCAGCGGTGAACACTCCACAAACGGCTCTCCTAAGCTAGAACGCCCGACGCGCAGACGGCAGCCACCTTCTTACCTAGAGGACTACGCTGCCAGTCTACTACCTAGCTTTATAAAGAAGTTAAATACGGATAAAATAAATAAAGCGGATAGTCAAAGCATGTCAAACCCTACCGACCAGACGACCCTGCCAGTAGAGACCCCAGTGGGTTCTAACGAAACTGACCAAGCCCACGGGGGGGACCAGGGGGGACATGACATGACTACACCCCCAGACAACGACCACGGGACGGTCCCCGGAGAGCTCCAGGATAAAGAAAGCGCTCCAGGGACAGAACCCGACCCACTACCAGAAGAGAAGCGCGCCCAGGAGACGGACCTCGAGGCGCGCCCAGAGAACAGATCTCCAACGAGCACTGCCAGAAGCCGATCACCTCCGTCGGTGTCTTCCCCCAGCGAAGCGGACAAGATGCTGGCGCAGGCATTCATCGCCACCCTGGCAGCCTCCACCGAACGCGATCGACTTCAAGCGCAACAGACGAGCGAGCGCGAACAAGCTGCAGACCAACAAGATCGCCTTCACGCGCAACTCCAAGCGCAAGCCCTCAGTGAACGCGAACATTCTGCAACCGAGCGAGATCGCTTCCAGGCGCAACAAAGGAGTGAAGACGACCGCATAAGACTGGAGACCAGACGCCTTCAGATGGAAGAGAACATTGAAAGAAGCCGCGCCGAGGCGCAGCACGCCGCCAATGCCCAGCGCGAGGCAGAGTGCGACCGGCTGCAGGCGCAGATGATGGACAAATTGATTGCCATGGCGACACCCCTTCGCTCTGCACGGAGCTCCCGGAGATCATCACGACAAGGGTCTAGGACACATTCCCCTACCCGACTAAGCGACCCGGGACCCCGCCAACAGGAGGATCCTGTCCACGTCTCCGAACCCCCTTCCCGGCCGGTCCATACGAGACCCAGCAACCGGGAAGAACCGGACCACGCCGAGAGACTGAACAGAAGACTCCAGGACCTAGCAGAGGAAGAGGAAGAGGAAGAGGAGGAATGTCAAGCCGACCAGCAGCAACGTACTCTGGACCAGGAGGCCCAGTACAGCCCAGACGTCAGCCCCGAGGCCCTGCGTTACAGACCCCCGACTCAACTCAAGGGTGAGTTTGACGCACCGCCAGCCCCGAGGAACAGCACCTGGGTACCCGGGCCTTGGTACCCACCGAGTACCAGCCCACGACGACACGTATGGGGAGACTCGCCCAGGAGACCTCTCCCCCAACGCTCACCGATGTGCCAGCCATCCATGGCATCGTACCTTGGCACACCGACGTTCCCGGACTTCACACACGAGAACAGAGCACAGTACACAGAGCTACGAATGTGCTTAGAGACAATGATGTCCGATGTCCCCGATGAGACGTACAAGTATGGTATCCTACTCAAGCACCTGAAGGTGCCCAGAGCGCATAATATAGCGCTGGCATATTCCAACTCAAGTACCCCATACACCGCGGCTCTAGTAGCCCTCGACCAACGTTATGGACGCATATGGGACTACGTGATACAAGAGATAAGAGACATCGACCGTCTCCCCCCAGCCAGAGACAACAGAGCATTGGATGACCTCTCTATCAAGGTACAGTCCCTGGTAGGGATGCTGGGGTCCCAAAAGGAAAAGGGGATATACGAACTGTACGCTAACTCTAATGTAGAAAGGATATTAGAGAAGCTCCCTCCCGCCCGACAAGAGCGCTTCAGGCGGCAAAGAGACCACCGCGACCCCAACGGCCCAGAGGCATCCCTCCTAGACCTATCTGAGTTCCTCGCCAGGGAGGTCAGCAGCCTACGACTGGACACGTTCGTGTGGAGTGGACCAAGCCCCAGAGATGGACCTCGGGGATCAAATGATAACCGCCGGTCGGTGACCGTTATGCACCAAGCCGAATCAGTACCGCAGCACAAGAACCACAACACCCCCTCGACGAAAGAGGAGTGGAAGATTGAATGCCAGTACTGTGAAGGGGAACATCGGCTGTATCAATGCGACAAGTTCAAGAAGCTGACCACGGACGAGGTGAGTCAGTGGATAAAAGACCACCGCCGCTGCTTCCGCTGCGCGCGCAGCCACATGGCAGCTGAGTGCCGCTTGAAGAAGAAGTGTAGCAGGTGCGGCGGCGCCCACTTGGAGGTCCTGCATGACATCAACAGGCGTCCGCCAGGACAACAGAGTCGGCCCGTCACGGTAATGTACCAGGCCGAGGCGGTGGCACCAGTACCAAAGATCCACCAGACCGCTCCCTACTGTACCGACTGCTACAGCAGACACTGGGAGTCACGGTGCTACTCGGACGACCGCGAGTCGGCACCACCCCAGACGATCCAAAGCAACCGACCAACAGGAGTGCTCCACATTGACCAGCATAGCGGGACCCCCCGAGTGCTCATCAAAGTGGTCAGAGTGCTCCTGAGCTACGAGGACAAGGTCCTGGACACTTACGCCGTCCTGGACGATGGGTCTGAAAAGACTCTCCTCCTCGCTTCCGCCGCAGCCCAGTTGGGCCTGCGGGGTGCCAAAGGTACCATGACAATACGCACCATCAGAAGAGACCAGAAGACCATAAAGGGTGAAAAGGTCTCCTTCAAGATAGCAGCGGTGGACCAGCCCGAGAAGCAGTATAGTATTACCAACGTCTTCACCAGCCACGACATAGGCCTGTCACAGTACACCTACCCCATCCCACAGCTGATGGCGAAGTATGTGCACCTACGTCAACTACCTATACCGCTTATCGACGGCGCCACACCGACCCTGCTCATCGGCTCCGACCACGCGGACCTCATTCTCGCAATTGAGGTGGCCCACATCGGACCCAAAGGATGCTCAGTCGCGGTTCAGACCCGACTGGGGTGGACGCTCCAGGGCCCCCTCTACGGACTTGACAGTCAACCCACGTCTACACGCTGCCTACACACAAAGGTGAGCGACACCGGCCACTCCCTCGTACAGCCCGTTGAGAGGCTATTGACATTGGACGAGAGGCCTGTAAGAGAACCAAGTTCAAGTTCAAGTTCAAGTTCTTTAATAGTTGTCATACAGAAGTACAGAATACTTTCATACAAAATGCTTCTTACTGTTACGCTCCAGAGACTGTGCTAGACAAGATAGTATCAAATAACATAATAACATAATATAGCATGAATTTAGAAGAAGAAAAATGAGGTCACAGTGTTCGGTATAGACATATGTACAATGTTCTGAGTTACCATATAATATACAATACACAATACTATGCAGTGTACTAATGTACAGTACTATCTAGTGCAAAGCAGAAATGGGATGAGGTACAATTTTAGGTACAATTTACAGTAAGGTGTACGAGTTGTAGTGCAATCCTTCATCCATAAATATAAAGTGTGGGGAGTGGGTGCTACAGTGTGTTTGTTTAAAGTGGGTGTGTGCTATAAAGTGTGTGGAGTGGGTGCTACAGTGTGTTTGTTTAAAGTGAGTGTGTGCGTGTGGATGTGTGTGCTATGTGCGTTTGGTGGTTGTTGTTGTGTAGTGTTCATTCATTGTTCGTTTAGCAGCCTGATGGCCTGGGGATAGAAGCTTCTTCTGAGTCTTTCTGTGCTCGCCTTGAGACTCCGGTATCGCTTGCCTGACCGCAGCAGTTCAAAGAGGCAGTTGTTCGGGTGACTGGAGTCTTTAATGATTCTCTTAGCCTTGCCCTTGCAACGCTTGTAGTAAATGTTCTGGAGGGTGGGGAGCCCCCCTCCAATTGTGCGTTCGGCTGAACATGTCACTCTTTGTAGTCTGCTTCGGTCTTGTGCAGTGCTATTCCCAAACCAGGAGGTGATGTTGCCGGTCAAGATGCTCTCTATTGTACATGAGTAGAAGTTCTTAAGGATCTTCTGGCTGACTTGGAACTTCCTTAGGCGCCTGAGGAAGTAGAGGCGTTGTCGTGCCTTCTTCACAACACTGTCAATGTGTGTGGTCCATGTCAAGTCCTCGGATATGTAGGCTCCGAGGTACTTAAAGCTGTTGACTCTCTCAACCGGTGCCCCGTCGATGCTGAGGGGGCTGTAGTCCTTGACCCCCGACCTCCTGAAGTCCACAATCATCTCCTTTGTTTTGCTGACGTTCAGGGAGAGGCTGTTTTCCTGGCACCATCCCGCCAGGACCTTGACCTCTTCCAGGTAGGCCCTCTCGTCGTTGGCAGAGATCAGGCCCACCACCACTGTGTCGTCAGCAAATTTGATGATTGTATTGCTACTCCGCTGAGCCACACAGTCGTGTGTGTACAGGGAGTAGAGGAGGGGACTCAGAACACAGCCCTGGGGGGCTCCTATGTTGAGGGTGATGGATGAGGAGGTGCAGTTGCCTGCTCTCACCACCTGGGGTCTGCCAGTCAGGAAGTCCAAGACCCACTGGCAGAGGTCATAGCCCAAGCCCAGGTCCCTGAGCTTGGCTATGAGTATGGAGGGGACTATGGTGTTGAATGCCGAGCTGTAGTCGATGAATAGCATTCTCACATAGTTCCCCTGCCTCTTGTCCAGGTGTGATGCTGCTGTGTGCAGCACATGGGATATGGCGTCCTCCGTGGACCTGTTGGGGCGGTATGCAAATTGCAGGGGGTCCATGTTGATGGGGAGGGAGGAGCAGATGTAGCCCTTTACTAGCTTCTCAAAGCACTTCATGGCTATGGAGGTGAGAGCTACAGGGCGGTAGTCGTTGAGGCAAGCAGGCTTGGATTTTTTGGGTACAGGGATAATAGTGGACTTCTTCAGGCAGGTGGGGATGACAGCCTGTTCTAAGGACAGGTTAAATATGTCAGTGAATACTGGGGCCAGTTGGTCGGCACAGACTTTTAGGACGCGGCCGGGGATGCCGTCCGGACCTGCTGCCTTCCTGATATTCACTTTTTTAAAGGTCCGCCTCACCTCATGCTCTGTTACCCTGAACACTGCGCCTCCATCAGCAGCCGACCCCCCCCCCCCCCCATTGCCGAGGCTTGTGAGCTGGTGTTGTTATTACCAGCATCAAACCTCGCATAGAAGGTATTGAGGTCATTTGCTAAGGAGATGTCACTGTTCAGTTTGAGGGAGGCGCCTTTGTAGTCTGTCATCGTTTTGAGCCCCTGCCACATAGCTCTAGAGTCAGCTTGTTCAAACTGGAGTTCAATTTTATCCCTGTAGCGCCGTTTGGCCTCTGACACTGTCCTCCTTATGTTGTATCGCGCCACCTTGTGGTCATTCATGTTGCCTGCCACTAGGCCGTCGTTGTATGCTTTGGTGCGCTCTCTCAGAGCTTCACGGACGGATTTGTCTACCCAGGGTTTTTGATTTGGGTAAACTTTCATTTTGGTAGTGGGGATTGTTTCTTTCACCCTAGTACAAACATAGTCCAGCACTGTCTCCGTGTAGACATTAATGTTATCTGTGGGCACAAGAGGGAGTTCCGAACTCCACCCCCCTCAGCTGCGCTCCAGACGTAGCTGACCTCAAACCCAGCACCCCAAGCGACTCCTTGATGGGGCGGCCGGAACCGGCCCCTCCTCAGACGGGGTACAGAGCAAACAAGAGAAACAGACGGAGGAGGTGGAGGCGCAGCCAAGCACAGATCAAAGCAGTCTCAGGCCCGCTTCCTCCTAACCCCCCTACCATCCCTTCCAGCCCGTCAGAAGCAGGTCAAGGACGGGTACAACTTAAAAGTGGACACAGTCGTCGTGATCATAGACCAGTCACTACCCCGAGCTGCGTGGCCGGCCGGCCGCGTAAGCAAAGTGATCACTGGTGCCGACGGAAAGGTCAGAGCGGCAGAAGTGCTCGTCCAAGGGCGGACATACACCCGACCCGTGGCGAGGCTGATAGAGTTGCCAAGGCTCCCAGACTCTCTTGATGACGACCATGACCCCCTGACTTTGTGAACTGCCCTACCCTCACAACGGACATTGAGTAGTGGACAGTGCGGTTAATCTGTCTCTGCTTATCTAATTAGGTGCGGACTAATTAGGAGGCGGCTGTTACGAAGGGTCAGATTAAACCGAATATATATATTTATTACTTGAGATATATTGTATAGTATTTGTATATCGTCTGATATCCCTTGTATATTCTTTGTACATATACACGGAATATCCCTTTACCTAGTACAGACCATAATATTTCGTTCTCCTATTGGAAGCGATCCCCTAGGCGCCACGGCCATACCCCCAATGTCTAGTTCAAAGTCACCGCTAAGACATGTCTGGACATGCCCGGCTTTGCGCAGGAATACGAGACAGAAATGAGGTTGGCACTAGATTATTCACCGTACGTATAAATACGTCGCAGGTGGATACAGCAGTAGTCTTGTCTTATCCTAATACGTTCGTTCAACGTATCGTTCGTTACCCTCAAACGTAAAAGCCTTCATCACGAGTCAACGACCAAGTGAAGTGAGCAACCGTGCATCTAAATAGAGCACTTATAACCGCGTGCGAATAGGACAGTAAAAGTGTCAGAGCTTAGTGTAATAACGTCAAGTTCGACCTAGTTAATGTGAAGTACTTATTGATTCCCCGTTGATCCAGACTTTTGCATTCGAACCTTCCTCCCCCCTGCTGGCTTACAACCGGAGGGACCCTTTTAGTATCTCCAGCGGACCTACTAGTGTACCATATATAATTCTTATGATACAGGTGGTATTAATTATCTCCTGCGTAATATTATCATGGACTTACGCTCTTGACCTATTCATGTACATTCTTCGCCTTACAAGCGCAATTCTCAATCTTGATAAGTAAACTAATGTAAGATAATCTTCGTGCTGCTAATAAATATTCTTCTAAGCGATATTTGTTGTGAAGCCGTGTCTTGTGGGAGTGTTCATCACATATACCTGTGTACTGTATGGCCAGTAGTAATGTACATAAAGCAGTAGTGGTTTAATGATACCATACTTATTAATACAGTCAGGGAATTGTACCCCTCAGTTACAGTTACAGTATAAGCTTGCATAGTGCGTAGCATGGTGGCTAAATGTGCTAAATATTGTACTCATTTATATAGTAATATAATTTGTGTTATATATAATATAGGCCTATGCTTATGTATGACAGTTCTTGTTTATGCTTCAGACGTTAATTGTTTTACCCATGATCAAATAACTAATAGCAACTATTCCAGCTAAATGTGATGACAACTGGATATTGTGAAGAATAAACCTCATGGACAAGAATTCCACAAAGGAAATATACATCTCATCACCTTCCTACAGATAGTTTAGCGGATGGTTTGAGAAACTGGGCATTACATTTAGGCATTTCATTGATAGCTTTCTCTGCTCTTTTGTCTATACTGAAAGTTAGGGTTAGCTCTGAACCCTGGCGGTCTGTGACTGGATCTCAACAACGAGATGAAAGCCCAAGACGGTCAAGATCTACCGGTACTTCAAGTGGTCATGCTTGTAAGTTATGTATAAAATGTTTTATTGTGTGTGTGTGACTGTGTATATATATACTTTTTAATCTGGGGCATACTTTCATTTCAACAGCTGGAAAGAGTCATCCTGTAAATGCCTTCATATACTGAATGTTGAATGTCCTTACTTTTAGCTCTTCTGCAAAGACTTCTTACAAATCAAGAAGTGATGATGGATGCTACAGTATATTGTATGTAGAGGACGGTGCATGTGGACTAAATTAGAGGTCCTAGATATGCAAAATAATATTGAGAATCACTGGCCTAGTCTATATCTACTAACGTATTCTCGCTCTCTCTCTCTAGGTTCATGGCCACTAATGACTTGATGCTAGAGCTTCCGAAGGACAGTATGATGGATGAGGAAGGTCTTGGCCATGCTGCGATGGCTCCTTGTTAGGGTTTGAAACCGACCTCAAACGCACGGCACAGACAGGTAGTTCAGAGTTAGCCAAATACTAGGGCGTATTTATTTACAGAGTCAAAAAGGAGTCAAGTAACAATCTTGAACAAAGGGAGACTGCCTTCAGCAGATTTATCTGCGGCTCTGCAGATCCTCTTGGTGTTGGAGGTGGGGAAACGGTGTTGACGCCGAATCGGCTCTGCAGATACTCCCAGCTTCAACTCGAGGTGGAAAGGAGAGAGAGAGAGAGATCAATAACAGTCCACATCACACAGAGGCAGTGCGGTCTCCTTCTCCCTCAGCTGAGTCCAGAACAAACAAAAATGATATCTTCAGTGTTCTCCACAACACACAATTTAGCTGAGGTTCAGTGCAAAACAAAAACGATAATCTTCAGTGTCTCTTCTAAACACACACCCCAGCTGAGTCCAGTGCAAGCAAAATGATAATCTTCAGTGTCTCCTTTAACACACAACTTAGCTGAGTCAAGTGCAAGCAAAAATAGAACTCTTCAGTATTCTTCAAAACACACAAAACAGAATAGTCCAAAAAGGGGTTTGGTTCCAACTCACCAAAGCGCAAAGAGTAAAGCGGGTAAACGAGGCGCAGCTCCAAACGGGGGGACAAGGTCTTCACCAGCGGCAATCCACAGATGTCCTGGAGGGAAGGTAGACGAGGCACAGCAACGGGGAACAACAGGCAGAAACAGAAGTATTCAAAACGACCCGAAATCGATTGAAGGGAAGTCCCAGTATAAGAAGTCTCTGGGGCGCTAATCAAAAACTATGACAGGTGCGTGCTGGAATTGATACTTGCTCCAAAAGCGTGTGGCGGGGAATGCACCAATCAACACAGTACCTTAAAGGAGCGGAGCGTGTGGCGGGGAATGCACCAATCAACACAGTACCTTAAAGGAGCGGAGCGTGTGGCGGGGAATGAACCAATCCTCACAGTACCCCCCCCCTCCACGGGAGCCACCCGGCAACCAGCCCGACCCGGCTCGTTCGGGGGGGCACGATGGAAGACGGTGATCAGGCCGGGGTCCATGATGAGCTGGCGGGAGACCCAGCTCTGTTCCTCCGGGCCGTATCCCTCCCAGTCCACCAGGCACTGGAACCCCCGACCCCGCCGTCGAACGCCCATCAACCGGCGGACCTGCCACTGGGGGTGTCCGTCCACCATCTCGGGAGGAGGCGGGTCCGGAGCAGGAGGCATCAGGGGACTGAGAGAGACAGGCTTAACCCGGGACACATGGAAAACGGGGTGAATGCGCATGGACGCAGGAAGCTTAAGACTCACCGCCGCCGGACTGAGCACCTTCAGAACCTCAAAAGGACCGACGTACCGGGGGTTGAGCTTCTTGGCCGAGGACCGAAGCGGAAGGTCCTTTGCGGACAGCCACACCCTCTGCCCAGGGTGGTACGTCGGCGCAGGGACCCGGCGCCGGTTGACCCCACGACTGGCGCGCTCCGATGACCGGAGCAGCGCAGTCCTGGCGATCTCCCAGACCCGACGGCACCGGTCGAGATGCTCCTGTATGGAGGGAACTGCCACTTCCGACTCCTGTGCAGGGAAAAGAGGGGGTTGGTAGCCCAGGGATACTTCAAAAGGTGAGAGGCCGGTGGCGGAACTGACCATGGAGTTGATGGAGTACTCGACCCAGGGAAGGAAACGGCTCCAAGAAGCAGGCTTCTCGGCAGCCACACACTGAAGAGCAGACTCCACGCTCTGGTTCATCCTCTCCGTTTGTCCGTTAGTCTGGGGATGATAACCAGAGGAAAGACTGACCGTTGCCCCCAATCCCTTGCAGAAAGCCCGCCATACCTGGGAAGTGAACTGGGGCCCCCGGTCCGAGACGACGTCCTGGGGAAACCCATGGAGGCGGAACACGTGGCGTGTCAGGAGGTCCGCCGTCTCGGCCGCCGAGGGAAGCTTGGGAAGGGCCACGAGGTGAACCCCCTTGCTGAACCTGTTGAAGCTCCTGACTTTATGCAATAGTATAACAATCAGAGTTGAAGTAAGACACGGCAGGCTATGTTCAGGTCGGATCTCCGCGGTGTGAGGAATAGTTTATTCAATGAATTAACAATGAAGTTTCAAAAAGTCCTAAACATCATAATCTCGGAGGCAATACTTATACTTTCATTTTTGGCATGTCTACAACCATAGGAGGGTCATTTTCCCATTGGTAGATCCGATGCAGTCTCTCATGTTATTGGTTGTCTTGAATTTTGATAGGCGTGTGTATATTTGTCGCCAGTTTTTGGGTTTAAACTGCGCACTTATCAAAGATTCCTTGGCCTGTCTCATTGTTTCTTACCAAACTGGTTTAAACTGGAGTCAAATGAACTCATTCTAGTGAGTGCATTTTCAGTTCATCTCAACTTAAGTAACCTCTTCTGCTGTGGGCTCTGGGTGCACAAGGAATGACTGGTCTGACCAGAGTTCTGCTCAACTCACTAAAAACGGATGACTTCATTGGACACAGTGTTGTATGTCTATGAGATGTGTTTTTTCTCACATTCATATGTGGATGTAATCTATTTTATATAGGATGTTGGCATACTTATATGGCATTCTAAGATAAGATAAGATAAGATAAGATATTCCTTTATTAATCCCCTTGGGGAAATTCATGACACACACATACAGCTCAACGTCTCATAAATGATATTAACAACAACACAATCATTACATTTTTACAGTAACAATGGCACAGCATAAATTCAACAGACATGTACATTTGTTGACACATGTCAGCATTACAGGAGGCCTGAGACACTGTATGCGATAGTCGGCTGCATTCCACCATGTGAACACAGTGGATCGCGCCTGGTGAACTGGAGGGAGGGCGGAGTGGGGGGGGGGGGGGGGGGGGGGGGCGGTTAAGGAATTTGGTTGTGGAGCAGTCAAGGGGGGGGTGGGCCACCACAATCCTCCCTTTCATGGCATTGCCATGAATATGTACTACTTATCCGTGATTTTGTCATGGACTATATGTACATATATGTACTAGTGATTAACATATAATAATGATTATTGTGTGATTATACTTCACATGACCAAAATGAATGAGTATAAGCATAATACCTGAAGTACTCATATACTATCATGCAAGATGTACCTCAGATATACCTCGGTTATACAATACATTTTCATTAATGAAACACTCCATTAGCAAGAGGAAAAACCTGATACCGCAGATTTTGTTACAGGAAAAGCTCGTGCCCCAGTGTCTTCCTCTGGACACCTGAAATGCTGTGTTTCATTGTTGTTCTTTGTGAACCATCAGCATGCACAAATTGAACTTTATCAAAGCATAGACAACTAGTAAATCCATTCCTTATTTGTAACTTATTCATTACCAACATCTTACTATTAAAACGGATATTGTCGTTATATTGCAGATTACTATATGAAGCTTTTTTTGTATTTTTTTCAAAAACCAACCTACTGTCTAAAAGCTTTTTCTTTTATATGTTGAAAACATCTTGATAATATTGCTAAATACTAGTGCACACAACTGTGATTGTTCAGGACCCCTTGCGTCCCTTCTCCTTACACATCATTTCCCCATTCCCTATTTTTATTCAACAGTAACATTGTCCCACATTAGTGTTCAACCTGTTGCCCATCTGTTCCCTTCTCGTTCTTCCTGCTTCAGTCCTTCGTAGTATCCTGGATCCAGATACGGGGCTGATGGCTGTACACCTTGTCCATTCATCATCATGGCTCCTTGTATGCCAATTTCCGTGTCCATACGTCTGTCCATTGCTCTTCGACACCATCTCGTCACACAGGGTCCAATGCAACATGCCAACAAGAAAATTACAATTAGTACCACTACCACAGATACTGCTATCTTGGCTAATATGGCACCCCATTTCCCTAAATTTAGCTCTAGCCAATCCCATGAAAGGCCCTCACTGCCAGCGTTCACTTTGAGCTCAGTTTTCAATTTTGCTAATTTTTCCATAACGACCGCAAAACTACCGTCAGCCGCCGTATTATTTGGAATGTAGGTACAACAGAATTTATCAAACATGCTACAAACTCCGCCCTGAGCCGCCATCAACCAATTCAACACCTGTCTATTCTGCCAAGTCATTATACTTGTGGCGTGTAATTGTTGGCCTATGGCCGTGAATGCAGCATGTGTATAATTCATGTATTTTTGTTGATTTAGATAGAGATAGTTAATCCAATTGACGTTTGTGTTAATTGTTATCCATGGCAAGATGGAGGCTAATCCTGCTGCTACTACATTCTGGGCCCTGAACTCCTTTGAGACACCAGTGGGCTGATTAATTTCATTCAACACAACCCTATCTGGTACTCCAGAAGACCACAGGCCTCTCTTTGTTCTATCGAGCTTATTTAAAGCCTCCACTTGAATCATCTCACTCACTCCTTCATATAATAAGACTACATAAATTTTTAGTCTTACCAGGGCACACAGGCCTACCCATCGTGGTGGAAGTTCATTTCGCAGAGTATTGTTCCCACACATCCAATAACTATCTGCCACCGCAAATGTCTGCTCACTTAACAGATACAAAAGTGGATTGGTCATTTTTATAGTTGCACACGTTTGATCCAGTGGTTCTGGATTCTCAAACCAAATAGGTTTCCTTATGAACAAACTCCCCATCCCTGACTCTGGAAACCATGACACTACCCATGTGGTCTTACAGTTTACTGTTGTGTTACCTACCACAACTCTATTGTCATCTGTCATATGTCCTCCATTAGCAAAACATTCATACTCTGCTAGTTCATCTACTCTATAATCTGTGGTTGGTTCCTTCTGGTCCGTAGCAGTCTCAAATTCCTTACAGACTTCCTTAAAATTTGCTTGAATGTCGGGATGTTGAAATAGAAATATATTTGGGGCTGCTAAATGCTCATGTATTCTTTTTGAACCATATAGTAGTCTACACTGAACTCCACACATTGGAAGTTCAAACAATGATGATATATCATCTGTGCGAGTAAATCTACCTTCTCTACACTCTCTCTGTTGTGTTCTAGCACATTCTTCAAATGTATATGGCTCTGGAATTACTATAGGTAGAGCTAGTGGTGATTCTGCACACATGATACATTCATCAGACGTCATCCTCTTTACTGTATATAACGCCCAGTTATACCAACCATTCTCACTAGCCCTTGTCCACAATTCGTCAGTTGATGCTCTCAGACTACTCTGCCTCGGTATCAGTACTTCCCCTTTAACTCCTCCCTTTGATATTTTACTGCCATCATCAAGTAATATATCAAAAGCCTTAACATTAGTCCTACTTGTCCTTGGTGTGATCACCCCTGTTAGATCTAACCTTGACGTATTTTGTTTAGTCACATCTTGACGAACAACTTTGGTTGCTGTTAGATTAGATAAATGAATAAATGACTGAATGAATGAATTAATTAATTAATGAATGATGTTAGATTCAGCGATACATTTACTATAGGGGGCACTGTTACCTCATCAACCTGTATGGGAAATACTGGTTCTAGTTGTTCTACCTCATCCTGTCGTATGGGAATGACTAGTTCTGGTTGGTCCATTTGCGGGGCGTAACCATTAAGATCCACTTTCCACGGATACATTCTTTGGTAATCTATCCCCTTTTCATCTCTCTGTTTAATTTCTATCTGATACGTCCGATTTGAATGAATCATGCCCGCATCTATTTCCACCACCCATTCATTCTCCTCTACCACCACATTTAATTTACACTGATGCATTCCCCATGTTGCTTGCATAGATCTATGTGTATGTAGCCACCCACACAGCAAAATGGTCTGTGGCCTCCCTTCCTCTGTCTGTGTTTCCATCACCTTAACCTCTCGTCTAAATGTTCCAGCTGTCAATTGTCGCAGTGGAATACTTATTTTCAGTGTTTCATTTTCTATTTTGCCATACAGAGGTGATTCCCTCTCGTTCACAATTGTAACGGCAATTGTGACAATACAATTTACACTGAGCCTGTTCAGGAAGGCTGGCATGCATATGGGCCCCAAGTGGGCTGGCGTGGTCATGTCTGCATTGTACTTATCTGAGTTAGGAGTATCATCATTATTGGAGAACAGTTGGACGTCTGGCACACTGTCTCCTGGGTCTCTCAGGTCTCTCTTGAGCCTCACGTCCGGACTCTGCTTCTCCTGTACCCCCAGATTGCCTGGTAATATCCACAACTGAATGATTACCATCGAGATTACACACAACATTGTCATTTTGTTCAATTTTGTCTTTTGTCACAGTACTGTCCTTGTTTGTCGTCCGAACTTTCTTGCGGTGGTTCAGATGATACCAGGTCAAACTCCCCTCGACCTGGACTGCAGTCGGCGTTGCTCGTATCACGGTGTAAGGTCCCTCCTGTCATGGTTGATGCCACTTCCTTCGGAAGACCTTAATGTAGACCAGATCACCCGGCACCACTTGTCCCTTGATCTCCTCGTCTTGGTCTGGTTCTCTCCTTTTTTCCTGTAAATAGATCGTCCTATTGACGGCAGTTAATTGCTCTATATACTCTCTCAGCTCCGTCTGCAGCTGTTCGAGCGCAGGTCCCTTGTATGGCCCTCTAAACTGTGGAGCTGGCATACTACGACCTGTTAACATCTGATGAGGGGTCAGGTTTGTAACTCTATGTGTTTGAGTTCGATAGCTCATGAGTGCCAGTGGCAAAGCGTCCACCCAATTAAGCTTGGTGCTTGCACAGATCTTGCTTATCTTACTTTTTCAAGTCTGATTTACCCTCTCAACGATGCCTTGACTCTCCGGGTGGTAAACTGCACCCAGTCTATGCTTTATTCTCAACTGTTGCAGAATCCCTCTCGCCACTTTCTGTATGAAAGCTGGCCCGTTATCAGACGAGATTTCTGTCGCTGTGCCAAAACGTGGAAATACCTCCCTTGTTAGGAATTTGATAACCGTGTCAGCACTCATATCTTTGGATGGAACGGCTTCCACCCATCGGCTGAAACGATCAATTACTACGAGCATGTAGCGTTTTCCTTGTACTGTTTTAATCATATCAACATAATCTAATACTAAATGTCGAAAAGGTCCTTCTGGGACCAGAATATGTCCCACTGGTGTTTTTATTCCCTTACGAATGTTTCGTTCAGCGCAGACATCACACTGATACAGTATCTCATCAACCATAGCCTGCATGGATGGTGACCAGTAACCTTGTTGTCGTATCTTTCTCATCACCTCGCCCCTTGCGCAGTGGTCTACATCATGCACATGTGAAGTTAGAATTGTTAGTAGGGTTACTGGGGCTACCAAGAGTCCCTCATGTGATCTCCATAACCCTTTCTCATCCACTGTCGCCCCCCTTTCTCGCCACGTGTTCTGCTCTTTCTCGTTCGCCTCCTTCTGTATCAATATGATGTCGTCAGGTGTCATAATAGATTCTAGTGACACTACAGGTGCCAAAATGGCTGTTAGGCATTTTGACGCTGTTTTGGCAGCCTCATCGGCTGCATTGTTTCCTCGTATTACATCATCATTACCTTTTCTATGTGCCTGGCATTTGATGATGGCTAATTGTGTCGGCAGCATCATAGCTGACATTAACTTATCTATCTGTTGTTTATGTTGAATCGGGCTACCATCTGTTTTCTTGAAACCTCTCTGTTTCCACAGCGAGCCGAACAGGTGTGTCACTCCATGAGCGTAGCTGCTATCTGTGAACACATTAGCTCTTTTTCCTTGTGCCAGTTTGCATGCCTCAGTAAGTGCTTTCAGTTCCGCCAACTGAGCCGAGCAGGGCTGATCACAGCTCTCCGCTTTTGCTACAGTAAACGTGTATCCCTCCTGTAGTACTACTGCAAAACCTGCATGATTCCCTACATGATCTCTATAGCACGATCCATCCACATAGTAAACTACATCTGCGTTTGATATTGGTACTGACTCTAAGTCAGGCCTCAATCGCGTGTACCTCATTGTCTCTGCAATGCATTCATGAGGTTCTCCTTCAAACTCTAGTGGTATGGTATTGGCTGGGTTGGTTGTCGTACATTTCTTTATTGTGATATCAGGATAGGTTAACAGTGGTGTGTACTGTAAACACCTCGCTTGTGTTGCCACAAATGTCCCTTGATCTATTAGTTCCGCGATCTTATGATGTGTAAAAATGGTAATTGGATATCCCATAGTTACAGTAGCAGCCTTTTCATATGCATAATGTACAGCTGCTAGTCCTTGATAGCAGGGTGGCCAGCCCTGAACTACATTATCCAACTTTATACTGTAATATGCAATTGGTTGTTTCTGATGTCCACTGCATGTGTCTTGCATCAACACTGCTGATGCGTACAAGTTCTGTCGGTTTGAAACATATAACAAGAATGGTTTGTTATAGTTTGGTGTTGCCAGGGCAGGAGCCCTTTGCATTTCCTGTTTAATTGTCTCAAATGCTATTTCGGCCCTGTCTGTCCATCTTAGGGGAGCTTTCAAAGATTGACTGCCTGCCTCTTTTATTATTTCTCTTAAAGGTGCAGTTACTTCAGCATAGTTCTCAATCCATTCTGACGAATAACCTTCCTTCCTAAGAATGTCATCATTTGTTGGACCGTTTTTGGATGTGGCGCTTTGCCAATCCCCTCTAACTGTGAGGCTGATATTGCAATGGAGTTTTCTGAGATCGATCATCCCAAATACTCTACCACTGGTAGACAGTATTGCAATTTAGTTTTTGAAACTTTGTGTCCTCCCTCTGCCAACTTTTGTAGCACCCTCATCGAATCCAGATGGCACTCATCCAATGTCTTGGCACATATGATGATGTCATCTGCATAAGAAATAATGGTCCCATGGGTATCCATACCCTCAAGATCATGTTTTATTATGTGATTGAAAACCTGTGGACTGTTTTTGAATCCCTGCGGTAATCTCGTATATGTAAGCTTCCTTCCTCTATACGTGAATACAAACAGGTATTGCGATTCTTCATCTAGAGGAATGCTAAAGAAGGCTGAACATAAATCAATCACCGTGAAATATTTACTGTCCACCGGTATGTTTGACAAAATTGTGTGAGGGTTTGGCACATCTGTTTGGCAGTCTTCCACAATCTCATTTATCGCTCTTAGGTCGTGCACCAATCTGTATTTTGATTTATCAGCTTTTAATACTGGAAAGATCGGGGTATTGCATCTACTGTCAGTCTGTACCAACACTCCTGATTGCACTAATCCCTCTATCGTTTTGCTTATGCCTTCCTCTGCTTCTCGCTTCAACGGATACTGCGGTCGAGTTGGCAACTTCACATGTGGTTTCAGTTCTACTCTTACTGGATTTGCAGATTTAACCAATCCTACATCTGTGTCATGGGTCGACCACAACTGAACTGGGATCTGTTTTAACATGTCTTCTACAAGTGGATGTTTCCTCTCTGCCTCATCCGATACTTGCTGCGTCATCATTCCTGCTGGTATCATTATTATTTGAGGCTGACTCGTCAATTCCACATCACACATAATTTTGATCATGGTTTTGTCGTGTGACATAAAAATCAATGGATTGTCTGTTTTCTCCCACGTAATTTGTGTTGCCCCTTTCATCATAGGTCCTATGTCTTTAGATTCAAAGTTCTTGTTTACTAATAGCGTAACATGTGGCTTGGATTTAGGCACATTATACCATTCAGTAATAAAGGTGTTTTTTGAATCTATGTTTAGCGCGGCTCCCTGATCTCCAATTATTATATATTGACCTCTCAAATCGATTTTTTGATCTTTGGTTCTGCTCTCCCACTCTTTTTCATATCCTGTGCTTCCTGACTGATCATAGTACATTGTACAGTGATATTTAAGCTGTGGTGCTGTTGCTTTTGGAATTTGTGCTTGTATAAATCCTTTCCATCTGTCATAAGCTCTCGTTACTGGCTCAGTTATCTCGCTCAGCCAGTATGCTTTTGCCTGGTCTGTTTGAACAACAAACTGTGTGTCTACCCCTGATTGATCTATGTAAACACCTTGTGGGGTACACCAAATTTGAATCTTTAGTTTACATAATGCATCATTGGTACAGTAATGGTGTGGTATTTTCGATTAACGTGCTATCAGCGTGTAATCAGCTAGATACAGTGCAGTATTATTCTTTACGAGACAACCCAACTGCTGGCACCGAAGACCCGCCCCTACTCTGCCTCATGTTTACAAAATCAGCTGTTTAGCCATTAGCCATTAGCTGCTAAACTAGCGTTAGAGTCGAGGAAAAGCAATTGATGCTTTGGATCTAATGAACGAGGGCATATTGGACTTTGTTACAGAGCTGTACTCAAGTGGATTTCGTGGAGGGGCGTTTATAGGTAAGTGCAAAATAACTATAACTCACCAAGAGCTAACGTTAGCTAGCCGCACACCGGTAGCTAACGTGATAGCTAATACTAATGTTTCATACTGTATACACTTGATAACTCTGGTGATGTGCTGCTCTCACTCTCGCAACTGTGTGTATGTGGGATATGTTTAGCCATAAACCAACATTTTATCGAAGCTGGTCATCTATTTGAGAATAGCCATGTAGGGCCACCAGGTGGACAGGATCAGGAGCCCTGTACATTCCCTGTGCAGATAGGAAATGATTTTCAGTTTAATTTACAACCCTTGTCTGTAAACTCTGTTCTTGAGGCACTTCAAGCCATTGATACCAGGAAATCAACTGGAGAGGATGGGTTGGATCCTTTTTTCCTCAAACTAGCTGCACCATTGGTTTCAAAGCCAATAACACACATATTTAATCTCTCACTACTAACAGGTGTGGTTCCTGTTGCCTGGAAAACAGCCCATGTGACCCCCTTGCATAAAGGGGGGGATAAAAGTGACCTAAATAATTACAGACCAATCTCCAAGTTATCCTGTCTAGCAAAAATCCTGGAGTCATTGGTAAACAACCAACTTAAAACATTCATCACAAAACACTCTATATTTTTGTATCACAAACAGTACTGTATTTGCAAATCTGGTATGTCATAAATGTATAGATGTAGCAGTACTGTCTATCTGTATGTCATGTATGTCATGTATGTCATATATGTTACGATTAATTGAAAATGGGGGACCCTGATGTAAACAAGACTAAAGTATTTCTCTGGTCTACATCCCCATAACAATTGTGTGTATTGAGCTGTACTGTATTGTACCCATTCTGCAATCTGTGTTCAAACATTTTTTCAATCAATCAATCAATCAAAGTACAGTAGTAATGTCGTTTGTTGTGGACATTTAGTTTGACCAAGTCCGGTGAGTTTAATACATTTCATTTCAAACCTGTATTAAACTCGAAAGGCAACTGAGGTTTCCCCCATTTACAGTCACGTTGAGTGTACACACTACACACAGAGTTAAAAATATAACACAGAATATAAAATCATAACAATAAGACAAGTAAGGATAACAATCAATTAAAACATGTAGGTCTACAACTTGATTTACAATCCTACCCCATGCAAATACTAACAGTATGCAAAGAACAGTGGGCGTGTTTACCTGCTGTAAAACCCACTTGAAGCCGTTTAGACCAGTGTTTCCCACCCACCCCCACCCGACCTACCCACCTATTAACACCTCATCTAGGAGAGGGGCAGGGAGGTGTCAAATGCGTCTGGTTGATACGGTCACAGTTCCATCCTAGAGGCTAATCTTTCCTGTGACAAAATGGCATCCAATGTAATAAAAAAAAAAGTCTGCTACATCTATACATTTATGACATACTAGATTTGCAAATACAGTACTGTTTGTGATACAAAAATAGTACTTTATCATGGTCTGATCACATAAACAAAAAGTGTGGGCTTCTGCTTCAAAACAGTTGCTAAATAGGTTGTGCATGAACGTCTTAGTTGGCGGAGTGTTGAGAAAAGACTTTCTGCCAACTTATTCATTTGTTTTCATAAAATGATCACAACCCACAGTCCTAAATATAGCACGGATAAAATAATTTCGCAGCTCAAATGTGCACATGCATTTTACCAGAGGGGCAAGTAGAGGGCAGATTATTCTACCCCATGCAAATACTAACAGTATGCAAAGAACAGTTTTATATACTGTAGGCAGGGCCGCCTGGGAGAAATGCGAGGCCCTGTGCGAGATTTAACGCGAGCCCCCCCCCCCCCCCCCCCCCCCCCCCAAAAGGGTTAAAAAAAATAATAATTATATATATGTATATATTTTTTTTTTCATACAGTCAACATATTCTTAAATAATAGCGCTGCCCGAGGCGGGGCATGATACAGTCAACATATAGCAAAAGAGAGAGCAAGAGAGAGCTCCCGTTCTACAGTCAATATACAGTGTACAGAGAGAGAGAGAGAGAGAGAGAGACACATTGGAAAGAAATTGAAATGCTATTTGGCCCTAAACAGAGAGTACACAGTGGCAGAATACCTGAGCACTGTGACTGAAGATCCTTGACTATACAGACTCAGCGAGCACAGCCTAGCCATCGAGAAAGGCCGCCATAGGCAGACTGTGTGTGTTAGAAAGAGAGAGAGAGAGAGAGAGCATGTGTGTTAGAGAGAGAGCATGTATGAGAGAGAGAGAGAGAGAGAGAGAGAGAGAGAGCATGTGTGTGTGTGTTAGAGAGAGAGCATGTATGAGAGATCCAAAAGGACAAAGATCAACACTTAAATCCAAAGAGAAGAGGGTCTATACCAGAGAAACCAAAGCAGCAAGGAGCCAATGGCCGACATCAGCTAAATAGGCTAGCCAGGTACTGTGACACCAGGCCACACACAGCTTTGGCCAACGGCCCAACGCTACCCAAGCTACACAAACGACCAAGACATTCACACACAGCACATGTCGTATCTCCAAATGTTGTGAAGTAGCATATGTTTTGCCTGGAAAAAAACATCGTTATTAACAAAACATTCGGGAGGGGAAGGAAGGAAGAGTGGGGTAATGTCATGACATTTTCATTAATCTTACCTGCACCAAGGAACGCAGGGCGAAAGGCCGTAACAGAGGTCTCCACGTTGACGAAAGGCCTCTCGCTGTCGGGACAAAAATAAGCTGCTGCCAGAGCCTTGTCATGGTGCAGGCCCGACTACATCTTCTGTCAAAGATGATGTCGTAGTCAGAGTGCCAGAACCCCCTGCTATTCTCACGGCTAATGTCAATGGTCGTAGCACAAGCTAACAGCTAACTCAAGGCTAACTGATAGCATCAAACGAACGTTACCAGCCGAGCGCAGCCGGCAGTTAACGTCGAAGCTAAACAGCTAACTGGCTAACAGTTAGCTCAACCAGGCTATCGCTAACCATTAGCTAATGCAGAAGCAAGCTATGCGGCTACATACAGCCAGGTGCTGACACCAGGCACACACCGTTAGCTACTAGTAGTACTATTAGCTAGTCGGCCAGTTTAGCTCCAGAGAGTGAGAGAGAGAGAGAGAGAGAGCGATGTCCACGGCGGGAATAGAATAGAGTTAATAGAATAGGTTAAAAACTCACCAAACGTCCAAGAGGATGGAGACAACCGCGTGGAGTTGACGAAGTTCATCTGCCAAACGACCATCCTCTTCATCCTTGGCTGCAGGTTAGCTAACGCTAGATAGCCTTTAGCTAAGCTAGCTACTAGCCGACATCATCATGGGCCATGGCCTATATCCCGACTGCATCATGACAAGGCTCCGGCCATTTGTCCCGCCTTTCGTCAACGTTCCTTGGTGACTGACCGACTGATAATGACCGACCTTGGCTGGCATAACTAAGCATAATAGTCAAAAGCTGCACGCGCGAAATATTCAAACGCACCTGACTCTTCTTCTTCTTCGTTTAAGTTTCCGGCGGCGTACTATGATGTAAGTAACCACTCCCTTCGTTGAAACCAATGCCTGCTGCGGAGCACCAGAGCTCCAATAGTGACCCAGGTGCAGACCCAGGAACAAGTCAGACACATTCTACAAACGTGTCTAATGTGAAATATATAAGCATATAAGCAAAACTAGATTTTAGGTATGTGATGAAAAAGGGCCTCGCGGGAAGGGGGGACTCGCAAAAAAAAAAAAAAAAAATTATTTTTTATTTTGCGAGGCCCCCCTTCCCGCGAGGCCCTGTGCGACCGCACTGCTCGCACACCCCCTGAGGCGGCCCTGACTGTAGGGCTATCAGGGCATGGAATTATCTTCCAAGTGACATACGTGACATAAGAGGTGTAGCAAGCTTAAAAAATAAATTAAAATCTTACATGTGAGCCAATATTGATAATGTTGAGTTATGCAATATGTTACCGTTGATGTATATATTTAGATATAATTTGTTTGTGTGTTAATGTTGTTGTGTTTCCTCGGTTGGTACGTCTTGCTATGTTGTGTTTCAATACAGTGGGTACAATACAGTACAGCTCAATACACACAATTGTTAAGGGATTGATTGAAAACTTTATTAACAGATTGCAGAATGGGTACAATACAGTACAGCTCAATACACACAATTGTTATGGGGATGTAGACCAGAGAAAGACTTTAGTCTTGTTTACATCAGGGTCCCCCATTTTCAATTCATCGTAACATATATGACATACATGACATACAGATAGACAGTACTGCTACATCTATACATTTATGACATACCAGATTTGCAAATACAGTACTGTTTGTGATACAAAAATATAGAGTGTTTTGTGATGAATGTTTTAAGTTGGTTGTTTACCAATGACTCCAGGATTTTTGCTAGACAGGATAACTTGGAGATTGGTCTGTAATTATTTAGGTCACTTTTATCCCCCCCTTTATGCAAGGGGGTCACATGGGCTGTTTTCCAGGCAACAGGAACCACACCTGTTAGTAGTGAGAGATTAAATATGTGTGTTATTGGCTTTGAAACCAATGGTGCAGCTAGTTTGAGGAAAAAAGGATCCAACCCATCCTCTCCAGTTGATTTCCTGGTATCAATGGCTTGAAGTGCCTCAAGAACAGAGTTTACAGACAAGGGTTGTAAATTAAACTGAAAATCATTTCCTATCTGCACAGGGAATGTACAGGGCTCCTGATCCTGTCCACCTGGTGGCCCTACATGGCTATTCTCAAATAGATGACCAGCTTCGATAAAATGTTGGCCTCTTTTTGTTCCGAGATCAAGGATTCACCCTTTCTAATCTCTGTAGGGAGGGAAATTGTGGTTCTGGTCTTATTTAAATTCACCGCCTTCCAAAATTTAGCAGGATCTGAGTAGGAGCTGGTTACTAGTTCTAAGTGATACTCAACTTTAGCCGTTCTCACAGATGCCGTCTAAATGCTGACCAGTGAGACTGATCACCAGAGCATCTGGCAAGTGACCAGGCTCTGTCTCTCTCCTTAAGCAAGGCAGATAATTCAGGTGTGAACCAAGGGATTAATCTATTTTTTATTCTAAGCCTTTTATAAGGTGCATGTTTATTAGCAATTGAGAGAAAGGTTTTTGAAAAAAAGTTGAGTGCTACTTCGACATCGGGAATCTCCAATGTGTAGTGGATGTCGCTATGGAATAGGTCAATTAGAAAAGCCTGATCACTAAAGTTTTTCATATTCCTTTTGTTAATAATGCGAGACTGTGATTTCTCTAATCGAGAGTTTCTAACACAAGCTATAGGACAGTGATCACTGACACCTAATTCAAAAACACCACAAGCACTAATTGTATCAGTCTTATTAGAAAACATTAAGTCAATTATACTTGACCTAGAATAATCTTTTAGATTTGGCCTGGTGGGTTCAGTAACCAATTGTTGGAATTGTTACAGTGTTTAAAATAGTCACAGAAAAAATAGACTTTACATAAATAGCCACCCCTCCAAAACGTGTCGAAGTTGTTAATGAAGGTATCGCCAGTGGCAGTACATAAAGTCTGCAACCAGCAATGCAGACTAAAAAGGCGACTAAAATGCTCAGAGCCATGTCTTAAAGATGGAATAGGACCGGAGAGGACACAGTGTTTTCCTAGGCTCTCTCTATGCCAGAGACATAAGGTCAGATTGAAGCTTGGTCGATTGCCTGGATAACACATCATTGGTCCCTACATGTAAAATCACAGTGTGAACAGAGGGATGACTCTCAATGATAGAGGGCACCCGTTCCATAAGATCAGTCACCTTAGCACCAGAAAAACAGGGAAGTTTAATAGACCTGATGATGGAGTCACCAATCAAGAGGACTTTGGGTTTGCCCTCATGGAAACCTCCATCATAGATGGAAAGCCTTGGGTGATTTTCAGCTGCCACTGGGACAGGGTAGACAACAGGTCCCCCAGGGTCCATGGAGGAGGAGGAGGGGGGCGGCGGCGGCGGTGCGAGTGCAGACCATGAGGGTTGATGTACAGGAGAGCGCTGCCGAGGTGAACTGGGGGAGGAGTGGTCCCTACGAGCTCTCTTGTTCCCGGGCTGGGGGTCAGATGGAGAAGATGAAGAGTGGTCCCTACGAGCTCTCTTGTTGATCAAATGATCAAATGATGACTACTACTTACTAAAGGTAAAAAGGTTTTAAAAATGAATGTTTAAAAGTACTAAAAACCAACAAAGAAATACCAAACACTAACAAACATTCAGCACAGACAATGTGGATGCTGCCATCTTGGATTTCTTTTATTTATAAATTTTTTAATTGAGCGGCTTCCTATAATAGCTGATACTGAGCAGTACCTGGCTAACTGCTTCCTTTTGGGGAGACCGGCTATTTGTAGGCCCCTCACAACCAACTTGTGCACATGCCCTAGGCTGCCAAAGATAAAAACTAGGAGTTTACATCTGTAGCCTAGCTGTGAGACCCAATGTAATAAAAAAAAGTCTGCTACGTCTTGCTATGTTGTGTTTCAATACAGTGGGTACAATACAGTACAGCTCAATAAATACACACAATTGTTAAGGGGATGCAGACCAGAGAAAGACTTTCGTCTTGTTTACATCAGGGTCCCCCATTTTCAATTAATCATGACACTGCGGTGGCCAGGATCGCGCAACAAGATGGTATACATTATGGTATATGATTTATGAATAGTATATTCCACTATAGCAGTATATGGTGTGCTGTACATTTGAATCTAATCTAATTTTGAGAGTGCAAATGTAACAGTAAAGTGCAATAGTGATATACAATGAACAGGTGATTAAACTCTGTGTAAAATATATAAATTAGTACTACTGAGTAATAGTGCTAATCACTACTCAGATGTATGTATAGAGTTGTAGTATAATACAGTGATACTCACTTTGGTTGAATGGAATCATTGACACAGATACCATCCAAATAGTAGTTATCTTGACTTTAATGTGGGTCTAACTTAAAAACACATGAACACACAGTGCACTCGCTCACACCATAGGTCACTTTAAACTCAAAGGACACTTTAAGAAAATAACTTGTTGTGATTAATGCATAATATAGTTAGTAATAGCAATTATAGCATAGGGGCATAGCAGTAAAACTATATATTGTACATAGGACCCAGTGCCTTTAAGTAGTAGCTCAACATTGCATTGCAAAATCCTTGCCACAGTGCCAAAACCCCACTCTGTAGCTGATGGCGATGGAGTGGAAATAGTCTCCAGTTTGACAGGTACCTGCAACATAAAAAGAAAATAGCCATTAGAGAAGAGAACTGGGTATGGAAAATGACGTGAAAATAGACACAGACTATAAATAGCTAATGCATATCACTCCTAGTTACGCAGTCCTCATATCCCTCCTAGTTACACACAGTCCTCATATCCCACATACACACAGTTGCGAGAGTGAGAGCAGCACATCACCAGAGTTATCAAGTGTATACAGTATGAAACATTAGTATTAGCTTTCACGTTAGCTACCGGTGTGCGGCTAGCTAACGTTAGCTCTTGGTGAGTTATAGTTATTTTGCACTTACCTATAAACGCCCCTCCACGAAATCCACTTGAGTACAGCTCTGTAACAAAGTCCAATATGCCCTCGTTCATTAGATCCAAAGCATCAATTGCTTTTCCTCGACTCTAACGCTAGTTTAGCAGCTAATGGCTAATGGCTAAACAGCTGATTTTGTAAACATGAGGCAGAGTAGGGGCGGGTCTTCGGTGCACTGGATGGATATAATTCCAACTTGACTTTGCGCCTCCTGGCGGCACAAAACAGAAGCCGCACCCACCCTAATAAAACCATTTGACGAGGGCCGTTAACGGGCGGCAGAGGCCGTTGGAATGGCGGTAGGAGGGACCTCAATTTGCAATGCTGTAACTGTATGTTGCTCCTGTGTCAATCAACATTGAAACTGGTTTGTTTTCAATTTCCACCTGCAACATTGGCGCTGTATCAGCCGTCATGTTTACAATTGGAAATTGAACTCCCTTTTTAGGATTCTCTGGGCACCCCTAGTAACCATGGTTTGGCCCTGCCCATGGATTGGCAGGTCCTCTTTGTCTATTTCCTCCATAACCACCTCTTGTGGCCCCACCTCGATTCACCATCTGTTTTGGACAGGCGTTTGCCATATGTCGTGGATCTCTACATAACCAACAAACTCTTGGTCTGGTATCAGTAGCTCTGCAGCTCCTGGACATGTGCCCAGTTTGACCACAACGATAGCATACAACCTCATCCATGCTTCGCTGACCGTTTGGACGACCATTTTGTCTCACTCCAAACTGTTGTGGTGTCGTTCGTTGTGGGTACACATTAACTACAGGTGGCTTTGTAGGTGTTGCCGGGCTAATGTCAGGCATGACAGTTGCTTGCATTTTCATTTTGTTGTTTTGGTTAATCTCATTGATCTGTAACTGGATCAATTTACGCTGGGTGGTTAAATCTTGGTCTTTCTGCCTCTTTTAATTTTTTCTATGTTTATCAACTGCGTGACAAACATTCTCGCAGAATTCACAATGCGTTTTTGAGGTGAGAGCAACCACATCCTCCAGCTTATTTTGTACTGCTAATGGCATTGCATCAATCACAGCGTTTCTGAACAACGTCTCTAGTACCAGAATGTGTTCAATCTCCTCCTCTGTCTCCTGTTTCCACTGTTTTAACAAACGGTTTATGTAAGCCGCAGGGTTTTCTGTTTCTTTGAGCGCGTCCCCTTTTAGTGATTTAGGTTCTATTCTTGTGGGGTACTCAACTCTCAATGCCTGCCATAATTCCGTTCGGTACGCATTGAACTCAGTTCCATCGGCCATAGGGTCTATCATCCAATCATTTCTGTGATATTTGAGAATGTTTTCCATAGTGGACGCCCCCAAGGTTTGTGCCCAGATCGCTTTTATGTCGCCGATCGCTAACATCCTGCCAATCGTCTCTTCCTCAAATGCTCTGATCCATTTTGATGCACCCTCATGGATGTCAGGCAATTTAGCAATTAACCCTGCAAGATCTTGTGTCTGCCACGGGATATAGTGAACTTCTGTGCCCTTTACCAGAATTGGATACATCCCCTCTGTGTATCTGTCCGGTGCCCTAGTTGTACGTCTAGGATATACTGGTCTGGATGTTACAGCGAAGTTTGCCTCCACCTCCCTACTTCCTCTCTGTTGATTATCCACCCTTGGTGATCCCTCTGTTGTCCCTCTTGCCCCACCCTCTTGTGTGACCTGACCAATCACGGTTTTGTAATGTTCATCTATGTCATTTTCCAACTGATGAATATCCTCCCTTGGTATCTCTCTATGCGATGGATCTATCCAGTAGGAGGGTTGTAGAGACTTATTCCCCCTTGTCTCTCGTCTTTTTGCATAGCAATCCAATATTGGTCTCATACTTGGCCCTGTTGGCCCTGTCGGCCCTGTGCTTTTTCTCCCAGTACTGCAGAGTGCTGGCTCCCACTGTGTTTGTGGCCTTGTTACATCACACACAGGCGATGTGTTCCCTGCTGTAAATGTCACTCCTCTGTCATGTGCTGGTGTTCTGGTGTCCCAAGATTGATTAATCTTACTCCTTCTTCCATACTTTGAGATGCCCCTCCTCGGGGGGCTGCGTTCTCGACACCTTCCCCCTCCCACTCATAGTTCCCCTTAATGGCTATTGTTCCTGTTATAGCTGGGTAGAGTCCTGCTGTCTTGTCTGTGTCTGTTTGTTTGTTAATATTATTTGTAGCTCTGATGGCATTTCTAATATTGTCCCTGTACCTTTCTCCTTCTTGTTTAAAGAAATGTAATATTTCCAACTCCTGTTCCCTCTTATTTAGCCTTTTCTTCGATGTTTGTCTCGCTTTGTAATCCTTAATTCGAAGTTCCATTTCTTCACATGCATTTACATCGAATGTTCCTTCATCTGGCCATTGTGTAGCTAAAGATTTTGTTCTCTTTCTCCATTTGGTGGAAACTTTCAAAATTTGTGTTTTAAGCTCCGGGTGTTGGCCAGCAATAACGCAAACTGGCGTTATTATACTCATTTTAGTAGTTAATTAGTTGCTCTTATGTTTGTTTATACTAAATCTTTAAGTTGTTTCCAAATGTACCCCAATCAACCAGCCACTAATTTCTTATTTTCTCAAACCAAAGTAATTTAAAAATAAAAATAAAACAAAACTAAAAATGAAAATACTAACCAAAAATGTATTTTAGTTAAGGTTGTTTGTTGTCTCTTCCCCTATTTACATGTAATGAGGTGAGGATTTTCCTGAGGGAGAAGCATCAATGTCTGTATTGGTGCACTTATACGACCTCTGGTGCTTCTCTGAAACTTGTCTCCTCACTGATCCTTCCTCATTCCATGGTTTGGTTGGTATCTTAACGGTGTGCTCCGTCCGGTTTTAACAGGGAAGAAAAGAAACACAATTCAATTGTGAATTTCAATTCATATGAATATCAAATGTACTTTTAGTGGTTCAAAGCTGGGTGCTATCTGTTCATTTCTCAACAGTCTGTCTGTGCTTTGTCTATTAATAGACACGGCCCTGTCTGTCACAGAACTTTCACCCCCCACCCTTGTGAGCTGTTTTTTTTTTATCTTCACTTCCAAAGAATAATAAAAAAAAAAAAAAAAATGACGCATCCATTCACACTAGAAAATAAATTGAAACCAGATGTGGCTCTGTGCTTGCCCAGAATAAAATAATGTGGAGAATGTTTTGGCTCCCTTTACTGTTCCAGGATACCTCTCTGTTTCACTGTGCTCAGCTCCCCTCTCTCTTCTCTTCCCCTCTCCTCTTTTACTTTTTTTTCCTCTTTTCAATAAGAAAGAAAAGAAAAAAGATAAAGTTTAGTACCTCTGAAAATACATGTGCCCAAAGCCTTTTGTTATGAGACCTGTCACATAAAATAAAAATACTAAATAAAACACCGGGCCACGCCCTTGATCACAACTGTATATATAAAACCGTACCCCAAATGTTATTTGTAAAAAAATACCTCTTCAACACACAGAGCCTCGTCACGAGACTTCTCACTTATGTCAAACAAAATACAAATAAAAATGAAATAAAAATACCTGTAACTGTACCCCACCCTGCAACACGTGAACATTTTGGTCACCGCACACCGTGAGCAATCTGATTATTACAACAACGTAACCAGCTTTAAATCACTTTACCATGACCAGTCTAATCATTGCAGCGTGTGCCAGCTATACCATACCTCCATCAACAGAGTCGTTCTTCCGTTACCTCTGATGGGACTATACATTGTTCATTTTGACCTACTGTTTCTAAAAATAACATAAAAAACAGTTTTCTCACAGGTCATTTATAACAGAAATCACTGTTTAGTCAGACTAACAGCCTTTAAAGGAAAAAAATAAAAAATAAAAATGATCCGGTCTGAGCCACGGCCGCGTGTCTTTTTAAGGTATTTTTAAAGCATGAGCGCTCAGCCTCAGGAGACCCAGCCAACAGTAAATCTAACGAGAATTCAAATTTCCCACCTTTCTATGCCGGCAGAACTGCTGTCTCGGTCCCCGAAGGCCGGACGCTCAAGGTCTTTTCCAGTTGCTAGCTCGCCAATTGTTGAAGCTCCTGACTTTATGCAATAGTATAACAATCAGAGTTGAAGTAAGACACGGCAGGCTGTGTTCAGGTCGGATCTCCGCGGTGTGAGGAATAGTTTATTCAATGAATTAACAATGAAGTTTCAACAAGTCCTAAACATCATAATCTCGGAGGCAATACTTATACTTTCATTTTTGGCATGTCTACAACCATAGGAGGGTCATTTTCCCATTGGTAGATCCGATGCAGTCTCTCATGTTATTGGTTGTCTTGAATTTTGATAGGCGTGTGTATATTTGTCGCCAGTTTTTGGGTTTAAACTGCGCACTTATCAAAGATTCCTTGGCCTGTCTCATTGTTTCTTACCAAACTGGTTTAAACTGGAGTCAAATGAACTCATTCTAGTGAGTGCATTTTCAGTTCATCTCAACTTAAGTAACCTCTTCTGCTGTGGGCTCTGGGTGCACAAGGAATGACTGGTCTGACCAGAGTTCTGCTCAACTCACTAAAAACGGATGACTTCATCGGACACAGTGTTGTATGTCTATGAGATGTGTTTTTTCTCACATTCATATGTGGATGTAATCTATTTTATATAGGATGTTGGCATACTTATGTGGCATTCTGCCACCACAAACCGATCCACTACGGTCAGTAGGCACGTGTTCCCCTGGGAAGAAGGAAGTCCCGTGACGAAGTCCAACGCCACATGGGACCAAGGGCGGCTCGGAATGGGAAGCGGCTGCAAAAGCCCGGAGGGCGCCTGGTGGGAGGCCTTGCTGCGGGCGCAGACCGTGCAGGCCAGTACGAACTCCTTGACGTCGTTCCTCATGGTGGGCCACCAGAATCGCCGAGCCAGGAAGGAGAACGTGCGATGAACGCCTGGGTGGCAGGCGAACCGGCTGGTATGGCCCCACTGGAGGACCCGGGACCGGACTGAGTCGGGGACGAAGAGGCGATGAACCGGTACCTTGCCTGGAGCGCGATGGAAGCGTAGGGCACGCCTTACCACCCCCTTGATGCCCAAGGTGACCACTCCCACCACCCTGCCCTCTGGGAGGATGGGAGTCGGGTCCTCAGTGGTTGGGGCCCCCTTGGAGTGTAACCGGGACAGGGAGTCGGCCTTCGTGTTGCGGGAACCAGGGCGAAACGTCAGCGAGAAGTCGAAACGACTGAGGAAGCTGGCCCATCTTGCCTGCCGGCCATTGAGGCGCTTGGAAGCACGGATATACGTCAAGTTCTTGTGGTCCGTCCAAATGGTGAATGGCTCCTCGGCCCCCTCTAGCCAATGACGCCACTCCTCCAAGGCAGCCACAACCGCCAGCAGCTCCCGATTGCCGATGTCGTAGTTCCTCTCGGCAGGGAGGAAACGACGTGAGTAGAAGGCGCACGGATGTACCTTCTGGTCCGTTGCCGACCGCTGAGATAAGATAGCCCCAAGTCCGGTATCCGAGGCGTCCACCTCTACGATGAACTGTCTCTTGGGGTCTGGATGGAGCAAGACTGGGGCGGTAGTGAACCTCTTCTTGAGGGAGCGGAACGCAGCAACCGCCGCTGGGGACCAGTCGAACGGCAGGGCGGGAGAGGTTAGCCTGGTCAGTGGTTCCGCCACCTGGCTGTAGTTCCGGATGAATCTTCGGTAGAAGTTGGCGAACCCGAGGAAGCTCTGTAACTCCTTCCGAGAGGTGGGTTCCGGCCACTCCTCCACGGCCCGGATCTTGCGAGGGTCAGCCCGGGTCAAGCCTCTCTCCACGATGAAGCCCAGGTAATCGACGGAGTCGGAGTGAAAACGGCACTCTGCCTTGACGAAGAGCCGATTGTGGAGGAGGCGCTCCAGCACACGTCGGACATGCTGGATGTGTTCCTCGAGGGTCTTAGAGAAGATGAGGATGTCATCTAGGTATACCACCACAAACTCCTCCAGCATGTCACGAAGGACGTCGTTCATGAGCGCCGGGAATACCGTCGGAGCGTTGGTGAGGCCGACCGGCATTAACAGGTACTCGTAGTGGCCCCTGGGAGTCGAAGGTCCAAGGTCTCCTGCGGAGCTCTGCCACAAAGTCTGGGTAGGAAAAACAGAAATCAGCCCTCATTGCCCAGGAGGCAGTAACCCACTGTGCTGCCCGGCCTGAGAGCAGGTTAGTCATGTAAGCCACTCGGGCTCCCTCTGAAGTGAATCGGCTGGATTGATGACGAAAAACCAACTCACATTGCATGATGAATGTGGCACAATCCTCGAAGTTACCGTTGAACAACCGTGGTTCGGAGAGACGGGGCTCCCGAGGTGCGGGATCGGGAGGCGCGGGGCCTGCCACGGCTGCGGGTGGTGCTCTGGCCGAGACTCCTGAAGCAGGTGGGGTTACAAGCAGGGCGTTAAATGCGTCACTCAGAGTTCGTAATTGGGGAAGAATATCAGCCTGCTGATTACCCTGGGCTGTCTGCAGGGTAGCCAGAGAGCCAAGGGACTCCTGAATAGGCAGGACCTGGGCTCGGAGCTCCTGTACAGCAGCCGCAGCCGCACCTAGCTGTAGGCTGTGGTCATTGGTTAATTCAATCTGGACCGCCAACACGGTTCTGACTCTGTCTGTGTCGGCTGAGGTCGACATGGTCGGGTCGTAATGTTAGGGTTTGAAACCGACCTCAAACGCACGGCACAGACAGGTAGTTCAGAGTTAGCCAAATACTAGGGCGTATTTATTTACAGAGTCAAAAAGGAGTCAAGTAACAATCTTGAACAAAGGGAGACTGCCTTCAGCAGATTTATCTGCGGCTCTGCAGATCCTCTTGGTGTTGGAGGTGGGGAAACGGTGTTGACGCCGAAGCGGCTCTGCAGATACTCCCAGCTTCAACTCGAGGTGGAAAGGAGAGAGAGAGAGAGATCAATAACAGTCCACATCACACAGAGGCAGTGCGGTCTCCTCCTCCCTCAGCTGAGTCCAGAACAAACAAAACGATATCTTCAGTGTAGCTGAGGTTCAGTGCAAAACAAAAACGATAATCTTCAGTGTCTCTTCTAAACACTAGTGATGTGACGATTCATCGATTTGCATCGGTGCGCCGGCATACACGTTCACGATGCGCGTGCACCGGTGGAATACGTGCGCACCGGCTAGAACTCAGGTTGAACTCGCGATGCATCTTGTTGTAGCGTCTTTGCGTCGGTCAAAACCGATGCATTAATATAATTTCCTCTCATCCACTTCTGTCAGCAGTGCACTGTGACTGCACACAGCTGATACTATACTACTAATACTGAAGGCGAGAGCCGCGTCACAGTTAACAACAACAAACAGTGGAAGTCGAGGACATGAATAGAATTGGGCTTCCTCTGGCTAACGCCAGTTAGCCGTTCAGCTAACGCTAAACTAAACTACAGTGTCTAACTAACTAACTAACGCAACACCAGTTCCATTAGTGAGGAGGGGGGGGGGGGGGGGGTATATTGAAGACGCTTGACAACAGGTTCAAAGATAACTTCACATTTATTGGCTATTGGTTTCTTTATATCGCTTCATGCAGCAGGCTATCCAGGCTCCGTGTGTTCTGTTGACATCCGATCCTAGCCTAGTGTGTGACATCATCAACTACTACGCGACTCAGACGGGCTCTCTCTCTCTCTCTCCCTCTCTCTCCCCCCTCTCTCTCTCTCTCTCTCTCTCTCTCTCTCTCTCTCTCTCTCTGTTCAATGATTTAACGTGGCCAAACGTTACAATATAAATACTAATTGGATAGTTGATGATAAACATTTAATTTCATTATCTGAAATATTATAAAATCATTTAAGTCTGCTATAAGCCATTATCCCTTTGTGTATGATTATTATTGTCTCACAGTAGTGTGTATATACATTGTGTGTGTGTTTTTAGCTAAAGTGGATAGAAAAGACAGTTTATGCAAAAGTCTTCTTAGGCACCCAAGAGTTTTTATATAAATTGTCTTACAGTAGATTATTTTATTTTTAATAATAATATAAGCTGCATATAAGGAATACAACCAAATCCTCTGTCATACCATAAAATTGTATCATTATTTTGCATCGTGTTGAATCGCATCGTATCGCCCCGAATCGCATTATGTTGAATCAAATCGTATCGAATCGTATCGTATCGTATCTCAACAGGGGGTGAATCGTATCGCATCGCCCGGTGCTTCAAATGTATCGTTAATGTATCATATCGTTGGCACCGTATCGAGATGCGCATCGCATCAGCCTCAGTGAGGAGATGCACATCCCTACTAAACACACACCCCAGCTGAGTCCAGTGCAAGCAAAATGATAATCTTCAGTGTCTCCTTTAACACACAACTTAGCTGAGTCAAGTGCAAGCAAAAATAGAACTCTTCAGTGTTCTTCAAAACACACAAAACAGAATAGTCCAAAAAGGGGTTTGGTTCCAACTCACCAAAGCGCAAAGAGTAAAGCGGGTAAATGAGGCGCAGCTCCAAACGGGGGGACAAGGTCTTCACCAGCGGCAATCCACAGATGTCCTGGAGGGAAGGTAGACGAGGCACAGCAACGGGGAACAACAGGCAGAAACAGAAGTATTCAAAACGACCCGATATCGATTGAAGGGAAGTCCCAGTATAAGAAGCCTCTGGGGCGCTAATCAAAAACTATGACAGGTGCGTGCTGGAATTGATACTTGCTCCAAAAGCGTGTGGCGGGGAATGCACCAATCAACACAGTACCTTAAAGGAGCGGAGCGTGTGGCGGGGAATGCACCAATCAACACAGTACCTTAAAGGAGCGGAGCGTGTGGCGGGGAATGAACCAATCCTCACACTCCTAGAGGACAAGAACGGAGAGGTGCAAAACCTGGCTGTCAAATGGTTTGTAATGCTACAGTATATTGTATGTAGATGTGCATGTGGACTAAATTAGAGGTCCTAGATATGCAAAATAATATTGAGAATCACTGGCCTAGACTATATCTACTAACGTATTCTCGCTCTCTCTCTCTAGGTTCATGGCCACTAATGACTTGATGCTAGAGCTTCAGAAGGACAGTATGATGGATGAGGAAGGTCTTGGCCATGCTGCGATGGCTCCTAGAGGACAAGAATGGAGAGGTGCAGAACCTGGCTGTCAAATGGTTTGTAATGCTACAGTATATTGTATGTAGATGTGCATGTGGACTAAATTAGAGGTCCTAGATATGCAAAATAATATTGAGAATCACTGGCCTAGACTATCTACTAACGTATTACCCATCACACTCACCATCAATGACTCCACCATCACCCCCTCCCCCCTAGTCCGCAACCTCGGTGTCATCCTCGACCCCACCCTCTCATTTGACCCCCATGTCCGCTCCATTGTCAAAACTTCATATTTTCACCTCCGCAACATTGCCAAAATCCGTCACTGCCTCTCCCCCCCTGCTGCTGAATCCCTCATACATGCCTTCATCTCCTCCCGCCTGGACTACTGTAACTCCCTCCTCACTGGCATCACCTCCCGCTCCCTCCATAAACTGCAGATGGTCCAAAACTCAGCCGCCCGCCTCCTCACTAACACCCGGTCCCGCAAACACATCACTCCTGTCCTCCACTCCCTCCACTGGATCCCGATCAAGGAACACATTAACTTCAAAACACTACTCCTCAGCTTCAAAGCCCTCCATAGCCTGCCCCCCCCCTACCTGACTGACCTCCTCCCCTACCGCCTCACCCGTTCCCTCCGGTCCTCTTCCACTCTTTCCCTCACTGTCCTGTCATCCAAACTCAAAAGTTTTGGTGACCGGGCTTTCTCACAAGCTGCACCCCGACTCTGGAACTCCCTCCCTCAGACCATCAGAGACTCTCCCTCACTCTCCACCTTCAAATCCAGACTCAAAACCTACCTGTTCTCCCAAGCATTCAACCTTCCTTACCCCTGCCCCACGTTCTCTCCTCTCCCCCCCACCCCCCTTGGTTTTCCCTTACTCTCCTCCCGACTGTCTCCCCTAATCACTCCCGTATTTGTTATCCGTTACTTGTGGTTTTATGTTCCTGTTTATTTCTTATTGTCCTCCGTTTCCCTGTGGTTCTATGTTTCTTTGTTTTCTTTGTTTCTTTTTTGCCTATTGTCAGCGACTTTGGGTCTTTGAAAAGCACTATACAAAATAAATGAATTATTATTATTATTATTATTATAGTATAGCTACATTTTTTAATATTCAGATTATGTGATCACAGTACAACTATGTGTGCCTACCTGGCCCATATTTCTTGACATGCAAATGGGCAAGCACAACCAATATTTGTGTGTGAGAGAATGCGAGTAACTCAAACAACAACGATTTTTCAGAAATATTGGAGTATTTTTTTATCTGACATTACAAAAAAATCTAAAAATAAAAATGGTTATGATCAGGGCTGAAGTTGAATAAAAGATGTATGACTGTTTACTGCATTACTCTCTGTCACAGTGATCTCCTGGTTGTTCCCCACTTAGGTTATCTAACTATTGCGCCGCTGCAACTAGAAACACTGGCTTGCTTCTAAGTTCAGTGGCCTGGCTGCAAAGTATTATAATTTATTTTAAAAAAAATGTAAGTACCACCAGCAGTACCACCAAGTACCACTAGTGTTTGAGAACCACTGATCTAACTTATGGTGTATCTAACTAACTATCTGTCCCCTCCGCCTACTTTTCTCTATCTTTCTATCTATCCCGGAGCGGGAATCAAACCGGGAACCTCAGGATAACCAGACGACTGCTCTACCTAGCGCCCCCCATTACGCCAAACTTACATTTTTTAGCATATCTCCTGACCTGTACAGTAGTACAGACACAAAATCTAACAAAGATGGCCAGATGACCCCACGTTGCAATGTTTGCTAATGAAACAGTTGACAGGAAATACATTTGGGTCCAAACTGTTCCCTAGCAACAGAATTCCAGTGAAACTGTCTATATCATGGCCTTGCTCAATGAAACTATGAAAATGGAGAGAAAGCCATAGCAGGCTTTTTAGCCTCTATACCTCTCTGTTGCAGTTCTCATTCTAGCAGCCTATATACCTCTTTGTTTCAGTCCTGTTCTCATTCTAGCAGCCTCTATACCTCTCTGTTTCAGTCCTGTTCTCATTCTAGCAGCCTCTATACCTCTCTGTTTCAGTCCTGTTCTCATTCTAGCAGCCTATATCCCTCTCTGTTTCAGTCCTGTTCTCATTCTAGCAGCCTCTATACCCCTCTGTTTCAGTCCTGTTCTCATTCTAACAGCCTCTATACATCTCTGTTTCAGTCCTGTTCTCATTCTAACAGCCTCTATACCTCTCTGTTTCAGTCCTGTTCTCATTCTAGCAGCCTCTATACCTCTCTGTTTCAGTCCTGTTCTCATTCTAGCAGCCTCTATACCTCTCTGTTTCAGTCCTGTTCTCATTCTAGCAGCCTCTATACCCCTCTGTTTCAGTCCTGTTCTCATTCTAGCAGCCTCTATACCTCTGTTTCAGTCCTGTTCTCATTCTAGCAGCCTCTATACCTCTGTTTCAGTCCTGTTCTCATTCTAGCAGCCTCTATATCTTTGTTTCAGTCCTGTTCTCATTCTAGCAGCCTCTATACCTCTCCGTTTCAGTCCTGTTATCATTCTAGCAGCCTCTATAGCTCTCTGTTTCAGACCTGTTCTCATTCTAGCAGCCTCTATACCTCTCTGTTTCACTCATGTTCTCATTCTAGCAGCCTCTATACCTCTCTGTTTCAGTCCTGTTCTCATTCTGGCAGCCTCTATGTAATGTTTGGGGTTTTGCTCTCCTCAGGGAGTAAAGCCCTAGCGTTACCTGGTGGTATTTGCCATAATTACATTAATTGGTATCTGGTGTGTCTTGTTAAGGTGGCTTTATATGCTCTTCAATGTCACTACTGACACTGTGAGTCGATCGCCAGAATACCTGTGAGTAATGCCGTTGTGAGTAAGACTTATCGCTCCTGCCATGGGAAATAAGTCCATTTTGCAATGGCAGCCAGACTCATTGGGAGCAATTTGGGGTTCAGTGTCTTGCCCAAGGACACTTTGGCATGTGAACAGAAGGAGCTGGCATTCAAACCACTGACCAAACCATTGACCATATGATCATTAGTTGACCTGCTCTACCTCTGAGCCAGTATTTTGTGGTACATTGAGGTATTGGTATATTTTGGGGAACTTTGAGGTTCTTTGGGGTATTTCGTGATACTTTGGGTATTTTAGGGTATACTTTGGGATACTTTGGGGTACTTTCTGGTATTTTGGGCTACTTTGGGGTAACCCTTTCTCCCCTTTATTTCCCCCGGTTTAGTGTTATGTTACCGTTTTCATGTATTCGACTTACTGTCATGTTTTGAGACTGAGCTGTCTCCCCTTTTGTTCGCTCCGTTTTAACGTGCCACTCGCCACTCTCAAATAAAAGAGTATTGCTTATTTTGTGAAAGTCAACCCCTGCATCCCGTCTCCTCTGTTCTGCACTGCACCTGGGTCCAACACACCTAACCCAACCGTAGCACCTCTATACCTCTCCGTTTGAGTCCTGTCAGGCCTGTTTCAAGAGGGAGGGTTCTTGTCACAGCTGAACTGCTGAAAAGGAACAATGCACATATTTAACATGTTCTCAGTGTTGGGACAACCCCTCTTTCTGTAAAAACAATGCAACACACAGGAAAAGACGATCTTCAGAATAGGTCACCTTTAAAGTAGCTCACATTAAATGCACTTAAAGTATCAAAAGTATTTATCTGGTGTTTAAATGTACTTTGAAAGTACAGAATGACAAAACAGCCAGAATATAATTTTTCTCTCTTTAAAGGGGAACTATTTTACTATTCCTAGCACTATTTGGGCAACTTTACACCATTCCTGTGAGTCTATTGAAGACATCTGTACGTTTTTTTTCAAAAAAATGCATTGGTTTATATTTCTAATCAAGTATCAAAACCATCATTTTTCAGCCTCCGGATTTCAGGCTGTTATGGCCCCGCCCATAAGCACTTTGAGTGACAGTCAGTCCACACAGTCTGCGAGAGAGAGAGAGAGAGAGAGAGAGAGAGAGAGAGAGAGAGAGAGAGAGAGAGAGAGAGAGAGAGAGAGAGAGAGAGAGAGAGAGAGAGAAAGAGAGAGAGTGTGTGCGTTGGAGTGTGTGTGTGTGTGTGTGTGTGTGTGTGTGTGTGTGTGTGTATATGTGTATGTGAGTGAGAGAGAGATGGGACACAGGAATGGGTTAAAACCACAGTATGAGACATTCTTCTAAAAATGCCATTCCCACCGAGCCACAGAGGCAGCTAGCGATTGCTCAAAACTTCCACATTAAAAAGAAGAGGGGACAAAAAGAGAGGAAGAAAAAAAGGAGAGAGCGAGAGAGAGAGAGAGAGAGAGAGAGAGAGAGAGAGAGAGAGAGAGAGAGAGAGAGAGAGAGAGAGAGAGAGAGAGAGAGAGAGAGAGAGAGAGAGAGAGAGAGAGAGAGACACTGCGTGTCTCCCGGGAGAGGGAGCCTGGGCTGTGGCGCAGCGCGGTGGTGGACTATGAGGCGCCGTTTGGGACAAAAGCCTGGCTAATACAGGACACAGCCTATCCAGTTATCCTGCGCGACCCAGTTGGTCCGCGAGAGAGGGCCAGTTGGTGCGCCGATTGGGACAAAAGCCTGTCGAATACAGACACCGAGGTCCAGTTGGTCCGCGCGCGCCGTCATGTTTTGTCGAATACAGACACCGAGGTCCAGTTGGTCCACCACCGTGGGTCTATCTCTCTCTCGCTCGCTCTCGCTCGGCTGGCAGCTAGAGGGGGGCGGGCGTTATTATGCAAATGAGGACCACCTGACGTCCCGAATACGCTAATTTTCAGATGACTCACTTGAGGGAGGGACATTATTGTGAGATGAGAATTGGAAGAATGCGCCAAATCGAGAATTAGAGACATAGATCCTATTACTATAAGTCCACATAGCTAGAAAATGACCCTAAACACTGGAAAAGGTCATTTATAAGATAGTTCCCCTTTAAACTTTATTAAATGTATTACTCCCTCAATCTTCTCTTCTTGCATGCATGAAGACGGATCAAATGTAACTTCAAATGAGTTAGCATGTAACCTCTTACATCGGACGTCCCATCGGGGGGCATTTCCGTGGTATTGTTATCAACGTTGATCATGTACTAGATACATTTACATTTACATTTACATTTAGTCATTTAGCTGACGCTTTTATCCAAAGCGACTTACAAGTTCTGTGCGACAAGACAGCAAGAAGGGTATAACTCTATCAGCTGAGTAACAATGTTCATCAAAGTGTTGCGTGTTACAGTGTAGGTTAGTTTATAAGGACAAGTGCATGACATTAAGGTTAGTCGGGGTTAGATTTTTTTTTTTTTTTTTTTTTTTTTTTTATCATTTCAGATAATGGTTGAAGAAGTGAGTCTTTAGTCGACGGCGAAAGATTGGACGGGATTCGGCTGTCCTAACTGGGATGGGTAGTTCATTCCACCATACGACCTCATACCTCTCAGCTGGAACTATTTTGTAGGCTTCTGTTTCCAACATAATTCAGAGATAAGTAAAAAATACTTTTATGTCAGTGTGTTCAAACCTCTGTAACTATTTAATTACATTAGCACTCAGAGTGATTCTTCCTGTTGTGGAAGAAAATTCTGAATATTTCCTGAATATTTCCAAATTTGATTGATTGAACATTTTATTAACAGATTGCAGAATGGGTACAATACAGTACGGCTCAATACACACAATTGTTAAGGGGATGCAGACCAGAGAAAGACTTTTGTCTTGTTTACACCAGGGTCCCCCATTTTCAATTCATGACATTTATGACACACATGTCAGACTTTGCAATCAAAAGTTAGGGGGGTATTAGCCCCTGCCTAACCCCTACCACAATATGAGTGAGGCACTCAAATCGTGGCAGGGAGTAGGATTTTGGCACGACACCAGATTAAATTCCAGCGGGAGGCAAGAGACTGCTCCGCGTACTGTCTCACGGAGACGTGGCTAGACAGCAACACGCCAGACTCAGCCTTCCAGCCGCCGGGATTCGCTGTGTTTCGCTCAGACGGACTGAAGGAATGCACCGGCAAAACCAAAGGAGGAGGGGTCTGTCTTCTTGTGAATGAAAAGTGGTGTACCGATACTAAGGTCATGAACAAGACCTGCAATATTAATCTTGAATGCCTAGTCATTAAATGTCGCCCCTTTAATCTCCCTAGAGAATTCCCAGCTATCTTTCTTATTCAAATCAAATTAAAATCAAATCAAATTTATTTATAGGGCCCGACAACACACGTTAATGTCCCCATGGGCCGTACACGTCTTCTTTAAACAAGTCAAGAAGAAAACATAACAATAAGTCAAGAACAGAACAAGAACACCATAAGGTCCAAACATTTTTAGATGAATGCAAATAAATGAAAGAATGCAAGCACTCCCAGACATACCCCACGCGAAGGTAAGGAAAAACTCACTAAAACCTAACAATAGGGAAAAAAGCTCCACAGGCAGTGTGGAGGAGAGAAACCTTAGAAGGGCCATTCAAGGGGGGATCTCCCTTCTTAGATGTTGGTGATAGTAGTGTTGCAGACGGACAGTTGGTAAGCATGCACTCATGTGTGTAGTGAAACACAGATGAGTGCATGCAATAGCAACTGTACATTTTGAAAGATTAAAGATAGAGCTAATAGCGATAGCAACTGAACATTTTGAAAGATTAAAGATAGAGTTGATAGCGGATCTATTTGAGGCACAGGGGCGGCGCAAAGAGGGTCACGTCCTCCCCGTCTTAGTCACGGGACATTCAACACTCCGGTCGTTGCTCAGGGACAGCCGGAGACAGGGAGATAGGGGGTAGCGCAGAGAGGGTCGTGAACTCCCTGACATCATCGCGGGACATCCGGCACTCCGGTCACCACTACGAGACCTCCGGAGACAGGGGGGCACGCAGAGGGGGTCACAATCTCCCGGCCTTCGTCACGGGACGTCCAACACTCCGGTCAACACTCCAGGACAGCAAGTCATAGGGAGACAGGGAGACGGGACAGGCGTTAGACAGCTCATGAGATTGTAGTAGGCGGACATAGCAATAGATACAATTGGTAGGCATATATGTGAATGGAGTAGATATATGAAGTAAGCGTATTATGTGAATAGAATAGAAGTACTTAACCCAGCAATGAAACCGCGTTGACTGTTAATCTGTTAACAGTCTGTTAATACTGTTAATCAGTTGACAGGACCACGGACAGACGGCGGTGAATAACTGATCCAAGGCCTCGGAGGTGCATGTAGAGCAGTCACTACAATCTTGGCCAAGTCCCCGAGGCATCCATCACCTTAGTCAGCGCCAGGAGACGGTAACTCTAAGAGAAGGGGTAGGGAGGGAGCCCATTGCTGTTTATATACACCCTCGGGCTGACACTGCTCTCAATGAACTGGCTGACATTATACATAAATATGAGATCTCCCATCCGGAGGCTGTGTTTATTGCAGCTGGTGATTTTAATCATTGTTCTCTTAAATCGGTTCTGCCAAATTACCATCAGCATGTAAAACACCCTACAAGAGGAAACAAAATCCTGGATCACTGCTATAGCAACATAAAAGCTGCTTACAGGTCTCTCCCAAGGCCAGCTTTTGGTAAATCCGATCATCAATAGATTCTTCTTCTACCGTCATATACTCCGAAAAATTGACAAATCAAACCGACGGTACGCTCCACTCAATGTTGGACTAAAGATGCTGAAACACTATTACAAGGGTGTCTCGACGCCACAGACTGGTCTGTTTTTAAAAGTGAGGACCTTGACCAATTGTCATTGGATATATACATTTTTGTATTGACTTGTGCATTCCCCGCAAGGTGGTTAAGCAATACTCAAACCAAAAACCATGGCTTAACTCTGATGTTAGACTCAAACTTACTGAACGAGCTACTGCTTTTAAATCTGGGGATGCAACCAGTTATAAACTGGCTAGATACTCGCTGGAGCGGTCAATAAGAGCCGCAAAGCGCTCCTATGGAGAACGTATTGAAGGACATTTTTCTGGCAGTGACCCCCGTCGGATGTGGCAGGGACTGAACACTATCACTTCCTACAAGCCCAGGGGCCTCGCCTCCGCTGAAGGTGATCACTCGCTTCCCGATAGACTGAATAACTTTTACTCCAGATTTGATGAAAGTAATACAGAGCGTCCTGTTTTTATTCCTTCCAACCCCAGTGACTTGTCTGAGCTGACTGTCACAGAACATGAGGTGCGCAAGGTCCTGTCCAGTACTAAGGCTAGGAAAGCCACTGGCCCGGATGGCATTCCTCCCAGGGCCGTCAGACTCTGCTCTGAGCAGCTTGCCCTTGTGCTCACAGACCTTTTTAATATGTCACTGGAGCGCCGCCTTGTTCCAAGGAGCTTCAAGGAATCTACTATCATTCCGGTTCCCAAGAAATCACCTGTGACTTGTCTTAATGATTACAGACCTATTGCTCTAACCTCAGTTTTAATGAAATGTTTAGAGCGGCTAGTGCTGAATTTTATACAACGGCATGCAAATTTCTCTATTCTGATTGGCTGAAACAGTCCATTTACACGTATGTATCCTTCATAATCCACGCTCCTGGTCCCAGGACCCGCCCACCACCGAATCACATCACTCCGCCGGATCACTCCGTCGGAAAAAACAAGATGGCGGACAATAATCTTTAACAAATGGATATGTTGATAGCGTCATAACGACTAAATATAAAGCGATTCTGTCAAGGGGAACGTGTTAGTATTTTAAACAATGTTGGATGATGTAATTGATGGGTCTTGACTCAATCTAGAACAAAAGAAAAATCGCGGATTGATTGATAGATTAATTGATTGATTTAAATTTCTTCCTTCCTACTTTCCGACTGCAGCGTTCTCTCTCACACTATCCGACGCTGGCGTACCCACAAACACACACATACACACACACACACACACACACACACACACACATACACACACACACGCACACACACACTGTGACACACACACACACACACACACACACACACACACGCACACACACACACACACACTCCTGTCTGCAACAGCGGGGGAGTCAGAGTGAGAGAGAAGCAGCGCTGTTTTAAGTGAGCATGGTCTATTGAATTGATTGATTGGTTGATTGCTAATTTTATTACTGTACCCCTGGTTTCCAACTGGTTAAGTTTAGGCTAAAAGAAATAAATAAAAAAATAGGGCGAAGAAAACGTTTTTTTCCTATAGGGCAAAGAAAACGTTTTAATAAATTTTCAATCAATCATTCCAATAATACACAGTTGGATGTGTTAGTTGGTTGGATGCACTTCAAGCTGCTTCCACATGAGGCAACTTCTCTCAATCATTCCAATAATACACAGTTGGATGTGTTAGTTTGGTTGGATGCACTTCAAGCTGCTTCCACATGGAGTTGTGGGAACTACTTTTTCTGGCGGATGGTTTTTTCAATAAATCTTCGATTAATGTGTGTTTATTGTATAGAAATAAGGTTGGATGAATCTGGCAGTTGTATAAAAGCTTTACACCACGTGCAGTCGTGATTTGTGACCAATAAACCATGCCTAGGGGGGTCTAACGACCCTCGGCTGCGCCTCGGGCCTAACAACCACCCCTAGGCATGGTTTATTGGTCACAAACCACTCCTGCGTGTGATGTAATGCTTAAATATAAAAGGTCAGATTCCTACCTGTCTTGATCCCTGGCAGTTCGCCTACAAGAAAAATAGATCAGTAGATGATGCTATTTCCTTAGCTCTTAATCCTGTGTATGAACACTTAGATAAGAAAAACTCCTATGTTAGAATGCTTTTGATCGATTATAGCTCTGCTTTTAATACGCTTATTCCATCTAATCTGATCCACAAACTTCAGTGTCTGGGTCTATGCGACGCTATCTGTGAATGGATTCTTAGCTTTTTAATTTCGAGACCTCAAAGAGTCAGGATTGGAAACAATATGTCTGATGAACTTGTTTTAAGTACTGGTTCTCCACAAGGCTGCATTCTCAGCCCTTTACTGTTCTCTCTCTGCACTCATGACTGTACTGCTTCCTATGATAACAATCTGATAGTAAAGTATGCTGATGATACCACGGTCATTGGGCGTATAAACTCAAATGACGAGTCATTTTACAGATCAGAGGTACAGAACCTAGTTAGGTGGAGTGAGACCAATAACCTCACCCTGAATGCTTCCAAAACGAAGGAGCTAGTCATCGATTTTAGACATAGCAAGGTATCCCATCTCTCCATTACCATAAATGGCTCAGAGGTGGAGATGGTGAGCAGTTTTAAATTTCTTGGGGTCACTATTTCAAATGACCTGAGCTGGCACTCCAATACCAGAACCATTGTTAAAAAGTCCCAGCAACGTCTTTTCTTTCACAGGAAACTGAAAGAGTTCACAAATAACAGGGTGATTCTACACAACTTCTATCGCTGTGTGATCGAGAGCGTTCTTACTTCCTCCTGTACAATATGGTTTGGTAACATCACAGACCAGGAGAAGAAATCTCTGAATGGAATTGTGCATCTTGCACGCAAGACAATCGGGTCTAGCCTGCCAGCTCTAGAAGAGATCTATGGTGCCAGGCTGCTTTCCCGTGCCTCTGGCATTATCAACGACCCCTCTGGTCACCCAGCCGCAGGCCTCTTTGTCCCCCTCCCCTCGGGCAGACGTTACCGCTCTATCACATGCTCTACCTCTCGGTTTACAAAGAGCTTTTTCCCCAGTGCTGTGCGGAGCCTGAATGACTCCAAAGGCTAGTTTTGTTTTTTATCCTATTTTGTTTCTGTGTTTTTATTAGTGTTTTAGTCAGGTTTGTGGAAGTGCTGTTTTAACTATGATATGCACTTTTAGGGGATGTTCGATATCAATTTTAGCATTTGTCCTTTTATACTGTCTGTGTTTTTACATATTTTTCCTGTACTGTTTACACAGTGTTTTGCTCATGTACCTGTATTCCAATGTGGATTCGTCCATACATGGCAATACTAATCTTTGACTTTGACTTTGAAATATGTGCACATTTATGGATGCAATAAGGCAAAATTAAGTAAAATAAACAACTAAATGTGTGTTATTGACGTTTTATTGTCACTAGTTGCATAGAAGACATGTTTAGGACGCAAAATATAACAAAATCTCAAAATCAACAAAAAAAAGTATATTTGCCTATCTCGCCTTAAGTGTTTTGGTTAGTCAGAGTGTTTACCAATCGTATATTATTGTTTTTTTTTGTTCCAAGTGTTATTTTTGATTACATCACTAACAAAATAATAAATGAAAAAAGACTAATTTAATCAGATTAATCACTTTATTCAAATTGAGGATTTAGTTTGAGGGTATAAAAAGTAATAAAAAAAAATTATAAAAGAAAATGAGAATACTTTTAAATTAAAAACGAAGGTTTGAACGTCCGTTCGAAAAACCCTGATGACGTTTTTTTTTTTATAATTTCTTTTGTATCCATCCTCTCTTTCTCAGATTTTTCTGTTTTCTCCCCGTTCCAATTTGGTCATTGTGCCAATTCCCCCCCTCCCCTACCTGTTTGTTGTGCACACTCTTTTTTCACCTGGCAGCGAGGACTCATTGGTGAGGTGTAACGCGTGGGAGGGCACACTGCCTCCATTGGGTCCTGCCTCCGCTGAGCGGGCGCCCAGACCTGACCTGTGGGCATCGCTGTCCACAGCGCCAGATCCCCACCCGTGACTTGCCCTCCCCCTAACCCAGCCAAGCGGGTTAGTATAGCGATCAGCCCAAGCCCCAAGCAATGCTGGCTCCGGGAGTCGAGACCGCAGCCTCTTGCATTGGTGACGAGCGCAATCTCCGCTACGCCACCTGACCGCCCTCCAGCCCTGAAGAAGTTTTAATCACTTTATTCAAATTGAGGATTTAGTTTGATTTAGTTTTTTTTTATTAACACTTTGGATGCCACTAGTTAACATGGTAAAATGTGGTTAAATGCCAGCACCCACTTCAATGATAGCGTTGTGAACGCATAATCTCTGTCTTAAATTATGGCTATGTGTCTAATCTGCCCGTCGCTTATCAATGACTTGTTTGCAGTCAACATTGTCGAAACGGATTGTTTTTTAATCGGTTCATTTCCGTTTTATAGCATTTTGAAAAGCCCTAGTTTTTCAGGAAAATATAGATTCCGTGATAAACGGCATTTACTGGAATATTCTGGCATACACAAAAACGTTGTCATTTTTCGGCCTATTTATGAATCGTTTTCAAATAAACGCTAGATTATCGATAGTATATGTGGACTTATGCACGCTAGGGAAGCGGGCTGAAAAATCGATTATCTTATTTCCTGATCAGCGAGCACACACTCACAGCCACACACACACATATGGGACACGTTGATATATAGGTGAAAACAGCTCTGATTATCCTAAGACTGGTAAAATAGATTCCTTACCTCAGATCAGATGTTATCCAAAAAGATTATTCCAATTCCTGATCGCCATTCCAAATATCGATCGCGTTTATTGATTCAGCGTTGGGTGCTGGAAATACATAATCTACGCTGTTTTGAGGGCCGGATCACTTGGTCTCTTCAGTTGGCTTGAGGAAAAGTAACCTGAGGAAACTGCCCCCCCCCCCCTTCATCAGTCTAAACTAATGGGGTGCAGTTACACAGGGAGAGACGATAGGGGGCGGTATCTTCCCAATTGAGCTCAGAGAGACTGCAACACTAGCGTGAGGCTCGATTGATGAAATATGAATTCAAATCGCCAATAAAAAAAAATACGACAAACAAACTATAGCGTTGCCGGCACTCAACTGGCGGCATGAACTAACAACAAAACGCGTCGCTGGCATCCAAAGTGTTAAGAACGAAGGTTCGAACGTCCGTTCGAAAAACCCTGACGAAGTTTGAATCACTTTATTCAAATTGAGGATTTAGTTTGAGGATATATAATCAAAAATTATAAAAAAATAATAAATGTTCTTTTTTTTATTTTAATTATTTTATTAAAAACGAAGATTCGAACCCTGACGAAGTTTGAATCCCAAAAACAGGCTTCGGGGACAGCCTTACCAAACATATTATTTATATTATTCTTTTTATATATCTATTACAAATTACTCTCAAACATGTTCCGTTGTGATGTCACAGTATGATGTCATAATAGACCATTCTAGAACATTTGTGATGTCACAGTATGATGTCATAATAGGACATTCTAGAACATTTGTGATGTCACAGTATGATGTCATAATCAAACATTCTAGAACATTTGTGTTACATATATTCAACAATTCTCTGCGAGGTGATGATGAAGCAGGTCGCGGATCGGAGAGAGAGAAGGGAGGGTAAGTTGACGTATGCTGGGGCGGTTAGCAGGGCAGGACAGGGGAGCCAAGAAAGGGTGCAGGGGGTTGAAGGAGGGCATTTGGCAGTGAGGGTAGAGCAGGTGGAAAGAGACAGGGGAAGGGAGGAGAAATTAGGTATTGTGGCCTTCGTGGCAGGGGTAGTTACTGGTATGGCAGAGGTTACGGGTAGAACAGAGATGGTGAAGATGATTGTTAGGATAGCGGTTCAACATCTGGGATTGGAAGGTCTGGACTGGAGGGAGGTGTGTGAAGAGTTGGCTGAGGGGGCTGCGAGGGACAGGGCTGCGAGGGACAAAGCGGCCCAGGATAAGATAGCAGGGGGCAAGGAGGGTCCCGCGGAGGGGGGCTCAGACAGGAAGTAGCAGCAGTAGAGGCACTCCAATGGACAATGTAGTTGATGACGGGGTCCAGTAGAAGAAGAAAAAGAAGGTGAAGAAGGATAAGAAGGAGAAGAAGAAGAGCCCATAAAAAGAATTGCGGAGGGCAGTAATACGCCTCGATGCGTCTACTCTGCCGGAAATTCAAATAAGAAGAAGAAGAAGAAGAAGATCTCATTGTGCATCTTGAAACAGTACTGAACAGTACTGAACAGATAGACTAAACAACATAGATTGAAGCCTGCATTTCTCAACCAAGGTGCCTTGCCGACCATTTTGCTGTGGAAAGGTGAGTGTCCACAACGGCTAGCTAGCTGTTCTACTTGAAAACTGAATGTTAATATTGAATCAGACACTATTGAATACTGAATGTTAATATCACCATATTGAATACTGAATGTTAATTCAGGTTGACATCATTTGACAGTTGACAGGGGGCTGGAAAGTTAAAAGAAAAAATACTAATTTAATCAGATTAATCACTTTATTCAAATTGAGGATTTAGTTTGAGGATATAAAAAAATATATATGTATAAAAGAAATTATGAGAATACATTTTTTTATTTAAATTCTTTTATTAAAAACGAAGGTTCGAACGTCCGTTCGAAGAACCCTGACGAAGTTTGAATCCCAAAAACAGGCTTCGGGGACAGCCTTACCACACATAATTATTTATATTATTCAAATGGAACTCAAACATGTTCCGTTGTGATGTCACAGTATGATGTCATAATAGAACATTCTAGAACATTTGTCATGTCACAGTATGTCATAATAGACCATTCTAGAACATTTGTGATGTCACAGTATGATGTCATAATCAAACATTCTAGAACATTTGTGATGTCACCGTATGATGTCATAATAGGACATTCTAGAACCCTCAGGTTGTTCTAGGAATAATCTTCCTCTATAGGAGCATGTAAGTATGCTGTACATAGTCAAGGATCTTCAGTCACAATGCTCAGGTATTCTGCCACTGTGTACTCTCTGTTTAGGGCCAAATAGCATTTCAATTTCTTTCCAATGTGTCTCTCTCTCTCTCTCTTTGGATTTAAGTGTTGATCTTTGTCCTTTTGGATCTCTCATACATGCTCTCTCTCTAACACACACACACATGACAAACACACATGCTCTCTCTCTCTCTCTCTCTCTCTCTCTCTCTCGCTCTCTCTTTCTAACACACACAGTCTGCCTATGGCGGCCGCTAGGCAGACTGTGTGTGTTAGAGAGAGAGAGAGAGAGAGAGAGAGAGAGAGAGAGAGAGAGAGAGCATGTGTGTTTGTCATGTGTGTGTGTGTGTGTTAGAGAGAGAGCATGTATGAGAGATCCAAAAGGACAAAGATCAACACTTAAATCCAAAGAGAGAGAGAGAGAGAGACACATTGGAAATAAATTGAAATGCTATTTGGCCCTAAACAGAGAGTACACAGTGGCAGAATACCTGAGCACTGTGACTGAAGATCCTTGACTATGTACAGACTCAGCGAGCACAGCCTAGCCATCGAGAAAGGCCGCCATAGGCAGACTGTGTGTGTTAGAAAGAGAGAGAGAGAGCATGTGTGTGTTTGTCATGTGTGTGTGTGTTAGAGAGAGAGCATGTATGAGAGATCCAAAAGGACAAAGATCAACACTTAAATCCAAAGAGAGAGAGAGAGAGAGAGAGAGACATTGGAAAGAAATTTAAATGCTATTTGGCCCTAAACAGAGAGTACACAGTGGCAGAATACCTGAGCACTGTGACTGAAGATCCTTGACTATGTACAGACTCAGCGAGCACAGCCTAGCCATCGAGAAAGGCCGCCATAGGCAGACTGTGTGTGTTAGAAAGAGAGAGAGAGAGCATGTGTGTGTTTGTCATGTGTGTGTGTGTTAGAGAGAGAGCATGTATGAGAGATCCAAAAGGACAAAGATCAACACTTAAATCCAAAGAGAGAGAGAGAGAGACACACATTGGAAAGAAATTGAAATTCTATTTGGCCCTAAACAGAGAGTACACAGTGGCAGAATACCTGAGCACTGTGACTGAAGATCCTTGACTATGTACAGACTCAGCGAGCACAGCCTAGCCATCGAGAAAGGCCGCCATAGGCAGACTGTGTGTGTTAGAAAGAGAGTGAGAGAGAGAGAGCATGTGTGTTAGAGAGAGAGCATGTATGAGAGAGAGAGAGAGAGAGAGAGAGAGAGCATGTGTGTTTGTCATGTGTGTTAGAGAGAGAGCATGTATGAGAGATCCAAAAGGACAAAGATCAACACTTAAATCCAAAGAGAAGAGGGTCTATACCAGAGAAACCAAAGCAGCAAGGAGCCAATGGCCGACATCAGCTAAATAGGCTAGCCAGGTACTGTGACACCAGGCCACACACAGCTTTGGCCAACGGCCCAACGCTACCCAAGCTACACAAACGACCAAGACATTCACACACAGCACATGTCGTATCTCCAAATGTTGTGAAGTAGCATATGTTTTGCCTGGAAAAAAACATCGTTATTAACAAAACATTCGGGAGGGGAAGGAAGGAAGAGTGGGGTAATGTCATGACATTTTCATTAATCTTACCTGCACCAAGGAACGCAGGGCGAAAGGCCGCAACACACAGGTCTCCACGTTGACGAAAGGCCTCTCGCTGGCGGGACAAAATAAGCCAGAACCCCCTGCTATTCTCACGGCTAATGTCAATGGTCGACTCGTAGCACAAGCTAACAGCTAACTCTAGCCTAGGCTAACTGATAGCATCAAAGTAACGTGCGCAGCCGGCAGCTAGCCAGCAGCTAGCTACGACGTTAGCTGCTGGCTGCGCACGTTACTTTGATGCTATCAGTTAGCCAGTTAGCTCAACCCGGCTATCGCTAACCATTAGCTAACGCACTACCACTGAAACTACAACATGAGAAAAGCAATACAGGCGCTGACACCAGGCCACACACCGTTAGCTACTAACTCCATACTACAACAGGCTACAGCTAGTCGACCAGTTTGGCTCCAGAGAGAGAGAGAGAGAGATAGATCCACGGCGGGAATATAATAATAGGTTGAACTCACCATAACGCAGTATCAATGCCAATGGTAAAGTTGGAAGGAGACTTTCTTGGCCCACGGTGTAATTTCTTCTGATCCATGCTGCTTTTGAAAATACATCCACTGGCTCCTCTGAATAGCGCTGAATTAGATCATCCCTCTACCTCGTGTGTCTTCTTCTTCTTCTTCTTCTATTTGGTGTATTACGGCGGACGGGAGAAGAGCCCGGAAACACTATCCTAAAATCTGTAGAGCAGCAAAGCCGCAGAAACCGGAAAACTGCAGTCTGCAGAGCCGCAGAGGCAGGAACAAGTCAGACACATTCTACAAACGTGTCTAATGTGAAATATATAAGCATATAAGCAAAACTAGATTTTAGGTCTGTGATGAAAAAGGGCCCCGCGGGAAGGGGGGCCTCGCAAAAAAAAAAAAAAAAAATTATTTATTCCAATGTGGATTCGTCCATACATGGCAATACTAATCTTTGACTTTGACTTTGAAATATGTGCACATTTATGGATGCAATAAGGCAAAATTAAGTAAAATAAACAACTAAATGTGTGTTATTGACGTTTTATTGTCACTAGTTGCATAGAAGACATGTTTAGGACGCAAAATATAACAAAATCTCAAAATCAACAAAAAAAAGTATATTTGCCTATCTCGCCTTAAGTGTTTTGGTTAGTCAGAGTGTTTACCAATCGTATATTATTGTTTTTTTTTGTTCCAAGTGTTATTTTTGATTACATCACTAACAAAATAATAAATGAAAAAAGACTAATTTAATCAGATTAATCACTTTATTCAAATTGAGGATTTAGTTTGAGGGTATAAAAAGTAAAAAAAAAAAATTATAAAAGAAAATGAGAATACTTTTAAATTAAAAACGAAGGTTTGAACGTCCGTTCGAAAAACCCTGATGACGTTTTTTTTTTATAATTTCTTTTGTATCCATCCTCTCTTTCTCAGATTTTTCTGTTTTCTCCCCGTTCCAATTTGGTCATTGTGCCAATTCCCCCCCTCCCCTACCTGTTTGTTGTGCACACTCTTTTTTCACCTGGCAGCGAGGACTCATTGGTGAGGTGTAACGCGTGGGAGGGCACGCTGCCTCCATTGGGTCCTGCCTCCGCTGAGCGGGCGCCCAGACCTGACCTGTGGGCATCGCTGTCCACAGCGCCAGATCCCCACCCGTGACTTGCCCTCCCCCTAACCCAGCCAAGCGGGTTAGTATAGCGATCAGCCCAAGCCCCAAGCAATGCTGGCTCTGGGTGTCGAGACCGCAGCCTCTTGCATTGGTGACGAGCGCAATCTCCGCTACGCCACCTGACCGCCCTCCAGCCCTGAAGAAGTTTTAATCACTTTATTCAAATTGAGGATTTAGTTTGATTTAGTTTTTTTTTATTAACACTTTGGATGCCACTAGTTAACATGGTAAAATGTGGTTAAATGCCAGCACCCACTTCAATGATAGCGTTGTGAACGCATAATCTCTGTCTTAAATTATGGCTATGTGTCTAATCTGCCCGTCGCTTATCAATGACTTGTTTGCAGTCAACATTGTCGAAACGGATTGTTTTTTAATCGGTTCATTTCCGTTTTATAGCATTTTGAAAAGCCCTAGTTTTTCAGGAAAATATAGATTCCGTGATAAACGGCATTTACTGGAATATTCTGGCATACACAAAAACGTTGTCATTTTTCGGCCTATTTATGAATCGTTTTCAAATAAACGCTAGATTATCGATAGTATATGTGGACTTATGCACACTAGGGAAGCGGGCTGAAAAATCGATTATCTTATTTCCTGATCAGCGAGCACACACTCACAGCCACACACACACATATGGGACACGTTGATATATAGGTCAAGTCAAGTCAAGTCAAGAGTTTTAATTGTCACGGCATACAGGTATACAATGAAATGCGGGTGGTCTTGCCCGCAACGATGTGCAATACAGTGGTACATATAATAGAATCAAAAGAAGAAAACAACATTGTGCAGTAACAGGTAGCAGGTAACATGGAGTGACATCTCGGTATCTGTACATAGTTATTTACAGAGCATGTGTGACATGCTAGTTAGCTTTGGTAGTGCAATACACTGTTCCTGTTATTCTAATTTAAAGTGTCCTTTCCTTTGGCCATAAGTGTGCGTGTGTGCGACATGAGTGTGTGCCCGCTCATGTTAAAGTGTTAAGTGGCTGCTCGTGTGTGAGCGTGCACAGTGTGCGTGTCGTGTGTGTGTTCATGTGTGCTTGTGTGTGGACAGTTCAATGTTCTGAGCACTCAATGTTCATTGTTCATGGCTCTGATGGCCTGGGGGAAGAAGCTGAGCCTAAGCCGCTCTGTCCTAGTAGCTGGGGTTTGCAGGCGTCTGCCTGACCTCAGCAGCTGAAACAGGCTGTTATTGGGGTGGTGAGGGTGAAAACAGCTCTGATTATCCTAAGACTGGTAAAATAGATTCCTTACCTCAGATCAGATGTTATCCAAAAAGATTATTCCAATTCCTGATCGCCATTCCAAATATCGATCGCGTTTATTGATTCAGCGTTGGGTGCTGGAAATACATAATCCACGCTGTTTTGAGGGCCGGATCACTTGGTCTCTTCAGTTGGCTTGAGGAAAAGTAACCTGAGGAAACTGCCCCCCCCCCCCCCTTCATCAGTCTAAACTAATGGGGTGCAGTTACACAGGGAGAGACGATAGGGGGCGGTATCTTCCCAATTGAGCTCAGAGAGACTGCAACACTAGCGTGAGGCTCGATTGATGAAATATGAATTCAAATCGCCAATAAAAAGAAATACGACAAACAAACTATAGCGTTGCCGGCACTCAACTGGCGGCATGAACTAACAACAAAACGCGTCGCTGGCATCCAAAGTGTTAAGAACGAAGGTTCGAACGTCCGTTCGAAAAACCCTGACGAAGTTTGAATCACTTTATTCAAATTGAGGATTTAGTTTGAGGATATATAATCAAAAATTATAAAAAAATAATAAATGTTCTTTTTTTTATTTTAATTATTTTATTAAAAACGAAGATTCGAACCCTGACGAAGTTTGAATCCCAAAAACAGGCTTCGGGGACAGCCTTACCAAACATATTATTTATATTATTCAAATTACTCTCAAACATGTTCCGTTGTGATGTCACAGTATGATGTCATAATAGACCATTCTAGAACATTTGTGATGTCACAGTATGATGTCATAATAGGACATTCTAGAACATTTGTGATGTCACAGTATGATGTCATAATCAAACATTCTAGAACATTTGTGTTACACGATATATAGATATACGATATACACGTTATATAGACGATAGAAATGTGTTTTGAAGATGAGAAGAAGAGGAAGAGGAGTGTAAACTTTCTCAAGTGTGGGCGAAGCAAGAATTGTGGAGGGCAGTAATACGCCACGATGCGTCTACACTGCCGGAAATTCAAATAAGAAGAAGAAGAAGTTGATGACGGGGTCCAGTAGAAGGAGAAAAAGACGGTGAAGAAGGAGAAGAAGGAGAAGAAGAAGAGCCCATAAAAAGAATTGCGGAGGGCAGTAATACGCCACGATGCGTCTACACTGCCGGAAATTCAAATAAGAAGAAGAAGAAGAAGATCTCATTGTGCATCTTGAAACAGTACTGAACAGTACTGAACAGATAGACTAAACAACATAGATTGAAGCCTGCATTTCTCAACCAAGGTGCCTTGCCGACCATTTTGCTGTGGAAAGGTGAGTGTCCACAACGGCTAGCTAGCTGTTCTACTTGAAAACTGAATGTTAATATTGAATCAGACACTATTTGTAACTGAGGGGTACAATTCCCTGACTGTATTGATAAGTATGGTATCATTAAACCACTACCGCTTGATGTACTTTAACTTCTGGCCATCCAGTACACGATATCTAAGTATGATGAACACTTTCCCACATATGAAACCAGGTCCACACAAATATAACAGTCGAAGGTTTAATATAGCAAAAGGTATATACAACATTCACTTAATTACATTTATGATTTGAATGCACTTGTAAGGCAAATGAGTATTCGTAGGCAAATCAACACTGAATGTCCAATCTCTGGTTACGCAGGAAGCAAGTATACAACCTGGTTCTTTAGGGAAACTATAGCGATGGTACTTAAGGATTATAGCGGGATACTAAAGGGGTCCTGCTGGTTGTAAGTCAGTAAGGGGGGGGGGGGTTTGGAGAGCCGTCAGCTGCATCCCATCTGGCCAACGATTCCTGGGGAGAATTCAGGTACAGAAAACAGTGCCCGCAGGATCTTGATCCACAGATGAATACACTTGGGCCCTCTTGTAGACGGTAGCTGTAGGTCCACAACGAAGGAGAAGCGAGGCGGCCTCGGTCTGGGTTGAGCGCCGTCTCACCTGGGCTCCTCTCGGGGGTAATTCCAACACTCACTGGCGTTGGCTGTTATCCGCTCCACAAATCAAAGCACCCAAAGCAAATAGATATTCCATGCCATATAGGCTCAGCAGTCGTCCGGGTAGGTAATCCAATGTGCAGGTCCACTCGTCCTCGCCCAGAACTCCTCGGATGAAAGCACCACGCGTGGTCTGCCCAGCCTGGTTAAGACTCTAGATAACGCGAGGAAACGATGGGGGTGCTGCTCACTTTAGAACTTTAACCGAACGATGCACCATACATAATAGACTATTATTACTTAATAGAAATACGTCCCACTCGACGGTACAGTGCCAAACTATGACAATTCAGCTATGAATTTACACGAGGTCTCAATGCCTATTCTGGGGCCAAAATAGGCCATACTGCACCACACGTGGGTCGTGGGTGAGGCTTCACGTCTGTTACTAGGTTGGAGGGTAAAGGACTAATGGACTAAAAGAAAGTTCTACTTTACTTGCGCCCTATTTATATGCACGTGAACAAATAGTACCATTCGTATTTCGGTAGCCGTATTCCTACGCGGAACCGGGGCTAGTTGGGACATGTTCGTCGGCACTATTGAACTTGACTCAAGGGGCTTGTCTGCTGGCGCCAGGTTCTTGTCCAATGAGAGAATGAACTATTATGGGCTGTAGTAGACTAAAGGGATATTCAGTGTATATGTACAAAGAATATACAAGGGATATCAAACGATATACAAATACTATTAAATATATATCCATAAATAAATATATATATTCGGTTTAATCTGATCCTTCACAACAGCCGCCCCCTAATTAGTCCCACCTAATTAGCTAAGCAGAGACAGATTAACCGCACTGTCTACCACTCAAGGTCCGCTGTAAGGGTCAGTCAACTCACAAAGTCGTGGGGTCATGGTCGTCATCGATAGTGTCTGGGAGTCTTGGCAGTTCTATTAGCCTCGCCACGGGTCGTGTGTAAGTTCGCCCTTGGACGAGCACTTCAGCTGCTCGGACCTTGCCATCGGCACCGGTGATCACTTTGCTTACGCGGCCAGCCGGCCACATAGCTCTGGGTAGTGACTGGTCGATAATCATGACGACTGTTCCTTCTGTCAAATTGTCTCTCTCTTTTACCCACTTCTGGCGGGTCTGTAGAGACGGTAGATAGTGGAGTAGGAAGCTATTCCAAAACTTGTCAGCCAGTACTTGACTGTACCTCCACATTCTTCGGCCGTTCGCTTCTTCAGGCCTGTACATTGTCTGGGGTAGCGCAGGGTCCAGCCGCTCCATCAAGAGTGTGTTGGGGGTGACTGGGTCGACATCTGCTACATCACTTGAGACGTAACCGAGGGGCTTGGAGTTCAATACTCCCTCGATCTCCGTGAGGACTGTCATTAGGACTTCTTCCGCCACAGTCTGGGCCCCAAGCACGGCGTACAGGGCTGTCTTTATAGAACGTACTTCTCGTTCCCAGGTTCCACCGAAGTGGGGTGCGTTCGGGGGATTAAACTGGAAGTCAATCTGGGATGGAGCGAGGTGGGTCTTAAGTTCTGGGCCCATAGCTTGGAAGCTCTCTCTCAGCTCTCTTTCTCCGCCTTTGAAGTTTGTCCCGTGATCAGACAACAATGTAGACGGTTTTCCTTTCCGCGATGTGAATCTTCGGAAGGCCATAAGGAATGAGTCTGTGCTCATGGTTGGAAGGAGTTCGATATGTATCGCTCTGGTGGTCATGCATTTGAATACAATACCCCACCGCTTCTCGGTTCCTCTTCCTTTCTTTATATACAACGGGCCAAAACAGTCCATGCCTGTGGAGTGAAAGGGCTTGTCGCCGAGTCGGAGGTGACAGGGAGGTAGGTCAGCCATCCGGGGTATGCTGGGCTGCGCGCGCCACTTTCGGCAGTCTAGACAGGTTCGCTGGAAGCGTCGCACTGCTTCTCTCCCTTGAAGTATCCAATAGCGACGTCTGATCTCCGCGAAGACTCTCTCTGCTCCTGCGTGGTGCACATCCTCGTCGTATTTCTTTATGATCAGTTCTGTGACCTTGTGTCGGCTGTTCAAGACTATCGGGTACTTAACGTCATCCGGTAGGTCGGGGGCTCTCCGCAGACGACCACCCACTCTGATGAGATTATGGGCGTCACTCTCGGGTGCCAGGTGGAGCAGTCTGCTGTCTGATGGGACGGGCTTTCCTCCCTGTAGACAGTCTAGCTCATCGGGGAACGAGTCTCTCTGGGCTCGTTGTAGTAGAAGAAGTTCTGCTTCTTCGTAGTCAGCTGCTGAAATGGTGTCAGTGGTGGGCTGAATCTCTGGGTGGTGCCACAGGAATGTCTTTAGCTGCGCACTCTGTAGGGTGAGGCAATCATCTATGTTGGGGTCTGTGGAGGCGACTGTGCTCAATCCACAGAACATAGGTTTCTTGTTTTCAGCCTCCTCTTTACTCGCTTCCCGTGGGGTGGGCGTAGGCCACTCTTCTTCCGGGAGCTTGAGGAACTCTGGTCCGTCACTGTAGATGTTGTGACGGGTGAGGTCATCTAGGGACATTGCCCGGGTGATGACGTCAGCTGGGTTGTGTTTGGTGTCCACATACCGCCAGCTTGCTGCTTCTGTTAACTCTTGAATCTCTGTGACTCTGACTCCCACGAAGACCTTGTATCTGCATGAATCAGACTTGATCCATGTGAGTACTGTCGTAGAGTCTGACCACAAGATTGTTCTTTGCACCGGGATGGTGAGTTCACGTTGGATTAACGTGGCTAGATGCGCTCCTGCTAGGGCTGCGCAGAGCTCTAGACGCGGGATAGATTGTTGCTTTCGTGGGGCTATTCTTGAGCGAGCCAGGATGAAAGCGGTGTGTATCTCTCCTCCCTTCTCTTGGGCACGCAAGTAGGCCACAGATCCATAGGCTACTTCGGAGGCGTCGCTGAAGACGTGTAGATCCATCTTGCATGTCTCTGGCCTCACTGTGGGTGGGAAGTAGCTGCGGCGTATGTTGACGCCTGGGAGTGAGCGGAGTTCCGTCTCCCACTCTCTCCATGTGGAGGCAAGGTGTGCGGGTATTGGGTCGTCCCAGCCCTGGTCCTTGTCCCATAGTGCTCGTACAATCATCTTTGCCCTGGTGGTGTAAGGTAGAATACATCCCAACGGGTCATATTGTCTGGCGAGTGTTCTGTACACACTCCGTCTGGTGGTCGGTATCGCCGTCGACCTTCCCTGCTCCGTGGTCAGGGGTTTGTGTCTATAGTGGAGCGAGTCTGTTTTGAAGCGCCAGACTAGTCCTAGTGTCATTTCTTGGGCTTCTCCTGGGATGGTCGCCATCCAGGTCTCGCTACTGGCTGCCTTGTCCGCGGGGGAGAGGCTGCGCAATACTTGCGGGTCGCTGCTGGCCCACTGCCTGAGATCAAAGCCGCCTTTGATCAGGGAGGCGCGTAGCTTGAGTAGGAGAGCCTCGGCTTCTTCTTGGGTCGAAACGCTTTGTAAACAGTTGTCCACGTAGAAACTGTTCTTCACACTGTGTCGGACCTCTTCAATGTCAATCTTCATTACGTGTCTCGCTGTGATTAGCTTCTCAATCTCAGCGCGGTACACACTCTCTTGAGCGGGGTCTTTGGCTAGGCGCCGCTCTGTGTTCAATAGATACCGCTCCGTAGCTTCTTTCGTGGCGTGAAAGGTGGGCATTCCCTCTCGCCTCAGGAGTGGAGTTGCGTATCTCATCACTCCGCCGACTGTGACTCTCTTTGTCCCTTGCTTGAGGAGGTTTATGGCGTAAATGTCTTCTTTAGAACGAATGTCTTTCTTTTCGTTCTTAAAGGGTATTGTCTCTAGTGTCCATAGCCTCTCGACATGCTGCAGGAGAGTGGTGTCTTCTTCTGTCACTCTGGAGTGGAGGCAGCTAGTGGCTGCTGTTCGGTTGAGAGATTTAGCGAGGGGGCCTTGTAGTGTCCATCCTAGGCGGGTCTCGACTGCTGCAGGACAGCCTCTGGGTCCTGTATGGACCCGGTCTATCGGGACTATGAGGTCTGCATGGTCGGAGCCTATCAGCAGGGTCGGGGTGGCGCCGTCTATGAGCGGGATAGGTAGTTGACGCAGGTGCACATATTTATCCATCAGCTTGGCGATGGGGTAGGTGTACTGTGATAGTCCTATTTCTTGGCTGGTGAAAGCATTTGTAATCCTATACCGTCTCTCTGGCTGCCCGCTTGCTGCGATAGTGAAGGAGACATTCTCGCCTTTTATCGTCTTTAAATCTCTTCTTATTGTCCGAATCGTCATCTGGTTCTCGCTCCCCCGCAGTCCCAGCTGGGCCGCAGCGGATGCGAGGAGAAGGGTCTTCTCTGACCCGGCATCAAGGACGGCGTAAGTGTCCATGACTTTATCTTGGTGGCTCAATGTTACACGGACTACCTTTAAGAGCACCTGGGCGCCGCTGCTGCTGGCGGGGTCAATGTACATGACACTTGCCTTTGTGCTGCTCGATGGTGCAGGTGCAGGCTTTCTTCTGTTACTGTCGTGTAGGACATCTAGGTGGGCTCCGTCACACCGACTGCACCTCTTCTTTAGGCGGCACTCGGCTGCCATGTGACTGCGCGCACATCGGTAACAGCGCCTGTTGGACTTTATCCATTGACTCACTTCTTCTGCATTCATCTTCTTGAACAGGTCACATTGTGACAGCCAGTGTTCCTTCTCGCAGTACGGGCACACCATCTTCCACTTCTCTTTTCTCGAGGGGGTACTGTGGTTCTTACTGCTCGGTACTGATTCTGATTGGTGCATGACAGTCACTGATCTTCTTCCATCATTTACTCTCCTAGGTCCCTCTCTGGAGCTTGGTGTGCTCCGCACGAATGTATCCAAGCGTAGGCTGCTGACTTCTCTCGTCAGGAAGTCGGCTAAATCGAGGAGGGATGGTTCGGGACCGTTAGGATCACGGTGGTCTCTTTGCCGCCTAAAGCGCTCTTGTCTGGCGGGCGGCAGCTTCTCTAAAATCCTCTCGACGTTAGAGTTGGCGTATAGCTCGTGCATACCCTTTTCTCGTTGCGCTCCCAGCATCCCTACCAGGGACTGCACTTTTATAGACAGGTCGTCTAGTGAGCGATTGTCTGTTGCTGGGGGTAGGCGGTCAATATGCCTTATCTCTTGGATTACGTAATCCCATATACGTCCATATCTCTGGTCCAGCGCTGCTAGAGCCGCGGTGTATGGGGTCGTAGAGGTGGCATAGGCTAGCGCTATATTGTGCGCTCGGGGTACTTTCAGGTGCTTCAGTAATATTGCATACTTGTGGCGTTCGTCAACGACATCCACCATCATTGTCTCTAAGCACATCCGGAGCTCCGTGTACTGTGCTCGATTCTCATGGGTGAAGTCTGGAAACGTCGGTGTGCCAATGTATGACGCCGTGGATGGCTGGCACATCGGTGAGCGTTGGGAGAGAGGCCTCCTAGGCGAGTCTCCTCTTGCGCCTCTCTGTGGGCTGGTACCGGCAGGGTACCATGGCCCGCTGGTCCAGGTGCTGTTCCTCGGGGCTGGTCGTGCGTCATGCTCACGCGTGAATAGAGTCGGGGGTCTGTAGCGCAGCGCCGCGGGGGTATAGCCTGGGCTGTACTGGACCTCCTGGTCCGGTGGAGTACTGTGCTGTCGTCGGGCTTGGTTCTCCTCCTCTCCCTCTTCTTCTTCTGTCAGGTCCTCTAGATCCTGTAGTCGTTTATTTAGCCTCTCCGCAGTGTATGCTGCTCCTTCCTTGTAGCTGGGTCTCGCTTGGACCGGTCGGGAAAGGGGGTCTGCGGGGGGTATAGGCTCTCTCTGGTGGTCAAGTTCAGGGTCGCTTGGTCGATTAGGGGATGCTGCCCTTGACTGTTGTCTCGACGAGGCCCTTGAACCCCTGGCGGAGGGAGAGGGTGTTGCCCTGGTGATCAGCTGCTCCATTAGCTGCGCTTGTAGTCTGTCGCGCTCGGCTTGTAGTCTGTCGCGCTCGGCTTCGCGCTGGATGAGAGCGATGTCGCGCTCTGCTTCTCTTTGGGCACCGTCAGCGGCGCGCTGGGTGTCGGACCGGTCTCTTGCCATATTCTCTTCCGTCTGAAGGCGTCTCATCTCCAGGCGTATGTGCTCTTCTTCGCTCCGTTGCTGTGTTTGGAGTCGATCGCGTTCACCCTGAAGTCGATCGCGTTCACCCTGGAGTCGATCGCGTTCGGTAGAGGCTGTCAGGCTGACGAGGAACGCCTGTGACAGCATCCTCTCCGCCTCGCTGGGGGAAGACGCTTGTAGAGGTGAGCCGCTCCTGGCTGTCCTCGTTGGGGAGTCCTGGAGCTCTATCTCCTCGGTGCTCTCCTCATCTTGTTCCGTGCAGGGTTCCACCTCTGGAGGGTTGTCTTCCTCCCGGAGCTGGTCGGGGACTACTTCTTCGGTATTGGCGGGGGGTAAAGGCATGTCTGTTCCCTCCTGGTCCCCACCGTGAGCTTGGTCAGTTACATTAGAACCCACTAGGGCCTCTGTGGTCGGGGTAACCTGGTCGTTAAGGTCAGACATAATTTTACTTTCTACTTTTACCGCGTTTACCGTCTGTAGAAGGCTAGGTAGTTGACTGACAGCGTAATCCTCTAAGTACTGAGGTGTCTGTCGTCTGCGCCGCGGGCGTTCTACGTTAGGAGGACCGTTTCGTGGAGTGTTCATCATAGGCCATTTCAATATTAATAACACTATATTAATATTACACTAGTTACCCTCCGGCTCGAAGGACCAATTGTAACTGAGGGGTACAATTCCCTGACTGTATTGATAAGTATGGTATCATTAAACCACTACCGCTTGATGTACTTTAACTTCTGGCCATCCAGTACACGATATCTAAGTATGATGAACACTTTCCCACATATGAAACCAGGTCCACACAAATATAACAGTCGAAGGTTTAATATAGCAAAAGGTATATACAACATTCACTTAATTACATTTATGATTTGAATGCACTTGTAAGGCAAATGAGTATTCGTAGGCAAATCAACACTGAATGTCCAATCTCTGGTTACGCAGGAAGCAAGTATACAACCTGGTTCTTTAGGGAAACTATAGCGATGGTACTTAAGGATTATAGCGGGATACTAAAGGGGTCCTGCTGGTTGTAAGTCAGTAAGGGGGGGGGGGGGGTTTGGAGAGCCGTCAGCTGCATCCCATCTGGCCAACGATTCCTGGGGAGAATTCAGGTACAGAAAACAGTGCCCGCAGGATCTTGATCCACAGATGAATACACTTGGGCCCTCTTGTAGACGGTAGCTGTAGGTCCACAACGAAGGAGAAGCGAGGCGGCCTCGGTCTGGGTTGAGCGCCGTCTCACCTGGGCTCCTCTCGGGGGTAATTCCAACACTCACTGGCGTTGGCTGTTATCCGCTCCACAAATCAAAGCACCCAAAGCAAATAGATATTCCATGCCGTATAGGCTCAGCAGTCGTCCGGGTAGGTAATCCAATGTGCAGGTCCACTCGTCCTCGCCCAGAACTCCTCGGATGAAAGCACCACGCGTGGTCTGCCCAGCCTGGTTAAGACTCTAGATAACGCGAGGAAACGATGGGGGTGCTGCTCACTTTAGAACTTTAACCGAACGATGCACCATACATAATAGACTATTATTACTTAATAGAAATACGTCCCACTCGACGGTACAGTGCCAAACTATGACAATTCAGCTATGAATTTACACGAGGTCTCAATGCCTATTCTGGGGCCAAAATAGGCCATACTGCACCACACGTGGGTCGTGGGTGAGGTCTGTTACTAGGTTGGAGGGTAAAGGACTAATGGACTAAAAGAAAGTTCTACTTTACTTGCGCCCTATTTATATGCACGGTGAACAAATAGTACCATTCATATTTCGGTAGCCGTATTCCTACGCGGAACCGGGGCTAGTTGGGACATGTTCGTCGGCACTATTGAACTTGACTCAAGGGGCTTGTCTGCTGGCGCCAGGTTCTTGTCCAATGAGAGAATTAACTATTATGGGCTGTAGTAGACTAAAGGGATATTCAGTGTATATGTACAAAGAATATACAAGGGATATCAAACGATATACAAATACTATTAAATATATATCCATAAATATATATATTCGGTTTAATCTGATCCTTCACAACACTATTGAATACTGAATGTTAATATCAGACCATATTGAATACTGAATGTTAATTCAGGTTGACATCATTTGACAGTTGACAGGGGGCTGGAAAGTTAAAAGAAAAAATACTAATTTAATCAGATTAATCACTTTATTCAAATTGAGGATTTAGTTTGAGGATATAAAAAAATATATATGTATAAAAGAAATTATGAGAATACATTTTTTTATTTAAATTCTTTTATTAAAAATGAAGGTTCGAACGTCCGTTCGAAGAACCCTGACGAAGTTTGAATCCCAAAAACAGGCTTCGGGGACAGCCTTACCATACATAATTATTTATATTATTCAAATGGAACTCAAACATGTTCCGTTGTGATGTCACAGTATGATGTCATAATAGACCATTCTAGAACATTTGTGATGTCACAGTATGATGTCATAATCAAACATTCTAGAACATTTGTGATGTCACCGTATGATGTCATAATAGGACATTCTAGAACCCTCAGGTTGTTCTAGGAATAATCTTCCTCTATAGGAGCATGTAAGTATGCTGTACATAGTCAAGGATCTTCAGTCACAGTGCTCAGGTATTCTGCCACTGTGTACTCTCTGTTTAGGGCCAAATAGCATTTCAATTTCATTCCAATGTGTCTCTCTCTCTCTCTCTCTCTTTGGATTTAAGTGTTGATCTTTGTCCTTTTGGATCTCTCATACATGCTCTCTCTCTAACACACACACACATGACAAACACACATGCTCTCTCTCTCTCTCTCTCTCTCTCTCTCTCTCTCTCTTTCTAACACACACAGTCTGCCTATGGCGGCCGCTAGGCAGACTCTGTGTGTTAGAGAGAGAGAGAGAGAGAGAGAGAGAGAGAGAGAGAGAGAGAGAGAGAGAGAGAGAGAGAGAGAGAGAGAGCATGTGTGTTTGTCATGTGTGTGTGTGTGTGTGTGTTAGAGAGAGAGCATGTATGAGAGATCCAAAAGGACAAAGATCAACACTTAAATCCAAAGAGAGAGAGAGAGAGAGACACATTGGAAATAAATTGAAATGCTATTTGGCCCTAAACAGAGAGTACACAGTGGCAGAATACCTGAGCACTGTGACTGAAGATCCTTGACTATGTACAGACTCAGCGAGCACAGCCTAGCCATCGAGAAAGGCCGCCATAGGCAGACTGTGTGTGTTAGAAAGAGAGAGAGAGAGCATGTGTGTGTTTGTCATGTGTGTGTGTGTTAGAGAGAGAGCATGTATGAGAGATCCAAAAGGACATCCAAAGAGAGAGAGAGAGAGAGAGAGAGAGAGACATTGGAAAGAAATTGAAATGCTATTTGGCCCTAAACAGAGAGTACACAGTGGCAGAATACCTGAGCACTGTGACTGAAGATCCTTGACTATGTACAGACTCAGCGAGCACAGCCTAGCCATCGAGAAAGGCCGCCATAGGCAGACTGTGTGTGTTAGAAAGAGAGAGAGAGAGCATGTGTGTGTTTGTCATGTGTGTGTGTGTTAGAGAGAGAGCATGTATGAGAGATCCAAAAGGACAAAGATCAACACTTAAATCCAAAGAGAGAGAGAGAGAGACACACATTGGAAAGAAATTGAAATTCTATTTGGCCCTAAACAGAGAGTACACAGTGGCAGAATACCTGAGCACTGTGACTGAAGATCCTTGACTATGTACAGACTCAGCGAGCACAGCCTAGCCATCGAGAAAGGCCGCCATAGGCAGACTGTGTGTGTTAGAAAGAGAGAGAGAGAGAGAGCATGTGTGTTAGAGAGAGAGCATGTATGAGAGAGAGAGAGAGAGAGAGAGAGAGAGAGAGAGAGCATGTGTGTTTGTCATGTGTGTTAGAGAGAGAGCATGTATGAGAGATCCAAAAGGACAAAGATCAACACTTAAATCCAAAGAGAAGAGGGTCTATACCAGAGAAACCAAAGCAGCAAGGAGCCAATGGCCGACATCAGCTAAATAGGCTAGCCAGGTACTGTGACACCAGGCCACACACAGCTTTGGCCAACGGCCCAACGCTACCCAGACTACACAAACGACCAAGACATTCACACACAGCACATGTCGTATCTCCAAATGTTGTGAAGTAGCATATGTTTTGCCTGGAAAAAAACATCGTTATTAACAAAACATTCGGGAGGGGAAGGAAGGAAGAGTGGGGTAATGTCATGACATTTTCATTAATCTTACATGCACCAAGGAACGCAGGGCGAAAGGCCGCAACACACAGGTCTCCACGTTGACGAAAGGCCTCTCGCTGGCGGGACAAAATAAGCCAGAACCCCCTGCTATTCTCACGGCTAATGTCAATGGTCGACTCGTAGCACAAGCTAACAGCTAACTCTAGCCTAGGCTAACTGATAGCATCAAAGTAACGTGCGCAGCCGGCAGCTAGCCGGCAGCTAGCTACGACGTTAGCTGCTGGCTGTGCACGTTACTTTGATGCTATCAGTTAGCCAGTTAGCTCAACCCGGCTATCGCTAACCATTAGCTAACGCACTACCACTGAAACTACAACATGAGAAAAGCAATACAGGCGCTGACACCAGGCCACACACCGTTAGCTACTAACTCCATACTACAACAGGCTACAGCTAGTCGACCAGTTTGGCTCCAGAGAGAGAGAGAGAGAGATAGATCCACGGCGGGAATATAATAATAGGTTGAACTCACCATAACGCAGTATCAATGCCAATGGTAAAGTTGGAAGGAGACTTTCTTGGCCCACGGTGTAATTTCTTCTGATCCATGCTGCTTTTGAAAAGACATCCACTGGCTCCTCTGAATAGCGCTGAATTAGATCATCCCTCTACCTCGTGTGTCTTCTTCTTCTTCTTCTTCTTCTTCTATTTGGTGTATTACGGCGGACGGGAGAAGAGCCCGGAAACACTATCCTAAAATCTGTAGAGCAGCAAAGCCGCAGAAACCGGAAAACTGCAGTCTGCAGAGCCGCAGAGGCAGGAACAAGTCAGACACATTCTACAAACGTGTCTAATGTGAAATATATAAGCATATAAGCAAAACTAGATTTTAGGTCTGTGATGAAAAAGGGCCTCGCGGGAAGGGGGGCCTCGCAAAAAAAAAAAAAAAAAAAAAAAAATTAATTATTCCAATGTGGATTCGTCCATACATGGCAACAGGGCCGCCTGGGAGAAATGCGAGGCCCTGTGCGAGATTTAACGCGAGCCCCCCCCCCCCCCCCCCCCCCCCCAAAAGGTTAAAAAAAATAAATAAAAAATCATATATATATATATATTTTTTTTTATTTTTTTTCTTTTTTTCATACAGTCAACATATTCTTAAATAATAGCGCTGCCCGAGGCGGGGCATGATACAGTCAACATATAGCAAAAGAGAGAGCGAGAGAGAGCTCCCGTTCATACAGTCAATATACAGTGTACAGAGAGAGAGAGAGACACATTAGAAAGAAATTGAAATGCTATTTGGCCCTAAACAGAGAGTACACAGTGGCAGAATACCTGAGCACTGTGACTGAAGATCCTTGACTATACAGACTCAGCGAGCACAGCCTAGCCATCGAGAAAGGCCGCCATAGGCAGACTGTGTGTGTTAGAAAGAGAGAGAGAGAGAGAGAGTGCATGTGTGTTAGAGAGAGAGCATGTATGAGAGAGAGAGAGAGAGAGAGAGAGAGAGAGAGAGAGAGAGAGAGAGAGAGAGAGAGAGAGAGAGAGAGAGAGAGAGAGCATGTGTGTGTGTTAGAGAGAGAGCATGTATGAGAGATCAAAAAGGACAAAGATCAACACTTAAATCCAAAGAGAAGAGGGTCTATAGAGAAACCAAAGCAGCAAGGAGCCAATGGCCGACATCAGCTAAATAGGCTAGCCAGGTACTGTGACACACACAGCTTTGGCCAACGGCCCAACGCTACCCAAGCTACACAAACGACCAAGACATTCACACACAGCACATGTCGTATCTCCAAATGTTGTGAAGTAGCATATGTTTTGCCTGGAAGAAAAACATCGTTATTAACAAAACATTCGGGAGGGGAAGGAAGGAAGAGTGGGGTAATGTCATGACATTTTCATTAATCTTACCTGCACGAGGAACGCAGGGCGAAAGGCCGCAACACAGGTCTCCACGTTGACGAAAGGCCTCTCGCTGGCGGGACAAAAAGAAGCTATGGCCAGAGCCTTGTCATGGTGCAGGCCCGACTACATCTTCTGTCAAAGGGCCTGCTATTCTCAAGGCTAACTGATAGCATCAAACGAACGTTCCCAGCTGACGCTAAACAGCTAACTGGCTAACAGTTAGCTCAATCAGGCACACACCGTTAGCTACTAGTAGTATTAGCTAGTCGACCAGTTTGGCTCCAGAGAGAGAGAAAGAGAGATAGGTCAGGTCCACGGCGGGTATATAATCATAGGTTGACTCACCATAACGCAGTATCAACGCCGGCGCCAATGGTAAAGTTGGAAGGAGACTTTCTTGGCCCACGCCACGGTGTAATTTCTTCTTCTTCTTCTTCGAGTACTTTCCGGCAGACTGGACACCTTTCGGCGTATTGCTGCCTAACAGATTTATCTGCTCACAAGTTCTCTTCTCCTTCTTTTGAAAAGACATCCACTCGCCTCGCCTCGCTCCTCTGAATAGGTTAGCTAACGCTAGTTAGCCTTTAGCTAAGCTAGCTACTAGCCGACATCATCATGGCTATACCATGACAAGGCTCCGGCCATTTGTCCCGCTAGCGAGAGGCCTTTCGTCAACGTTCCTTGGTGACCGACCGACTGATAATGATGATAATGACCGACCTCTTTCTTCGTCTTGGCTGGCATAACTAAGCATAGTCAAAAGCTGCACGCGCGAAATAGTCAAACGCAGCTGACTCACGCGGCGCCGGCGTACTACTACACATGATGTAAGTAAAACCACTCCCTTCATTGAAACCAATAGTATGTCTGCTGCAGAACCCCAGAGGCTGAGCTCCAATAGTGAGTATGTCTGCAGGACTGCAGACCCAGGAACAAGTCAGACACATTCTACAAACGTGTCTAATGTGAAATATATAAGCATATAAGCAAAACTAGATTTTAGGTCTGTGATGAAAAAGGGCCTCGCGGGAAGGGGGGCCTCGCAAAAAAAAAAAAAGAATAATAATAATAATAATAATAAAAAAAAATTAATAATTTTTTTTTTTTTTTTTTTTTTTTTGCGAGGCCCCCCTTCCTGCGAGGCCCTGTGCGACCGCACTGCTCGCACACCCCCTGAGGCGGCCCTGCATGGCAATACTAATCTTTGACTTTGACTTTGAAATATGTGCACATTTATGGATGCAATAAGGCAAAATTAAGTAAAATAAACAACTAAATGTGTGTTATTGACGTTTTATTGTCACTAGTTGCATAGAAGACATGTTTAGGACGCAAAATATAACAAAATCTCAAAATCAACAAAAAAAAGTATATTTGCCTATCTCGCCTTAAGTGTTTTGGTTAGTCAGAGTGTTTACCAATCGTATATTATTGTTTTTTTTTGTTCCAAGTGTTATTTTTGATTACATCACTAACAAAATAATAAATGAAAAAAGACTAATTTAATCAGATTAATCACTTTATTCAAATTGAGGATTTAGTTTGAGGGTATAAAAAGTAAAAAAAAAATTATAAAAGAAAATGAGAATACTTTTAAATTAAAAACGAAGGTTTGAACGTCCGTTCGAAAAACCCTGATGACGTTTTTTTTTTTATAATTTCTTTTGTATCCATCCTCTCTTTCTCAGATTTTTCTGTTTTCTCCCCGTTCCAATTTGGTCATTGTGCCAATTCCCCCCCTCCCCTACCTGTTTGTTGTGCACACTCTTTTTTCACCTGGCAGTGAGGACTCATTGGTGAGGTGTAACGCGTGGGAGGGCACGCTGCCTCCATTGGGTCCTGCCTCCGCTGAGCGGGCGCCCAGACCTGACCTGTGGGCATCGCTGTCCACAGCGCCAGATCCCCACCCGTGACTTGCCCTCCCCCTAACCCAGCCAAGCGGGTTAGTATAGCGATCAGCCCAAGCCCCAAGCAATGCTGGCTCCGGGTGTCGAGACCGCAGCCTCTTGCATTGGTGACGAGCGCAATCTCCGCTACGCCACCTGACCGCCCTCCAGCCCTGAAGAAGTTTTAATCACTTTATTCAAATTGAGGATTTAGTTTGATTTAGTTTTTTTTTATTAACACTTTGGATGCCACTAGTTAACATGGTAAAATGTGGTTAAATGCCAGCACCCACTTCAATGATAGCGTTGTGAACGCATAATCTCTGTCTTAAATTATGGCTATGTGTCTAATCTGCCCGTCGCTTATCAATGACTTGTTTGCAGTCAACATTGTCGAAACGGATTGTTTTTTAATCGGTTCATTTCCGTTTTATAGCATTTTGAAAAGCCCTAGTTTTTCAGGAAAATATAGATTCCGTGATAAACGGCATTTACTGGAATATTCTGGCATACACAAAAACGTTGTCATTTTTCGGCCTATTTATGAATCGTTTTCAAATAAACGCTAGATTATCGATAGTATATGTGGACTTATGCACGCTAGGGAAGCGGGCTGAAAAATCGATTATCTTATTTCCTGATCAGCGAGCACACACTCACAGCCACACACACACATATGGGACACGTTGATATATAGGTGAAAACAGCTCTGATTATCCTAAGACTGGTAAAATAGATTCCTTACCTCAGATCAGATGTTATCCAAAATGATTATTCCAATTCCTGATCGCCATTCCAAATATCGATCGCGTTTATTGATTCAGCGTTGGGTGCTGGAAATACATAATCCACGCTGTTTTGAGGGCCGGATCACTTGGTCTCTTCAGTTGGCTTGAGGAAAAGTAACCTGAGGAAACTGGCCCCCCCCCCCCCTTCATCAGTCTAAACTAATGGGGTGCAGTTACACAGGGAGAGACGATAGGGGGCGGTATCTTCCCAATTGAGCTCAGAGAGACTGCAACACTAGCGTGAGGCTCGATTGATGAAATATGAATTCAAATCGCCAATAAAAAAAAATACGACAAACAAACTATAGCGTTGCCGGCACTCAACTGGCGGCATGAACTAACAACAAAACGCGTCGCTGGCATCCAAAGTGTTAAGAACGAAGGTTCGAATGTCCGTTCGAAAAACCCTGACGAAGTTTGAATCACTTTATTCAAATTGAGGATTTAGTTTGAGGATATATAATCAAAAATTATAAAAAAATAATAAATGTTATTTTTTTTATTTTAATTATTTTATTAAAAACGAAGATTCGAACCCTGACGAAGTTTGAATCCCAAAAACAGGCTTCGGGGACAGCCTTACCAAACATATTATTTATATTATTCAAATTACTCTCAAACATGTTCCGTTGTGATGTCACAGTATGATGTCATAATAGACCATTCTAGAACATTTGTGATGTCACAGTATGATGTCATAATCAAACATTCTAGAACATTTGTGTTACATATATTCAACAATTCTCTCAGAAGATGAAAGGGGGACCAAGGGAAGGCACTATTTCTCTCTGCAGCCTCGGGTCAAGATCAAGGTGGAGGGATATGGGTCAAGGAGTGATAGGGTGAAGATGTGTAGACTGAGGCTGGGGCACTGTGGGTTGAACAGTAGCTTGTTCATTGTGGGCAAACATCCAGATGGGGTGTGTGAATGTGGAGAGACTGAAACTGTCGGGCATGTCTTCCTAAAATGTGAAAGGTATAGGAAAGAGAGGGAAATCTTTTATAAAAGTCTGGTAGAGCTGGGAGTATCTTCCTTCTCTCTTAAATCATTCTTTGGCATGGATAATGAGAACCACCAGTTGATCACAGAGGCAGTGCTGAAATTTCTGCATGCTTCAGAGTTGTACCAGAGGATATAGCGTTAGTGTATGTATTAGTATTGGACAGGCAAGAGGAGCAGAGAAGAAGGAGAAAGTGTGAGTTGAAGAGGCCTAAAGATGGAACACCACTAGTGTAGTATAAGAAATGAGGAGGGAAGAAATACGCCAAGAAAGAAGAAGAAGAAGAAGAAGAAGAAGAAGAAGAAGAAGAAGAAGAAGAAGAAGAAGAAGAAGAAGAAGAAGAAGAAGAAGAAGAAGATCATCAAAAGAAGTGCGGAGGGCAGTAATACGCCACGATGCGTCTACTCTGCCGGAAATTCAAAAGAAGAAGAAGAAGAAGAAGAAGATCTCATTGTGCATCTTGAAACAGTACTGAACAGTACTGAACAGATAGACTAAACAACATAGATTGAAGCCTGCATTTCTCAACCAAGGTGCCTTGCCGACCGTTTTGCTGTGGAAAGGTGAGTGTCCACAACGGCTAGCTAGCTGTTGTATTTGAAAACTGAATGTTAATATTGAATCAGACACTATTGAATACTGAATGTTAATATCAGACCATATTGAATACTGAATGTTAATTCAGGTTGACATCATTTGACAGTTGACAGGGTGCTGGAAAGTTAAAAGAAAAAATACAAATTTAATCAGATTAATCACTTTATTCAAATTGAGGATTTAGCTTGAGGATATAAAATAAAAATATGTATAAAAGAAATATGAGAATACATTTTTTTATTTAAATTATTTTATTAAAAACGAAGGTTCGAACATCCGTTCGAAGAACCTTGACGAAGTTTGAATCCCAAAAACAGGCTTCGGGGACAGCCTTACCATACATAATTATTTATATTATTCAACTGGAACTCAAACATGTTCCGTTGTGATGGCACAGTATGATGTCATAATAGAACATTCTAGAACATTTGTGATGTCACAGTATGATGTCATAATAGACCATTCTAGAACATGTGTGATGGCACAGTATGATGTCATAATCAAACATTCTAGAACATTTGTGATGTCACCGTATGATGTCATAATAGGACATTCTAGAACATTTGTGATGGCACAGTATGATGTCATAATAGGACATTCTAGAACATTTGTGTTCTATATATATTCAACAATTCTCACAATGTTCTGCCCGTCCCTTCTCCTGATGATGAGACCAGTTATAGAGCTATGATTCTATGTGTGTCTAGTCCTCTTCTCATAGACGTGTTTTTTTTATTCTCTGGTCTCTTCTTTTTTTCCCCATAGTGTTGTTGAGGGTCATCGTCATATCATATTTATTCTGGTGTCACCTCATCTTTTATACACTTCCTCCATATGTCTTTATGGATTATTATATGTTCATACAGTGAGATTGCTGGCAAGACGACCCTCTCAATGGCCTAGCACAGGCGTAGTTGCATTGTACTTAGGTTTGGGTTCATGGTTTTGGGGTTTTGATGAGGACTTGACCTTCTGTCCCATGCATCTTCCCCCGGTCACCCCAGGGCCTTCAGTCTCTGCTGGTCCAGCCTCTGCTGTCCCTTCTGCTTGTCCCACTCGGTTTTCCTGATTATAGAACAAAACACTTATACCATCTGGCTGGCTTGCACATGGTAATTTTGTTGATCACTATCTTATTACAACACTGTCCTTGTTTCCGTCCAGAACTCCGTGTCGCGTTCCAGGTGATGCCAGAGTCGTGCTTCTTTGTCTCGGACTGTTGTTGGATTGGCTCGCCCGACTTTGGTCTCTCTCCTTCAAAGGATCTTGACAGAATGCTTATTTTGCACTGTTTGCAACAGGCTGCTCATGCAAAGTCATATGCAGGACCTTTTAAGCTGCATTGCATGGCCTGCAGTGGCCTGTTCGCCGTTTGCAACAGGCTGCTCATGCAAAGTCCTATGCAGGACCTTTTAAGCTGTATTGCATGGCCTGCAGTGGCCTGTTCGCCGTTATGTTATCTTAGCGCTTTTATTAGTTTGCATGCGATTACCTCATAACAAGTAGTAAGCATTTGCACAGGTTAGTTCTTCTAAGCAGTTCTCCTAATAGTTACCCCCTTTTTCACTATAGGCCTGTGAAATAAACCAGTTTTTTTTTCTCCGTACTCTCCACAACCTATTAGAGAAAAACACTGGGTTAGAGATGCTCAGAAAACCTTATTAGCATTCATGGCGCCCATACTTAAACATTCACTCGTCTCCTATCTGTTTATCATCAATCAATTCACTTCTTTTACCCACTTTGTCATTTGTCACACAACTCTTGTCTTTATAACGTCTTGTTGTTCTATCTCTTCTCATCCTCCCCCGTTTTCACATTTCACATCGTGAAACTGAAACCTGCTCCATTCTTGTCCCTGCTTACTACATCCATATTGCCTTTTCCACGTCTCTGGTAATTGATCTTAAAATACAAATTTAGAAATGTTCCCCAAGAGTCTATTTTGGCTCTGGTTTTATTCTATGTTTTTTTTTTAAATTACATGGGAAATAAAATCCATACAGCCAAGCTGCATCTTTATACGGACGACACCGCCCTGTATACAAGTGCTCCCTCCTTTTTTCAAAATGTTTTATTGTTTTGTATTTCTAATCAAGTACTCAAAAACAGCATTTGTCTACCTCAAGATCTTAAGCCGTTTTGAGGCTGGGCTCCAACCACTGTGTGGCACTGCCGGAAATTCAACTAAGAAGAATCTTGGTCATGCATCTTGGTCATAATTCAAACAAACATGCACACTTCTAATGACTGCATTGTTGATAGAAAATAGCTTTGAAATTGACACAACAAACTAGAATGAATGAAAGAGCTTGGATCCAAGCTCTCAATACTGAATTGACTCAGTTTGGGTCTCAAGATGAGAACATTTACAAGCTCTGCTCTGTTTCTCCAGTGACAACAATGGTGTCACATCAACTCATCACCATTCTGGATGACTTGAAGGAGGAGGAGCTGAAGAAGTTCATGTTTTATTTGAAGGATAAAGGGCATGGCTACATTCCCATCCCAACATGCCGGCTAGAGAACGCTATCAGACTGGATATGAGGGAGGTGATGGTGCAGACCTATGGTCCTGATGGAGCTCTGAAGACTACAGAGGAGATACTGAAGCTGGTTGGCAGGAATGATCTGGTGGCAGATCTACAAACAGGTATTCTTGTCAGCCTGTCTAGATGAATTCCAGCTGTCTTCTCTGTTCTGTGTAGATGTGTTCCAGCTGTCCTCTCTGTTCTGTGTAGATGTGTTCCAGCTGTCTTCTCTGTTCTGTGTACATGTGTTCCAGCTGTCCTCTCTGTTCGGTGTAGATGTGTTCCAGCTGTCTTCTCTGTTCTGTGTAGATGTGTTCCAGCTGTCCGCTCTGTTCTGTGTAGATGTGTTCCAGCTGTCTTCTCTGTTCTGTGTAGATGTGTTCCAGCTGTCTTCTCTGTTCTGTGTAGATGTGTTCCAGCTGTCTTCTCTGTTCTGTCTAGATGAGTTCCAGCTGTCTTCTCTGTTCTGTGTAGATGTGTTCCAGCTGTCTTCTCTGTTCTGTCTAGATGAGTTCCAGCTGTCTTCTCTGTTCTGTGTAGATGTGTTCCAGCTGTCTTCTCTGTTCTGTGTAGATGTGTTCTTACTTATTTTGTCTTATTTGTAGTGCTGTCAAACGATTAAAATATTTAACTCGATTAATCGCATGATTGTCCATAGTTAACTCGCGATTAATCGCAAATTAATCGCATTTTTATTTTTAATTTTTTTTTATACCTTAAACAGATCTTTTTCAAGTTCCAAGTTTTAATACTCTTATCAACATGCGAGTCAACAAATGCTTGCTTTGTGCAGCCATTTAACACAAAAGGATGACCCTCATGCATTGCAAATTTGCATCAAATTCAAAACAGAGTGATGCACAAAATAACTTAAAAGAAAATAATAATTTAAAACAATGAATAAAGTGTGCATGAAATAATAGGGGAAAGAAAACGTTAGGAACTTGTTACATTTACACACACAAGGGTTGATTAATCACACACCCCCCTCTCTCCCTCACACACACACTCTCCCAGCTCTTTTTCTCTTTTGCCCCTTCCTCATCTCTCTCACCCCCCTCTCTCTCTATATCTCACACACACACACACACACACACACACACACACACACACACACACACACACACACACACACACACACACACACACACACACACACACACTTCAGAAACAAACATAGTATCAATGAGAGCATCAATAATACACCTGAGTGAAGTCTTTTAATCTTGAGTTAAAAAAATTAGTGGCATTAATAGAATCGGGAGTTAACGCGATATTAACGCGATATATTTGACAGCCTTACTTATTTGTTCTCCAGCAGTCAGGGATGAGACAGGATCAACCTCCAAAGCATCTGGACCCATTACAACTGGTAAATTAAATATTAATTCTAAATGAATTGATCCTGATGTACAGTAGGTGGAGAGACTCTAGTGGTGATTGATTTTTGTAAATGATCTGTCTGCTGAATAAAAGTGGCCATTTCTGCCTGACATCAGAAAGGAAACTGTTTGACCTGAAGAAATATTCTGCATCAGAGGAGGGTCTTCTGGGACTGCTGCCAATGGTCAAAGCCTGCAGTACAGCTCTGTAAGTATTCTGTCTAGATAATTAACAGCTCTGTAAGTTTTCTGTCATATTTAGATAATGAATTGTTCTGTCTAGATAATATCTAGATAATTAACAGCTCGATAAGTGTTCTGTAATATCTAGATCATTTAGTGTTCTGTCTAGATAATATGTAGAAAATGAAGTGTTCTGTCTAGATACTATCTATTCTAGATAATAGGTGTGCTGTCTAGATAATGTCTAGGTAATATCTAGATAATTAACAGCTCGATAAGTGTTCTGTAATATCTAGATCATTTAGTGTTCTGTCTAGATAATATATAGAAAATGAAGTGTTCTGTCTAGATACTATCTATTCTAGATAATAGGTGTGCTGTCTAGATAATGTCTAGGTAATATTCCCTTGATTAAATTCTGAAAGTAATTTCTGAAGAAAATGCTCTGAAGATGCTCTGTAATGTAATGTTAAATAGCAACCTCTAGGAAAAAAGCCCTGTTTGATATTGTACTTTGTTTAAATTTTTTGTTTTTGGTCTAATGTGTGGGTTGGAGTTTAGTAACTTATTATACAGTGAATTTCTCAAGACCTCTTCTCCGGAGGCTGAGGTGTGACCAGTAATATCAACCCCTCCCCCTATCCCCACTCAACTCCATCTATACAGGTAATAATAACTTTATTTGGTAGGTAGAACAAGTTTGAGAGGTGTAGCAGGTAGATATACAGGTAGAACAAGGTTAAGAGGTGTAGCAGGTAGATATATAGGTAGAACAAGTTTAAGAGGTGTAGCAGGTTAATATATAAGTAGAACAAGTTTGAGAGGTGTAGCAGGTAGATATATAGGTAGGACAAGTTTAAGAGGTGTAGCAGGTAGATATATAGGTAGGACAAGTTTAAGAGGTGTAGCAGGTAAATATATAGGTAGAACAAGTTTAAGAGGTGTAGCAGGTATATATACAGGTAAAACAAGTTTAAGAGGTGTAGCAGTTAGATATATAGGTGGAAACAAGTTTGAGAGGTGTAGCAGGTAGATATATAGGTAGAACAAGTTTAAGAGGTGTAGTAGGGAGATATACAGGTAGAACAAGGTTACGAGCTGTAGCAGGGAGATATATAGGTAGAACAAGTTTAAGAGGTGTAGCAGGTAGATATATAGGTAGAACAAGTTTAAGAGGTGTAGCAGGTATATATATAGGTAGAACAAGTTTAAGAGGTGTAGCAGGTATATATACTAGGGCTGTCAGTTTATCGCGTTAATTAGATTAATTAATTACACAGCAAATTATCGCGTTATGAAAATTGACGCAAAATTAATTACAGCCGACCTATATTTACTTTAGACAAGTGGCAAATCGGTGCGCTTTTATTTTGAAATCCACGCTTGAGTTGGGCGTATTAAACTTGGCCCATTGAATGACCCGTAGCCTACTTGATCGTCACTTCACACATGCGTCGTCTATCAAACAAAACAAACACACAAAGGAATTAGCTCAGCTGGAACAAGATGTCAGCATCACCCGAGGCGATACTCCTGGGACCTATGAACGGCAAGTTCAATTTCAAAAAGAATATAGATGGGACAGTAAACAAGACCATTGTAATATGTAGCTTATGTCAAAAAGAATTTGCGTATCACCGAAGCTGCTCTAGTCTAACGTATCACATGAACGCTAAACATGTCCAGGCAAGTTGTTCGAGCAGCTCCAGTGTAGCTAACGTTAGCTCCAGAGCAACTCGCACGCTTCGTCAAACCACTCTTGGAGAATTACCATTAGGCAAACGGTTGAGTAAATCCACCACAGACAAACTAACCAACAGCGTCGCGAAGTGGATAGCAAAATCTTGTAGGCCAATAGCTATAGTGGAAGATAAGGGTTTAGCGGAGTCATTTCGAATAGCGTCGTCTGACCCAAATTACAAGCTACCCTCGAGAGCTACAGTGATGAAAAGGATCCACAACATGTATGACACAGAGAGGGAGGCGAGGGAAGAAGTGTTGGCACGGGCTGGCCCAATGGCCCTAACGGGTGATCACTGGACGTCGGTGGGCAATCATAATTATTTGGGTGTCACAGTGCACTTGATCGATACTGAGTGGAAACTGCAATCATTTGCATTAACGGTGACCAAAACTGTGGGCCGCCATTTCGCCGATGCGTGTGCTGAACAGTTCAACACAGTAATAGAGGAGTGGAATATAAAAGATAAAGTCACATCTATTGGGACTGATTCCGCCCGTAATATGATAGCAGCAGCGCGCTATATGCCGTTCCAGCACATGCCATGTGCTGCACACGTGCTGCAAAGAACCATCACAGTCTCCCTTGAGGACAGAAGCCTTGACACCACCCTGGCAAAGTGCCGCAAGATTGTAGGCCACTTCAAGCACAGCCCTGCCAGTACAGAAGAACTGCAGCAGCAGCAGACTGCCCTCGGACAAGCAAAAGAGCCCATGATACAAGATGTATCCACAAGGTGAGACTGTTTAACTACCTGTTGTATGCTTAGGGTAAATTTAGTGTGTGTGTGTGTTTATTTCTTTGTGTTCTGTACAATTGCATCATGCTGCATTAACAACCCCCAGTGGGACTAATAGTTATTTTATTGAATTGGAAGGTGGAATTCGACACTGGCCATGATCTCACGGTACCTGAGGAACCAGGAGGCTGTGACTGCCACTTTGGCCCAACAGAACCACAAGCTGTCCATGCTGACCCCCACAGAGTGTGACAAACTGAAGAAGCTGGAGCTTGTACTTGAGCCCTGCAGGTAAGTGTCTCTCCCTCTCTCTCTCCCCCCATACACCCCCCTCCTCTCTCTCTCTCCCCCATACACACACCTCACACCCCACTCTCTCTCTCCCATACACACACCTCACCCCCCAATCTCCCCCATACACACACCTATCTCTCTCCCATACACACACCTCACCCCCCCCTCTCTCCCCCATACACACACCTATCTCTCCCATACACACACCTCACCCCCCCTCTCTCCCCCATACACACACCTATCTCTCTCCCATACACACACCTCACCCCCCCCCTCTCTCCCCCATACACACACCTATCTCTCCCATACACACACCTCACCCCCCCCTCTCTCCCCCATACACACACATATCTCTTTCCCATACACACACCTCACCCCCCCCCTCTCTCCCCCATACACACACCTCACCCCTCTCTCTCCCATACACACACCTCACCCCCCCCCTCTCTCCCCCATACACACACCTATCTCTCTCCCATACACACACCTCACCCCCCCTCTCTCCCCCATACACACACCTATCTCCCTCTCATACACACACCTTCACCTCTTTCTCTCTCGCTCTCTTGTTTCACTGCAGGTATGTGACTGAGCTCCTTGGAGGGGAAACCTACGTCTCATGCTCTGTGGTGCTCCCCGCACTCTGCCACCTAAACCGCATCATGGACCTCAACGAGGAGGATCCGGGCTACATGGTAAAGTTCAAGGCCAGCTTCACGAAGGACCTGGACGCACGCAAAGCGACCCTCAACAACAGATGGCTGAAGCTGGCTACAGCCCTCGACCCGCGATTCAAGGACTTGAAGAGCGTACCAAAGGACGAGAGGGATGAGGTGTGTGTGTGAATGAGAAGACCAGTGTTAAGTCCTTAGGCTGTCATGAAAAGTCCTATGCAACTAATTAATTGTCCCTCTTATTAGGTGTGGACCTGGCTTAAAGAGATGCTGCCAGGACCAGAAGCAGACAAAGCTGCTCCACAAGCCACAGAGGACGAGCCACCAGCGAAGAGGACCCTCCTCCTGCTGTCTTCAGACTCTGATTCAGATGAAGTCAGGGTACTGTCAGGACAATTAGACCTCTACAAAGCTGAGCCCAGCATCGGAATGAATGACTGTCCACTGGAGTGGTGGGCAGCTCACGCAAAAGCCTATGGACAGCTGTCTCCTCTTGCTCGCAAATATCTGGCTACTCCTGCTACCTCTGTGCCATGTGAGAGGCTATTTTCACTTGCAGGTCACATAGTCCAAAAGAAGAGGGCAGCCTTACTCTCAGACAATGTAAACAAGCTTGTTTGTCTTAGCAATTGGCTCAAGGAATAGATTTGTCATGCATACAGTAGACCCTGCACTAGACCCTGCACTAGACCCTGCAGTCATGCCCCAGACCCTGTAGTAGACCCTGTAGTCATGCCCCCAGAAACTGTAGTAGACCCTGTAGTCATGCCCCCAGACACTGTAGTAGACCCTGTAGTCATGCCCCCAGACACTGTAGTAGACCCTGTAGTCATGCCCCCAGACACTGTAGTAGACCATGCCCCCAGACACTGTACTAGACCCTGTAGTCATGCCCCCAGACACTGTACTAGACCCTGTAGTCATGCCCCCAGACCCTGTAGTCATGCCCCCAGACACTGTAGTAGACCATGCCCCCAGACACTGTACTAGACCCTGTAGTCATGCCCCCAGACACTGTAGTAGACCCTGTAGTCATGCCCCCAGACACTGTAGTAGACCATGCCCCCAGACACTGTACTAGACCCTGTAGTCATGCCCCCAGACCCTGTAGTCATGCCCCCAGACACTGTAGTAGACCATGCCCCCAGACACTGTACTAGACCCTGTAGTCATGCCCCCAGACACTGTAGTAGACACTGTAGTCATGCCCCCAGACACTGTAGTAGACACTGTAGTCATGCCCCCAGACACTGTAGTAGACACTGTAGTCATGCCCCCAGACACTGTAGTAGACCCTGTAGTCATGCCCCCAGACACTGTACTAGACCCTGTAGTCATGCCCCCAGACACTGTACTAGACCCTGTAGTCATGCCCCCAGACACTGTACTAGACCCTGTAGTCATGCCCCCAGACACTGTACTAGACCCTGTAGTCATGCCCCCAGACACTGTACTAGACCCTGTAGTCATGCCCCCAGACACTGTACTAGACCCTGTAGTCATGCCCCCAGACACTGTACTAGACCCTGTAGTCATGCCCCCAGACACTGTAGTAGACCCTGTAGTCATGCCCCCAGACACTGTAGTAGACCCTGTAGTCATGCCCCCAGACACTGTAGTAGACACTGTAGTCATGCCCCCAGACACTGTAGTAGACCCTGTAGTCATGCCCCCAGACACTGTAGTAGACCCTGTAGTCATGCCCCCAGACACTGTAGTAGACACTGTAGTAGACCCTGTAGTCATGCCCCCAGACACTGTACTAGACCCTGTAGTCATGCCCCCAGAAACTGTACTAGACCCTGTAGTCATGCCCCCAGAAACTGTAGTAGACCCTGTAGTCATGCCCCCAGACACTGTACTAGACCCTGTAGTCATGCCTCCAGAAACTGTAGTAGACCCTGTAGTCATGCCCCCAGACACTGTACTAGACCCTGTAGTCATGCCCCCAGACACTGTAGTAGACCCTGTAGTCATGCCCCCAGAAACTGTAGTAGACCCTGTAGTCATGCCCCCAGACACTGTAGTAGACCCTGTAGTCATGCCCCCAGACACTGTAGTAGACCCTGTAGTCATGCCCCCAGACACTGTACTAGACCCTGTAGTCATGCCCCCAGACACTGTAGTAGACCCTGTAGTCATGCCCCCAGACACTGTACTAGACCCTGTAGTCATGCCCCCAGACACTGTACTAGACCCTGTAGTCATGCCCCCAGACACTGTACTAGACCCTGTAGTCATGCCCCCAGACACTGTACTATACCCTGTAGTCATGCCCCCAGACACTGTAGTAGACACTGTAGTAGACCCTGTAGTCATGCCCCCAGACACTGTACTAGACCCTGTAGTCATGCCCCCAGACACTGTAGTAGACACTGTACTAGACCCTGTAGTCATGCCCCCAGACACTGTAGTAGACACTGTACTAGACCCTGTAGTCATGCCCCCAGACACTGTAGTAGACACTGTACTAGACCCTGTAGTCATGCCCCCAGACACTGTAGTAGACACTGTACTAGACCCTGTAGTCATGCCCCTAGACCCTGTAGTCATGCCCCCAGACACTGTACTAGACCCTGTAGTCATGCCCCCAGACACTGTACTAGACCCTGTAGTCATGCCCCCAGACACTGTAGTAGACCCTGTAGTCATGCCCCCAGACACTGTAGTAGACACTGTACTAGACCCTGTAGTCATGCCCCCAGACACTGTAGTAGACACTGTACTAGACCCTGTAGTCATGCCCCCAGACACTGTAGTAGACACTGTACTAGACCCTGTAGTCATGCCCCCAGACACTAGCTTGCTGTGGGCTGTTTTGATTTTTGAGGATACTGTAGCTTAGTGTAAACTGTTATTGGCTGTATCAGCAACAAATGTTACCTTATTGAGAGGTATGTTTTCATTCATTTTATTTTATTCAATTTAATAAAATTGATTTCTAAAGCATTCTTCACTTGCAGGTCACATAGTCCAAAAGAAGAGGGCAGCCTTACACACAGACAATGTAAACAAGCTGAAGCTTGTTTGTCTTAGCAATTGGCTCAAGGAATAGATGTCATGCATACAGTAGACCCTGTAGTAAACCCTGCACTAGACCCTGATTTTTGAGGATACTGTAGCTTAGTGTAAACTGTTATTGGCTGTATCGGCAACAAATGTTACCTTATTGAGAGGTATGTTTTCATTCATTTTATTTATTTATTCAATTTAATAGAATTTATTTCTAAAGCATTCTTCACTTGCAGGTCACATAGTCCAAAAGAAGAGGGCAGCCTTACACTCAGACAATGTAAACAAGCTGAGGAATAGATGTCATGCATACAGTAGACCCTGTAGTAGATCCTGCAGTAGACCCTGCAGTAGACCCTGATTTGAGGATACTGTAGCTTAGTGTAAACTGTTAGCTGTGTCAGCAACAAATGTTACCTTATTGAGAGGTATGTTTTCATTTTATTTATTTTATTTATTTAATAAAATTGATTTCTAAAGCATTCTTCTTGGTGTATTTAATTGATCAGTCACCTGCCACAATAATGTAATGTCCTTGAATTTTAAATATTTATATGAATATGAAATATAAATATGCGATTAAAATGCGATTAATTAGATTAATTAATTACAAAACCTGTAATTAATTAGATTAAACATTTTAATCGCCTGACAGCACTAATATATACAGATAGAACAAGTTTGAGAGGTGTAGCAGGTATATATATATAGGTAGAACAAGTTTAAGAGGTGTAGCAGGTATATATATAGGTAGAACAAGTGTGAGAGGTGTAGCAGGTATATATACAGGTAGAACAAGTGTGAGAGGTGTAGCAGGTATATATACAGGTAGAACAAGTTTAAGAGGTGTAGCAGGGAGATATACAGGTAGAACAAGGTTAAGAGGTGTAGCAGGGAGATATACAGGTAGAATAAGGTTAAGAGGTGTAGCAGGTAGATATATAGGTAGAACACGTTTAAGAGGTGTAGCAGGTAGATACAGTATATACAGATAGAACAAGGTTAAGAGGTGTAGCAGGGAGATATACAGGTAGAACAAGTTTAAGAGGTGTAGCAGGTATATATACAGGTAGAACAAGTTTAAGAGGTGTAGCAGATATATATACAGGTAGAACAAGGTTAAGAGGTGTAGCAGGTAGATATACAGGTAGAACAAGGTTAAGAGGTGTAGCAGGTATATATACAGGTAGAACAAGGTTAAGAGGTGTAGCAGGTATATATACAGGTAGAACAAGTTTAAGAGGTGTAGCAGGTATATATATACAGGTAGAACAAGTTTAAGAGGTGTAGCAGGTATAGATACAGGTAGAACAAGGTTAAGAGGTGTAGCAGGTATATATACAGGTAGAACAAGGTTAATAGGTGTAGCAGGTATATATACAGGTAGAACAAGGTTAAGAGGTGTAGCAGGTATATATACAGGTAGAACAAGTTTAAGAGGTGTAGCAGGTATATATACAGGTAGAACAAGGTTAAGAGGTGTAGCAGGTATATATACAGGTAGAACAAGGTTAAGAGGTGTAGCAGGTATATATACAGGTAGAACAAGGTTAAGAGGTGTAGCAGGTATATATACAGGTAGAACAAGGTTAAGAGGTGTAGCAGGTAGATATATACAGGTAGAACAAGGTTAAGAGGTGTAGCAGGTTGTATATAGGTAGAACAAGTTTAAGAGGTGTAGCAGGGAGATGTATTGGATTTAAATAATTATAATAATAATAAATACTATTAATTAATTCGCAAATCTCTCCTTTCCGATATAAGGAGCCATTGAATCTGTTTGCACACGGTCCTTCATGCCCTCATAAGTAGCTGGCTGGGCATTTCTGTATGCAAATTCGAACTTCTTATGAGGAAACATATGAGAATGTTAGTGAACTAGGCTGGGTTTTGTTCCTGTGGATTTGTGGGAGTAAATACTAAATTGGGGTTGACTTAGTATGGAGTACTGTATATTTGCACAGGATATACTTAGGTTAGTTATATATAATATTGTGCCAGTAATAGACCAAGGATAGTTAGTTATATTTGTACCAGGCTTAGGTTAGAGGTATACACATTTGAACTGAGGCAGACTTAGAATAGATTTATGTTCTGTATTTATACCAAAGTCAAGTCAAGTCAAGTCAAGAGTTTTAATTGTCACGGCATACAAGTATACAATGAACAACCTCAGCCAGATAGAGATTTGTAGACCTGGGATAGTATGGAGTTATGCATATTTGTACCAGGGTAGACTTAGGATAGTGTTAGGTCTGTATATTTATACCAAGGTGGGCTATACATACACACATATTTACATTATTCATTATTCATTGATTATTATTGTTAGGGTTTGAAACCGACCTCAACAGCATGGCACAGACAGGTAGTTCAGAGTTAGCCAAACACTAGGGCGTATTTATTACAGAATCAAAAAGAGCCAAATGACAATTCTGAATCAACAAAAAAGGAGAATGCCTTCGGCAGAGTTGTCTGCGGCTCTGCAGATCCTCCCGGTGTTTAGAGGTGGGGAATCGGCGTAGGCACCGCTGCGGCTCTGCAGATACTCCCAGATCCAACTCGGAGTGGAAACGGAGAGAGAGAGAGAGATCAACAACAGTCCAACAGTACACACAGGCAGTGCAGTGCAGTTCAGTCCTCCCTTAGCTGAGTCCAGTATGAAATACAAGTGACTTGATCTTCGGTGTAAACTACACACAAGTTAGCTGAGTCCAGTACAAAACAAAACGGTACTTCTTCAGTGTTATCCAAACACACAATTTAGCTGAGTCCAGTACAAAACAAAACAGTACTTCTTCAGTGTTATCCAAACACACAATTTAGCTGAGTCCAGTACAAAACAAAAACGGTATTTCTTCAGTGTTATCCAAACACACAAAAACAGATAATCCAAAAAGGTTTGTTTCCAAAACTCACCAAAGCGCAAACGCGTAAAGCGGGCAACGAGGCGCAGCTCCAAACGGATGATCAAGATATTCACCAGCGGCGATCCAAAGATGTCCTGGAGGGAAAGTAGACGAGGCACAACAACGGGGGGAAGACAGGCAGTAGCAGTAGTAATCAAAACGACCCGACAACGATTGAAAGAAGGTCCGAGTATATGAAGCCTCTGGAGCGCTAATCACAAACTATGACAGGTGCGTGATGGAATTGGTAATCGCTCCTGAAGCGTGTGGCGGGGGATAGCACCAATCAACACAGTACCTTGAAGAAGCATGTGGCGGGGAACGAGCCAATCCTCACAGTACCCCCCCCTCCACGGGAGCCACCCGGCGACCAGCCCGACCCGGCTCGTCCGGATGGGAACGATGGACGTCGGTGATCAGGCCGGGGTCCATGATGAGCTGGCGGGAGACCCAGCTCCGTTCCTCCGGGCCGTATCCCTCCCAGTCCACCAGGTACTGGAACCCCCGACCCCGCCGTCGGCCGCCCATCAGCTGGCGGACTTGCCACTGGGGGTGACCGTCCACCATCTCGGGAGGAGGCGGGTCCGGAGCAGGAGGCATCAGGGGACTGAGAGAGACAGGCTTAACCCGGGACACATGGAAAACGGGGTGAATGCGCATGGACGCAGGAAGCTTAAGACTCACCGCCGCCGGACTGAGTACCTTCAGAACCTCAAAAGGACCGACGAACCGGGGGTTAAGCTTCTTGGCCGAGGACCGAAGCGGAAGGTCCTTTGCGGACAGCCACACCCTCTGCCCAGGGTGGTACGTCGGCGCAGGGACCCGGCGCCGGTCAGCCCCACGACTGGCGCGCTCCGATGACCGGAGCAGCGCAGTCCTGGTGATCTCCCAGACCCGACAGCACCGGTCGAGATGGTCCTGTATGGAGGGAACTGCCACCTCCGACTCCTGTGCAGGGAAAAGAGGGGGTTGGTAGCCCAGGGATATCTCAAAAGGTGAGAGGCCGGTGGCGGAACTGACCATGGAGTTGATGGAGTACTCGACCCAGGGAAGGAACCGGCTCCAAGAAGCGGGTTTCTCGGCAGCCACACACCGAAGAGCAGACTCCACGCTCTGGTTCATCCTCTCCGTTTGTCCGTTAGTCTGGGGATGATAACCAGAGGAAAGACTGACCGTTGCCCCCAATCCCTTGCAAAAAGCCCGCCATACCTGGGAAGTGAACTGGGGCCCCCGGTCCGAGACGACGTCCTGGGGAAACCCATGGAGGCGGAACACGTGGCGTGTCAGGAGGTCCGCCGTCTCGGCCGCCGAGGGAAGCTTGGGAAGGGCCACGAGGTGAACCCCCTTGCTGAACCGGTCCACCACGGTCAGTAGGCACGTGTTCCCCTGGGAAGGAGGAAGACCCGTGACGAAGTCCAACGCCACATGGGACCAAGGGCGGCTCAGAATGGGAAGCGTCTGCAATAGCCCGGAGGGTGCCTGGTGGGAGGCCTTGCTGCGGGCGCAGACCGCGCAGGCCAGTACAAACTCCTTGACGTCGTTCCTCATGGTGGGCCACCAGAATCGACGAGCCAGGAAGGAGAACGTGCGATGAACGCCTGGGTGGCAGGTGAACCGGCTGGTATGGCCCCACTGGAGGACCCAGGGCCGGACTGAGTCGGGGACGAAGAGGCGATGAACAGGTACATTGCCGGGAGCGTGATGGAAGCGTAGGGCACGCCTTACCACCCCCTCGATGCCCAAGGTGACCACTCCCACCACCCTGGCCTCTGGGAGGATGGGAGTCGGGTCCTCAGTGGTTGGAGCCCCCTTGGAGTGTAACTGGGACAGGGAGTCGGCCTTCGTGTTGCGGGAACCAGGGCGAAAAGTCAGCGAGAAGTCGAACCGACTGAGGAAGCTGGCCCATCTTGCCTGCCGGCCGTTGAGGCGCTTGGAAGCACGGATGTACGTCAAGTTCTTGTGGTCTGTCCAAATGGTGAATGGTTCCTCGGCCCCCTCTAGCCAATGACGCCACTCCTCCAAGGCAGCCACAACCGCCAGCAGCTCCCGATTGCCGATGTCATAGTTCCTCTCGGCAGGGAGGAAACGACGTGAGTAGAAGGCGCACGGATGTACCTTCTGGTCCGTTGCCGACCGCTGAGACAAGATAGCCCCTAGTCCAGTATCCGAGGCGTCCACCTCTACAATGAACTGTCTCTTGGGGTCTGGGTGGAGCAAGACCGGGGCGGTGGTGAACCTCTTCTTGAGGGAACGGAACGCAGCACACGCCGCTGGGGACCAGTCGAACGGCAGGGCGGGAGAGGTTAGCCTGGTAAGTGGTTCCGCCACCTGGCTGTAGTTCCGGATGAATCTTCGGTAGAAGTTGGCGAACCCGAGGAAGCTCTGTAGCTCCTTCCGAGAGGTGGGTTCCGGCCACTCCTCCACGGCCCGGATCTTGCGAGGGTCAGCTCGGGTCAAGCCACTCTCCACGATGAAGCCCAGGTAATCGACGGAGTCTGAGTGAAATCGGCACTTCTCTGCCTTGACGAAGAGCCGATTGTGGAGGAGGCGCTCCAGCACACGGCGGACATGCTGGATGTGTTCCTCGAGGGTCTTGGAGAAAATGAGGATGTCGTCTAGGTATACCACCACGAACTCCTCCAGCATGTCACGAAGGACATCGTTCATGAGCGCCTGGAATACCGCCGGAGCGTTGGTGAGGCCGAACGGCATTACCAGGTACTCGTAGTGGCCCCTGGGAGTCTTGAAGGCGGTCTTCCATTCATCGCCCTCTCGGATACGGACCAGATGGTAGGCACTCCGGAGGTCCAGCTTGGTAAAGACGGTAGCCTGGGTGAGAGGCTCGAAGGTGGAGTTCATGAGAGGAAGAGGGTACTTGTTATTAATGGTGATCTCGTTGAGCTGGCGATAGTCGATGCAGGGTCGAAGGTCTCCGTCCTTCTTCCCAACAAAAAAGAAACCGGCCGCCACCGGGGAGGAGGAAGGCCGAATGAGGCCTGCTTCCAAGGACTCAGAGATATATCTATCCATCGCTGCCTTCTCAGGGACGGTCAGACTGTAGAGGCGGCTGCCGGGAAGGGGAGCCCCTGAGCGGAGGTCGATGGCACAGTCGTAAGGCCAGTGAGGCGGAAGGGCCTGAGCCCGGGACTTATTGAAAACCTCCTCGAGGTCGTGGTACTCGGGGGGTATAGTCGAGAGGTCCGGGGGCGGCTCACAAAGGAGGCTCCGGGGCGAGGGACAGGACGCCGCCTGAAGACACTGGGCATTCTAGGCGGAGCTCCACCCCCTGATGGTACCGGAGGACCAGGCGATGTGGGGCTCATGCAGCACGAGCCAGGGCCTGCCCAGGACTACTGGGACAAGAGGGGATCTGGTGATAAAAAACTGGAGTCTCTCAACGTGGTTACCAGCAATGGTGAGAAGGACTGGACAGGTGCGTTGAGTGATGTCAGCCAGGCGGTGCTGGTCCAACGCGAACACCTCCAAGGGTCTCACAAGGTCCTCTAGCGGAATGTTGGCCTGGGTAGCAAACTCGAAATCCAGGAAACTCTCATCAGCACCCGAGTCAATGAGTGCCTCCACCGTCGCTCGTTGGTCCGCCCAGGCCAGGGTGACACTCATCAGACGGCTAGGTGGTGCACGGTTCTGGGAACGAGAAAAACGGCTCACCAGGATCTCCTGGGGTCCCGGCGAGCCTGGTCTTTTGGCTGGGTGGGGCAGTTGGAGATACGGTGCCCATCCCGGCCGCAGTAGAGGCAAAGGCCGGACCTGAACCTGGCCTCCCGTTCAGCCGGGCTGAGGTGTGAGCGTCCCAGCTGCATGGGTTCTTCCTCGGGCACCGAACGGGAGGGGAAGGAACCACCAGTTGTGGTGGGAGCAGGACGGACCGCAGTACCGTCACGAGTGCGGGGGGTCTGGGGAACTTCTGGGGGTCCCAGTCGGGCTCTCTCAAGCCTTCTCTCCCGGAGGCGTCCGTCGATGCGAATGGCGAGGTTGAATAGGTCCTCGAGGGACTCCGGCTCCTCACGGGTCGCGAGCTGGTCCCTTACAGCGTCGTTGAGCCCCCTCATGAAGGTGAGACGAAGCGCTTGATCATTCCAACCGCTCTCCGTTGTGGCCAGTCTGAACTCCAGCACGTAGTCGGTGACCCCGCCACTGCCCTGCCGGAAGGTGCCCAACCGAGCTCCTGGGTCCTGGCCATGGGCTGGGTGGTGGAAAACCCTGCGGAGCTCTGCCACGAAGTCTGGGTAGGAAAAACAAAAATCAGCCCACATTGCCCAGGAGGCAGTAACCCACTGTGCTGCCCGGCCTGAGAGCAGGTTAGTCATGTAAGCCACTCGGGCTCCCTCTGAAGTGAATCGGCTGGGTTGATGAAGAAAAACCAACTCACATTGCATGATGAATGTGGCACAATCCTCGAAGTTACCATTGAACAACCGTGGTTCAGAGAGACGGGGCTCCCGAGGTGCGGGATCGGGAGACGCGGGGCCCGCCACGGCTGCGGGTGGTGCTCTGGCCGAGACTCCTGAAGCAGGTGGGGTTACAAGCAGGGCGTTAAATGCTTCACTCAGAGTTTGTAATTGGTGAAGAATATCAGCCTGCTAATTACCCTGGGCTGTCTGCAGGGTAGCCAGAGAGCCAAGGGACTCCTGAATAGGCAGGACCTGGGCTCGGAGCTCCTGTACAGCAGCCGCAGCCGCACCTAACTGTAGGCTGTGGTCGTTGGTCAATTCAATCTGGACCGCCAACGCTGTTCTGACTCTGTCTGTGTCGGCTGAGGTCGTCATGGTCGGGTCGTAATGTTAGGGTTTGAAACCGACCTCAACAGCACGGCACAGACAGGTAGTTCAGAGTTAGCCAAACACTAGGGCGTATTTATTACAGAATCAAAAAGAGCCAAATAACAATTCTGAATCAACAAAAAAGGAGAATGCCTTCGCAGAGTTGTCTGCGGCTCTGCAGATCCTCCCGGTGTTTAGAGGTGGGGAATCGGCGTAGGCGCCGCTGCGGCTCTGCAGATACTCCCAGATCCAACTCGGAGTGGAAACGGAGAGAGAGAGAGAGAGATCAACAACAGTCCAACAGTACACAGAGGCAGTGCAGTTCAGTCCTCCCTTAGCTGAGTCCAGTATGAAATACAAGTGACTTGATCTTCTGTGTAAACTACACACAAGTTAGCTGAGTCCAGTACAAAACAAAACGGTACTTCTTCAGTGTTATCCAAACACACAATTTAGCTGAGTCCAGTACAAAACAAAACGGTACTTCTTCAGTGTTATCCAAACACAAAATTTAGCTGAGTCCAGTACAAAACAAAAACGGTATTTCTTCAGTGTTATCCAAACACACAAAAACAGATAATCCAAAAAGGTTTGTTTCCAAAACTCACCAAAGCGCAAACGCGTAAAGCGGGCAACGAGGCGCAGCTCCAAACGGATGATCAAGATATTCACCAGCGGCGATCCAAAGATGTCCTGGAGGGAAAGTAGACGAGGCACAACAACGGGGGGAAGACAGGCAGTAGCAGTAGTAATCAAAACGACCCGACAACGATTGAAAGAAGGTCCGAGTATATGAAGCCTCTGGAGCGCTAATCACAAACTATGACAGGTGCGTGATGGAATTGGTAATCGCTCCTGAAGCATGTGGCGGGGAATGCACCAATCAACACAGTACCTTGAAGAAGCGTGTGGCGGGGAACGAGCCAATCCTCACAGTACCCCCCCCTCCACGGGAGCCACCCGGCGACCAGCCCGACCCGGCTCGTCCGGATGGGAACGATGGAAGTCGGTGATCAGGCCGGGGTCCATGATGAGCTGGCGGGAGACCCAGCTCCGTTCCTCCGGGCCGTATCCCTCCCAGTCCACCAGGTACTGGAACCCCCGACCCCGCCGTCGGACGCCCATCAGCTGGCAGACTTGCCACTGGGGGTGACCGTCCACCATCTCGGGAGGAGGCGGGTCCGGAGCAGGAGGCATCAGGGGACTGAGAGAGACAGGCTTAACCCGGGACACATGGAAAACGGGGTGAATGCGCATGGACGCAGGAAGCTTAAGACTCACCGCCGCCGGACTGAGTACCTTCAGAACCTCAAAAGGACCGACGAACCGGGGGTTAAGCTTCTTGGCCGAGGACCGAAGCGGAAGGTCCTTTGCGGACAGCCACACCCTCTGCCCAGGGTGGTACGTCGGTGCAGGGACCCGGCGCCGGTCAGCCCCACGACTGGCGCGCTCCGATGACCGGAGCAGCGCAGTCCTGGTGATCTCCCAGACCAGACGGCACTGGTCGAGATGGTCCTGTACGGAGGGAACTGCCACCTCCGACTCCTGTGCAGGGAAAAGAGGGGGTTGGTAGCCCAGGGATATCTCAAAAGGTGAGAGGCCGGTGGCGGAACTGACCATGGAGTTGATGGAGTACTCGACCCAGGGAAGGAACCGGCTCCAAGAAGCGGGTTTCTCGGCAGCCACACACCGAAAAGCAGACTCCACGCTCTGGTTCATCCTCTCCGTTAGTCTGGGGATGATAACCAGAGGAAAGACTGACCGTTGCCCCCAATCCCTTGCAAAAAGCCCGCCATACCTGGGAAGTGAACTGGGGCCCCCGGTCCGAGACGACGTCCTGGGGAAACCCATGGAGGCGGAACACGTGGCGTGTCAGGAGGTCCGCCGTCTCGGCCGCCGAGGGAAGCTTGGGAAGGGCCACGAGGTGAACCCCCTTGCTGAACCGGTCCACCACGGTCAGTAGGCACGTGTTCCCCTGGGAAGGAGGAAGACCTGTGATGAAGTCCAACGCCACATGGGACCAAGGGGCGGCTCGGAATGGGAAGCAGCTGCAATAGCCCGGAGGGGGCCTGGTGGGAGGCCTTGCTGCGGGCGCAGACCGCGCAGGCCAGTACAAACTCCTTGACGTCGTTCCTCATGGTGGGCCACCAGAATCGACGAGCCAGGAAGGAGAACGTGCGATGAACGCCTGGGTGGCAAGCGAACCGGCTGGTATGGCCCCACTGGAGGACCCGGGACCGGACTGAGTCGGGGACGAAGAGGCGATGAACAGGTACATTGCCGGGAGCATGATGGAAGCGTAGGGCACGCCTTACCACCCCCTCGATGCCCAAGGTGACCACTCCCACCACCCTGGCCTCTGGGAGGATGGGAGTCGGGTCCTCAGTGGTTGGAGCCCCCTTGGAGCGTAACCGGGACAGGGAGTCGGCCTTCGTGTTGCGGGAACCAGGGCGAAAAGTCAGCGAGAAGTCGAACCGACTGAGGAAGCTGGCCCATCTTGCCTGCCGGCCGTTGAGGCGCTTGGAAGCACGGATGTACGTCAAGTTCTTGTGGTCCGTCCAAATGGTGAATGGTTCCTCGGCCCCCTCTAGCCAATGACGCCACTCCTCCAAGGCAGCCACAACCGCCAGCAGCTCCCGATTGCCGATGTCATAGTTCCTCTCGGCAGGGAGGAAACGACGTGAGTAGAAGGCGCACGGATGTACCTTCTGGTCCGTTGCCGACCGCTGAGACAAGATAGCCCCTAGTCCAGTATCCGAGGCGTCCACCTCTACAATGAACTGTCTCTTGGGGTCTGGGTGGAGCAAGACCGGGGCGGTGGTGAACCTCTTCTTGAGGGAACGGAACGCAGCACACGCCGCTGGGGACCAGTCAAACGGCAGGGCGGGAGAGGTTAGCCTGGTAAGTGGTTCCGCCACCTGGCTGTAGTTCCGGATGAATCTTCGGTAGAAGTTGGCGAACCCAAGGAAGCTCTGTAGCTCCTTCCGAGAGGTGGGTTCCGGCCACTCCTCCACGGCCCGGATCTTGTGAGGGTCAGCTCGGGTCAAGCCGCTCTCCACAATGAAGCCCAGGTAATCGACGGAGTCGGAGTGAAATCGGCACTCTGCCTTGACGAAGAGCCAATTGTGGAGGAGGCGCTCCAGCACACGGCGGACATGCTGGATGTGTTCCTCGAGGGTCTTGGAGAAAATGAGGATGTCGTCTAGGTATACCACCACGAACTCCTCCAGCATGTCACGAAGGACGTCGTTCATGAGCGCCTGGAATACCGCCGGAGCGTTGGTGAGGCCGAACGGCATTACCAGGTACTTGTAGTGGCCCCTGGGAGTCTTGAAGGCGGTCTTCCATTCATCGCCCTCTCGGATACGGACCAGATGGTAGGCACTCCGGAGGTCCAGCTTGGTAAAGACGGTAGCCTGGGTGAGAGGCTCGAAGGTGGAGTTCATGAGAGGAAGAGGGTACTTGTTCTTAATGGTGATCTCGTTGAGCTGGCGATAGTCGATGCAGGGTCGAAGGTCTCCGTCCTTCTTCCCAACAAAAAAGAAACCGGCCGCCACCGGGGAGGAGGAAGGCCGAATGAGGCCTGCTTCCAAGGACTCAGAGATATATCTATCCATCGCTGCCTTCTCAGGGACGGTCAGACTGTAGAGGCGGCTGCCGGGAAGGGGAGCCCCTGAGCGGAGGTCGATGGCACAGTCGTAAGGCCGGTGAGGCGGAAGGGCCTGAGCCCGGGACTTACTGAAAACCTCCTCGAGATCGTGGTACTCGGGGGGTATAGTCGAGAGGTCCGGGGGCGGCTCACAAAGGGGGCTCCGGGGCGAGGGACAGGACGCCGCCTGAAGACACTGGGCATGACAGGCGGAGCTCCACCCCCTGATGGTACCGGAGGACCAGGCGATGTGGGGCTCATGCAGCGCGAGCCAGGGCCTGCCCAGGACTACTGGGACAAGAGGGGATCTGGTGATAAAAAACTGGAGTCTCTCAACGTGGTTACCAGCAATGGTGAGAAGGACTGGACAGGTGCGTTGAGTGATGTCAGCCAGGCGGTGCTGGTCCAACGCGAACACCTCCAAGGGTCTCACGAGGTCCTCTAGCGGAATGTTGGCCTGGGTAGCAAATTCGAAATCCAGGAAACTCTCATCAGCACCCGAGTCAATGAGTGCCTCCACCGTCGCCCGTTGGTCCGCCCAGGCCAGGGTGACGCTCATCAGACGGCTAGGTGGTGCACGGTTCTGGGAACGAGAAAAACGGCTCACCAGGATCTCCCGGGGTCCCGGCGAGCCTGGTCTTTTGGCCGGGTGGGGCAGTTGGAGATACGGTGCCCATCCCGGCCGCAGTAGAGGCAAAGGCCGGACCTGAACCTGGCCTCCCGTTCAGCCGGGCTGAGGTGTGAGCGTCCCAGCTGCATGGGTTCTTCCTCGGGCACCGAACGGGAGGGGAAGGAACCACCAGTTGTGGTGGGAGCAGGACGGACCGCAGTACCGTCACGAGTGCGGGGGGTCTGGGGAACTTCTGGGGGTCCCAGTCGGGCTCTCTCACGCCTTCTCTCCCGGAGGCGTCCGTCGGTGCGAATGGCGAGGTTGAATAGGTCCTCGAGGGACTCCGGCTCCTCACGGGTCGCGAGCTGGTCCCTTACAGCGTCGTTGAGCCCCCTCATGAAGGTGAGACGAAGCGATTGATCGTTCCAACCGCTCTCCGTTGCGGCCAGTCTGAACTCCAGCACGTAGTCGGTGACCCCGCCACTGCCCTGCCGGAAGGTGCCCAACCGAGCTCCTGGGTCCTGGCCACGGGCTGGGTGGTGGAAAACCCTGCGGAGCTCTGCCACGAAGTCTGGGTAGAAAAAAAACTAAAATCAGCCCTCATTGCCCAGGAGACAGTAACCCACTGTGCTGCCCGGCCGCCTAAATATTAAAGGCAACCAACTTGTGTCTAACCACGCCCAACTTGCGTCTCGCCACGCCCCCGCGGCGACGCGGCAACAGCAGAGCGTAGCTCATTATATGCCAGTAACCGCCCCTTATTCAGTATCCCAGAAATAGCTCAATTGGCAAGACTGCATGGCTGTGGATCCTACGGCTCGTTGCTGGCGAGTTCGATTCCCTTCAATTTTTTTTTTTTTTTTTTTTTTACGTGCATTCGCATTCTTTCGCCGTTTCATTTCGCCGGTTAAGTTTAGGCATTGTTTCGGAGTTGGTTAAGGTTAGGCATTGTTTCGGAGTTGCTTAAGGTTAGAAGGGTTAAGTTTAGGCGCTGTTAAGGAGCTGGTTAAGGTTAGAGTTTGACTTAGAGAATGGCAATATTTTTTAACGTGCATTCATTTCGCCGGTTAAGTTTAGGCATTGTTTCGGAGTTGGTTAAGGTTAGGCATTGTTTCGGAGTTGCTTAAGGTTAGAAGGGTTAAGTTTAGGCGCTGTTAAGGAGCTGGTTAAGGTTAGAGTTTGACTTAGAGAATGGCAATAGACAGCCTATTTCCGCGCTGCAGCGCGAGGCAATATACAGCCTATTTCCGCGCTGCCGCTCTCTCGCGCTGCCGTGGTCACATGGGCGTATTGGCCAATCAGAGAAACGCTTTACACAAGTTGGTTGCCTAAAATATTCACGCTGCCCGGCCTGAGAGCAGGTTAGTCATGTAAGCCACTCGGGCTCCCTCTGAAGTGAATCGGCTGGGTTGATGAAGAAAAACCAACTCACATTGCATGATGAACGTGGCACAATCCTCGAAGTTACCATTGAACAACCGTGGTTCGGAGAGACGGGGCTCCCGAGGTGCGGGATCGGGAGACGGGGGCCCGCCACGGCTGCGGGTGGTGCTCTGGCCGAGACTCCTGAAGCAGGTGGGGTTACAAGCAGGGCGTTAAATGCTTCACTCAGAGTTTGTAATTGGTGAAGAATATCAGCCTGCTGATTACCCTGGGCTGTCTGCAGGGTAGCCAGAGAGCCAAGGGACTCCTGAATAGGCAGGACCTGGGCTCGGAGCTCCTGTACAGCAGCCGCAGCCGCACCTAACTGTAGGCTGTGGTCGTTGGTCAATTCAATCTGGACCGCCAACGCTGTTCTGACTCTGTCTGTGTCGGCTGAGGTTGTCATGGTTGGGTCGTAATGTTAGGGTTTGAAACCGACCTCAACAGCACGGCACAGACAGGTAGTTCAGAGTTAGCCAAACACTAGGGTGTATTTATTACAGAATCAAAAAGAGCCAAATAACAATTCTGAATCAACAAAAAAGGAGAATGCCTTCGGCAGAGTTGTCTGCGGCTCTGCAGATCCTCCCGGTGTTTAGAGGTGGGGAATCGGCGTAGGCGCCGCTGCGGCTCTGCAGATACTCCCAGATCCAACTCGGAGTGGAAACGGAGAGAGAGAGAGAGATCAACAACAGTCCAACAGTACACAGAGGCAGTGCAGTTCAGTCCTCCCTTAGCTGAGTCCAGTATGAAATACAAGTGACTTGATCTTCGGTGTAAACTACACACAAGTTAGCTGAGTCCAGTACAAAACAAAACGGTACTTCTTCAGTGTTATCCAAACACACAATTTAGCTGAGTCCAGTACAAAACAAAACGGTACTTCTTCAGTGTTATCCAAACACACAATTTAGCTGAGTCCAGTACAAAACAAAAACGGTATTTCTTCAGTGTTATCCAAACACACAAAAACAGATAATCCAAAAAGGTTTGTTTCCAAAACTCACCAAAGCGCAAACGCGTAAAGCGGGCAACGAGGCGCAGCTCCAAACGGATGATCAAGATATTCACCAGCGGCGATCCAAAGATGTCCTGGAGGGAAAGTAGACGAGGCACAACAACGGGGGGAAGACAGGCAGTAGCAGTAGTAATCAAAACGACCCGACAAGGATTGAAAGAAGGTCCGAGTATATGAAGCCTCTGGAGCAGCGCTAATCACAAACTACGACAGGTGCGTGATGGAATTGGTAATCGCTCCTGAAGCGTGTGGTGGGGAATGCACCAATCAACACAGTACCTTGAAGAAGCGTGTGGCGGGGAACGAGCCAATCCTCACAATTATTGAGTATTCATATGCTTCACCTAGTCACTCACTCAAGATATTTTAAGAGGAAGCAGCCCTGTGTTTACTTGATCTTATTACTATATATTTTATTCATATTTAGTTTTATTATTCCCAACTGTACCTCTCCTTTGTCTTATTCTTATTGCTGTTACTGCTTTGACACCTGCATTTCCCTACAGGGGCTAATAAAGGTGCTTCTTGTCTTATTTGAGAGCATCATCAATAACAGGTTTGATGATATTGCGAGTGGATGTACTGGGTCTGTTGCTCAATTTCCCAGTACTACCGACCTATACATGCCATGTACTGGTATCAGCTGTCACATGGCTTCTGCTTGGTAGTCAGTGTAGTGTGAAAGACAACTACAGCTCCACCTTTATCAGCTGGTCGGATGAGAATGGAGTTGTCCTACTGTAGCTCTTTGTGTGCATGATGTTTTGTTTAAAAAAGGGAATGTTGCATTTGAGTCTGGGAATGTCCTGTTGCATTTGCTTGCTGTACGTGTGTATGGCAGGGCATCTGGTGCCCAGAGGTATGAATGGACAGGGGTGGATATTTATTCAAATAAAATATTTGTCGTTGACGGATTTGAAAGATATTACAGAATTGTGCGTTTCTTAAGTTTCATCCAAACTGGATCAGAACTGTAGAAGCTATGGCTGGTACAGACAGATATACAGACAGAATCACAGAAAGGAGTGAAAACAATGCTTCCTCTCACTGTGTGCACTGGTGTAATTCATTCAAAATTCACACAACCTCATCTTGTTCTATGGTTGTTAATAAATCCATCTCAATATTCATGTACTTTCTCATCCTTTCTTTTCCAAGACAATTTTTTTTTTTTTTTTTTCATCTTCGTTCTATTTTCTATTTACATTCTATATCTTTTCTTTCTGCTGCAGGACAGGAAACTGTAAATCAGTTGCTCTACTGAGTGTTAGGGTTAGTTTAATGACTACTGACTACTTTTTACCTGTATAAATAAATATTTCCTGCATGCTGGATTCATTCTGGTTTCCTTCCTATCCATCTTCATTCAGGCTGGACAGCTGTAACCTCTCAGAGAGATCCTGTGAAGCTCTGGCCTCAGTTCTCAGCTCTACCTCCTCCAGTCTGAGAGAGCTGCACCTGAGTAACAACAACCTGCAGGATTCAGGAGTGGAGCTGCTCTCTGTTGGACTGAAGAGTCCACACTGTACACTGGAGAAACTCTGGTCAGTATTATATTGAGACACATTTTACTCAAAGAAATTTAACAAAATGTAGAATTGTAAAAAGAAAATAAATGTATATTTGTATGTATGAAATTAAGTGATTTTAAAACCCAAAGCTAGGTGTATCAACTACATTGAAAGGTTCACTCTGTAATTTCCATATTGTAAACGGTTGCCAGAAAGCTGATTACCAGAGCTGAGGCTTTGTGTAGCATCACCCTTGTGCGTTTATGTTTACCCTTAATATTGATTTCAATTGACAATGGTGGAAATTAATTAAATTTAAATACTTGTCGTTGATTGATTTGAAACATATTTGAGAATTGTTGGCCTACAGTATATGTGCGACATTTCATCCAAACTGGATCAGAACTGTAGGAGCTATGGCTGGTACAGACAGATACACAGACAGAATCACAAACAGCAGTGAAAACAATGCTTCCTCTCACTGTGTGCACTGGTGTAATTAATTCATAATTCACACAACCTCATCTTGTTCTATGGTTAATAAATCCTTCTTAATATGCATGTACTTTATCATCCTTTCTTTTCCAAGATTAATTAATTAAATGTTCTTATTATTTTCATCTTCGTTCTATTATATATTTACATTCTATAACTTCTTTCTGCTGCAGGACAGGAAACTCTGTAAATCAGTTGCTCTACTGAGTGTTAGGGTTAGTTTAATGACTACTGACTACTTTTTACCTGTATAAATAATGAAATATTTCCTGCATGCTGGGTTCATTCTGGTTTCCTTCCCATCCATCTTCATTCAGGCTGGAGGGCTGTGAACTCTCAGAGAGATCCTGTGAAGCTCTGGCCTCAGTTCTCAGCTCTACCTCCTCCAGTCTGAGAGAGCTGGTCCTGAGTTACAACAACCTGCAGGATTCAGGAGTGGAGCTGCTCTCTGCTGGACTGAAGAGTCCACAGTGTAAACTGGAGAAACTCTGGTCAGTATTATATTGAGACACATTTTACTCAAAGAAATTTAACAAAATGTAAAATTGTAAAAAGAAAAAGAAAATAAATGTATATTTGTATATATGAAATTAAGTGCTTTTAAAACTCAAAGCTATGTGTATCAACTACATTACAAGGTTCACTCTGTCATTTCCATATTGTAAACTGTTGCCAGAGAGCTGATTACCAGAGCTGAGGCTTTGTGTAGCATCACCCTTGTGCATTTATGTTTACCCTTAATTTCAATGGACAATGGTGGAAATTAATTAAATTAAAATACTTGTCGTTGATTGATTTTAAACATATTTGAGAATTGTTGGCCTACAGTATATGTGCAACATTTCACCAAAAACTGGATCAGAACTGTAGGAGCTATGGCTGGTACAGACAGACACACAGACAGAACCACAGACAGGAGTGAAAACAATGCTTCCTCTCACTGTGTGCACTGGTGTAATTCATTCATAATTCACACAACCTCATCTTGTTCTATGGTTGTTGATAAATCTTTTCTTTTCCAAGACAATTTTCATCTTCGTTCTATTTTCTATTTACATTCTATATCCTTTATTTCTGCTGCAGGACAGGAAACTCTGTAAATCAGTTGTACTACTGAGTAGGGTTAGGGTTAGTTTAATGACTACTGACTACTTTTTACCTGTATAAATAAATACAAATAAATAAATAAATAAATAAATAAATAAATAAATAAATAAATAAATAAATAAATAAATAAATAAATAAATAAATAAATAATAAATAAACAAATAAACAAACAAACAAACAAACAAACAAATAAACAAATAAATAAATAAATAAATAAATAAATAAATAAATAAATAAATAAATAAATAAATAAATAAATAAATAAATAAATAAATAAATAAATAAATAAATAAATAAATAAATAAATAAATAAATATTTCCTGCATGGGTTCATTCTGGTTTCGTTCCCATCCCTCTTCATTCAGGCTGGAGGGCTGTGAACTCTCAGAGAGATCCTGTGAAGCTCTGGCCTCAGTTCTCAGCTCTACCTCCTCCAGTCTGAGAGAGCTGGTCCTGAGTGACAACAACCTGCAGGATTCAGGAGTGGAGCTGCTCTCTGTTGGACTGAAGAGTCCACACTGTACACTGGAGACTCTCTGGTCAGTATTATATTGAGACACATTTTACTCAAAGAAATTTAACAAAATGTAGAATTGTAAAAAGAAAAAGAAAATAAATGTATATTTATATATGAAATTAAGTAATTTTAAAACCCAAAGCTATGTGTATCAACTACATTACATGGTTCACTCTGTCATTTCCATATTGTAAACTGTTGCCAGAGAGCTGATTACCAGAGCTGAGGCTTTGTGTAGCATCACCCTTGTGCGTTTATGTTTACCCTTAATTTCAATGGACAATGGTGGAAATTAATTAAATTAAAATACTTGTCGTTAATTGATTTTAAACATATTTGAGAATTGTTGGCCTACAGTATATGTGCAACATTTCACCCAAACTGGATCAGAACTGTAGAAGCTATGGCTGGTACAGACAGACACACAGACAGAACCACAGACAGGAGTGAAAACAATGCTTCCTCTCACTGTGTGCACTGGTGTAATTAATTCATAATTCCCACGACCTCATCTTGTTCTATGGTTGTTAATAAATCTTTTCTTTTCCAAGACAATTTTCATCTTCGTTCTATTTTATATTTACATTCTATATTATTTTATTTCTGCTGCAGGACAGGAAACTCTGTAAATCAGTTGCTCTACTGAGTGTTAGGGTTAGTTTAATGACTACTGACTACTTTTTACCTGTATAAATAATGAAATATTTCCTGCATGCTGGGTTCATTCTGGTTTTTCTTCCCATCCATCTTCATTCAGGCTGGAGGGCTGTTACCTCTCAGAGAGATCCTGTGAAGCTCTGGCCTCAGTTCTCAGCTCTACCTCCTCCAGTCTGAGAGAGCTGGACCTGAGTGACAACGACCTGCAGGATTCAGGAGTGGAGCTGCTCTCTGTTGGACTGAAGAGTCCACACTGTACACTGGAGACTCTCTGGTCAGTATTATATTGAGACACATTTTACTCAAAGAAATTTAACAAAATGTAGAATTGTAAAAATAAAAATAAAATAAATGTATATTTATATATGAAATTAAGTGCTTTTAAAACACAAAGCTATGTGTATCAACTACATTACAAGGTTCACTCTGTCATTTCCATATTGTAAACTGTTGCCAGAGAGCTGATTACCAGAGCTGAGGCTTTGTGTAGCATCACCCTTCTGCGTTTATGTTTACCCTTGATTTCAATGGACAATGGTGGAAAATAATTAAATTAAAATACTAGTCGTTGACTGATTTTAAACATATTTGAGAATTGTTGGCCTACAGTATATGTGTGACATTTCACCCAAACTGGATCAGAACTGTAGGAGCTATGGCTGGTACAGAGAGACACACAGACAGAACCACAGACAGGAGTGAAAACAATGCTTCCTCTCACTGTGTGCACTGGTGTAATTCATTCATAATTCACACAACCTCATCTTGTTCTATGGTTGTTGATAAATCTTTTCTTTTCCAAGAAAATTTTCATCTTCGTTCTATTTTCTATTTACATTCTATATCCTTTATTTCTGCTGCAGGACAGGAAACTCTGTAAATCAGTTGTACTACTGAGTAGGGTTAGGGTTAATTTAATGACTACTGACTACTTTTTACCTGTATAAATAATGAAATAATGAAATATCTCCTGCATGCTGGGTTCATTCTGGTTCCCTTCCCATCCATCTTCATTCAGGCTGGACTACTGTGAACTCTCAGAGAGATCCTGTGAAGCTCTGGCCTCAGTTCTCAGCTCTACCTCCTCCAGTCTGAGAGAGCTGCACCTGAGTGGCAACTACGACCTGCAGGATTCAGGAGTGGAGCTGCTCTCTGCTGGACTGAAGAGTCCACACTGTAGACTGGATAAACTCTGGTCAGTATTATATTGAGACACATTTTACTCAAAGAAATTTAACAAAATGTAGAATTGTAAAAATAAAAATAAAATAAATGTATATTTATATATGAAATTAAGTGGTTTTAAAACCCAAAGCTATGTGTATCAACTACATTACAAGGTTCACTCTGTCATTTCCATATTGTAATATGTTGCCAGAAAGCTGATTACCAGAGCTGAGGCTTTGTGTAGCATCACCCTTGTGCATTTATGTTTACCCTTGATTTCAATGGACAATGGTGGAAATTAATTAAATTAAAATACTTGTCGTTGATTGATTTTAAACATATTTGAGAATTGTTGGCCTACAGTATATGTGCGACATTTCACCCAAACTGGATCAGAACTGTAGGAGCTATGGCTGGTACAGACAGACACACAGACAGAACCACAGACAGGAGTGAAAACAATGCTTCCTCTCACTGTGTGCACTGGTGTAATTCATTCATAATTCCCACGACCTCATCTTGTTCTATGGTTGTTAATAAATCTTTTCTTTTCCAAGACAATTTTCATCTTCGTTCTATTTTCTATTTACATTCTATATCCTTTATTTCCGCTGTAGGACAGGAAACTCTGTAAATCAGTTGTACTACTGAGTAGGGTTAGGGTTAGTTTAATGACTACTGACTACTTTTTACCTGTATAAATAATGAAATAATGAAATATTTCCTGCATGCTGGGTCATTCTGTTTTCCGTCCCATCCATCTTCATTCAGGCTGAACGACTGTGAACTCTCAGAGAGATCCTGTGAAGCTCTGGCCTCAGTTCTCAGCTCTACCTCCTCCAGTCTGAGAGAGCTGGTCCTCTGAGTTACAACAAACTGCAGGATTCAGGAGTGAAGCTGCTCTCTGCTGGACTGAAGAGAGAGTATTATATTGAGACACATTTTACTCAAAGAAATTTAACAAAATGTAGAATTGTAAAAATAAAAATAAAATAAATGTATATTTATATATGAGATTAAGTGATTTTAAAACCCAAAGCTATGTGTATCAACTACATTACAAGGTCACTCTGTCATTTCCATATTGTAAACTCTTGCCAGAGAGCTGATTACCAGAGCTGAGGCTTTGTGTAGCATCACCCTTGTGCGTTTATGTTTACCCTTAATATTGATTTCAATTGAAAATGATGGAAATTTATTAAAATATAATACTTGTCGTTGATTGATTTTAAACATATTTGAGAATTGTTGGCCTATACAATATGTGTGACATTTCACCCAAACTGGATCAGAACTGAAGGAGCTACTGTATGGCTCGTATAACAGATACACAGACAGAATCACAGACAGGAGTGAAAACAATGCTTCCACTCACTGTGTGCACTGGTGTAATACATTTTTTATTCACACAATTTCATCTTGTTCTATGGTTGTTGATAAATCCTTCTTAATATTCATGTACTTAATATTCATGCCACATTTTACAAAATAAAAAAGTAACAAAATGGCTCAATTGTAAATGATCAATTGTAATATATTTATTATATTTATAGTATTAATAATGCTGAACTCTCTGCAGGCTGGTCCAATGTTGTGTTACTAGGGAAGGCTGTGCTGCTCTAGCCACAGCTCTCGGTTCCAACCCCTCCCACATGAGAGAGCTGGACCTGAGCTCCAATAACCCAGGAGATTCAAGAGAGAAACTGCTCTCTGTTGGACTGGACAAACTCATGTATGTAAACTGTTGTTATCTCTTGTCTGACCCAGGTACTGTTGTACTGGAGTTCTGGACCAAAACATTGAACAGTGTGGTTTCTAACTTTAAAACGATCAGTGGAGGGTGAATAAAAAGTCATTTCCACAGAGCGGAGACTGTTCTGGTCAAATCAAGTGCAAAACAACGTTGTCAATAATGAATAGTTTATTCTGAATCTAACCTTTTATTGAGTCATGTCAGCAGGCCAGCTAACAAACTACAGTTGGAACGGTTTACGTAAATGAATAAGTTAGGGTTAGCTTTTGTGGCATGTAGGAGAACGAAGGTTATCCTATAACCCTAGTTATATGAATTATGGCGAGCGCTCTGCTCTATTCGAACTATCCCTTTAATCATATACTATCATGAAAAACTTTCACCACATGTACACACCTACTCACCTGCCTGACCACTCCCACATCCGCTCCTATATAAGCGGGGTCATGGCCACACTATCAGCTCCTTCCCTAGTCTTTCACCGCCGAAACGGAAGACCGTGGGGCCCTCAGTGAGACAGAGCAGAGCGCTCACCATAATTCATATAACTAGGGTTATAGGATAACCTTCGTTATATTTCATTATGGCTTTACGCTCTGCTCTATTGGAACACAAGAGCTGAGCAGAGCGAAAAGCTTGACAGATGTACCCGCTGAGGTCGCCTACAACCATCAGAATACCGGGGAGGATCCGGGCCCCCCCTAGCGAGGGACGGGAGGGAGATTGTACCCGACTGCGCAAAGAGGGTTTAGCGCCTCAAACGCACAGGGTGAGCAGACCGTGGGACTTACCTTTGTTTAGAAGGGTCCGCGACTACTCGGACGCGCATCCCAGGGAACGGACGCGAAGCAAAAAAAAAAAAAACTCAACAACGCAGGGTCGGGGTTAAAAAAACCCAACCCTGTGGCAAGGCCGTAGCAGCGGGAGCAGAGGAGGTCCCAGCCCCAGGCCACATCCCGGGGGCTAGGACCCCTGAAAAAAGGGGCCTGGTGAGGTCAACGAGGCTGCAGCATCGAGACCCCACCAAACGGTCACTGGTGACACCATCCCCCACATCGCCATCGTATCGTACAGGGCCTAAATCAGGTGAAGGCCCTTCTCCCCTTGGCACGCCACTCCGAAGCGCTCCCAAGGAGGCTTCCCCCCCACAATATCGTGGGGCCAGCCGGCGCGTTGGGGAGACAACCCTCCAAGGAGGTTGATCCCTCAATCCAGGCCGACAGGTCCCAAGAGCAGAACTCGACCTGCGCCCGGAGAACTGCGGACTAGACAGGCGCCTAAGGGGCTTACTGTAAGAACAGTATCCCGGTGGAAAGGGTGTTCGGTATGCTGTGCACCATGTCACAATCTCCACGAACCCCGACCCTGCGAATTTATTCATCCTGCAGGGCCGAGGTTCAGAGAAAGAGTTTGACACAATTGGCAGACGTCATGAAAGATGCGGGGGCATACTCTCGGGCAGACGGGGTCAGGCCCGGCCTCAACCCGAGAGTCGACTCTGCTACCAACACACCGGGGAGACAACCACCCCCCTATGTTTATTAACAGGAGGTGGTTGCTCCCTTAACCCACTAAGAAACCCCAGAAACATAACTGCGCATATACACAGGCTATACAATGCAGTTCAAGCGTTTCAGGTTTAAAAAAGGTTAACCCAGGCCAACAGGTCATTGAGGGCAAGGCCCGACCTGGGCCTGGCGGACCGGGACCTACACAGGGATGCATAGAGGAGTTGACAGAAGCAGCCTCCCGACAGCCCCCTCCCATCTCTGGTTTAGCAGGGAGGGAGGGGTGAAAACAAATGGAGAAGGACCAACCCCCTAACATTGTGCAAAAGGTACAACACAGTATGGACCAATGCACACCACTGTTAAGGGCAACTCGTAGTGGCATCTATATGACACACACATTCATGACATCAACCCCTTGTGAGGATGGGGTTCTTGCGGAGCCCAATAGCAAAACACAGGAGGAGGGATTGGAGCCGTTTTAGGGTTCTTTAATTATTCTTCCCAACCAAGCAGAGTATAACAGGAATGTGAAAGAGGAGGTTATAATGTTATTGGGGGGGAGAAGAATGAGAGCAGGTGCACTTCAGTGCAGCTGTCGGCAGCGAGAGAGAGAGGACACAGGTCTTGTGCTTGAGAGCGAGCAGGAGTCCTCTTTGCTTGGCTCGAGACGTCAGGGTGGAAGGACGCTGGGGCTCGAGATGTCAGGGTGGAAGGGCGCTGGAGCGAAGTCCTGGGGCACAAGAAACAGAAGGTTAGGGAAAGCATAAACAGGGGTAGTTACAGCTGGTCTTCAGGTAGTGTCGTCGTACCTCGGTAGGCAGTTTAACACTGCGACGTCGGATGACGGGATCTGCCAGTTGAAGTAGGGAACGCTTGATGAGGTGATTTCTTGCAGCCACACTGATTGCTCCTCATCTGGCAGACTCGAGCTCCGATCGTGACACCCCTGTGACGTGAGTCTAACCTAGTGTACTGGCGCTCGGTAGAGACAAGTCTCCTTCCCAGCCAACTGCATAAAAAAACTCTGTTTTTATGATGTTTGGGCAACCAAGGCGCGCCGGCCCACAAAGCGGATTCAAACATTGAAAAACACCCCTCATAAAACAGCGTGTATGCTCACAAAGACCCAGAGAACAGTGATGGCGAATTTCTAACAAGAAAGCACCACACAATGTTTCCCCCTTGCTGTCTCGGACGAGCAGCAGGAAGCCGGTCTACAAAGACACAGACACGGGTCTCACATGACGAGACTGGGAATAAAAAAAAACTTCAATTCTGCTCTTTATGTAAGAGGGGAAGACAGCGGTTTTCCCAGAGAGACCTCTACGTGAGTAAAAACAATTGAAAAAGATTCATGTGACTTCCGGTTTAGCGCAATATGTAGCGCACGCATTTGGCAACAGCTCCGCTCCCATCAACGTTAATTTCGTTTAAAAACATTATTTGGACAATACCAAAAGAGATAAGACCACATCGTATGTATTTATAAGACCTTCTACTAACTATATCAAAAGACAACATGGGTAAGGATAAGGGAAAGTCGGCAAAGAAACAAGATACGGCAACTTCAGAGGCGCAGAGCGAAACACGTTCAAGAAGACACGGCCTAGGCGACGCGGGTACAGAACCGTTGGCGACAAGCCCCGACGAGGAGAATAAAGAGGAAAATACACCGGGACCATAGACTATGGTCCCCGACAGAGAGACAATAGTTGTCAACAAAACAGGAGCGACAGGAACAAGCTCCGTGAGAGATAGAGCAGCTGATCTGGATAAGATAATAGCAGACAAATCCATCGCCATCGTCACTGCACCTATACCACCAGCTGGCACAAGCAGTACAACCATGCCACCCGATTTCAACTCACTGACTAACCTGATGAAAGAACAGATTACACACATCGAGGAGCTCAAAGCACACGTCGATGAGCTCAAAGCACACGTCGAAGATAAATTCGATCGCATCGATGCTAAATTAGAGGAAGTCAAGAAAGCGGTCGCTGCACAGTCCGAGCGAATCACGACAGTGGAGAATTCGGTGACAGATATTACACTGGCAGTCAAAGTGAACGAAAACACCATCTGCAATGGCATGACAGAGATGGCAAATGAGATAGAAATAACATCCGCATTGTAGGGCTTGATGAAGCAGTCAATTGCGAAGACGACAACTTTCCAACAGTTCTATCATTGATTTTGGGTAACAACTTTCCAAACAAAGTGCCGAAAGTGGACCAAGTTTACAGAATCGGTTCTCGGGAGCAAAGTAGCAAAGGGCCAAGAGTCATCATTGTTACTCTGCGGAAGACATCAATAAGAGATGACCATCAAAATTGCTCGCATCCAACGTGGGATGCTGAAACATGGTGAACATTCAATATTTATCTACGAAGATCTAAGCAAAGAAGCCATCGCTCGACGTCTACCATACAAGGAGGTGATGCAAAAATTGTTCAAGGCTGGCCACAGGCCACGGCTAACATACCCGGCGCTGTTATCGATCGTGAAAAAGGACGGCCGCAGGATTGGATTACGCACACCACAAGAGGCTGAGGAGTATTGGATTAAATATGGAGGAGATACCCCAAGTCAGAACGACAGTGTCTGAAAACAGATAAGCCGATTCATCTCCCTCTTTCTCAGTGTATATCAGTATTAGAATGACTTTTATTGTGTTCATCAAAGTAGCAGATGATATGCAGGCCGTCTATACCAATGCGTACTGTGTATAATACGATCCGTAATACATTATAATTTCAGACTCTGGTCTCCGGGGAGACAAGTACATATCATTGGCAATAAATTCAATCTGGAATATTCTGGGTTTATCGCTCGACTGCCCTGGGTCTCTTAGATCATTCTGGAACATAACAACAGTCTATTGGTACTAGTATATTCTACAACCTTCTAGAATATAATGCACCATGACAACGAAGGCCTACAACTCTAACATTAAACATCCGGTGTGTATATACATAGCAGATAATCAATTGACTGAAGTTCAATCAGTCCTTAATAATACTTCAAAAATCAACCACACCTAAACGTATGAACACAACAAGGTTATTCTAACAATTTATGTAATCACTCCACTGATGAAGTGACTGGCACATTGAAGCTCTAAAAGGCTCTGCTTTTATTTTTTATCTAATCACTTAATTCGGTTCAAGTGGCTTCTCCACGTTGAATATTATTCTATCTCTCATATCTCCCTTATCTATATCTTTTTTTTTTTTATTATTCTATTTTTTATCTCTATCTTTTAACTTACATTGTTCTTTTCCATTGTTCTTCACATTAAGGTGTCAATATTTCTCTACAATCTTTTCCTTTTTCCTGACTTTCCTACATGTTAGTAGAGGGTTCAAATGAATATGTCGATGAAAGTTTATTCTCTTTTTTTTCATTTTTCACAATATTTCATTACAGTAAGGGAAGGTGCAAGACCAAAAGCGACATTCTATTGCATTAGAATGAAAATGTTAGATCCTATGGCAATTAGCATAGGAAGATTAGGATTACAATGCTCAGTTTGGGCAACCCGGTGGACTAAGGGAGAGAGTCATTCGCGGAGGATGTGTTTTTGGAACACAGGCCTGTACGACTCTCTGGGCGAGGGGAAAATAGGGGATTTTTATTTGTATATATATATGTTTTTAAGCTCGGCTCTCAACGGGACCTCATTAATTGGATGTACATCTATTGTAGCTTCGCACTCCAGAAGCATTACCAAAAACTACACAAAAACATGCATAGATTATGGCTAGTTTGAATATAATGATATGGAACACCGGTGGGATAAACAAACAACACAAACGCAAAAGCGTGCTCACACTGATGAAAAAAGAACATGTGGACGTGGCTCTATTAAGCGAAACGCACATTTTAGAGGAAGACATAAATACGTTAGCGGATAACATATACCATAATATTAGTCACTCTTCTTTTGGTACGAGAACTCGAGGTGTAGCCATAGTCGTCAGACGTAAATTAAATATCGAATTAAAATAATAATAATAATAATACTTCGTTTTATATAGCGCCTTTCAGAGGACCCAAGGTCGCTTTACATAAGGGGGGGGGGGGGGGGGGGGGAGATAGCAAGTCAACAAACATAGTGGACAGACACAACACATACATATAAAGTGAGAAAGTTAGGGGTTGAAGGCCAGGTTGAAGAGGTGGGTTTTGAGCAGTTTTTTAAATGAGTCCAGAGTTGGGGTGGTGCGGAGTTCTGCGGGGAGGGAGTTCCAGAGGGTGGGAGCTGCCACACTGAAAGCTCTGTCCCCGAACGTCCGCAGTCTGGTTCGGGGGATGGAGAGCTGACCAGTGTCCGTGGATCGCAGGGACCGTGACTGAGTGTAGGGGTGGAGGAGGTCAGTGAGGTACTGAGGTGCCAGGGCGTGAAGGGATTTGTAGGTGAGCAGGAGGGTTTTGTAGGTAATGCGGGATTTGATGGGGAGCCAGTGGAGCTGGATGAGGATGGGGGTGATGTGCTGCCAGGGTTTGGTGCGGGTTAGAACCCTGGCAGCTGAATTTTGAACATACTGGAGCCTGTCCAGGGTTTTGCTTGGGACCCCGGACAGGACCCCGTTGCAGTAGTCCAGGCGGGAGGTGACGAAGGCGTGGATGAGGGTCTCAGCTGTGGTGTCGGAAAGTGATGGTCGGAGTCTGGAAATGTTTCGGAGGTGAAAGAAGGCGGATTTGGTGAGGGAATTTACATGGGATTGATAGGAAAGGGTGGAGTCCAGGATAACGCCCAGGTTGCGGACCTTAGGGGATGGGGAGATGGAGCAGCCGTCAATGTTGAGGGTGAGATCCCCAACCTTCCGGAGCAGGGCCTTGGGTGCCACAACCATGAGCTCGGTTTTATTGTTGTTGAGCTTGAGGAAATTTGATGACATCCAGGTTTTTATTTCGTGCAGGCAGTTGATAAGGGAGTGTGGGGGGAGATGGGTGGATGGTTTGGTGGAGAGGTAGAGTTGAGTGTCGTCGGCATAGGAGTGGAAGTTGAGGCCGTGGCGGCGGATGATCTGACCAAGGGGGAGCATGTAGATGGTGAATAGGATTGGGCCAAGTACGGAGCCTTGTGGGACGCCTTGGTTGACTGGGGCCGGGGTGGAACTGGAGTCGCCGATGGTGATGAACTGTGTCCGGGTGGTGAGGTAGGATTGAAACCAGGAGAGTGCTGAGCCAGTGATGCCGAGGTTGTTGGATAGGCGGTTGAGGAGGATGGAGTGGGAGACTGTGTCGAATGCTGCAGAAAGGTCAAGGAGGATGAGGATGCTTATGTGGCCAGAGTCAGCTGCAAGGAGGAGGTCGTTGGTAATTTTGATGAGGGCGGTCTCTGTGCTGTGTTGAGTTCTGAAGCCGGATTGAAAAGGCTCATAGAGCTCATGGTTGGACATGTATTGTTGGAGTTGGGCGGCCACTGCTCTTTCCAAGATTTTGCTAAGGAAAGGAAGGTTGGAGATCGGACGGAAGTTGTTTAGCTCGTCTGGGTCGAGGCCGGGTTTCTTAATGATGGGGGTGACGGAGGCTGTTTTGAAGCAGGGGGGGACGAGACCAGATTCAAATGAGGAGTTGATGATGTTGACCATGGTGGGGCAGAGAGCAGGGAGGCAGATCTTGACCAGGGTGGTAAGCATGGGGTCAAGTGAGCAGGTGGAGGCTTTGGCTGAGGCTATGAGCTTGACAACTTGGGGACCATTTACCGGGGAGAAGGAGGAGAGGCTGCATTGGGGGGGGGGGCACCCAGGGGGAGGAGCAGGTGAGGGGGAGGAGGGGGGCACTGCTAGCTGCTGGTAGATGGTATTGACCTTGTCCTGGAAAAAGACATGGAACCTGGAGCAGAGGTCGTGGGCACCAGATGGGCGGGGGGGGTCGAGGGGGCGGAGTAGCCGGTTGATGGTGGAGAAGAGTGTCCTGGGGTGGTTTTGCTGGTTGCCGATGAGGGTGGAATAGTAGTTTGTTTTGGCCTTGATGAGAGCTAGCTTGTAGGCCTGCACGTGGTCCTTGTAGGCCTCGAGGTGGACAGTGAGGCCAGATCTTGTATGGAGTCTCTCCAATTGGCGACCGACAGCCTTCAGGGAGCGGAGTTCAGGGGTGTACCAGGGGGCAGGACGGGTGTAGGTGACAGTCCGGGTTTTGATGGGGGCGAGAGAGTCGAGGCTGCGGGATAGGGCGGAGTTGTAGTGGGCAGCCAGACCATCCACCTGGGTGCTGGGGGGAGCTGAGGCCAGGTGGATGGTTAGCAGGTTGGTCAGAGCTGGTGCACTGACTGTTTTGATGTTCCTGTAGGTGATGGTGCGTGCATTCCGAAGCTTGGGTAGGGAAGTAGGGAGGGTGAAAAGGACAGCATGGTGGTCGGACACCGCCAGGTCGAGACACTGTACCTCAGATGGTATTATGCCAGTGGAACAGACCAGGTCAAGTGTATGACCTTTGGTGTGGGTGGGACCATTTGTGTGCTGTGTGATATTGAAGCAGTCCAGTAGTGAGAGGAAATCAATGGCTGTGGAGCAGCTGGTGTTGTCCACATGAATATTGAAGTCCCCAAGCAGGAGTGTGGATGAGCACATGGTGCAGACAGTGGTGAGGAGTTCAGACAGGTCAGACATAAAGTAGGTGGAGGCTTTGGGGGGTATGGTCGGATGCTGAGGGGCGTATAACTATAGCTAGGATTGTACATAATAACAGGAAAATAGCGTTGGCAGCGGTATATGCCCCAAATTTGTACGAAGTGGGTTTCTTCACTTCACTAACCGGGGAAATGTTAAACCATCCCGAGTACGGATAATAGGTGCGGATTTTAATGCCATTTGGAATCCAAGGATGGACAAATCTTACCTTGCCTTTTCCAGCGAACAAAAAATTCATCTAAAGCATTAAAAGATTGGTCAAAGACTACAGGGGTAATTGATTTATGGCGTTCACTTAATCCCATGACCCGAAAGTACTCCTGTCGTTCGGCGAGACACAACACATTATCCAGAATTGATTACGTCTTTGCATCCCCGAGAATATTTGATAAATATGAAGTGGAAATGATACCCAATGCGCTTTCAGATCACTGTTATTTAATCCTGAAAGCAACATTTGGTATACTATCTTCCCGAGCCCCAAGATGGCGTTTTAATACTATGCTGCTTAACAACAAGGAATTCATTACACAACTCAAAGAAGCTCTCACAGTATTCTTACGGGATAATGCAAACGCGGTGCAAGACCCCAGAATATTATGGATGTCGGTAAAGGGTATGATCAAGGATTTCACGGATAGATTTTCCTCCATATTGCGCAAAAATCAATGCACAAAACTGTCTGAAATGGAAACGCTTTACTCAACGTTATTTAATTCTTTAAAATACAACAACTCTACTGGACTAGAAAATCAAGTTAACATTCTAAAGACAGAGATCAATGCAATATACAGACAAAAATCGGAAATGCAAATACGCAGCACAAGACAACAGCAGTATTTCCAAGGTTCTAAACCTAGTCACCTATTAGCCATGCGATTAAGAATTAATGCAAAATTTGCAGATATAACTGCCATTAGAAAACAACAAGTACTTGTTACAGACCCCAAAATAATAAACGATACATTCAAAGAATTCTACTCCGACTTGTATAATTCAGAAACGACCTTTGATCAAAACAAATTAGACACATATCTTAATCAAATTATTCTCCCTAAACTTTCGGAGGACGACGCTAAACAGTTAGAAGCACCGATCACATTAGAAGAACTCAAGAAGGCCATATCCGGAATGAAAAACGGTAAGGCTCCGGGAAAAGACGGTATCCCATCAGAAATGTACCTTTCTTGTTGGGACATATTTGGACCCTTATTACTAAATATGATCTTATACTCAGTCAAGGAGGGGAGCTTCCATAAACACCACAATATCGCACTCATTTCAGTCCTTCTCAAAAAAGACAAGGACCCCACTGAGTGCGGTAGTTACAGACCTTTAAGCCTCCTCGGAACCGATGTCAAACTGTACTCTAAGATATTAGCCATCAGATTGCAAAAGCATATGACGTCTTTAGTTCATCCGGACCAAACTGGCTTCATAAGAGGTCGCCTGATCAATGATAACATAAGGCGAATTCTGCACGTACTAGATGCAGACAAAGAGGACACCACACCTAAGGCGATGCTATCCCTGGATGCTATGAAAGCATTTGACAGGCTGGAATGGTCGTTTCTATGGGCAGTATTAGAAAGGATGGGGTTAGGAAAAGGATTCATTGATATGATTAAAGTACTATACAAGGACCCATCGGCCATGATTACAACAGGCACATTCATCTCCGAAATCTTTCCGGTATCACGCTCAGCCAGACAGGGTTGCCCTCTTAGTCCCGGACTATTCGATCTATCATTAGAGCCTTTAGCACAATATATAAGACAATCCCAATACATAGAACCAATCGTAATCAAGGGCACACAACATAAAATTAGTTTATATGCGGACGACGTAATATTGTTCATGCAAAACCCCAACACCACATTGCCGCATCTACTCAAGTTGATAGAGAACTTTGGTGATTTATCGGGATTTAAAATAAATTGGCCGAAGTCGGCTTTCCTTCCTCTTAACATCCGAGCAAAAAAAGACACATCCCTCCCAGGTGCGATACCCATGGTTAAACATTTTAGATGCTTGGGTGTGGAAATATTTCCCACCATAAGGCAAACGGTGAAGCACAATTACACAAAAATACAGAACAAAATCAAAGACGACCTGGACAGGTGGGCAAAACTTAAAAACTCAGTACAGGCAAGGGTATCAATTGTTAAGATGGATGTATTACCAAGAATCAACTTCATCAGCTCAATGCTACCGTTACCTCCTCCAGAGGGCTACTGGAAAAGATTACAATCCTCCACATACAAATTTATTTGGAATAACAAACCACCTCGCATAAAAAGATCCACCGCACAGAGAAATAAAGCAGACGGTGGCATGGCAGTTCCAGATTTTTTACAATATTTTAAGGCTTTCACATTAAGACCATTGACAATATGGTTTGATCCCCAGGCTTTGGTATCTTGGAGAGAATTGGAAGAAAACATAGTAGCCCCACAGAGACTGAAGGACATAGCACACACTAAACTTTCAATCAAGCACTGTGAGCGGGAATTTGGCCCCATAATTACCCATGCAATCAGAACATGGCGAGAAACACACAAAAAATATCCTAACCCTCAAAAATGGCATAATCACACTCCCATATTCAATAACAATGCACTCTTAATGGGAAAACGTCCTATAAGATTCCCTATATGGGAAGAGCAAGGCATACACTCATTAGGGGATATTTTTAATAACCAGGGCTTCTGTAGTTATGGAGAAATATGCACAAAGTTTAACCTCACCGAGTCCACATGGCTTTTTTACATACAGTTACGCCTATGTTTGAGGTCTCACGGTGTTCCATTACACATACCAGTTGAACACCACAGATACCACAAATTTTTCTATGAAAGAGAAGCATTGGGAGGTTTTGTATCAGGTTTTTATTATCAATTACTAACGTCCTCGTATGATACCCTTCAACTAGACACTGTCTGGAGGAGGGATATTCCAGACCTGGAAAGTGACTTTGATTGGCAAGAAGCATGGGCAAATGTCCGTCTTACATCAAGGAACCCGGACCATCAACAAATCAATCTTAACTATATTCACAGGACATACTTGACTCCTATAAGGCTGAACAGAATGGGCCTGAAACAAGACTCAAAATGCTCCCAATGTACAAATGGAGACGAAGGGACATTTATGCACATGTATTGGGACTGCCCACCAGTTAAGGCATTCTGGAAAGATGTGACCCATCAATTATCAAAACTCGTATCTTGGAATATACCAGTACACCCCTCTGTATTGCTTTTAAATGATGTTTTTGAGTTTGCAGTAAATCCACAGCTAAAGAGATTGGTCTTATCGGGTATCACAGTTGCTAAAAAAACTGATCGCATCACGCTGGTTTCAACCGGAAAAAATGTGCCGGAAAGTTTGGTCTCTTACATATCTAGATGTGATATATCAAGAAATATCTACAGCAAGAATTCTGGGTCTCAACGAATCCAAAATGTCAATGTGGGTAGAAGTGGTGGAGAGAATAAAAGCTAGCTTATAATGGTAGTGTCTGGTTAGGAGTGAGGGATAATGGAGGTACTATCCAAGGAGGGGTCCGGGAGGGGGGGGTTCGAGCTGGAGCATATGTGTGTAGGGTTTTAGAAAATAGGTATTAGGGGTATGTTCTATATAAACATTTATATAATTGTAATTTCGCTGGATATACACTGTATACGGTTAAAATGTTATTATAGACTTTTTTTGTATCTTGTTTCTGTACTTGCATGTAATTTTAACCACCTTGACTGTTAGTTTCATTATGCATTATGTGTTGAGTACTGACTTTTAATAATTTTTGTTTTGCAATAATAAAAAAAATATAAAAAAAAAAAAAGAAAAAGATTCATGTAATAATTGGACCAAGTGACCAACGGCCCAATATACACTTTTGAGTGTACAGTCTCGATTGCAATCAAAAGCCCTGGGTAGATAAATCCGTCCGTGAGGCTCTGAAAGTGCGCCTACAACGCTGGCTTGTGACAGGCAACATGAATGACCACAAGGTGGCGAGATACAACGTCAGGAGAGCAGTAATAGAGGCAAAACGGTGTTACAGGGATAAAATTTAACTTCAGTTTGAACAGGCTGACTCTAGAGGTATGTGGCAGGGCCTCAGAACGATGACAGATTACAAAGGCACCTCCCTCAAACTGAACAGTGACATCTCCTTAGCAAATTATCTCAATACCTTCTATGCGAAGTTTGAGGCTGTGAATAACAACACCAGCCTACAAACCACTGTAATGGAGGGGGGTTGGCTGCTGATGGAGACTCAGTGTTCAGGATAACAGAACATGAGGTGAGGAGGACCTTTAAGAAAGTGAATATCAGGAAGGCAGCAGGACCGGACGCCATCCCCGGCCGCATCCTAAAAGTCTGTGCCGACCAACTGGCCCCGGTATTCACTGACATATTTAACCTGTCCTTAGAACAGGCTGTCATCCCCACCTGTCTGAAGAAGTCCACCATTATCCCTGTACCCAAAAAATCTACGCCTGCTTGCCTCAACGACTACCGCCCTATAGCTCTCACCTCCATAGCCATGAAGTGCTTTGAGAAGCTAGTGAAGGGCTACATCTGTTCCTCCCTCCCCATCAACCTGGACCCCCTTGATTGATTGATTGATTGATTGATTGAAAACTTTATTAACAGATTGCAGAATGGGTACAGTACAGTACAGCTCAATACATACAATTGTTAAGGGGATGCAGACCAGAGAAAGACTTTCGTCTTGTTTACATCAGGGTCCCCCATTTTCAATTCATCGTAACATATGTGACATACATGACATACCGATAGACAGTACTGCTACATCTATACATTTATGACATACCAGATTTGCAATTACAGTACTGTTTGTGATACAAAAAGAGTCCAGAAAGAAAAGAGTATATACATTAGACGTAGAAACTGTACATTGGATTGGGTAGGTGGGGGTGGGGGGGGACTGTACATTGGAGGTGGATGGGTGGGTGGGGGGGGGGTTGGGTAGGAGTGGGGGGGGGGGGTTGGGTAGGAGGGGTGGGTGGGGGACACTGTACAACTGTACAAACAACACTGTACATTGGATTATTGACAAGACCATACTTGGTAATTTACTGTACATTGGAGGGGGTTGTGTTCGGACATTTACAGGGGCCAGTTTCGAGTTGCAGTCTCCCTTAGGTGTTTTTTTAGATTGTTTTTGAAAGTGGGTAGTGATTCACATTCCTTTACAGCTTTGGGTAGGGCGTTCCACATTGATGTGGCATAATTGCGAAACGTGTTTAGTCCCTTGTTTGAGCCGAATCTGGGTTTAACATGATTTGTGGAGCTCCCTCTGGTGTTGTGATCGTGGTATTCCCTGACCTTTGGGAAGTATTTTGTCATGTACATGGGTACCTTGGTCGTGTAGTGTATCTTGTAGACCAGGCCCATTGCAAGTTGCTGTACTCTGTCGTCTACTCTAAGCCATCCTAGGTTGTCAAAGTGGGCAGGGGTGAGGTGGGTTCTAGGAGTAAGGTCAAGCAGTAGTCTGACCAGTTTGTTTTGAGATGTTTGTAATTTAGTTTTTAGCGCCTTTGAGGTGCTTTGGTACCATGAGGTGCAAGCATAGTCGTAGTACCCTTGAATGAGTGCTCCTGCTAGAGTCTTCAGGGTATTCTTGTTTACCAGTGAGGAGATCCGGTACAAGAATCGAGTTCGTTGGTTGACTTTTTTTATTACATTGGATGCCATTTTGTCACAGGAAAGATTTGCCTCTAGGATGGAACCCAGGTAGGTAATATCTTCTTTCCTTGTGACAATATTGTCACCCACTGCAACTGAGAAGCCGTCGGTCTTGCTGAGTTTGTTATTTGAACCGAAGAGAATGGACTCTGTTTTGCCCATGTGTAATGATAGTTTGTTATCAGCGAGCCATATGCAGATTTAGCCTAGTTCTGAGCTGAGGGTTTTTTCAACCTGTAACTTGTTCTTGTCAGAGACCAGCAGGGCTGAGTCGTCCGCAAACAGGAACAATTTGCTGCAATTTGCATATCGCCCCAACAGGTCCACGGAGGACGCCATAGCCCAGGGCTATTCAACTGGCGGCCCGCGGGCCAGATCCGGCCCGCGGGATGATTCTGACCGGCCCGCCAAAGATTACATGATAATAAAAAAAAAGAAAAGAAAATAAAAAAAATAATATTTTCTTTTAATATATATATTTTTTTTTTTTACTTTTTCTTTTCATGTCAACGTTAACACGCACAATTGAGCCAAAAGTCACTCAATTAATGACAGATTTCATTGATAAATTGAGGGAAAACTTTGCAAGTCGATTTGATGAATTTGACATGTCCAGAGAATTGATGCATTTTGTGAGCAACCCATTTGCCAATGTAGCTGCTATTTCCACAAAAGGACAAGAGTTCCTTGCATCACTTCACATTGATGAAGGTCTCCTGCAACTTGAAATAATTGACATGCAAGCATCATCTGCTCTGAAGCAGGCACTTGAGAATGAATCCACCACAACATTTTGGATAAAGTGTATTCATGTCAAGACATTCCCCAAAATAAAAACGCTGGCAATATCTGTGCTAACAATGTTTGGCTCAACATACACCTGTGAATCCAGTTTCTCTCACATGAATGCCATTAAAACAAGCAACGTGCCTCCTTGACAAATGAGCATTTGCATCACTGTTTGCGGGTAGCCCTCACTTCCTATGAACCCTCTTTCTCTGCCATTGCCCAGTCAAAGTGCAATCGCTCTCATTAGATGTGTGTATGTAGGCTAGGCCTGTCTGCCCCCCACCCCCCTGATGTTTGAGAGTTAAGAGTGGACAATAAGTGCTAATAAGATGCTGTGATTTGCTGTTGTTGCACAGACATGAAGCACTTTTTCATAAGCTCAGCTGCACTATAAATGTGTTTTTTTGTTCAAGTGTTGATGTTAGAATGTTCAGATGCACATCATGCACTTGTTTGTTTTTTATTTTATTTTTATATTGAAATGTTGAAGAGGAGATGTTGCAGTTGTTGCACAGTCATAAATGAAGCACTTTTTGCAGGAGATGTTGCAGATGTGGCACATAAATGAAGCACTTTTTTTGAAAAGTATACTACTTTTGCAATGTAGTTAAATAAAAGTTGTGAAAATGTGGTTGCGTGTTGTGTCAAGTGTACATATATTCATAGCACAGGGAGGCGCCGTGGCAGTCCGGCCCCTGGCCCCTTGGGTTTCTGACAATGTGGCCCCCTGAACAATTTAGTTGAATAGCCCTGCCATAGCCCATGTGCTGCACACAGCAGCATCACACCTGGACAAGAGGCAGGGGAACTATGTGCGAATGCTGTTCATCGACTACAGCTCAGCATTCAATACCATAGTCCCCTCCAAACTCATAGCCAAGCTCAGGGACCTGAGCTTGAACTATGCCCTCTGCCAGTGGGTCTTCCTGACGGGTAGACCCCAGGTGGTAAGAGCAGGCAACTGCACCTCCTCATCCATCACGCTCAACATAGGGGCCCCTCAGGGCTGTGTTCTGAGTCCCCTCCTCTACTCCCTGTACACACATGACTGTATGGCACAGTGGAACAACAACACAATCATCAAATTGGCTGATGACACAGTAGTGGTGGGCCTGATCTCTGCCAACAATGAGAGGGCCTACCTGGAAGAGGTAGAGAATATCTCGCAGTGGTGTCAGGAGAACTGCCTCTCCCTGAACGTCAGCAAAACAAAAGAGATGATTGTGGACTTCAGGAGGTCGGGGGTCAGGGACTACAGCCCCCTCAGCATCGACGGGGCACCGGTTGAGAGAGTGAACAGTTTCAAGTACCTCGGAGTCCACATATCCGAGGACTTGACATGGACCACACACATTGACAGTGTTGTGAAGAAGGTACGGCAACGCCTCTACTTCCTCAGGCGCCTAAGGAAGTTCCAAGTCAGTCAGAAGATCCTTAAGAACTTCTCCTCATGCACAATAGAGAGCATCCTGACTGGCAATATCACCTCCAGGTTTGGGAATAGCACCGCACAAGACCGTAGCAGACTACAGAGAGTGGCCCGTTCAGCCGAACACACAATTGGAGGGGGGCTTCCCACTCTCCAGGACATTTACAACAAGCGGTGCAGGGGTAAGGCTAAGATAATTATCAAAGACTCCAGCCACCCAAACAACTGCCTCTTTGAACTGCTGCGGTCAGGCCAGCGATACCGGAGTCTCATGGCAAGCAAAGAGAGACTCAGAAGAAGCTTCTATCCTCAGGCCATCAGAATGCTAAATGACAATAACACTATGTAACAACCATCAAATGCACTCACAGCACACACATCCACACGCACACACTCACTTTAAACAAACACTCACTGCAGCACCCACTTTAGTACACTAAACACACTTTATATTTATTGGTAAAGAATTTGCACTACAACCCATACCTCATTACATCTTACTGTAAATTGTACCTCATCCCATTTCTGCTTTATATATGTATATACTGAACACTTTTGTCTACGTACTTGACTTCTATTTTATACTGCTATACTTATTTTATACTTATCTATTTGTGTCTAGCACAGTCCCTGGAGCATAACAGAAAGAAGCATTTTGTATAAAAGTATTCTGTACTTCTGTATGACAACTAATAAAGAAACTTCTGTACAGTTCTCAGAAATACATTGACAAAGACTCCCCCCTGACTCCCCCCTCCCACTTGTGGTAGGCTGCTGCTCGTATTCTCTGAGACATGAAACTATTCATGACATTTCCTACAGCTCACATTCAGTTACAAGAAGAGTAAGTGGAACCTGTTTGGCTGCCTGTTTGGCACCTGGTCTGAAGCTATACTGTCCTCCTTCTTGACATGCCACAGTCCCTGATGGATCATCTGAAGGAACGGAGTGGACACCAGGGATGTATTGCTATGTTTCTGGTGCTGACCATGATTAGCAAAGGTAAACAAATTACCTTTACCTTCTATCCACTTAGTGTAAATAAGCGAACCAATACTTTCCATATGATGTCATACTTTGTTTTCTGCATGGGCTTATATTAGATTCACATTTATAGTCATTATACAGCACAAGTACAGTACGACAAAAAGAAGTTTGGCATCCAACCAGAGTGCAAATGTAACAGTAAAGTGCAACAGCAACAATGTACAGGATATTAAACTAGGTACAAAATATACAAATTAGTACTACTGAGTGTAGTGCTAATCAGATGTATGTACAGAGTTGTAGTATAATGTACAGTGATACAGGTATAAAGATAGTATGGTAGTAGTCATACTGGCCAGCAGCGTAATCACAATATTAAGAGTGTATCGAGTGTCAAATTAGTATTTCGTTTTTATTCTTTAGTTTCATCATTTGTTGTCTTACCATTTCATACTTATTAGAGAGTGTGTGTTATTTAAGGTTTTAATATTTTTTTTTACTGTATGAAGCACACTCTCAGGGGCTCATACAGAACCAAGCCTTTCACTGTAACGTATGTGTATTTTATTGTGATAATTAATAAACAAACTTGAACTTGAACTTGAAACTAATAGTAATAGTAAGGATGTACAATACGTTAAAATGATATCACTTCACATCACTTTTATATCTTCTATACACAAGGATCTGCTTGTGAGCCTCCTTTAGCCCCAGATTGCTTCAAAAGAACCTCAGGGAGTTCTGATTACATCTGTGAGTGGAGTGAGTCGTCAGCGCTGAGCAACGCAACATATCACCTTCATTTCAAGGCACCTGCGTAAGTGGCCCCTACCCACTACTACACCTACTGTACCCACTACTGTACCCACTACTACACCTACTGTACCCACTACACCTACTGTACCCACTACACCTACTGTACCCACTACTGTACCCACTACACATACTGTACCCACTACACCTACTGTACCCACTACAGTATCCACTACACCTACTGTACCCACTACACCTACTGTACCCACTACTGTACCCACTACATGTACTGTACCCACTACACCTACCCACTACACCTACTGTAACCACTACACCTGTTACGATTGGTGGTGCTAATGGAGGTGAGAACACAGTATGCAGTCAAGGGAGAAGGAACGAGGCAGATACGAGGGGTGAAGCTTAAAGAAAGGGATATTTACTAAATAACCAAACTACAAAACAAAGGAGGCACAGCCGGGCTGGCTCTGGAACAAACACGGACTGATCACGAAAAACAAAGAGCACCAAACAAAGCTAACAAAACAAACAGAAGAACAAGCGCACTTGACTGGACCACAACTCACATGATAGGACATAGGCACGATACGGGAACAACACGGGGTACTGGAGGAAATGACGCCACAAGGAAGTGAGGACAGACCCACCCTTAAATACAAAGACTAATTACAATGAGCAACACCTGGCAAGGCCAGGCCAAAACACAGAATCAAATAAACACCAAACTAGACACAAAAAGCAATATCACACACAACAACCAGACAGGGAGATGACATCAAACAAAGGCAGGGATGGCCCAAGATAATAAATAAGTGGAGATTAACTCTAATATTTTTAACCAGACCAAAATGGCCGCCTGCACCATCTGGCTCATCTGGCCACTAGAGGGAGGTAGGAGACCAGGTAGGAGACCACTGTCAGGAGGTAGAGAATGTCCAATGTCTCTATCATAACGTTACAACACCTACTGTACCCACTACACCTACCCACTACACCTACCCACTACACCTACTGTACCCACTACTGCCTCTGTAGTCTGTATCCTTCCCACGTCACAAACTCAACTGTACACTGTAAGAAAAAAAACATCAATGGTTTCCAAATACTTACTGTCAAATAAATACATTTACAGATTACAACCTTTATTTAATGGTTAATACTTTTTATAAAAGGTAATTTACTGTATTTTTATGGCATTTACACTTAAAGTAGAAAAACAAAAGTATTCTGTGAAATAATACAGTGAATTTCCTGTGAAAAAACATAATTTTTTTACAGTGAAAAAACATTTATTTTTTACAGTGTATGCAATGCAATTACATTTTGTGAATAATGAGTACCAGTTTTCATTATCACACTTGCTTACAAAATGTAAATTGATATGGATGATTTTTAACCCTTTCACTACCACACCACAAAGGGGGTTAACGCTTTCACAACCACACTACAGAAGTTTAGTGCTTTCACTACCGCACTAAAGCAGGTTAACCCTTTCACTACCACACTACAGAAGGTTAACCTTTCACTACCACACTACAGAAGGTTAACCCTTTCACTACCATGCTACAGAAGGTTAACCCTTTCACTACCACACTACAGAAGGGTAACCCTTTCACTACCATACTACAGAGGGTTAACCCTTCACTACCATACTACAGAAGGGTAACCCTTTCACTACCACACTACAGAAGGTTAACCTTTCACTACCACACTACAGAAGGTTAACCCTTTCACTACCACACTACAGAAGGTTAACCCTTTCACTACCACACTATAGAAGGTTAACCCTTTCAGACGGTTAACCTTCTGTAGTGTGGTAGTGAAAGGGTTAACCATCTGTAGTGTGGTAGTGAAAGGGTTAACCTTCTATAGTGTGGTAGTGAAAAGGTTAACATAGACACATCTGGCACCCCTCTACTGTAGACTGGTGGAGGGACCCCTCATCACCTGGGTGTTAACGTGTGGGTACTGTAGACTGGTGGAGGGACCCCTCATCACCTGGGTGTTAACGTGTGGGTACTGTAGACTGGTGGAGGGACCCCTCATCACCTGGGTGTTAACGTGTGGGTACTGTAGACTGGTGGAGGGACCCCTCATCACCTGGGTGTTAACGTGTGGGTACTGTAGACTGGTGGAGGGACCCCTCATCACCTGGGTGTTAACGTGTGGGTACTGTAGACTGGTGGAGGGACCCCTCATCACCTGGGTGTTAACGTGTGGGTACTGTAGACTGGTGGAGGGACCCCTCATCACCTGGGTGTTAACGTGTGGGTACTGTAGACTGGTGGAGGGACCCCTCATCACCTGGGTGTTAACGTGTGGGTACTGTAGACTGGTGGAGGGACCCCTCATCACCTGGGTGTTAACGTGTGGGTACTGTAGACTGGTGGAGGGACCCCTCATCACCTGGGTGCACCTGCACATCGTCTTGGTAACAGCGGTGCAGAGAGTGACATAGTTTGATGCATCAGTCTCCATACCATTAGTACTGTGTAGCCTACATCAGTATTTACAATACGGTATACACACAGCAAGTCATTACAGATATGTTACACACTTCACAGTGTTTCTGTCGTGTGTAATGCATTTTCAGCACGGCACAATTGACAGAAAAGTACAATGTGAAGAACAATGTGAAGAACCGTTGCGTCTTCCCGGCAGAGGCGCTGATCAAGAATCGTCACGTATATATCTGGGTGGAGGCTCATGTGGGAAACTCCAGCTGCAAGTCTCCCAACACCTCTGTGCTTCTGTCAGACAGAGGTAGGTTCACTTTTCTTCCTGCTCATATAATAATAATAATAATAATAATAATAATAATAATAATAATAATAATAATAATAATAATAATAATAATAATAATAATAATAATAATAATAATAATAATAATAATAATAATAATAATAATAATAATAATAATAATAATAATAATAATAATAATAATAATAATAATAATAATAATAATAATAATAATAATAATAATAATAATAATAATAATAATAATAATAATAAAATAAAATAAAATAAAATAATAATAATAATAATAATAATAATAATAATAATAATAATAATAATAATAATAATAATAATAATAATAATAATAATAATAATAATAATAATAATACTGTATTTGTATAGCACCATTCATACAAGAATTGCATCTCAAAGTGCTTCACAGCAGTATAAGAAAAGACAGGCATACAAAATGGGCAGATCAAGAGCAATGCATAAAGCGCAGACATAACATAAGTATAGAAGGAGCATATAGACAGCACCAAAATAGACAAAGTCAAGGTACGGTGTTAACAGAATTCGGCTATAGGGCGACAATAATGTGGTCAAGAGGCATGGTTTCTATCTTGAGCCCTAACTGGCGTGGTTTATTTATTCACATGGAGAGCAGCAGTTCTACAGGTCTTCTCTCACTGAGAGACATGGGGGGAGAGAAAGAAGTGGGAGGAGACAAAACTATTTATACCCGCCACCTGGTAGTACTCCTGAGTGTCTCCGCATAGGGCGCCCTCTAGTGGAAACAGTTATATATGCAGATAGACAGTTACTAGTGTAAACAGTTATATATACAGTTAGACAGTTACTAACAATCCTACACAGCACCTCTGCATTCAACATACGGCATAAAACATTATCGCATAGTTTTTCACATCAGGATCTAACATCTTAATAGGCCTCTTTGTTTATGGTATGATGATCACTGATACACGTGAAATAGATAAAATCATGAAATTGGCAGATACACAAAACTCACATCATCTTTTCATACAAATGATGTGTTTGATGGATTGTGAGATTTATCATTATTTGATTAAAGGGTAACACTTTAGGGGCACACATAATGATTAAGTATCTAGGAACTAATGAGGAACTACTGTACATGCATCTTGCATCAGTCACTGTATCACGCTTCAGAAGCCGCTCACTTAAAACACCCTTGATGAAGTCAAGCCAAGTGTTCCTTTATTAATCCCCTTGGGAAGCATGCGTTAAAAACAGAATCGTTCCTGATTACTGCCTCAGAGGTGAAAACACAGCTGTTCCCTACTGTTTTATCTGTTTAGTATCTTATTTGATAAACAGTACTGTATATAGTCTAGGTGCCTACTTGACCAAGTCAGAGCTTTTATATCAGAGTGCAGGGAAATCCCTCCAGAATGGCTTCCTAGGAGATTAAACTGTTTTAGTTCATCAGGTACATATTTATTATTTGTGCCTAAAAGGAAACCATTTGCTTTTCCTCAACAGTTAAGTATGCAGCACCAGCTCATCTATCTCTGTCTTGGTTGTCTAACAATCTCACTGTGAGCTGGAAGGCTGCGGAGGAGAGAGCAGCGGTAGTAGATGTCCGCTACCAAACACTGGGAGTTGCCATGAAGTTGTGGGAAAACGTGAGGCACATTCTTTTTTTATGTAATTCTGCTACAATGGTGTTGAATCACAGGGTATTTGTATATTTGACTCCTAGTACATTAACCCCTTGATGCGCGACATGGGTCAAAAGCTGAATTCACTAATTCTGTTCTTGTTTTCTTAGTATAATATAATAACTTTATTTGTATAGCACCTTTCATACAAAAATTGCAGCTCAAAGTGCTTCACAGACATAAAACAAAAATTGGTTACAGACATATAGAAGTGTTCATTCCAAAGATTGGTTGTGTTTCGGCTGTCCTAACGGAGTGGGTAGTTCATTCCACCATTGTGGAGCAAGGACTGAGAATAGCTGGCTTCTCCTTGATGACCCTCCCGGAGCTCGGATAGGAGTGGGTCTGAGATGGCCAGAAGATGCAGAGCGTAGGCGTCTTGAGGGTGTGTAGTTAGAAACCATTGACCGGAGGTAGGCGGGAGCCGTTCCCTTTGCCGCACGATATGCTAGGTCGAGGGCCTTGAAGCGGATTCATGCAGCAATGGGGAGCCAGTGCAGGTCCCTAAGAAGTGGGGTGACATGGGCCGACTTCGGTAGGTTTGAGATCAGGCGGGCCGCTGCGTTCTGAATGAGTTGAAGAGGCTTGGTGGCGGTGGCCGGGAGGCCAGCGAGGAGTGCGTTGCAGTAGTCGAGGCGGGAGATGACTGTTGATTGGACGAGCAAAGAACTGTGACTGACTGGGTAATACTAAGCTACGATCTGGCAGCATGAGGACATCTGAGCCAGGTCTGTAGGTGAACCAATCAGCTGCTGCCAGAGCTCACACACACCTGACTCCATGGCTGCAATTAGAGAGAGAGAGAGAGAGAGAGAGAGAGAGAGAGAGAGAGAGAGAGAGAGAGAGAGAGAGAGAGAGAGAGAGAGAGAGAGAGAGAGAGAGAGAGAGAGAGAGAGAGAGAGAGAGAGAGAGAGAGAGAGAGAGAGAGAGAGAGAGAGAGAGAGAGAGAGAGAGAGAGAGAGAGAGAGAGAGAGAGAGAGAGAGAGAGAGAGAGCGAGAGAGAGAGAGAGTAGACAGGCAGGAATAGGGCGTGACAGGACTCAAAACACACACACACACACACACACACACACACACAGACACAACACACACACAACACACACACACACTATATACCTATATATTGTATTGTGCTAAAATGTATTGTGGTAAAAATATTAATCTTTTTTATTTATTAATAAAAAAATTATAGCCAATTAACAGAGGAATTGTGTAAATTTTATGCCCCAAATTTGATGGCAGACAAATAAAACTACAGTCAAAGTGTTGAGTTGGACTCGTGGGCTGTGTTCCCAATCCCTGCCCAGCCGCTGTTCCAGCCGTAAGGCCAGGATTGGCCGCTTGGGACTGCCGTTTCAATGCAGCCTTCCACTGTCTATGTCGCCCTTTCGACTATTTGTAATTACCTGAAATGGTTAGTCCAGTGTGGATCGGCCCCGTTGATTCTTGCTCGATTGACACTGGTCGAAGCAAAACAGTTGTCTCTGTTCGTCCCTCCTCAATGACCCCCTGTGTTGGAGTCAAAGACATCATTTCAAGTCCCTCTGACACGCTCGTCACATGAGGGGAATCAGTCATATCCAAATCAATCAGGTTAACGTCACTGCTCAATTCGGTCAGTGAAGTGTCTGCAGAGGTTATTGGCATTTCCCCACTATTGGTCTGACCATTTTTGGCCATTTCTATATCACCTCTACTTGTTATACTATGGGTTATTGAAACAGACTGATTGTCAACACTGGTTTTTGTTATCTTGTTTCCGCTTCTAGTTGCTCCTAACAAAAGTTTCACCAAGGTGAATTTGCTCTACATTTAACATTCACACTACTTTCACGCACTCGTAATATTACCGTTTGGAAAAACAAGTTTCTCTGTGTTTACTTTACCTATCAACTTGAGGTAAATTCCCTCACACTTTCAGATTTTACCGGTGCAGACAGGAATTGACAATTTTCTTATCATTCATACTATACCCAGGCTTTAAATAGCCACTTTTTCCCATTTGGAGTTGGAATCGTCAGAACTGCCTCTGTCCTCGCCGAGCAACTGTGGAGAAAGAAAGACAAAAACACTTAATATCAGTGATATTTCCCTTTTCATTCCATCATTATCTTAAGCATGGAAATGTCAGGCATCTCTATACTAATATCACTTTAGAGAGAGTTGGTGCAATTTATTTGAACACACGGCCTTAGCTGCGTTTTGTCCTTTGTCCAATCGGAAAACTGGATGTTCCAATCACTTTGTCCTGTATCCTCTCACACGAATCTCTGGGGAATACAAATTTGCATCGACCTCTCCCGTCCGTTCCTGGTACATTGATGATCTTCCTTTAGACAATGAGAATTAGTTCCACACAGCCTATCCATGTCTAAACATTTGTGATGAATATGGTAATTTAGTTGACACTTCTTTTTACCCTTAATGAATTTGTCATATAAATCTCATAAAATACTCTAAATCTCACACTTCACATAACATCATACATCATTTTCATAATTAATATAACACTCCCCCCGTTTAACACCAATTTTCGGTGTTAACTTCACCTGCCACCATTTCACGAGAAAATCCCACTACCTGTGTTATAAGCCACAGGCGCGGACACTACTCCTATTGACATCCTTGCAGACCCTTGATACATCATAGGCCTGCCATTCGCAGCCCAAAACATCCCCTCTCAGTTTGCAACCTGAAAGAGAATCTCTGGGCTCCCCACCAGGATTCCCAAAATCCACACAACTTACAACCACCGCTGCACCTAAACAGGCCAGCGTCCACACGGCCTGCACAAACCTAAGCTAAAAATGAGAAGATTGGCACTTGGAAAAGAAATAACAATCCCCACTAGGAGAGGGGGGATCAGAAACTTGTTCCAGATACAAAAAATATACACTACGTCGCTTAACCCAGAACTAGAATCAATCTACAGACTATTTAGTAATACTTGATCCAGTATATAAACAGGAGACACTAATAAATAAATAAACAAGTTCACACTATACACCTAAGCCTCACTTGTAAAGGCACCTATCAAAAAAAAGAGAATAGGAGAGAAAGAGACAGTGTAGAGAGCTCGTATTATTGTAAACTACCATACTTAAACCCTGCACCAATTTGCCCAGAACAGATCTTAATCTTGTGTAATACCTTTAATATTACAACACAGTTGAACCAAACACGTAACACTCCAAGCGCTTCTGGTATAAATAGAGAGAGAGAGAGAGAGAGAGAGAGAGAGAGAGAGAGAGAGAGAGAGCCTTAGAGAGAAAGAGAGAGTGAGAGGGAAAGAGAGGGAGGGGGAGTGGAAGGGGGAGAAAGGAAGTTGGGAGGGAGAAAGAGAGAGAGAGAGAGAGAGAGGGAGGGAGGGAGGGAGGGAGGGAGGGAGGGAGGGAGGGAGGAGAGAGAGAGAGGGAGGGAGGGAGGGGGAGGGGGGGGAGAGACGGAGGGAAAGGAGAGAGATAAAGAAGGAAAAAGACGGGATATTATAGCCTCCTATATTTTACTTACAGACCACACTATCAATTACCATTACTACTTATCAATCTAACCCGCTATTAATCTATACAACCTTAGCCCTCAATCAACAGTCATCTCCCGCCTCGACTACTGCAACGCACTGATAGCTGGCCTCCCGGCCACTGCCACCAAGCCTCTTCAACTCATTCAAAATGCAGCGGCCCGCCTGATCTCAAACCTACCGAAGTCGGCCCATGTCACCCCACTTCTTAGGGACCTGCACTGGCTCCCCATTGCTGCACGTATCCGCTTCAAGGCCCTCGACCTAGCATACCGTGCGGCAAAGGGAACCGCTCCCGCCTACCTCCGGTCAATGGTCTCTAACTACACACCCTCAAGACCCCTACGCTCTGCATCTTCTGGCCGCCTCAGATCTACTCCTATCCAAGCTCCCGGAGGGTCATCAAAGAGAAGCCGCCTATTCTCAGTCCTTGCCCCACAATGGTGGAATGAACTACCCATCCCAGTTAGGACAGCCGAATCCCGTCCAATCTTTCGCCGTCGACTAAAGACTCACTTCTTCAACCATTATCTGAAATGATAAAAAAAAAGAAAAAGAAAAATCTAACCCCGACTAACCTTACTGTCATGCACTTGTCCTAATAAACTAACCTACACTGTAACACGCAACACTTTGATGAACATTGTTACTCAGCTGATAGAGTTATACCCTTCTTGCTGTCTTGTCGCACAGAACTTGTAAGTCGCTTTGGATAAAAGCGTCAGCTAAATGACTAAATGTAAATGTAAATGTAAGTTACCGTAACATAAAAGAAAAAAACGTCACTCTGAAAGAACAAAATGAAAACTGAGAGCAGCTTTGAATGGGAACTTAACCTGGCCTCTGCCGCCCCCTACTGCATTTTTAAACAAACACCACTTGTATTTACCACCCCATACACTGCTCACTATTGGCTTAAAACAGTTCTTACAGTCACAAACAAAACACACACTCATCCGTCCCGTTTTTCCCCACTACTGCCATCATACTGGGCTAACAATAGACATAGATTGATAACCAAATATGTACATACATTCGTTCTTCAACCGCCATCATGCAAAACGGGAAAAACCGATAAAAACTAAAAAAAAATTAAAATGGTCGCCAAAATGGCCGCGCTTCCTGTTTAAAATGGTTGCGCTTCCTGTTTACATGTGAAGTTGCTTTAGTAGCATATCGCGATATTTACCGAGAGTTCCACCATGCTACATCGTTAGCACAGGTAGCTTAGCTTATTAGCTTCGTTAGCTTAGCATCATTAGCTCCGTTAGCTTAGCATCGCTAGCTCAATTAGCTTAGCCCAACCATATAATTGCCCGTTAGCCTAGCGTGGCTAGTTAGCTTAGCTTAGCATCATCCACGGCACCGCAATAACGTCCCCTAAACGGCCTACTGTCCCGTTGTTCCGAGTGGCACAACACACCGCGACGTTAGCGCAACACAGTTCTACCCCGCAACAGAACTTTAATCCCTTTAAGCGCTAGTTTACAGATTTAAACAATACAAAAACATTACATTATACACAGGCCATGCAAGCGCTAGTTTGACCCCGCCGTTAGCGTCCGCCATTTTGTCTAGCTTTAGCTTAGAACGACTTCCGGTTCAAAGGTTTTGTTGTCTTCAGATTTGAAAAAGCTAGCTTGACCTTTTCAGCCAGCCGTTAGCTTCAGCCATTAGCCTAGCTTAGCCATTAGCATCGACACATAATATTACTTATTCCAATACTTTCTATGCACACATTCTTACAGCGCTAAGTGCGTTCTTATCACAATACAAGCAACAAACATTTACATTGTACACAGTCTAAACTAAACGATCGTTCATAAGAGCTTACTGTATTGAAGTCGTGCGCCGAAACGGCGATAGACGCTTTGGGTGAGCAGGCCTCTGTATGGGATATTTTCGAACATCGCCTTATTTAACCAGCTGTCTCACGGCCAGCAGGCAAAGTCGACCCAGTCCTTAAGTCAGCACCAAACGGCCAAATTAAGGTAGAATTGCTTGTAACGCCAGTAAAAGATCCCCACCCGCAGACATGCCGAGTTTCGGCTAATCCTGGTCGAAACTCTAAATAAGTTCTATACACACTCAACCCAAAGATAGGCAACTTGTTCGTCTATACCTCCTAAACCATTTGGGACCCCCACGACTCGTAACGATCTTGTCATATGTGAGCCACCTTTCATAACCTTCTGATTCCGCGTACTGTACAATGTTGGAATGAAGCCTGAAATGTACCATCGCGTTATGCCCGACATGACATGCTCCAGTCTTTGTCGCTTGAGTGGCGACGTCCGACGGAGGCATGATGTACCAGGCACATTAACGCACGTTCAAACACACCTGCTGTACATAACACAAAAAACCACCTCTCTCACCTCTACAACTCCTGAAAAAGCCAGCAGCCTGGTTGGTAATTCAGAATGTACTCTAGCACACTTCCAAAACGCCACAGATGTTCGGCAACGATCAAATACCCAACATAGGACGCAGTGCGCTTCCGTCAATTACGAGTGACCTTCTAAGACCCCCGCTTGAAATTCTGAAATTCCTGCACATTATGACATTATCTATCGTTACGCTGTACCCGCCATCCCCATCATTGTGTCCACCCCACTCGATCTGGACGCTCTGTATTTCGGCATTATGGCCTTGTGTCTCACTCACCTGATTTACGTAGATTTGTAGAACGTCCCGTGATGTGATTCCGATCGTCAGGCGCTGACGTACAACGAGCGTCCTGCTCGTTTGCCGAGAAAATTTACGTACCAGCCGCGGTCAAGAGGCACCATCTAACGTATCAGAAATAGAGCTTCCTGATCATATAATATCTACTCTTATTGCGTTGTGTTTCTATAGCTCTATGTCTGTTACCAAAAATACTGTTGTAGCACGGCGGAGGAAAAAGAATCAATGAGAGATTTGTTATTTCCCAGATCTGTTTTATTCAAAGTACTAGAAGTGTACAAGAATATTCTGTTTCATATAAATGAAAAATGCAATGATATTAATGAAAACAGGTACTATGCCACCAGTCATTAATATCAGACTAATCAAAAGTAGTTAAAGAATAATAATCTTCAATGGCGTAGGTTGTTGGTTTCTTTGTTGTCAGGGCAACAAAGGAATTCTTGTTCTCGTCCTCAGCTTCAGGCAGGTCCTTCCTCCGTTTTTCTGTGCATACAATGTTTTCCAAGAGCTTCCTCTTCTCTGCCCTTGTGCAGCCGGTTCTTAAAGGTTAAATCCCGCCCCTGAGAGAACGCCGGCCTAGTTCGTCAGGGGGCGGATCTTTTACGTCCTGATTGGCTAAGGCTCATAGCGGCCATTTTGAATTAGGGTCGGCGGCCATCTTGCTTCCTTAAAGGGGCAAGGTCTCTATTTTTAAGAACAAAAGTATTGTTCTGGAGTTTTAGCGTTAAAGTATACAGCATTTGATTTTACTAACTAAAAGATTAGAGATTAGTTATGACTAGAATTAAACAGTGAATTTAAGTCTTTTCCTGATTTCTATAGGTATTTAGATACTGTATTTAGCCATATTTGTTGTTTTTAACAAGAACAAAGGAATCTATCTTTCTATATTTCAAGTAAGTATAAGGTTTATTTTATTATTCTCCAAGTATTTTAAGTCTACTTGCAACGTTTTTCTTTAATCCAAACTAGGTTTTATTATCTAACTTATCCTTTAATGGGTCTAAAAACGGCCTACGTTGTTTTAAACTGACTGAAATTAAAAGGTCTGTATTTTACTGTTATTTTCCTGTACAGTATAAATGTCTAATTACATTAAAACTACGTTTTAAACCAAAGCTATTTTCATCTGCCTAGCAAGACAGGAGGAGCCTCTTTTTACAGGCATTTACTAGGTGTTCGCTTCCCAAGCTCCTATAGATTTAAATACAGTCTCTGGTCTCTGGTGTCTTGCAGACCCGAGTCCTGTTGTATTTACATAGTGTGTGCCCTCTGGTAAATTCTATCGTTACCAGAGAGACACCTTTTAGATTTTAGTTCATTCAACTAACTGACTATACCTCCTTACCAATAGAATTCCGACCTGTAGCTGAAAATGCTTGTGGGAATAAAATTTTTGATACAGAAATATACCACACCGTGAAAGAGTTAAAGTGTTCTCTGTACATTGATGTTAGTTACCTTGTTCTGACTTATTTGCCTATTGTTGATGCAGAGACCAAATAAGACCACCGATGCACTTTTAAAAAGTAAGTAATTAATCTCTTCACTGACATATTCATGCTGATTAATAAATAACGTTGTAATCTAAGCTATTTGAAATAAACGTACATCCAGCGTTTTGACTCGTACACCCTGCTATGTGAATCTATTTGGAAAAGAGTGTGTAGACTATATTCCTGTGGTAATTGTACCAGACGACAGACACTTGTTCACATTGTGCAGAAATGTTTCCTGGGCGGCCGGGTAGCGCAGCGGACTAAGCGTCTGTCTACCACCGCAGAGACAGTGGGATCGAATCCAACTGCGGTGCCTCCGGCTTGGTCGGTCGTCCATACTGACACAATTGGCAGTGTCAGCGGGTGGGAAAGCTGGTGGGGTGGGTCCTGGTCATTGTAAACAGTGACTCCTACAGTTCGGTCGGGGCGCCTGCACAGCAAGGGAAGGATCTGGAGGGAGGTAGTGTGACCTTCCACACGTTACACTCCCCTAGTGAGAGTCCACGCTGCCAGGTAAAAAGAAGCGGTGGGCTGGCTACACATGTGTCGGAGGAAGCATGTGATAGTCTCCGCCCTCCCAGACCGATGGTAGGGGGCAGAGCACGCAACGACCAGGAAGGGGGGATTGGAAATTGGCACAACGACTAACATTGGTATGGGAGGAAAACTGAAAAAGGAGGGGGGAAAAGATAATAAAAAAAAAAAATGTTTCCTATACATTTGCAGCTCCCTTTTTCTAAAATGGCTTGTTTAGTGGGGTTGTTGCATGGAGCACTGTTAGCCACCAGGGGGCTCAGGGGGTGGAGCGGTCGCCTGGTGGCGTGTATGCTTTCTACAACGCAGTTGTGTTTCCGGGTTCCTCTGATTGGCCACTGACCTAAGCTATTACGCCCCCCTTTACACTCTCGCACTGTGAAGCGCCAGCGTGGCGAGGCGGTGGTTTATCCCCGGCTCCGTGCGCCGCGCTGCCGCCGGCTTGTCTCACATGACTCGGTCCAGCTCCAGCAGCAGCGGCCGTCTTCCGCCTGCGGTATCCTCCCTCCGAGGCGGCTCGTTCTTATTATTATCCCCCATTGTTCAGGTCGACATGGTCGCACAAACACCCGTTGGAGGAGTAGTGGGGGAGAAGAAGAGGAATATTTTTAAATAGCTAGAATTATCGACTGGCAACTCTGTGCTCGTCAGACCTGCAGCTGCTGGTACTGTATGGAGAGAGAGGCACACAACAACAGACAGACAGCTCAGTGATCGAAACCTACGTGTTTGTGCGACCATGTCGACCTCGCGCGGGCGCTTCACAGCGCGAGAGTGTAAAGGGGGGCGTAATAGCATAGGTCAGTGGCCAATCAGAGGAACCTGGAAACACAACTGCGTTGTAGAAAGCATACACGCCGCCTGGTGATCGGATGGTTCCCGGTTCGCTTCCTCTCTTCCCCGGGCAGCGTGTCAAACTGTCCTTGAGCAAGACACTTAACCCCTAATTGCTCCTGATGAGCAGGTTGGGCACCTTGCCTGGTCGCCTCGGCCTCCGTCGGTGTGTGAATGTGAGGAACAAATTGTAAATCACTTTGGATAAAAGCTGTTATATATATATATATATATGCACCATTTACCATTTTCACCATTCACAAGAGAACTAGTCGGCAGCAGCCTTGAGGTGCAGGGGAAATAACCTGCTAGAATTCAGATGTCACGTTATCCCTTTAACCCTTTCACTGCCACACAAGACACACAGTACATTTCGCAGAGTACATTTTACACAAACTGCGGAGCTAATGATGCTAATGATGGAGCATCGCCGTGGGTTGTGTGATAGTAAAGGGCTAACCTTCTGTATTGTTGTCACAGTAAAAGGGTTAACCGGCTGTCGTGTGGCAGTGAAAGGGTTAAGCGGCTCTCTGTGTGTCTCCCAACAGCCCACGTCAGTCTCAGTCTCCCCCTGGAGGGACACACGGCGTACCAGGTGCAGGTCCGACAGAAGAGGAACGCCCACGACTCGCTGTGGAGCGACTGGTCTGCGGTCCAGGTGGTTCCTGTAGGTGAGTGTTGATCTCTCCACTGAACCAGGAGTTAATGAGTTAATAAAGCTGCTCTAACCCTAACCCATTTTGGGGTGGAAATCTGAACCTCTGAAAAGTTTAAATAGTGATCTATCTTTAGCACTGAATAAAGGGTCTCACGTGGAAACCTGGATCCCTGGAACACTGTTAGGATTCAAGGTAGGAAGTGGAGTCCAACAGTAGAAGGTGATCAGGAGGCGGAGATGGGGTTGATCTTCTCAAAATATGTGTTTCTTTTATTATCAGAAATCACTAGAGCAAGATACTGTAACGCTAAAGAATAAGTAGCCAGGCTACAACTGAGAGGTATTTAAGGGAAAGAGAACCGTACACAAGATGGATAAAGAAGAACACTAAATAATAACAACAATGACAAGAGGTCCCACTTCTTGTCCGAGGCCGACTGCTCGCGGTAGTTCTGTTGAAGATCCGACAACAGACAGAGAAACAAGAGATTACTATAAAGGCAACATCCCAGCAAACCACACGCAGTGATTAGTGACAACACCCCACAGGTGACAGTCAATCAGAGCTAATTACAGAGAACAGGGTGAAGTACTCCAGAATGACAGTAGGGTTTCCACTCCTGAGAGAGGACAGAAACCCAGAACGTTACAGAACACCGTGTGAGAGAGGACAGAAACCCAGAACGTTACAGAACACCGTGTGAGAGAGGACAGAAACCCAGAACGTTACAGAACACCGTGTGAGAGAGGACAGAAACCCAGAACGTTACAGAACACCGTCTGAGAGAGGACAGAAACCCAGAACGTTACAGAACACCGTCTGAGAGAGGACAGAAACCCAGAACGTTACAGAACACCGTCTGAGAGAGGACAGAAACCCAGAACGTTACAGAACACCGTGTGAGAGAGGACAGAAACCCAGAACGTTACAGAACACCGTCTGAGAGAGGACAGAAACCCAGAACGTTACAGAACACCGTCTGAGAGAGGACAGAAACCCAGAACGTTACAGAACACCGTCTGAGAGAGGACAGAAACCCAGAACGTTACAGAACACCGTCTGAGAGAGGACAGTGTGGAATAATATAATGCCCTCATGTAAAGACATTCCCCTCCCCTTTCTCCCCTATCCTGTGTCCCCCCCCCCCACCCAATTGACCTATCAAATGGGACCCCCTCCTCCCCCTTTTAACTATATAATGCTCCTCCCAACAAGATTCCAGGTCTCTTTACCTGGGTCATTTCAGCTCATCACCTGGGGCGAGAGCCTCAGCCATTCTCTCTATGTACTATGTATATTTCTATCTGTTTGGTTAATAAACCTTTGTTATTATCCAAACCTCGGTTGACTGAGAACATTCTTCTTCAGGATATCCACTAATATCCCACAATTGGCGTCTACGAACTTGTGACGGAATCTTTGCGTCCTCCCGGCGTGCTGTATTGTTTCATCTATACAGAGAAAAGTGAGTATATAGAATGGTCGACCAAAAATGTATGGCAAGGAATTAAAACCTTCCCGCTTTTCTCTGTGCCAGGTGAATGTTACAGAATGTTGTCAAATATTGAGATCATGGCTGAGTAAGAATAGCGTGTATTAATATATCTGATCTGTATTGAGAATCATCACCGGGGAAACACTTGTACCTGGGTCCTTATCAGGACAGATGTTCTGAAAGGATGGGTTGTAGTGCTATTCCCGGATTGAACTGTTGCCAACCGAAAGTTAGGGCACACCATATAGGTTGATGGATTGCTAACCCTAGTCGTGCTGATGCAGACTGAAATATAGGCAACAAAAGAAGATACGTGGGCTTATTAGACGTGATATCCATTGGAAAACGCTACTCTCTTAAAAACGTTCTGTGATTCCTCTGCAAAGAGGTGGGAAGTAGGACCGAGAAGCTGATAGAATCATAATTAGATTTACCAGAGTAACGTCATAATATTCATAGTTTCAACCTCAAACTAAGCTCACGACCTCTTCCATTCCTGAAAACGATGTATTCGGATTAGATTAACCAATTGATCATATAGATAGCGGGAAGCTGACTACGGGACGTCCCGGTGTAGTATGTGTACTACATTAAACGGGACATTAGTCGCGGGTTGAAGAGACTGAGAGTGTGATTAAACGGTATATTCAAATCTAATATAGCGCTGTTAAATTTCGAAGTTCAGGTTCGGTCCTTATGTTTTAATAACGGTGTATAGTATATATCGAGGGTATAAAAGCCTTATCGCAGCATGGTGCTGGTCGATTAAACGAACAGCGATCCAATACAATCAGGTATACAAACACGTTAACTTATATGTATTATTGTTTGTTTGTCTGTTTAAGTCTCGTTTGTATGTGCACAGTATTAGAACCCACCGCGGTGCTTTATTGAGTTAAGAACCGGCTGATATCGCGCCGAGGATTGGGAGACGAGTTAACATTATACAGAGAATAACATTGAGGTGCAACTCTCGCGACAAGCTAGGAAAGTGACGTCCGGTTGGGAATTGTAGGTTTATCGTCTGTTTGTTTACGTTTCACATATGCACAGGCGCGTTCATTCGTGGTTCATTCATACTGCATGGATTGCAAAGCGTTATTTCCGAGGCGAATGGGAACGCGTGAACGTAGCTTGGAGCGATGACGTCATTCTATGTGCGCCATGAACTTATGATTTTGATATGAAACTATCCATGGGGGCGAACGTAAAGTTTAATATGCCCGAGGCCGAGGGTATATGAAATCCACGTGTAGTATATGTTTTATTTGTATGTGTAAATACAAACAAGGGGGGTAAGATAATATGGTTATTCAATAACTGAACTGAACTGTTAACCCAGGCTTACGGGTCGACGAAACATGACTTCGGACCGGGCCCGGCGATACGGGAAGCACAGGGTCACCAGAGGAGGTCAAAGACCACCCCAACAGGCCCCTCTTCGCCATGCGTGAGAGAGGAGCAAAAAAGAATGGAGAACCAGCCCCAAGCACACCGTACTTGGTATTCCCAGGCGGTCTCCCAACCAAGTACTAACCAGGACCAACCTGTGTAGCGGCCGAGATCTGACGAGATCGAGCGTGTACAGGTTGGCATGGCCGTAAGCCATTACGACAGTGCTGAGTAAAAAATGTACCCAACCAGGGTCTCCATAGCGCTTAACCCTGTGACACCCGGACCGACCTGGCATTTTTCCCCCTGAAAAAAGCCCAAGTCCCTCAGGGTACCAGAACAGCAGATCTGCATCCCCGGCGGACAACGGGTTCAACTGATCCGGACCAGCGTGACCAGAACCAGTCCCGTGCCCTAACCACGCCGACATGCCTACTCCAGGAGAAGGGGCAGATATGCGTGTTGATCTTAAACATGAAAAAAAAAAGGCGCCACCCAGACGTTCGGGCGAACCGTGCCTGGTGGCCCACCCCCAGGGCGTGAGACCCCTCTACATATGTTCAGATCCATTCCGTCATCATTCCCCAGATATGAACGAGAATCCGTCGATAACCAAACCAGGTCGTCGGATTTGGTCGTCGGAAGAGGAAAAACCTCCATCCCAGTTGCTTTATAAAAACGCCGTTTTAACCTCAAGCAACCAAGGCGTGCCAGTCAGTCGCCTGTTTACAGAACACCCCGAGCTAGCACTATACGTGCGTCGGGACACACCCACATCAATGAACAGGCTATTTAGACCTGTCATTGAATCCCCAAGGCGCCCAGGGGAACGACAAGAGGGGTGTGATACTTCCTAACTCCAACTCTTTTTAATAGAAAAGAAGGAAGCACCAACAGTATGTATCCCAGTCTACACAGCCGGGGGTAAAACATTTTCACATTTTTACATCCCACCACCCTCCCATAGGAAGGAGACGGGAATCCCCAGAGAGACTTCCCATGCGAGCTGTACAGATTGAAAAGAATATATTGCACCTTGAGCCATGTAAAAAAATTGGTTTTAGGGCTCTCCGGGGAGGAGGCACTGAACCCATACACACTCAATAATCGAATTGAATCGAATACATACACAATAGAGTAGGACTCCTTCTTGAGGGTCCACTCACCTTGACAATCTGAGGAGGAGGCACTGTACTCTGAAGGAGGCTCCCTCCTCACGGAAGGAGAGTCCCAACTCACAGAAGGCCCGAATAGGAGCTTGGTGAGGAGGAGCCCTGACCACCCCCCGAAACAGATCCATCACATGGACCTGAACAGCACACGGAAGTCCTACCAACAGACGCGCGCACAGTGACGTACTCTATGGCAGGGGAATTTCTGCGGTGCACACGCCCAATATTCCAGGCCGTGGGACCAGGAAACCCCCCCCCCCCCCCTCACCCTGTAACATGCCGAACCGCAACGTGACAGGAACCTTGAAGGACAGGTGGGTTTACCCCTGACCAACAGAAAAAAGGGGGAGGAAAGGTTACCAGTTCACCCCACACCCATGATACGATGTAATGACAAAAAGAGAGTATGACACAGTCATAGTCAGCTCCATGAAGCGTCTGACAGCTTCACACAGCGCATGAGCTAACCTGCTATCTGATTTTTACTAAGGAAAAAACACAGAATAGAGAGGGCTCTCCAAGAGCCCCGGTACCAAACTTACACATGTGCTTCTGTGGCCAGTCCAACCCAGTTGTAGGTCACATGACACACACAACCCATCATCACCTACAAAAAATGGCAAAAACACTCTACAGAGGAACGCCGTTTTTCATAATGAGAGAATACATAATTCTCGATTAGTATCGGCCACAGGCCTTGCTAAGCACACACGAAAGCGACCAAACAATCTTTTCTTTTAGGAAAATAAAGTTTCTCCAGCTGTTTTAGCACAACCTCAGCAATCAAGCTAAGGGTTACATCGTATCCCTACCACACAGTGACACAATGTAGTGCAACAACATGTCTGAGAGGAGGATGAAGAAGTCCCCAGGGAACCGGGGGGAAACACAATCCTCCTACTTTACCCTTAATACGGCCAGTTAAAACAGGAAAACCTGTTAATATGTGAACACACTGTTCATTGTCATTACAGGCTGAGAAAATAATCATTCTTTACTCATTTGTCACTAAGCATAGCTTTATAGGTTAGTTAACCTGTAACTGAGGGGTACAATTCCCTGACTGTATTGAATAAGTATGGTATCATTAAACCACTACTGACTTATGTACATTACTACTGGCCATACAGTACACAGGTATATGAGATGAACACCTCCACAATGACACGGTTCCACAACAATATTGGTTAGAATAATATTTATTAGCAGCACGAAGATTATCTTACATTACTTGAGAATTAGAGTCGCGCTTGTAAGGCGAAGAATGTGCATGAATAGGTCAAGAGCGTAAGTCCATTAGAATATTACGCAGGAGATAATGAATACCACCTGTATCATAGGAATTATATCTATGGTACACTAGTAGGGCAGCGGGAGATACTAGTAGGGTCCCTCCGGTTGTAGGCCAGCAGGGGGGAGGATTTGTCGGTAACGAAAGTCTGGGTCAACGAAGAATAGGGAGACTCCAGGTACAGGAGACAGTGCAATAATCTCTTGATCCGCAGACGAACAACAGCTATTCTCCGGTATGCAGTGCAGCATGGAGGAAAGCTAGCCAGCCTCAGGCGTCCTAGAGGCGGGCTCGACGATGCTCCTCACAGGGTAAATCCCACACAGTTGTGGGTGTAGACGATTCTCCGCTCCATCGGATACAGGACCAAAGCAAATATAATCCAGCCGAAAAGGGCTCTGTAGTCGTCGGGTAGGTTATCCAGTGTACATATCCACACGGTCCTCGTCTAGGGCTCCTCGGATGACGGCACCAGGTTAAGCCGCCCAGCCTGGATAAGCACACTAGCTAGGTACGAGGAAGCGTTGGTAATGCTGGTCACTGTAGAACGGTAGCCGCACGATACACTATACATAAATAGACTATTACTGAATAATAGAATAGGTCGAACTCGACGGTACAGCGTTAAACTCTGACACTTCAGCTATCAATTCGCACGCGGTCTCAAGGCTCTATTTTGGGGCAAAAACGGGCCCACTTCACAGCACGTTGTATCGTGGTGTGAGGCTTCAACTTATTGGGTAACAGTACTTCTGTATTCACCTGCGCCGTATTTATACGTTAGGTGAACAAACTAGTACCAGCCTTATTTCTGTCTCGTATTCTTGCGCAGAGCCGGTCATGTCCAGGCATGTCTTTGGCGGTGACTTTGAACTAGACCTTGGGGGTATGACTGTGGCGCCTAGTGGATCGCTATCCAATAGGAGAACGAAATATTATGGTCTGTACTAGGTAAAATGGATATTCCGTGTATATGTACAAAGAATACACAAGGGATATCAGACGATATACAAATACTATACAATATATATCAAGTAATAAATATATATATTCGGTTTAATCTGATCCTTCGTAACAGCCGCCTCCTAATTAGTCCGCACCTAATTAGATAAGCAGAGACAGATTAACCGCACTGTCCACTACTCAATGTCCGTTGTGAGGGTAGGGCAGTTCACAAAGTCAGGGGGTCATGGTCGTCATCAAAAGTGTCGGGGAGCCTTGGCAACTCTATCAGCCTCGCCACGGGTCTGGTATATGTCCGCCCTTGGACGAGCACTTCTGCCGCTCTGACCTTTCCGTCGGCACCAGTGATCACTTTGCTTACGCGGCCGGCCCGCCACATAGCTCGGGGTAGTGACTGGTCGATAATCATGACGACTGTACCTTCCGTCAAATTGTCTCTTTCTTTCACCCATTTCTGGCGGGTCTGTAGAGACGGTAGATAGTGGAGGAGGAAACTGTTCCAAAACGTGTCAGCCAATACTTGACTGTACCTCCACATTCTTCTGCCGTTCGCTTCTTCAGGCCTGTACACTGTCTGTGGGAGCGCGGGGTCCAGCCGCCCCATCAAGAGAGTGTTGGGGGTGACTGGGTCGACATCTGCTACATCACTTGAGACGTAACCGAGGGGCTTTGAGTTCAATACTCCCTCGATCTCCGTGAGGACTGTCGTGAGGACTTCTTCCGCCACGGTCTGGGCCCCAAGCACGGCGTACAGGGCTGTCTTTATTGAACGTACTTCTCGTTCCCAAGTTCCACCGAAGTGAGGTGCATTCGGGGGGTTAAACTGGAAATCAATCTGGGAGGGAGCGAGGTGGGTCTTAAGTTCGGGGCCCATAGCTTGGAAGCTCTCTCTCAGCTCTCTTTCTCCGCCTTTGAAGTTTGTCCCGTGATCAGACAATAATATAGACGGTTTTCCTTTCCGCGATGTGAATCTCCGGAAGGCCATAAGGAATGAGTCCGTACTCATGGTTGGAAGGAGTTCTATGTGTATCGCTCGGGTGGTCATGCATTTGAATACAATACCCCACCGCTTCTCCGTCCCTCTTCCTTTCTTTACATACAGCGGGCCGAAACAGTCCATACCGGTGGAGTGAAAAGGCCTGTCGCCGAGTCGGAGGCGACAGGGGGGTAGGTCAGCCATCCGGGGTATACTGGGCTGTGCTCGCCATTTACGACAGTCTAGACAGGTCCGCTGGAAGCGTCGTACTGCTTCTCTTCCTTGCAGTATCCAATAACGACGTCTGATCTCCGCGAAGACTCTCTCTGCCCCGGCGTGGTGCACGTCCTCGTCGTATTTCTTTATGATGAGCTCTGTGACCTTGTGTCGGCTGTTTAAGACTATCGGGTACTTGACGTCATCCGTTAAGTCTGGGGCTCTCCTCAGACGACCACCCACTCTGATGAGATTATGGGCGTCGCTCTCTCAGGGGCTAAGTGGAGCAGTCTGCTGTCTGACGGGACTGGCTTTGATCCCTGCAGACAGTCTAGCTCGTCGGGGAACGAGTCTCTCTGGGCTCGCTGTAGCAGAAGGAGTTCTGCTTCTTCGTAGTTAGCGGCAGTAATGTCAGTAGTGGACGGAACCTCTGGGTGGTGCCACAGGAATGTCTTTAGCTGCGCACTCTCAAGGGTGGGGCAGTCATCTATGTTGGGATCTGTGGGGACGAGTGTGTGTGTCAACCCACAGAACATAGATTTCTTCTTCTCTGCCTCCTCTTCACTCGCCTCCCGTGGGGTGGGTGTAGGCCACTCTTCTTCCGGGAGCTTGAGGAACTCGGGACGGTCACTATAGAGATTGTGACGGGTGAGGTCATCCAGGGACATTCCCCGTGTGATGACGTCAGCTGGGTTCTGTTTTGTGTCCACATACCTCCAGCATGCTGCTTCTGTTAAATCTTGGATCTCTGTGATTCTGACTCCCACGAAGACCTTGTATCTACACGAATCGGACTGGATCCATGTGAGTACAGTCATGGAGTCTGACCACAGGATTGTTCTTTGCACCAGGATGGTGAGTTCACGTTGGATTAACATGGCGAGTTGCGCTCCTGCTAGGGCTGCGCAGAGCTCTAGACACGGGATAGATTGTTGCTTGCGGGGGGCTATTCTTGAGCGAGCCAGGATGAAGGCAGTATGTATTTCTCCTCCCTCCTCTCGGGCCCACAGGTAGGCCACTGAACCGTAGGCTACTTCGGAGGCGTCGCTGAAGACGTGCAGGTCCATCTGACACGTCTCCGGCCTCACTGTGGGTGGGAAGTAGCTGCGGCGTATGTTGACACCTGGGAGCGAGCTGAGTTCTGTCTCCCACTCTCTCCATGTGGAGGCAAGGTGTTCGGGTATGGGGTCGTCCCAGCCCTGGTCCTTGTCCCATAGCGCTCGCACAATCATCTTTGCCCTGGTGGTGTAAGGTAGAATACATCCCAACGGGTCATATTGTCTGGCGAGTGTTCTGTATACACTCCGTCTTGTGGTCGGTAGTGAAGTCGACCTTCCCTGCTCCTTGGTCAGGGGTGTGTGTTTATAATGGAGCGAGTCTGTTTTGAAGCGCCAGACTAGTCCTAATGTCATTTCTTGGGCTTCTCCTGGGATGGTCGCCATCCAGGTCTCGCTGCTTGCTGCCTTGTCCTCTGGGGAGAGGCTGCGCAGTACTTGAGGGTCGCTGCTGGCCCACTGCCGGAGATCAAAGCCGCCTTTGATCAGGGAGGCGCGGAGCTTGAGTAGGAGGGCCTCGGCTTCTTCTGGCGTCGAGACGCTTTGCAGACAGTTGTCCACGTAGAAACTATTTCCTACACTTTGTCGGACCTCTTCATCAGCTGCTGGGTCTTCTGCGACAGGTTTTTGCAGTGCGAACATAGCACAGCATGGGCTGCATGTGGTTCCGAAAGGGAGGACTTCCCATTGATAGATGGATGGTTGCTCATCCCCGATCCTCTCTCTCCATACGAACCGCAGCAGGGGCTTGTCCTCTTCCACTAGTCGCACCTGCAGGAACATCCCTTTGATGTCGCCGCTGATGGCCACCTTGTCCTGGCGGAAACGTAGCAACACGCCTAGTAGAGAGGGGCCGAGTGTTGGGCCGGGCAAGAGCTCTTTATTCAGATTTTGTGATCCGATCTGGTAGCTGCAGTTAAACACAATACGATCCTTGCCGTTGTGGTGGACTTTGTGGTGCGGCACGTACCATGATTCGGTCGTCTGATCGGCCTCTTTAATGTCAATTTTCTTTATGTGTCCCGCTGTGATTAGCTTGTCAATCTCAGCGCGGTACACAGTAGCTTGAGCGGGGTCTCTGGCTAGGCGCCGCTCTGTGTTCGATAGATACCGCTCCGTCGCTTCTTTTGGGGCGTGGAAGGTAGGCATACCCTCTCGCCTCAGGAGTGGAGTTGCGTATCTCATCACTCCGTTGACTTTGACTCTCTTTGTCCCCTGCTCGAGGAGGGCTATGGCATAAATGTCTTCCTTGGAACGAATGTGTTTCTTTTCGTTCTTAAAGGGCATTGTCTCTAGTGTCCATAGCCTCTCGACGTGCTGTAGGAGGGTGGTGTCTTCTTCTGTCACTCTGGAGTGGAGGCAGCGAGTGGCTGCTGTTCGGTTGGGAGACCTAGAGAGGGGGCCTTGTAGTGTCCATCCTAGGCGGGTCTCGACTGCTGCTGGACAGCCTCTGGGCCCAGTGTGGACCCGGTCCATCGGGACGATGAGGTGTGCATGGTCGGATCCTATCAGCAGGGTCGGGGTGGCACCGTCTATGAGCGGTATAGGTAGTTGACGCAGGTGCACATATTTATCCATCAGCTTGGCGATGGGGTAGGTGTACTGCGACAGGCCTATGTCTTGGCTGGTGAAAGCGTTAGTGATCCTATACCAGGGAGGGGCAACTGGCGGCCCGCGGGCCGCATGCGGCCCTCACCGACGTTCCATGCGGCCCCAGGCCAAATTTTTTTGTATTGTATTCGACTAAGAAGAGTATGGCTCCTTTCGATCGATTAGTCGACTATTTGACTAATAGGGGTCAGCCCTAGTGTGCACATATTCAACGCTGTTGAAAGTGCCGTGCAGCAATATGGGGGTTTTGATAAACTGTCGGCTGTTGTTACCGATGGATTCGCGGGGCTTCTAAGGCAGAGTGGCGTTGAGTGTCCAATGCTGCACTGCATTATACATCAGGTAAGTTCGCTAACATAATTTCCATCTATTGTGCGTCACTATAATGACCAATGCGAGTCGAGTGTAGTCAAATTATATGCAAGAGTCGTTAAATCGTTTTTCTTTTTTTTTATCCGATATAGGAGGCTCTCTGTGCCAAGAAGCTTGAATACAGCCATGTTATGGATTTGGTTACCAAGGTTACCAATCTAATTCGTGGAGGCAACAGGTCACTAAACCATAGAAAGTTTGTCTCCTTTTTGGAAGAGATGGACACTGATTATGGCGACTTGCAGCTACACACAGAAATCCGATGGCTGAGCCGTCGGAAAGTACAGGAGCGACATTGAAACACTGCAAATGCAATTCAATGATCGGTTTGAAGATTTCAACGGCATGCAGTCACGGATAGCGCTGTTTGCCGGCCCCCTCACCGCTACGGTGTCAGAGCAGCCCCCACCGTTGCAGCTTGAACTGTGCGAGCTACAGTCAGATCCTTTTTTTCAAGCAAAGAGAAATGAGAGGGGAATTTCGTTTTGGAAACTGCTACCTGAGCCCCGCTTCCCACTCCTCATTGCCCTCTCTATGGCCAGTATGTTTGGGAGCACATACATACGTGAGAGCATTTTTTTCAAACATGAAGCACATCAAGTCAAAGGAGAGAAACAGGCTGTCGGATGAAACATTATTTCATCTGATACAGATTGCATGCACATCATTGCAACATTGAAGTTCACATTCCTGCTATTGTGCGCCAAATGGAGAGACCACAAGTGTCTCATTAAAGACAGGGGGGGGAGGAGATGATGAAGAGGTGTAGAAGGGGGGAAGGAGATGATGAAGAGGTGTAGAGAGGGGGGGGAGAGATGATGAAGAGGTGTAGAGAGGGGGGGGGGGAGATGATGGAGAGGTGTAGAGAGGGGACCATTATTATTATTATTATTATAACCATTATTGACCCACTGTGGGGCGAGGGTGAATGTCATGCCAGTTTGAGTCAATGGGAGGCATGTAGTATTGCACTTTACTTTACTTGCACTTTACTTGTTTACTTTTGTAGTGTTCAGATAACAGTAATAACACAAACACAAAGCAGCATTCCTGCTGCATTTCACTACAACAGTAAATCAAAAGTGCAATAATAAATGATTTTGTTAAATGTATAAACTTGTATCCTGCTACTAAACAAAACATTCCTGAGTGCTTCATATCCATAACATGCATTTCAGTGTTATAATGTTTTGTTAATAGCAGGATAAAAGTTTATACATTTAACAAAATCATTTATTATTGCACTTTTGATTTACTGTTGTAGTGAAATGCAGCAGGAATGCTGCTTTGTGTTTGTTGAGCAGTGGGCTTTAAGTTCATACATTTATTTTATTAGAAGCCTTAATTATAATTGATCATTTTTGTATATATTTGGGGTCACAGCAATACTTTTAAATTCAGCTGTTTATAAATTCATAAAGTTGAAATTGCATTACTAAATGCATTTGAAATGGAATAAAAACAAAGTTACAACAAATTATAATTGTTTATATACCTTATTTATCACATCTGTGACTATTATGGGCTATTTGAGTGATGGGGTACTACTGGCGGGACTGCCGATAAACAATGCGGCCCCCCAGATTGATTGTGGACATTTTGTGGCCCTCACCATATACAAAGTTGCCCACCCCTGTTGTTGTGAAGGGCCAGATTAAACCGAATATATATATTTATTTATATATATATATTTAATTGTATTTGTATATTCTCTAATATTCCCTGATATCCCTTGTATATTCCTTGTACAATATGCATTGAATATCCATTCTAGCCTACTGAACATCCCATAATAGTCTCCATTCTACTATTGGTCGAGACCTTGGTGCCAGGCTGCCATACCCCTCAGACCCAGTTCAAACGTACCGCTCGACATGTACGAACAAGTCCTAGTTCCGCGTAGGAATTTGGCTACCGCACCACTAATGGGACTATTTGTTCATAGTGCGTATATATACTGCGCTACTAAAGTAGGACTTTCTTTTCAGTCCAGTTTCTTACCCTCCAATAGAGTCACAGACGTAAAGCCTCCCCGCGATGCCACGTGTGGGAGTAAGGCCAAGTTCGGCCTACCATCGGTATTGAGACATTGTGTATATTAATATTTGAATAGTCATATTTGGCACTATATCGTCGAGTTGGACGTAGTCTATTAAGCTAATAATAGTCTGTTAATATATAGTGCTTCGTGCGGTGAGAATACTACCGTAGTCAGTACCCCATCGTTTCGGGCAGAGAACTGGCTGCTTACCCAGGGTGGTTGACCCTATGTGAAGCTGCACCCGAGGAGCCCCAGAGCCGACGAGCGAGTGGACCTGTATACCGGATTATTCTACCGACGACAGCCCGCCTTCCCAGGCACGGATTATGCTTTGGATACTTTGATTATTCTATGGATAAAGACCCCCGACACTACCGTGTGTTGGAACCCCCCCCCCTGGAGAGGACGCAAGGTGAGGAGACGCTCTGCAAGACGAGGTCTCTCCACATCTCTCCCCCGTGGACCGGAGAGAGCCGGCCCACAAAGAGTCCACCTGCTTTCATCTGTGGTCCAAGGATCGCCGGCGCATTGAACGGCACTACAGTGGGTTCACCTGGGATACCCTTGGCCGGACGAGGCAGCTGGATTCTACCCCCCCCCCCCCTCCTACTCCTGTCGGCTTACAAGCGACCGGATTAACCCCCTCTAGTGTATCCAGCCTATAATCATTAAAGTATCATTGCTGTTATTCCTTAACTATTCCAGGTCGTATATTTACCACCTGCGCCTTCAGAGATTGGACATTATCTATTGATATACCGACGAATACTCCTTGCCATAAAAGTGCATACTATTTCAATTCATAAATGTAATTAAGTGATTAAGTGCTTATTCTACACACCATCGCTGTGTAGGAAATAAAGACCTGTTTCTAATTCGTACATTTGTGTTGGATCCGTTTCATCTACGTGAGAGTGTTCATGATAATATATTTATGCCGTGTACTGGGTGGCCGAATATTAAGTACAAAGGTAGTGGTAGTAAGTATCATATCTAGTAATACAGTCAGGGAATTGTACCCCTCAGTTACACCTGTCCTATACCGTCTCTCTGGCTGCCCGCTTGCTGCGATAGTGAAGGAGACGTTCTCGCCCTTGATCGTCTTCAGGTCTCTTCTTATTGTCCGAATCGTCATCGTTTCTTCGCTCCCCCGCAGCCCCAGCTGGGCCGCAGCGGACGCGAGGAGAAGGGTCTTCTCTGTCCCGTCGTCAAGGACGGCGTAGGTGTCCATGACCTTGTCTTCGTAACTCAATGTTACGCGGACCACCTTCAAGAGCACCCGGGCGCCCCCGCTGCTGGCGGGGTCAATGTACATAACACTTGCCTTTGTGCTGCTTGAGGGTGCAGGCTTTCTTCTGTTACTGTCATGTAAAACGTCCAAGTGGGCTCCGTCACACCGACTACACCTCTTCTTTAAGCGGCACTCGGCTGCCATGTGACTGCGCGCACATCGGTAACAGCGGCGGTTGAACTTTATCCATTGACTCACCTCGTCGGCGGTCATCTTCTTGAACGTGTCACAGTGTGACAGCCAGTGTTCCTTTTCGCAGTACGGGCATACAATCTTCCACTTCTCTTTCATCGAGGGGGTACTGTGGTTCTTGTTGCTCGGTACTGATTCGGCTTGGTGCATGACGGTCACCAGCCTGCGGCCATCGTTTGCTCTCCTAGGTCCCTCTCTGGAGCTTGGCGCGCTCCGCACGAACGTATCCAATCGTAGGCTGTTGACTTCTCTCGCCAGGAAGTCGGCTAGGTCTAGGAGGGATGGCTCGGGACTGTTAGGATCACGGTGGTCTCTTTGCCGCCTGAAGCGCTCTTGTCGGGCGGGCGGAAGCTTCTCTAATATCCTCTCAACATTAGAGTTCGCGTACAGTTCGTGCATACCCTTTTCCTTTTGTGCCCCCAGCATCCCTACCAGGGATTGTACCTTGATAGAGAGGTCATCTAATGAGCGATTGTCTGTGGCTGGGGGTAGACGGTCAATATTCCTTATCTCTTGTATTACGTAGTCCCATATGCGTCCATAACGTTGGTCGAGGGCTGCTAGAGCCGCGATGTATGGGGTAGTAGAGGTGGAATATGCCAGCGCTATATTGTGCGCTCTGGGCACCTTCAGGTGTTTGAGTAGGATAGCATACTTGTACGGTTCATCTGGTACATCGGACATCATTGTCTCTAAGCACATTCGTAACTCTGTGTACTGTGCTCTGTTCTCGTGTGTGAAGTCCGGGAATGTCGGTGTGCCAAGGTACGATGCCATGGATGGCTGGCACATCGGTGAGCGTTGGAGGAGAGGCCTCCTAGGCGAGTCTCCTCTTACGTGTCGTGGTGGGCTGGTACCTGTCGGGTACCAAGGCCCGTGTACCCAGGTGCTGTTCCTCGGGGCTGGTCGTGCGTCAAGCTCACCCGTGAATTGAGTCGGGGGTCTGTAGCGCAGAGCCGCGGGGTTAAAGTCTGGGCTGTACTGGACCTCTTGGTCCTGTGGAGTACGATGCTGCTGTTGGGCTTGACTTTCCTCCTCTCCCTCTTCTTCTTCCTCTGCCAGGTCATCTAGATCCTGTAATCGTCTATTTAGTCTCTCCGCGGCATAGGCCGGTTCTTCCCTGTTGCTGGGTCTCGCATGGACCGGTCGGGGAAGGGGTTCGGAGAGGGTTATAGGCTCTCTCTGTTGGCCGGGCTCAGGGTCGCTTGATCGGGTAGGGGAGGGTGCCCTAGACCCTTGTCTTGACGAGGCCCTGGAGCTCCGTGCGGAGGGAGGGGGGGTTACCCTGGCAATCAGTTGCTCCATTATCTGCGCTTGTAATCGGTCGCGCTCGGCTTCGCGCTTGATGTGAGCGAGGTCGCGCTCTGCTTCGCGCTGGGCTTGGGCTGCGTCGCGCTGTGCATTGGCGGCTCCGCGCTGTGCATCGGCGGCGGCGCGCTGGGCTTCGGCGCGGTCTCTTTCCATATTCTCTTCCGTCTGGAGGCGTCTAGTCTCTAGGCGTATGCGGTCGTCGTCACTCCGTTGCTGCGCCTGGAAGCGCTCTCGCTCGATCGCAGAGTGTTCGCGTTCACTAAGGGCTTGCGCTTGGAGTTGCGCGTGGAAGCGTTCTCTTTGGTCTGCAGATTGTTCGCGCTCACTTAGTTGTTGAGCCTGCAGGCGGTCTCTTTCCATGGTAGAGTGTTCGCGCTCACTTTGGTGTTGCGCGCGGAGGCGCTCTTGTTCCATGGAAGAATGTTCACGCTCGCTAAGCGTCTGTGCTTGGAGTCGATCGCGTTCGGTTGAGGCTGCCAGGGTGGCGATAAAAGCCTGCGCCAGCATCTTGTCCGCCTCGCTGGGGGAAGACACTGATGGAGGTGATCGGCTTCTGGTAGTACTCGTTGGAGATCCGTTCTCCTGTCGCGTACCGAGGAGGTCAATCTCCTGGGTGCGCGTCTCTTCTGGTGGTGGGTCGGGTTCCGTCCCTGGAGGGCTTTCTTTATCCTGGAGCTCTCCGGGGACTACCTCGTCGACGTTGGCGGGGGGTAAAGTCATGTCAGGTCCCTCCTGTCCTTGGAACAGGCTGTCATCCCCACCTGTCTGAAGAAGTCCACCATCATCCCTGTACCCAAAAAATCTACGCCCGCTTGCCTCAACGACTACCGCCCTGTAGCCCTCACCTCCATAGCCATGAAGTGCTTTGAGAAGCTAGTGAAGGGCTACATCTGTTCCTCCCTCCCCATCAACCTGGACCCTCTGCAATTTGCATATCGCCCCAACAGGTCCACGGAGGACGCCATAGCCCATGTGCTGCACACAGCAGCATCACACCTGGACAAGAGGCAGGGGAACTATGTGAGAATGCTGTTCATCGACTACAGCTCAGCATTCAATACCATAGTCCCCTCCAAACTCATAGCCAAGCTCAGGGACCTGGGCTTGAACTATGACCTCTGCCAGTGGGTCTTGGACTTCCTGACGGGCAGACCCCAGGTGGTAAGAGCCGGCAACTGCACCTCCTCATCCATCACGCTCAACATAGGGGCCCCCCAGGGCTGTGTTCTGAGCCCCCTCCTCTACTCCCTGTACACACATGACTGCGTAGCACAGCGGAACAACAACACCATCATCAAATTTGCTGATGACACAGTAGTGGTGGGCCTGATCTCTGCCAACGACGAAAGGGCCTACCTGGAAGAGGTAGAGAACCTGTCACAGTGGTGTCAGGAGAACTGCCTCTCCCTGAACGTCAGCAAAACAAAAGAGATGATTGTGGACTTCAGGAGGTCGGGGGTCAAGGACTACAGCCCCCTCAGCATCGACGGGGCACCGGTTGAGAGAGTGAACAGTTTCAAGTACCTCGGAGCCCACATATCCGAGGACTTGACATGGACCACACACATTGACAGTGTTGTGAAGAAGGCACGACAACGCCTCTACTTCCTCAGGCGCCTAAGGAAGTTCCAAGTCAGTCAGAAGATCCTTAGGAACTTCTACTCATGTACAATAGAGAGCATCCTGACCGGCAACATCACCTCCTGGTTTGGGAATAGCACTGCACAAGACCGTAGCAGACTACAAAGAGTGACACGTTCAGCCGAACGCACAATTGGAGGGGGGCTTCCCACCCTCCAGAACATTTACAACAAGCGGTGCAAGGGGAAGGCTAAGAGAATTATTAAGGACTCGAGCCACCCGAACAACTGCCTCTTTGAACTGCTGCGGTCAGGCAAGCGATACCGGAGTCTTAAGGCGAGCACAGAAAGACTCAGAAGAAGCTTCTATCCCCAGGCCATCAGGCTGCTAAACGAACAATAATCACTATGCAACAACCATCAAATGCACACAGCACACACACCCACACGCACACACTCACTCAAACAAACAACACACTGCAGCACCCACTCTCCACACTTTAGATCACACAAACACACTTACACTTTATATTTATTGATAAAGGATTTGCACTACAACTCGTACACCTACTGTGAATTGTACCTAAATTGCACCTCGTCCCATTTCTCCATTTCTGCCTTGCACTATATAGTATTGTATATTAGTACACTGCACAGTATTGTATATTGTATGGTAACTACGTCTATTCTGCATCAAACATTGTACATATGTCTAAACTGAACACTGTGACCTCATTTTTTTTTACTTCTAATTTTACTATGTTATTTTATTTCATACTTATCTTGTCTTGCACAGTCTCTGGAGCGCAACAGTAAGAAGCATTTTGTATAAAAGTATTCTGTACTTCTGTATGACAACTATTAAAGAAACTTGAAACTTGAAACTTGAACTTCCTGGTCCCCCCTGTGAGCTTGGTCAGTTACGTTAGAACCCACTTGGGTCTCTACTGGCGGGGTCGCCTGGTCGGTAGGGTTTGGCATACTTTTACTATCCGCTTTTTCCGCGTTTAACGTCTGTATAAAGCTAGGTAGTAGACTGGCAGCGTAGTCCTCTAGGTAATGAGGTGGCTGCCGTCTGCGCTGCGGGCGATCTAGCTTAGGAGAACCGTTTGTGGAGTGTTCATCATTGGCCATGTCAATATTAATATTATATTAATATTACGCTAGTTACCCTCCGGCTCGAAGGACCAATTGTAACTGAGGGGTACAATTCCCTGACTGTATTGAATAAGTATGGTATCATTAAACCACTACTGACTTATGTACATTACTACTGGCCATACAGTACACAGGTATATGAGATGTACACCTCCACAATGACACGGTTCCACAACAACATTGGTTAGAATAATATTTATTAGCAGCACAAAGATTATCTTACATTACTTGAGAATTAAAGTCGCGCTTGTAAGGCGAAGAATGTGCATGAATAGGTCAAGAGCGCAAGTCCATTAGAATATTACGCAGGAGATAATGAATACCACCTGTATCATAGGAATTATATCTATGGTACACTAGTAGGGCAGCGGGAGATACTAGTAGGGTCCCTCCGGTTGTAGGCCAGCAGGGGGGAGGATTTGTCGGTAACGAAAGTCTGGGTCAACGAAGAATAGGGAGACTCCAGGTACAGGAGACAGTGCAATAATCTCTTGATCCGCAGACGAACAACAGCTATTCTCCAGTATGCAGTGCAGCATGGAGGAAAGCTAGCCAGCCTCAGGCGTCCTAGAGGCGGGCTCGACGATGCTCCTCACAGGGTAAATCCCACACAGTTGTGGGTGTAGACGATTCTCCGCTCCATCAGATACAGGACCAAAGCAAATATAATCCAGCCGAAAAGGGCTCTGTAGTCGTCGGGTAGGTTATCCAGTGTACATATCCACACGGTCCTCGTCTAGGGCTCCTCGGATGACGGCACCAGGTTAAGCCGCCCAGCCTGGATAAGCACACTAGCTAGGTACGAGGAAGCGTTGGTAATGCTGGTCACTGTAGAACGGTAGCCGCACGATACACTATACATAAATAGACTATTACTGAATAATAGAATAGGTCGAACTCGACGGTACAGCGTTAAACTCTGACACTTCAGCTATCAATTCGCACGCGGTCTCAAGGCTCTATTTTGGGGCAAAAACGGGCCCACTTCACAGCACGTTGTGTCGTGGTGTGAGGCTTCAACTTATTGGGTAACAGTACTTCTGTATTCACCTGCGCCGTATTTATACGTTAGGTGAACAAACTAGTACCAGCCTTATTTCTGTCTCGTATTCTTGCGCAGAGCCGGTCATGTCCAGGCATGTCTTTGGCGGTGACTTTGAACTAGACCTTGGGGGTATGGCTGTGGCGCCTAGTGGATCGCTATCCAATAGGAGAACGAAATATTATGGTCTGTACTAGGTAAAAGGGATATTCCGTGTATATGTACAAAGAATACACAAGGGATATCAGACGATATACAAATACTATACAATATATATCAAGTAATAAATATATATATTCGGTTTAATCTGATCCTTCGTAACATAACCCCCTTAGTTGTGAGTACACGGTACATATAAACACACATGATGTTTCTCAACACAACAAACCAGATCATTTTCACATCTGTAACAACAACCCGATTTGCATGGAGAAGCTAAATACCAGTGACAAGACAATTCACACATAACTCGCGTTGTATCCTAAATGTAGTGCAGCAACACTCGTTTTGGAAAACATCGTTATTTACAAAACATTTAGAAGGGAAAGCCAGAAGAAGTGTACAAGGTCTGGTCAGGCCTTGCCTACCCGGAGCGTAGATCAAGCGAAGTGCAGTCTCAAGGCACCGTAGTAAACATAGCCGTTCTGTGTTGTCGATCTGGGCAGCGTCGCCGCTCCATCCCGTCACTACGGTCCCCCTTGTTGACGCAGTCCTTGCTGTCCTGGCCCAGGGCAGGTTCGACGAACATCCTCTGTCAAAGATGACGTCGTAGTCAAGAGTGTTTAAAACATGTTATAATCAAAGCACGTTCAACAGAGTAGCATTACGCTAACGGCCGCTCTAACCGTCGGGCGCTACCGCCCCTGCCCGCGAGACGCCGAGCGAACGGCGCACGCGACCAGAGGGGAGACTTCGAATCCCCCCCGCCTCTCCCCGTGAGGGAGAGGGGAGTTGGGAACCGCGGCGGCGCGCGAGGGGCCGGAGCCACCCCGCGCTGGGCCTCGGCCGATAGCAGCAAGCTAACGTTTCCTAGCCTAGCCCAGGTAGGCCACCTAGTGATCACAGCAGGCTAGCGTCGCAGCTAACAGCTGACTGGCTAACATTAGGCCACCACTAGCACGTAAGCTAAGCAGCTATCACCTGAACTTGTACACAATGATATAACACTCACTCAGACAGGCCGCCGTTCTGAAACCCTCCTCACTTTTTAAGAGAAAAGAGAAACAAGATGTTAACACAGTTTTACAACGGTGATTTTACCAACACCCGACGGAGCCAGCACAATACCAAACTGGCCTGTAGCTGACTTGAACACAGATCTTCCACTAACGAACATCTATGCCCATATTTCCTCATGAGGGAATACTCTCATTTGGATATGAAAGATGGGGCCTACACGGTGACAGAGAAAACATCCACTCGTCCAGAAAACACAGGGATCACCAGTGTTAATGGTCGTGGCCCAATAGTTAACTAAAATGGGCTTCAGACTAAGGTCTTCCGCTGTTGCCTAAGAGTCTGAACAAAAGACTTTAATCTGGGGCCGGTTTTCGTAAACATTGTCAGTTAGCCCCCATAGCACTAACAGACAAGTGGAGCCGCAAGCAAACAGTACTCACCAACCTAAAACCCACCGCTTCTCACAACAGCGGCGCATCCTACAGTTCAGCTGTGTCCTGAAAGGTTTCACCCCAACCAGCACAGCAAGGAACTGCAGTTGAGAGGCATGCAGCGGCGTGCTCCCAATACGAAAACCGGTGGAGGATTTTAGAATGATCACCATCTTCCAGACACTCCAGTGACGAAGACAATATCGCCATATTTTCTCGAAAATAGTGAGAGAGAAAATAAAGATATGATGTCAACGTATCTCTTGTTCTTCCTTACCTCGTAAACATTGTCAGCCAATATTTTTCTCCACGTCAAGTGGGCATATGAGCAAAACGTTGCTTGTGATGAAATTTGAGAAGGAGATGAGTGTGTGGCACCACCCCTGATTATGTAGGTAAGCGGATGGGGGTGTGGCCAGATGAATGCTGGCATTTAAAGGTACATTTTGAAATTTATTCAGTATATATATGCTGAAGCGAGATATATGCAATGAGACGCTGAGCGGGAGCTAGTGTGATACAGAACCTTTGTTATTATCCAAACCTCGGTTGACTGAGAACATTCTTCTTCAGGATATCCACGAATATCCCACAACAGAAACCCAGAACGTTACAGAACACCGTCTGAAGCTGAGAACTATTAGTTTGGCTGTGGTGTCCTACCTCCGACCACATACAGTATATTTATACCACATTGTTGTTGTACATATTGCTGTTGCACTCTGGTTGGATGCCAAACTTATTTTTGTTGTACTGTACTGGTGCTATATAATGACAATAAATGTGAATCTAATATATAATAATATAATTAAGGCTGTCAAAGTTAAAACGATATTAACACACAATTATTTTAACGCCACTATTTTTTTAACGCACGATTAACGTTTAAAAAAAATTGTAATAATTTTAGACTTCACTCAGGTGTATTATTGATACTCTCATTGTTACTATGTTTGTTTCTGACTCACCGTGTGTGTGTGTGTGTGTGTGTGTGTGTGTGTGTGTGTGTGTGTGTGTGTGTGTGTGTGTGTGTGTGTGTGTGTGTGTGTGTGTGTGTGTGTGTGTGTGTGTGTGTGTGTGTGTGTGTGTGTGTGTGTGTGTGTGTGTGTGTGTGTGTGTGTGTGTGTGTGTGTGTGTGTGTGTGTGTGTGTGTGTGTGTGTGTGTGTGTGTGTGTGAGAGTGTGTGTGAGAGTGTGTGAGAGAGTGTGAGAGAGAGATGAAGCAGGGGCAAAAGAGAGAGGGCTGGGAGAGTTTGTGTGTGTGAGAGAGAGAGAGAGATCTTTTCTTTTTTTTTCTTTTTTTTTTATAAAAAACTTTATTTTTTACTAAAACTACACAAGATGCAACATAAACGTTCAACATTAAAATACTCTACAACTCAAACAAAAAAAACTAAAAAACTAAAAAACTAAAAAAACAAACAAACAAACAAAACAAACAAAAACAAAACACAAAAAAACAAAACAAACCACAAAAAACAAATCAATTAGGGACAACACTGCTTAAACTGAACCAAATTGTCACTTAGAACTGTTCCCCCATATGGAAGAAAAAAAACTCTAAACGATCCAAAAGTCTGGGTGTATCAACGAGAGAGACACCGGAGAGGCACTGTAGAAACCTTAGTCCTGAGAAGAGCGTCTCTATCTTCACCTTTTCCCTTTTGGTACAACACATCAGGCCTTTGTGCGTGTCTGACAGACTCCAGTCAACACCTATCTCGTGGATAAAACGGGCCGCTTCGTCAGCCGACCCTCCTCCTTCAGCCTTATCACATATGCTCCTACCGTCCACCAGTCGTATATCATATGGCCTCGATGATGTCAGGGGCCGAACCCAGAGCAGGGGGGCCGAGATGCACTCTGGACCGACATCCTCATTAGACAGTTTGTAACCCTCGCCTCCCCGTCCGAGGCCGCCTTTTCCTTCCTGGTTCAGATGCCGCTCCAACCTCACCTCCCACTCCCCCGTGCGGAGACTGGCAGCCCCCAGTGACTTCCCATCGAGCAGTCCGAGTCGAGAGCTCAAAACCCTGATGAAACCCATTCCGAACATAGGGTAGAAAACAACCAGCAAAGTCCGCTTTACCATCACCCTCCGAGGCTGAGTCAGTAAAATGTTTATACCGCCGTAGAACGTGTCGAGCCCCACAGTCATACCTTCCAACCCTTGAACAAAGGTAACGGTGCCGGTAACATAAAAGGACGGCAGAGACAACATCCCCCATGACAACTCTGAAGAAAGGTTTGCCGAAGGAGTCCGACGTGGCTTTCCCATCGGGCATGAAAATGATACGCTCCGCTCCTGTCCCTGAATCCTCCATACTCCCAGTTTTTACAAAGTTCCACAAATGTATACGAGTACATGAGATGATCAACAAAAGTCTCAGCCTCCAGGCCTCAGCATCAGGACACCATGAAACGTCCAGTCCTAAGTGACAACACACCAGTCCCGTCAATAGAAAAACTCTCATTTGGAAGAAAACAAAAAAAAAAATAAAAATTATTCCACTCCGTCCCCCACCATACTGGGGCCCTTCAGTACCTTCGGCACAACCTTCCTCAACCTGTATAAATCTGTGTCAACAAAACGACCTTCTCCTTTAAACCTCATATGTTTCTTTGCATTCAAAACAAACAAATCCATATCTGAAAAAAAAAATTCCACCTCTACTCCCTTCCTGTTCTTTGTCACCTGTAAAAACAGTTTCATTGCATCCAATGAATAGGCAGCACCCTCTGAAGAATCATCGCTCCCATATTCCTCACTGTCATCCAAAACCATCTCCGCCCATGACTTCCCTTGTGTACTCTGTGTACTGCCGAGTTCTTCCGTCACACCTGTCTTCTTAGCTTGTGAGCTTGACAACCCAACTACTCCAATCTTTCTCTTCTGCCTAACAACCTCCATCCCGCCGTCCCCCTCTTCCATATCAATATCCTCTACTCCCTCCACCCTGACCCCCTCAACTGAGTCCTCTGACCCTGTTCCCTCAATAGCTACAGCCACCCCAGGCACACTCCCCTCATCCGTAAACCTCCCTGCCACCACCCCCCCCCCTCATTTTCATCCCCTTTTCCTGTCCCTTGTGTCTCAACAGATCCACCTTTCACCTCTGTAATCCTTCCTGCCACGACCCCCCCCCCCCTCATTTTCATCCCCAGCAACTGTCCTTAGTATATCAACAGGTCCATCTGCCCCATATATTACAACAGGTCCCCTTGCCACCTCTGCAATCCCTCCTGCCACGACCCCCCCCCCCCCTCATTTTCATCCCCAGCATCTGGCCTTTGTTCTTCAACAGGTCCATCTGTCCCTCTTATGTCAACAATTCCACTCTTCACCTGGCTATCCAACACGTCTTGGTTTACACAAGCTCCTACTACCACCCCCCCCCCCCCCCACCTTACCATCTCCACCATTCTTTCCCTGTGCTACAATCCCTGCTGAAACCACCCCTTCCATTCCCTTATCACTTCTATCTGGTACAAAAACCTTCTCAGAAACCTCCCCACTACCCCTCATCCCCTGCCCCCCCCCCCCCCTCAACCCCTCGATTCCCACCCCAAGCTGCTCTTCCTTTCGTCCTCGCACCTTCCCCATCATTTTCCCCCCTGCTCGGCCCCTCCCCAGGGCACGCTTGTCTCTGATGCCCCTCCCTTCCACATGCAAAACATCTCATATTTTGTGTTGTCGCAAAGATAATGTACTCAAACCCGTCTATTACTACTTTAAAATTAAGATCTAACTCATCATCACGTCTGTTCATTACAATGAACGTCTGCCTTCGGTGAGAAACCACATGCTTCAGTTCCGGTGCCTTGAAACCTTTTTTTCAAAGGAGCCACCACTTTTCCAAACCTTGCGAGTTCCCTCAATATCAGATCATCGCTCACCAACGGAGGAACGTTTGCCAATGACACCTTTTTTTTGTGAGTGTTGTGAGCGGCAACACAGATACAAAAGTACCATGTATGATCAAACCGTCCGTTATCAGTTGATTAACTTTAATCAAATGATCTAAGAATATTACAATCCCCCCATTCATACGGGCTGCTGACTTAACGGCCGCAGCTCCCACTATCCCCGCTACAGCTAGACTACAGTCTTCCACCGAACACGGAAAAGCCGGCGTGACTTTGAACCCATGTTTCCTAGTTAATTTCGCGAAATCCATGCCGCCGCGACAGCAGTCAGCTGCCAAAGCGAACACTGACAACGCTATCAGCCCACCATTAACACACAACCAGTCGAATTAAAACCCAGTCTAATTCACAATTTGACAAACAACATAAAGATAGGAAAAGTTTAGAAAGACTCACGCGTTCCGCAAACTCTCGGCAGCACCCACACTCAAACCACCCGCTCCACCATCCACACGCATGCGCACAGAGAGAGAGAGAGAGAGAGAGAGAGAGAGAGAGATCTCTTCCCGATCTGCAATTGTGTTCTTACCTTAGTTAGCACCCCAATCCTAACACTTTCCTCCTTATGGATGTGATTTTGTTTCAGAAATCATACATAAACCTGAAGTTAATCTGACAACCTGTGAAGTACTTGATAATGGCACTCGCTTTCTGAAGATACAGTGGAAGGTAAATTGGGGAGGGGGGGTTGTTGCCGAAATTCAGATGTTACCTTGATATTACAAATTGTAAGTCAAATTTAAGACGCAATGAAATGTTTTGTTTTACAAGATCAAAGGTGTAATTAGTAAAGTGTAATTCTAAAGCTCATGTCGCTCCTAGCTTTTTTAACGAGCTATAAGACTATAAGCTATCAATTCTGTTGAATGTTTGTCAGTTTGCTGTAAAGGAAAAAAAAATACAAAAAACACACTGAAGAACTACAAAACACACACTGAAGAACTACAAAACACACACACTTAAGAACTACAAAACACAGGGCCGGGTAGCGCAGCGGACTAAGCATCTGTCTACCACCGCAGAGACAGTGGGATCGAATCCAGCTGCGGTGCCTCCGGCTTGGTCGACCGTCCATACTAACACAATTGGCAGTGTCAGCGGGTGGGAAGCCGGCGTGGGTGGGTCCTGGTCGTTGTAAACAGCGACTCCTACAGTTCGGTCGGGGCGCCTGCACAGCGAGGGAAGGATCTGGGGGAGGTAGTGCTAGACACAAAAGAAGCGGTGGGCTGGCTACACATGTGTCGGAGGAAGCATGTGATAGTCTCCGCCCTCCCAGACCGACGGTAGGGAGTAGAGTGCGCAACGACCAGGAAGGGGATTGGGAATTGGCATAACGACTAACATTAGGAGGGGAGAAAAACGGAAAAAGGAGGGGGGAAAAGATAATAATAAAAAAAAAACACACACACTGAAGAACTACAAAATTTACATGGAAGAACTACAAAACATACACCATATAACTACAAAACACACATTTAAGAATGAAGGTTATCCTATAACCCTAGTTATGTGAATACTGGCTGAGCGTCCCGCTCCAGCCTATTGTCTTTCGAGCGCCTATTGCACACGCACTGAAAAAATTTACATGCACCTGCATTCACCCGTGGCCACGCCTGCTTATGTGTTTCCTTAAAACACAGGGTGTGGTCACTTCCATGCCCTTCCGAGTCTGAATTTCACACATGCAAAAACAGTCAGGCTGCGCAGATTGAGAGACGCCCATAGCCAGAGTTTGACCACCGCCCGGTGGAGACGGGGGGAGCGCACTCCTCCCTGTCTGTTGATATACGACACTGACGCCGTGCTGTCCGTCCTGACCAGAACGTGCTCGCCCACCACATGAGGACGGAGCCGTTTGAGGACTAGAAGCACTGCCTTCAATTCCAACACATTGATATGTAGGGCAGACTGAGCAGGCCAGCTGCCTCCTACCACGTCGGTCCGACATGCTCCCCCCCCCCCCATCCTGTGAGGGAGGCGTCAGAGAAGCCAATCATGTGCGATGTCCTGCTGCCCATGGGGACCCCCCAGTGGTCGAGGTCCCCCAGCACTGAAGCGGGGACTTTCAGACGCTTCCACTTGCCTCTCACAGGGTCTACTTTCATACTGAAAAAACTCATAAAGAGGAGGCCAAGCGGGACCACGGAGTGGGCAGATGCCATCAAGCCGAGCAGGCGCATTACGGACCCTGCCGTAACCGTCTTGCCAGGACGGAACCCCCTGAGCGCACAGAGAATATCCTCTCGACGCCGCTCTGAGAGGGTTGCCCTCATAGACCTTGAGCTTAGAATCAAGCCCAAGTACTCCACTTGTTGGCTGGGAAGAGGAGTACTCTTCTCCCAGTTCACAGCAAAACCGAGGCTGGTGAGGTGTTCCACCACCTGACTGGTGTGAGACCTGAATGTTGTCCAGGTAGAATGAAATTCGTATTCCCTGAAGACGCAGAGGTCCCAGCGCGGTCTCCAAGCACTTGGTGAAAGTGCGAGGGGCCAGAGAGTAGCCGAACGGCAGTCTCTGGTACTCGTACGCTATTCCCTGAAACAGGAAGCGCAGGAATTTCCTGTGAGGAGGGAAGATCGGGATGTGAAAATACGCATCCTTGAGGTCTATGGAGGTGAACCAGTCTCCCACTCTGACGGCGCATAACAGGTGTTTGACGGTCAACATTCTGAACCTCCTCGTCACAATCAAACGATTGAACGAGGACAGGTCCAGTATGGGTCTGATACCCCCCGTTTTCTTGGGCACCAGAAAATATTGTAAACACCACTCATCGCGTCCTCCCGTGGGACCGCGACGATGGCCTGCTTCGCCAACAGAGATTGAATCTCGTCGGCCAGGGCTGTCGCTGCCGTGGACTCTGATAGCAGAGTCTGTTTCAAACCCAAAAACGGAGGGTGGGGGTGTGCAAATTGTAATGCCAGCCCCGCTCTCAACGTTCTCTCCATCCACACCGACATGTGGCACTTCTGTAGCCACACGTGGTAAAAATCACAAAGCGGCCTCGCAGCCAACTGGCGCTGGCCTGCTAAGAACCGTAAATAGGAAGCCCAGTCCCTCCCGCTGTGCGTTGAGGTTTCTCCTGACTTCGCCAACGAGGGGTCCCGTGGGGTCGAGGTTTCTCCTGACTCCGCCAACGAGGGGTCCCGTGGGGTCTGGGTTTCTCCTGACTCCGCCAACGAGGGGTCCCTTGGGGTCGGCGTTTCGCACCCTGACTCTGCCAACGAGGTTGGGGTCGGGGGAATTGCACCCAAGGGGGGACCCCGACAGAAAGGGGCGGTTTGAAATGGGGGGGAACAGCAGTCATCACTCCTGAGTCAGGTGTTTGTGGATGAGGCAGCTCCCCCGCTGAGCATTGTCCCGTTTTAGCCAAGTGATTAGCCCACTGGGGATGGCCTGCTCTACGGCTGGACATGTATGATGTGTGGTCCTCACTCTGTCTTGAGTAAAAGCTCCCCACACACCGTAGCCCTGTAGTGATATTACGATCACCCAAATTACACATGCCTGATGCACTGCCGCTATGTAGACTGGTAGTCTGGGCGGGGGAAGCACAAACGTAATACCCCGCCTGGCAAGGGCGGGCTGGGGGAACCCGCGCTGTGACCTCGCATCGCTGTGATGGCCAAGGGTTCCCACTCTGACAACCTTTTTTTGAGACAGGGAAACCCGCTCCGTCGCCACATACAACACTAGGCTCGCTAAGCGCACACGCCGGGCGTGTGGCGAAGGGGCCTTCTGAAAGTACAACATTCTCATAGACAGACCCAGGCATAGCAAGGGCCTGGGTATCAGCTTCTGTCATGAGAAGCAACATGTCGGGCCACTTACGCCAGAGGGGGAACAGAGCCCTTATTTCCGTATCGGGGCGGGTGAACAGAGAGTCTTGCTAGACACAGTGAGATGATGGCGTCTGTCTACTCCCCGGGGGGAGCCGAGCCCTTCAAATCCGGCTGGACCCACGGCCACCCGGGTCTGTCGGCACCGTGAGAGCCCGTGTCTCAGTTTCCAGGGTGTCTCGGGCGGGGGTCGCAAGGCCACTGGTCGGAGGTCTCGCAGCAGCTGCTGATGAGACAATTCTCTCACCTCTGGCTGTGAGGTGTGGGTCGTCGTGGGGGCCTGGCTATAGGCCGCCAACGCCTCCGCTGACAAACCAAAAAGTCCATCCTCGGAGAGGGGGGCCCTGAGGAGGGGAATTATCCTCTCCTCCTCCAGTGGGGACTGCTCCAACCACAGATATCTGTGCATAAGCATTGAAAGCGTCCTCCCCTTCCCTGAGGTTATAGCTTGCAGCTGCGTTAAAAGCTGTATAACCTCAAAACCCTGAGCAAGGGTCTTGGCGTCGGCCGGCCCCAAGACCCCACCGCCTGACACCATTTTTGACAGAAAAAGCAGCTAACTGAGCAATGTTATTTGTTGCCGCTAGGTTCTGTACTGCGGCGGTATAAGCCTCATCAGCCCACTCAGCCATCTGCCGGGCCGACTCGCCCCTCTGCGCCGGCTTCCGGTCGGAGTGGCACTCTACCATATCTGGGCAGAGGACCGAGGCAAACTGCTTCTCTAAGCGTGGCACACTGGTCCTAAGCCCTCCCACCAGGCCGTCTACCTGTGTAAAAGGCCCTTAACGCTAGACACCGTCTGTCCCTCAGCGATATAAGGATTAAGCGGGGGAAACCCCGGACACAGCCTCAGCTTCCTCCCGACACACGGGAGTGGAGCCCCATTAGCAACAGCATTAGCATTAGCGCCGCGCGCCATGATACTGGGAAAAACACTTAATAGCATTGCCTGTTGTGTGCGTTCACCCGAGTACACAGCCCCCCGCACTGCACACACCGCCCGGTCGTCTCACGGGACAGTGGCAGTACCAACGCTGCAAGTTGCCGTTGCCGGCCCTACCTGAGCACGGTTCAGTTCGACTACCGAATGCCGTGCGACGTTCTCCAGTCCTCTGCCACAGGAATCTGAAGAAAGTCCAGCGTAGGGCCGATATCCCATCTGGACATGCTGGGGAAATCCCGGGGGCTGGGGAAATCCTGGCGGTAGTCCGACGTTCTTTAATTTATCTTTTCTCTTCATAACGTTTCCACTGACTGATGATGCATCTAGCAAGAATCACGCGTGAAAAAAACGAGGAAGGGCATGGAAGTGACCACACCCTGTGTTTTAAGGCAACACAGGAGCAGGCGTGGCCACGGGCGAATGCAGGTGCATGTACATTTGTTCAGCACGTGCGCAATAGGCACTCGAAAGACGAATATCTCCCAATAGGCTGGAACGGGAAGCTCAGACAGTTGAAACAAACATAACTACAAAACATACACTGAAGAACTACAAAACAGACACTGGAGTGTTTAGGAAGCATGCTACATGCATCGCTGCTGGCGGAACAAAACCTCGTAAAGTTTTTTTTTTTTTATCAACTCAGTAGATCATCCTCCATGTGTGTGTGGTTTTACAAAGTCTACACAATGGGAAAGCATTAAACCAATCATCTGTCTAAACCTCGTAACTCTATTCGCCCTCAAATCTGTGTTCGTTTTTTTCATCTGCTCAAAAGTTGGGTTTTTGGAGTTACAAGGTTTTGTTCCGCCAGCAGCGATAGTATAGTATATGATAGGGGTGTAAAGGTACACGTATCCGTACCGAACCAAACCGTTTCAGTGTGTACCGTACCGTACCGAACGGCTGTGTAGTGTACCGAACGAATACAACGGTATGTTAACCACTAACGACCGGGGGCTGTTTTTTTTCACAATTTAATATAATTATTATTATTTATTATAATAATTTTTTACAAGTCGATTATTAATTTCAATATAGAACATTCGTTGACAGCCCTACAAGTACAGTTAGGTACTGCACACTACAGCACCCCTGAGTGGAACATGGAAAGCAAAACTTTCCCCCACTGTACCGAAAACCCGTGCTGAACCGTGACTTCAAAACCGAGGTATTTCCCAAACCGTGTTTTTTGTGTACCGTTACACCCCTAGTATATGACCATCATTTTTTATTTAATGGTTTTTGAGCTACTGGACCCAGAAAATGCTAGCATTTATTATAAATGGAAGAGGTTGTCAATGGGGGTGGAGTGAAGCATGTATCTGGGTTAGGGTTACACCAATGCACCTAACTGACTTCCACTAGCCTTGCTAACAAATGCGAACATCCTCTGCTTTCAAAAAAGAAAACCTGGGTGCTGTACTGTAAGTCCTATAAGAGGACCTGGGTGCTGTACTGTAAGTCCTATAAGAGGACCTGGGTGCTGTACTGTAAGTCCTATAAGAGGACCTGGGTGCTGTACTGTAAGTCCTATAAGAGGACGTGGACAGTTCTGTTCAGTTCTGATCTCCGTTCTACCGTTCCATCCATCAGGCCGCTCCATATCCTGCGTCTGTTGGAGGAGTGACCTACAACCTGACCAACTCCCAGTCGTCTCATGGCTGTCCGTGTCCCAAGAAAAGGAGGGGCCATGTTAACACATCCAGCTGTGAATACACTTCTTATGTGACCAACTCGCCCGTCACCATCTCCATTACTGCCATCAACTCAGTGGGGGCGTCCCCTCCAAGATATGTCTATGTGCCTGCCACACCAGTCACACACTCAAGTAAGTGTGTGTGTGTGTGTGTGTGTGTTAGGTTTGCCTTCACATTTCTATACATTTGTATACATTTCTGTCCCTTCCCTCTGTGATTTTCTTAATGTTTATGTAATAAGTTTAACATAATGTTTTAGTTTTTTGTTAAAGTATTTACTGAATCAAGTGGAGGCCTCCTATTGGCTGGTTTGAATCAAGTGGAGGCCTCGTATTGGCTGGTTTGAATCAAGTGGAGGCCTCCTATTGGCTGGTTTGAATCAAGTGGAGGCCTCGTATTGGCTGGTTTGAATCAAGTGGAGGCCTCGTATTGGCTGGTTTGAATCAAGTGGAGGCCTCCTATTGGCTGGTTTGAATCAAGTGGAGGCCTCCTATTGGCTGGTTTGAATCAAGTGGAGGCCTCCTATTGGTTGGTTTGGATCTCTTGCCCATGCTTTGGCACCGACCTTTTAAAAATGTTGTATTTGTTCTTTGTACGTCTTTTTAAACATGCTAAATACATTTTATTAAATTAAATAAAAGGGGCGCCCTCTTTACGCGGCCGACCCGGGTTCGATCCCAGCTCCCGTCGTTATTTGTCGCATGTCCTCCCCACCTCTCCTCCTGTTCGCCCTCTCCTCTGTCGGTCGGTCCTACGTGACCAATAAAGCTGTAAAAATGCTAAAAAATACAATTTAAAATAATAAAAAAATTATTTAAATAAACTAAGCCAAATACAAAACACCATTCCTTACAATATATACTTTTTATTTTGGTGATTTGATTAGTAATAACTCAGGATGAAAGGAAATTAAGGTCCTCACAAATTTTTGTTTATCTTTCACCAAACTAAATTATTAACATAAGCTGTGTCATTGATTTTATAAAAATAAATGCCCTCACAGATTGTTCCTTACCGAGCGGAAAGGTGCCCCGAGAGAACTGCGTGGAGTGGTACGAGTTCGGAGACGGCGGGCTGGCGGTGGACATGCTGCACGTCTTAAAGGGAGGAAGAAACTACAACGCCATTAGAAAGGGTAAAGGGGCACGTCCATAATCTTAATCTTCATCTTCATCTTTTTAAAAACCATGAACGCATAGAATTCCTTCAATTGATTATAACTAGAAATATCGTGTTTGTGCTTTCCTTGAGGCTGTCCAGTTCTCTGTTTCATCAGGTCGCAAACTGAACATTTTGCTTTTGTTTCAGGGATGAAGGACTATGTTCGCTACTTTTACTTTGAGCACAGGTGTGTCGGCAGGAAACCAGAGACCATTGAAATGTGTCTCGTCTATAGAAAGGAGGGGGGTAAGAAGTTAAGAACCATGTCACACTATACACAGTTCTGTTACTTTGTACATTCAGCATTCAGCTGTAAAGTGTTACTTTGTACATTCAGCTGTAAAGTGTTACTTTGTACATTCAGCTGTAAAGTGTTACTTTGTACATTCAGATGTAAAGTGTTACTTTGTACATTCAGCTGTAAAGTGTTACTTTGTACATTCAGCTGTAAAGTGTTACTTTGTACATTCAGCTGTAAAGTGTTACTTTGTACATTCAGCTATAAAGTGTTACTTTGTACATTCAGCTGTAACGTGTTACTTTGTACATTCAGCTGTAAAGTGTTACTTTGTACATTCAGCTGTAAAGTGTTACTTTGTACATTCAGCTGTAAAGTGTTACTTTGTACATTCAGCTGTAAAGTGTTACTTTGTACATTCAGCTGTAAAGTGTTACTTTGTACATTCAGCTGTAAAGTGTTACTCTGTACATTCAGCTGTACCAAAGGGTTACTTGCGCTTGCTGTAGGCACGCAGGTCGATGTGCTGCAGGCCTAAAGATGATCATACTGTGTCTAAACAATGAATAGAGTTATTTTCAACTCATACCCTATTCCCTTATCATCTGGCATCGTACTGATTGGTAACGGGGGCGACAATGGTTCGATTCCCGCTCCTCCCGGGCAGCATGTTGTCCTTGAGAAAGACACTTAACTCCTAATTGCTCCCGATGAGCAGGTTGGCACCTTGCATAGTTGCCTCCGTCATGGTAGTGAAAGGGTTAACCCTTTGTAGTGTGGTAGTGAAAGGGTTAACCTTCTGTAGTGTGGTAGTGAAAGGTTCAACCTTCTGTAATGTGGTAGTGAAAGGGTTAACCTGCTGTAGTGTGGTAGTGAAAGGGTTAACCTTCTGTAGTGTGGTAGTGAAAGGGTTAACATACTGTAGTGTGGTAGTGAAAGGTTCAACCTTCTGTAATGTGGTAGTGAAAGGGTTAACCTGCTGTAGTGTGGTAGTGAAAGGCTTAACCTTCTGTAGTGTGGTAGTGAAAGGGTTAACCTTCTGTAGTGTGGTAGTGAATGGATTAACCTGCTGTAGTGTGGTAGTGAAAGGTTAACCTTCTGTCATGTGGTAGTGAAAGGGTTAACCTTATGTGGTGTGGTAGTGAAAGGGTTAACCTTCTGTAGTGTGGTAGTGAAAGGTTCAACCTTCTGTAATGTGGTAGTGAAAGGGTTAACCTGATGTAGTGTGGTAGTGAAAGGTTCAACCTTCTGTAATGTGGTAGTGAAAGGGTTAACCTGCTGTAGTGTGGTAGTGAAAGGGTTTATTTGCAATATCTTAATTAATAAAAATGTCAGAGAATATAATTCAAGTGAATGCAATGCAAATACCATGTTGCACGTTTCCTCCTGTATATTTCTGAATGTGTACATGTACTGTATCTCTTTTAAGCAACAATAATCACATTTGTTCGACGCTAAATAGTCATGTCTTTCCCAGCACCCCGTGTCAAGCCTCAAGTCCTCAAGTCCTCATCCACACACAAGTCGGCCATGTTGTCTTGGAACCCTCTCTCTGTAGAAGACCAGCGAGGCTTCCTCAGACACTACGTCCTCTGCAGCGCGAGGACCAATCAACACCATGAGGCCCATGAAGAAGAAGGTTGTCCATTTTATTTAACCTTTATTTAATCAGGCAAGTCATTATGAACAAATGCTTATTTACAATAGCGACCTGGCAAAAGGCACAGCCTGTTGAGGACATGGGGTAGGGGGTAAAATAAATACAATTAAAACAGAACAAGAGTAAAACAAGTTAAAGCAGAACAAGATTAACACAAGTTAAAACACGGTAAGACAAACAGCTAATCAAAACAGCCACAGCAGGCAGGCAGTTACAGGTGCTAGTTTAGGAGCAGTTACAGGTGTTAGTTTAAGAGCAGTTACAGGTGTTAGTTTAAGAGAAGTTACAGGTGCTAGTTTAGTAACAGTTACAGGTGTTAGTTTAGTAACAGTTACAGGTGCTAGTTTAAGATCAGTTACAGGTGCTAGTTTAGTAACAGTTACGGGTGCTAGTTTAGTAACAGTTACAGGTGCTAGTTTAGGAGCAGTTACAGGTGTTAGTTTAAGAGCAGTTACAGGTGTTAGTTTAAGAGAAGTTACAGGTGCTAGTTTAGTAACAGTTACAGGTGTTAGTTTAGTAACAGTTACAGGTGCTAGTTTAAGATCAGTTACAGGTGCTAGTTTAGTAACAGTTACAGGTGCTAGTTTAGTAACAGTTACAGGTGCTAGTTTAATAACAGTTACAGGTGTTAGTTTAGTAACAGTTACAGGTGCTAGTTTAGTAACAGTTACAGGTGCTAGTTTAGTAACAGTTACATGTGCTAGTTTAGGAGCAGTTACAGGTGCTAGTTTAGTAACAGTTACAGGTGCTAGTTTAGTAACAGTTACAGGTGCTAGTTTAGTAACAGTTACAGGTGCTAGTTTAGTAACAGTTACAGGTGCTAGTTTAGTAACAGTTACAGGTGCTAGTTTAGTAGCAGTTACAGGTGCTAGTTTAGTAACAGTTACAGGTGCTAGTTTAGTAACAGTTACAGGTGCTAGTTTAGTAACAGTTACAGGTGCTAGTTTAGGAGCAGTTACAGGTGCTAGTTTAGTAACAGTTACAGGTGCTAGTTTAGTAACAGTTACAGGTGCTAGTTTAAGAGCAGTTACAGGTGCTAGTTTAGTAGCAGTTACAGGTGCTAGTTTAGTAACAGTTACAGGTGCTAGTTTAGTAACAGTTACAGGTGCTAGTTTAGTAACAGTTACAGGTGCTAGTTTAGTAACAGTTACAGGTGCTAGTTTAGTAACAGTTACAGGTGTTAGTTTAGTAACAGTTACAGGTGCTAGTTTAGTAACAGTTACAGGTGCTAGTTTAGTAACAGTTACAGGTGCTAGTTTAGTAACAGTTACAGGTGCTAGTTTAGTAACAGTTACAGGTGCTAGTTTAGTAACAGTTACAGGTGCTAGTTTAGTAACAGTTACAGGTGTTAGTTTAGTAACAGTTACAGGTGCTAGTTTAGTAACAGTTACAGGTGCTAGTTTAGTAACAGTTACAGGTGCTAGTTTAGTAACCGTTACAGGTGCTAGTTTAGTAACAGTTACAGGTGCTAGTTTAGTAACAGTTACAGGTGCTAGTTTAGGAGCAGTTACAGGTGCTAGTTTAGTAACAGTTACAGGTGCTAGTTTAGTAACAGTTACAGGTGCTAGTTTAGTAACAGTTACAGGTGCTAGTTTAGTAACAGTTACAGGTGCTAGTTTAGTAACAGTTACAGGTGCTAGTTTAGTAACAGATACAGGTGCTAGTTTAGTAACAGTTACAGGTGCTAGTTTAGTAACAGTTACAGGTGCTAGTTTAGTAACAGTTACAGGTGCTAGTTTAGTAACAGTTACAGGTGCTAGTTTATTAACAGTTACAGGTGCTAGTTTAGTAACAGTTACAGGTGCTAGTTTAGTAACAGTTACAGGTGCTAGTTTAGTAACAGTTACAGGTGCTAGTTTAGTAACAGTTACAGGTGCTAGTTTAGGAGCAGTTACAGGTGCTAGTTTAGTAACAGTTACAGGTGCTAGTTTAGTAACAGTTACAGGTGCTAGTTTAGTAACAGTTACAGGTGCTAGTTTAGTAACAGTTACAGGTGCTAGTTTAGTAACAGTTACAGGTGCTAGTTTAGTAACATTTACAGGTGCTAGTTTAGTAACAGTTACAGGTGCTAGTTTAGTAACAGTTACAGGTGCTAGTTTAAGAGCAGTTACAGGTGTTAGTTTAGTAACAGTTACAGGTGCTAGTTTAGTAACAGTTACAGGTGCTAGTTTAGTAACAGTTACAGGTGCTAGCTTAGTAACAGTTACAGGTGCTAGTTTAGGAGCAGTTACAGGTGCTAGTTTAGTAACAGTTGCAGGTGCTAGTTTAGTAACAGTTACAGGTGCTAGTTTAGTAACAGTTACAGGTGCTAGTTTAGTAACAGTTACAGGTGCTAGTTTAGTAACAGTTACAGGTGCTAGTTTAGTAACAGTTACAGGTGCTAGTTTAGTAACAGTTACAGGTGCTAGTTTAGTAACAGTTACAGGTGCTAGTTTAATAACAGTTACAGGTGCTAGTTTAGTAACAGTTACAGGTGCTAGTTTAGTAACAGTTACAGGTGCTAGTTTAAGAGCAGTTACAGGTGTTAGTTTAGTAACAGTTACAGGTGCTAGTTTAGTAACAGTTACAGGTGCTAGTTTAGTAACAGTTACAGGTGCTAGCTTAGTAACAGTTACAGGTGCTAGTTTAGGAGCAGTTACAGGTGCTAGTTTAGTAACAGTTGCAGGTGCTAGTTTAGTAACAGTTACAGGTGCTAGTTTAGTAACAGTTACAGGTGCTAGTTTAGTAACAGTTACAGGTGTTAGTTTAGTAACAGTTACAGGTGCTAGTTTAGTAACAGTTACAGGTGCTAGTTTAGTAACAGTTACAGGTGCTAGTTTAGTAACAGTTACAGGTGCTAGTTTAGTAACAGTTACAGGTGTTAGTTTAGTAGCAGTTACAGGTGCTAGTTTAGTAACAGTTACAGGTGCTAGTTTAGTAACAGTTACAGGTGCTAGTTTAGTAACAGTTACAGGTGCTAGTTTAGTAACAGTTACAGGTGCTAGATTAGGAGCAGTTACAGGTGCTAGTTTAGTAACAGTTACAGGTAAGTAAGTAAGTAAGTAAGTAAGTAAGTAAGTAAGTAAGTAAGTAAGTAAGTAAGTAAGTAAGTAAGTAAGTAAGTAAGTAAGTAAGTAAGTAAGTAAGTAAGTAAGTAAGTAAGTAAGTAAGTAAGTAAGTATTTATAAAGCACCTTTCATACATGTCATGTAGCTCAAAGTGCTGTACACAAACATAGGCATATATAACGATAAAAGCAATAAAGTCACAGTGATCAGTTAAGATCAATGTTTAAAAAAAAATATATATATAATAATAATAATAATAATAATAATAATAATAATAATAATAATAATAATAATAATAATAATAATAATAATAATAATAATAATAATAATAATAATAATAATAATAATAATAATAATAATAATAATAATAATAATAATAATAATAATAATAATAATAATAATAATAATAATAATAATAATAATAATAATAATAATAATAATAACGTAAAAATGAAAATAACGTAAAAATAAAAACATGAAAACAGTCATTTGCTTACCAGTTTGGGAGAACAGGTCCGCACAAACATGTCCGCTCAGTAGCAACCGGAAGTAGGAAATGCACTAAACCAATGCACTTGTACGGTAGGTAGCAATGTTAGCTCTTATAACGCTAGTGTAGTTACGTTTTTATTAGTGGTCAGAGTTGGGTCCATAGGACTTATCCAAGCCCCATGGATCCATCAGTGGCCGCGTATTGTGTGCGTATGTACCCGTTCCCTCATGTGGTCAGTGGTCAGAGTTGGGTCCATAGGACTTATCCAAGCCCCATGGATCCATCAGTGGCCGCGTATTGTGTGCGTATGTACCCGTTCCCTCATCTAAAGAGTTGGGTCCATAAGACTTATCCAAGCCTTACGGATCCATCAGTGGTCGTGTATTGTGTGCGTATGTACCCGTTCCTTCATCTAAAAAGTTGGGTCCACAAGGCTTATCCTAGCCTCATGGATCCATCAGGTTTTTCCAAGCCATAACTATTTGTAAGCTAGACTGTATAGGTACGTTTTTAATTTTCCTTTAAAAATGTGTATGGAGCTGGCGTTTCTGATGTGTGTTGGTAGTGTGTTCCATAGTTTTGGGGCATAGTTGGCAAATGCCATACTTCCTATCCTCTTTTGGTTTCTGGGCGTGTCTAGTAAACCTGTAGTGGATGACCGTAGCGTTCTTGAGGGCAGATAACTAACTAGGGAATTTGCTATGTATTTTGGGCCTTGCTCATTAAGAGCTTTATATGTTAGGAAAAGGACCTTAAAATCAATTCTATGAGTTATTGGAAGCCAGTGCAGAGTGGCTAGGACTGGAGTGATATGTTCTCTTCTCCTTGTATGAGTTAGTAATCGAGCTGCAGAGTTTTGGATAAGCTGAAGCTTCCCAATGGTTGCTTTGGGAAGACCAGTGAACAGTGCATTACAATAGTCAAGCCGACTTGATACAAAAGCATGAATCAGTGTCTCTGCATCCTTTTTATTTACGAAAGGTCTTACTTTCGCTATGTTTCTTAGGTGGAAGAATGACGTTTTCATGGCCTTATTTATATGAGACTTAAAGGTCAGGTCTGAGTCCAAGATGACACCTAGGCTTGTAACCTCAGTCTTTACATAGGATGACAGACTCCCCAGGTTTTCACACAGCACTTCCCTTTTCGCTTTTGGGCCGATCAATAGGATTTCGGTCTTGCTTTCGTTTAATTTTAGGAAGTTATTGTTCATCCACTTGTTTATTGCTAACAGACAATTTGTAATGGACTGTATGGCTGTAGTGTTATTTGGTTCTGCGGAGATATATAGTTGTGTATCATCAGCATAACTATGGAAGCATACATTGTGGTCTCGAATGTTGTCCCCGAGGGGCAGCATATATAGTGAGAAGAGTAATGGACCAAGGCAGCTTCCTTGTGCAACTCCAAAGCTGCTGTCATGTTCCTCGGATACATTGTCTCCAAGCTTAACATAGAACCTTCTCCCCTTAATGTATGTTATGAGCCAATTTAGTACATGATCGGAAAAGCCAACCAGTCTTTCAAGACGACTGATCAAGATATTATGGTCAATCGTATCGAACGCTGCACTAAGGTCCAATAGGACAAGAATTGAGACTTTGCCAGCATCGGAGTTTAGCCTGAGGTCGCTAACTATTTTAGTAAGGGCAGTTTCAGTGCTGTGATTTGTTCTGAAACCTGATTGTAATTCCTCCATGATGTTATTATCTTTGAGAAAGGAGTTTATTTGTACTGAGACTATCTTTTCTAATATCTTGCTGATAAATGGAAGGTTCGATATTGGCCTATAGCTTTTTAGTTCGTTTACATCTAAGTTTGTTTTCTTTAGTAGTGGTTTTACTACAGCCGTTTTAAATGCATCTGGAAAAGTGCCTGTTTGAAGCGACATATTTATGATTTCAAGGACATGATTTGAGACACTATCGAACACCCGCTTGAGAAATGCTGTTGGTATAGGATCGAGGCAGGAGGTGGCGGAATTACACTCAGAGACAATCTTACAGAGGTCAGGTAATGTAATACATGTGAATTCCCCCATAGTTATCTCAGGTGGGTTTCCACTCACAGCCAGATCTATATCAGAGGCAATGCTTGCTCTAATCAATGATATTTTTTCATTAAAGAAAACTGCGAACTCTTCACATTTTGTGGCTGATTGCTGCGGTATATGGGGGGGTGGCATGTTAATCAGCCGGTCGATGGTGGAAAAAAGTACCCTGGAGTTACCCATATTTTCTGAGATCATTTTGGAAAATTATTCCTTTCTCGCAAGTTGTATTGCCTTATTGTATGCGCCCATGGCGTCTTTGTATAAATTAAAGTGAGCTGTGAGTTTGAATTTCCTCCATTTTCGCTCGGCTATCCTACATTTTCTCTTGTTATCTTTAACATTGGTTTTATTTAACCATGGAGAGATTCTATCAGTTTTTACCTTTTTAACCTTCAGAGGGGCAACAGTATCTAACACTGTTGACAAGGTGCTGTGGAAGTTTTGCACTTTCTGATTTAAGGATGATTCACTGCATTGGTCATATGATTTCATCATACTAGAGAATTTTGCTTCAGCTCTAGCGTCCAGAAGCCTTCTGTGAACTAGGAATTCGCTTCTGGTCTTATGTAATATTAGGCTTGTACCATAGAACACACAATAATGGTCAGAAATTGGAATTTGTTTTACTGATACATTCTCAATGTTTAGCCCTGTTGTTATTAGTAGGTCCAGAGTGTTGCCATGTTGGTGGGTGGCCTCGTGAACATGTTGCATCAGTCCAAAACTGTCCAGTAGGTTCAGAAACTCGCAACCCCTGGGGTCATCCTTTTTGTTGATATGAATGTTTAGATCTACATTAAGAATGATTCTATCATACCTGGTAATGCAGATCGATATGAGTTCTGAAAATTCCTGTATGAAGAGTGGCGAGTACCTTGGTGGTCGATACAATGTCACACATACTACTGGCATTTCTGTTTTCAATACAATAGCAAGGTATTCAAATGATAAAAATGTTCCCAGGTCAATATCACTGCACACAAATTGAGTGGAGATGATTGCTGCTATTCTGCCTCCCCTCCCACTCTGTCTGTTTGATTGATAGAATTTAAAATTGGAAGGGCAGGTCTCAATCAGTGTTGCTACACCAGTGATGTTGTCTAGCCATGTCTCTACTAAAAACATACAATGTACACCATGTTTTACTATGAGTTCATTTATCAGAAATGATTTTTGTTTCAGCGCTCTAACGTTGAACAGTGCTAGTTTTAGCTGTACGGGTTCTGTAGTGGGGCGTGAGATAGTCTGTGGTTGAACACTGATATTGATACGGTTCGATTTACATATGGGACGTGATAATGAGTAATTGATTAGTCTTCTGGTGATCAGAATCGGGATGACACTCAACGTGTTTCTTTGTAGCTTAGGCTGCTTCTGTATATAGTCTACAGAGCTAGATATGGTTGGTTGTCAGGCCAGTGATGCTACACATTGTATGACGTTATGTATTAGCACATTTACCCCCGATATGTTTGGATGGATGCCATCGGGTCTGTAATGGTCTTTCCTGGACCAGAGCAGATCAAAGTTATTTATATAGCAAAGTCCTATAGTAGTACAGTAGGTTTGTAGCCACTGGTGCAACCAGAACAGACGGCTAAATCGCTCAGATCCACGACCTATGGATGGAATGGGGCCAGACACAATGCATATTTTACCCAGGCTTTCAATAGTGAGTATTAGTGATTCAAAGTCAGATTGGAGTTTAGCGGATTGTCTAGCCATTACGTCATTTGCTCCGATATGAATGATAACGGTGTGGGCGGACGGATATCTGTCGATGATTTCGGGAGTACACTCTAGTAAGTCAGTCACTTTTAAACCGGAAAAACAATATGTAATGCCGTGTGGTATTTGCAAAAACCTGGTGATGGAATCTCCGATGAGTAGGATCTTTGGCTGTTCATGGATGCATTCCCCCTCGTAGATGGCCAGGTTTCTATGGTGAAAAGCTGCAGGAGTAGCGTCTGCATTGCTGGCGGATGTAGCCGGTTGGTCGGGCAGCAGCGCCGTGTGGAGGGGCTCGTTCACAGCGGCATTTCTATCGATAACACTCGCCGTTTGAATGATCGTACTGGCATGGGCTGCAGAGCACCGCAGGCGAGGACGTTTAAACTTTGGGGAGTCGGACCCATCGCGTGAGTCTGGGGAATTTGGCGATGCGAGAGCAAACAGGGCAGAGCGCTTTCTGCTCCGGGTTGCAGCTATATTTCCATGGTTGAGTCGTGAGCTGGAGAGGGCCGCCATCCTGGCAGCTTCGCTTGGAGCCTGGCTAGTAGCTAGGTTAGTAGCTAGCATCGATAGTCTTTGAGCAAAGCTACAGTACTAGCAGGAGACGGAAACGAGGGAGAGCCTAGGAGGCTGGGATCATTACAAAGAGGATTGAATCGGTTTGATAGTTGAGGTGAATCAACGGGATCATATAGAGGAAGGGAGAGCTTCCTTCGGCCCCTCACCACTGTCGCCCAGGAGGGACTACTGGTAAATCCTGCGTCCGCTTGTTCCATGCTAGCCAGCCTGGACATGAGCTCCGTTTGACGCTTGAGAAGATCCATTACTAGTATCTCGATGGATTTCAGTTCCGTTCGCATTTCTGCGACATCTGACGTTGGAGCCATTTCCTCTGGGGAGTTTAGCACTGTGAGTACTGTAGCGTGTAGCTGTAGCTATGGCAACAACAAGCTCCGATAGCTTAGGTCACGTCCAGTAAAAAGTCACATAAAACCAATAAATCCAACAGCATAAACGATAAGAGCAAAAGTCACTGTGATCAGTTAAGATCACTGGTTAAAAAATTGTAGAAAGAAAGAAAACAAAAACGTAGAAAGAAAACAGTCTAAAGTTTGAAAGTTTGGGAGGTCCGCAAAAACACGTCCGTTCAGCAGCAACCGGAAGTGTAGTGGATCCAACCAACTAACACTCAATGTGGCATAATTGCGAAATGTTTAGTCCCTTGTTTGAGGTGTTAGTTTAGGAGCAGTTACAGGTGCTAGTTTAGTAACAGTTACAGGTGCTAGTTTAGTAACAGTTACAGGTGCTAGTTTAGTAACAGTTACATGTGCTAGTTTAGTAACAGTTACAGGTGCTAGTTTAGTAACAGTTACAGGTGCTAGTTTAGTAACAGTTACAGGTGCTAGTTTAGTAACAGTTACAGGTGCTAGTTTAGTAACAGTTACAGGTGCTAGTTTAGTAGCAGTTACAGGTGCTAGTTTAGTAACAGTTACAGGTGCTAGTTTAGTAACAGTTACAGGTGCTAGTTTAGGAGCAGTTTCAGGTGCTAGTTTAGTAACAGTTACAGGTGTTAGTTTAGTAACAGTTACATGTGCTAGTTTAGTAACAGTTACAGGTGCTAGTTTAGTAACAGTTACAGGTGCTAGTTTAGTAACAGTTACAGGTGCTAGTTTAGTAACAGTTGCAGGTGTTAGTTTAGTAACAGTTACAGGTGCTAGTTTAGTAACAGTTACAGGTGCTAGTTTAGTAACAGTTACAGGTGCTAGTTTAGTAACAGTTACATGTGCTAGTTTAGTAACAGTTACAGGTGCTAGTTTAGTAGCAGTTACAGGTGCTAGTTTAGTAACAGTTACAGGTGCTAGTTTAGTAACAGTTACAGGTGCTAGTTTAGTAACAGTTACAGGTGCTAGTTTAGTAACAGTTACAGGTGCTAGTTTAGTAACAGTTACAGGTGCTAGTTTAGTAACAGTTACAGGTGCTAGTTTAAGAGCAGTTACAGGTGCTAGTTTAGTAACAGTTACAGGTGCTAGTTTAAGAGCAGTTACAGGTGCTAGTTTAGTAACAGTTACAGGTGCTAGTTTAAGAGCAGTTACAGGTGCTAGTTTAGTAACAGTTACAGGTGCTAGTTTAGTAGCAGTTACAGGTGCTAGTTTAGTAACAGTTACAGGTGCTAGTTTAGTAACAGTTACAGGTGCTAGTTTAGTAACAGTTACAGGTGCTAGTTTAGTAACAGTTACAGGTGCTAGTTTAGTAACAGTTACAGGTGCTAGTTTAGTAACAGTTACAGGTGCTAGTTTAGTAACAGTTACAGGTGCTAGTTTAGTAACAGTTACAGGTGCTAGTTTAGTAACAGTTACAGGTGCTAGTTTAAGAGCAGTTACAGGTACTAGTTTAGTAACAGTTACAGGTGCTAGTTTAAGAGCAGTTACAGGTGCTAGTTTAGTAACAGTTACAGGTGCTAGTTTAGTAACAGTTACAGGTGCTAGTTTAGTAACAGTTACAGGTGCTAGTTTAGTAACAGTTACAGGTGCTAGTTTAGTAGCAGTTACAGGTGCTAGTTTAGTAACAGTTACAGGTGCTAGTTTAGTAACAGTTACAGGTGCTAGTTTAGTAACAGTTACAGGTGCTAGTTTAGTAACAGTTATAGGTGCTAGTTTAGTAACAGTTACAGGTGCTAGTTTAGTAACAGTTACAGGTGCTAGTTTAGTAACAGTTACAGGTGCTAGTTTAGTAACAGTTACAGGTGCTAGTTTAGTAACAGTTACAGGTGTCACGGCAGGCAGTTACAGGTGCTAGTTTAGGATCAGTTACAGGTGTTAGTTTAGTAACAGTTACAGGTGCTAGTTTAGTAACAGTTACAGGTGCTAGTTTAGTAACAGTTACAGGTGCTAGTTTAGTAACAGTTACAGGTGCTAGTTTAGTAACAGTTACAGGTGCTAGTTTAGTAACAGTTACAGGTGTTAGTTTAGTAACAGTTACAGGTGCTAGTTTAGTAACAGTTACAGGTGCTAGTTTAGTAACAATTACAGGTGTCACGGCAGGCAGTTACAGGTGCTAGTTTAGGATCAGTTACAGGTGTCACAGCAGGTACTGTAGATACAGGTGCTAGTTTAGGAGCAGTTACAGGTGCTAGTTGAGGAGCAGTTACAGGCGTCAGTATAAATGTCCATGATAGTTTCCTTGAAAGCTGATTTGGAGATGAAATTGTTTGGTTTTAGACTTTTTTGTAAGTTGTTCCAGTCGGTGGGCACGGCAGACTGAAATGCTGATTGACCAATTACAGAGTGTGTTCTGGGGATTTCCAGCAGGATGGGATTGTAGAACGGGTGTTGACAGAATGTCAACACAACCACTCAGGTAGGGGGGTGACAGACAGGTAGGGGGGTGACAGACCATGGAGTTTTATAGATTAACATAAACCAGTGTATTTCACGACGGGTAAGGATGGCCAGTTTATAGAGGAATATAAAGTTATAGAGGAATTCAACTCTCAAATCATGCCATTTGGCTGAATGTGAATATTATAATAATGAAGACAAATTGGGCGAACTATCCCTTTAACAGAAATAAGGATATGAAAGTATTTGCGTGGTACATTCTTTTCAGTGAGTCTTCACCTTTGTGTTTACTATGCACTGTTCTTTTATTTCTCGTTAGTGTGCCACAATATACCAGAAACAGACACTGAATATGTTCTTGATAACTTGATACCTGGGGCCGTCTATAACATCAGTCTGGCCGGGGCCACAGCTGTGGGATCAGGACCCAAGTTCATCTCCATCATCAGTATCGAGGAGGAGCCTGCGAATGGTGACAACATGATCTGCATTGTTTTACACTCTGATTCTACTTTTTTTAATGATTCTTTCTTTGAACATGTATGATCTTTTTTAGATATGTTTTCCAATTTGAAGACGTTCACACGTTTCTTTCATGTCACGGTGTTTCCTCATGAAGTGACTCATTTAGAGCGTCCACTCCTTCTGTTCCAGCCAACTTAGTCTGGATGAGTCTCGCCTTGCTGCTCGTCTCCTTCCCGACATCGATAATGTGCAGCGTTATCATCAAGAGGTGAGCGCATTCTTTGTGCAAAATGATGATTGCTTCACTTCAAATTGCTGTTGTTGCTTTTTGAGGAAAGGCCCAGTTTGAAAGGTTCAAATGCTACTTGTTTGGAGAGACCTAGGTAACCATAAGATGTTACAGAATACCAGGTTCAAGTTTTACACGAGTGACATAATTCTGTTGTTTTGTCTGCAGCAAAGATGAGCCTGAGTGGGGGTGTTGGACATAATGTACTAATAATAATAATATCTTAAATTTATATAGCGCCTTTCAGGAGACCCAAGGCGCTTAACAGCTAAAGGAGGGGAACAGGGAACAATGTAACAACAAAATAATAATCAAAAGGAAAGAAAGAAAGAAAGAAAGAAAGAAAGAAAGAAAGAAAGAAAGAAAGAAAGAAAGAAAGAAAGAAAGAAAGAAAGAAAGAAAGAAAGAAAGAAAGAAAGAAAGAAAGAAAGAAAGAAAGAAAGAAAGAAAACGAAAGAAAAAGGTGAAATCAGGCATATATAACACTAAGAGTATATAGGACGTACAGTCTCATGTACAGGCACTATGTTAGACAGCTCTTGGTTCCTGCCAGGACCTGTCATCATGTTTATTAATGTGCTAATAAATCAACCTTCTCTTCTTACCTCCGACACAGTCCTGAGTAGACGTGTTTTAGTTTGGTCCGCTAGCTAACTCTATTGTGTCTACGTAGGCTAACACTTAACACGTGTGTGGACAATCCACTAGATTATGTATTCCGTAACAGAAAATAATAATAATAATAGGCGTATTATATTTCTATAAATAATGCATGATTTATAAAAGGTTATCATTTAAACAAACTGTAGCTTCCTAATTCTGCATGTGGCTGTTGGCGTTAACTTACGTTTTTGACCCCTTTGACCCCTTTTGTTCTGATGTTTAGAATAAAACACAAGATCTTCCCTCCTGTGCCAACGCCCATCATTCATGACCATCCTCGACTGAGGAACCAGGTACTCCAAACCTGTGTTTCTGTATTTCATTGTATTTCATCTTAGATTCGGAATTGTGCTTTGTGTTTTCACGAGAACATTTGCTCTTTATTTCACATGCCGTGACAGATCGTATTGCATAGTCGTTATTTACTAGTAGTGGCCCCACCACTTTAAGTTAAGATCACACAGTGGTGGTGGACAATGTACACAATTCCTTTGCTTAAAGGAACACGCCAACATTATGGGAAATGCACTTACATGTATATAGGTATACTGATGCGTGGCCATTCAGTTTGCTGCATGTAGATATACTGATGCGTGACCATTCAGTTTTCTGCATGTACTGTAGATATACTGATGCATGGCCATTCGGTTTGCTGCATGTAGATACTGTATATACTGATGCATGGCCATTCGGTTTGCTGCATGTAGATACTGTATATACTGATGCATGGCCATTCAGTTTGCTGCATGTAGATACTGTATATACTGATGCATGGCCATTCAGTTTGCTGCATGTAGATACTGTATATACTGATGCATGGCCATTCGGTTTGCTGGATGTAGATACTGTATATACTGATGCATGGCCATTCGGTTTGCTGGATGTAGATACTGTATATACTGATGCATGGCCATTCAGTTTGCTGCATGTAGGTATACTGATGCGTGGCCATTCAGAATCAGAATCAGAAAGGTCTTTATTGCCAAGTATACTTTTGCTTTGGACGTTACTGGTGAGAGTTTGAGACCCCTGTTCTAGAGTGTTTGATTATGACATCATACTGTGACATCACACATGTTCTAGAATGTTCTATTATGACATCATACTGTGACATCACAAATGTTCTAGAATGTATATTATGACATCATACTGTGCCATCACAAATGTTGTAGCTTGTTTGATTATGACATCATATTGTGACTTCACAACGGTACATGTTTGAGTTCTATTTGAATCATTTAAATATGTTGACATTAAAAAAGAACAAATAAAATGATAAAAAAAACTACATAAAACAATGATACAAATTATAATAAAATATTTAAGTAAAATGTATAGAAATAAAGAAAAATAAGACAATGAAATAAAGATAATAATTCATTTAAAAGCTATTTTAAAAAGGTAAGTTTTGAGCAGTGCCAACCGAGTCTGCTGTCCTAACAGACTTGGGGTCTGTAGGGTAAGCACTTATTCCCTCCGCCCTGAATATTTATGGAGATGTATGGGCCTTTTAAGTCAGTGATACAAGTGTCTTTCAAGGATAAGTGAGCTCCTGCACTGATTATTATAGTTCAATATTCAATATTTGATCACCAAAAAAACCCAAAAAGCATAGAAAGGCCCCTCCCCGCCCAAAAAGGGCCCCCAAAAATAGCACAGGCCCAGTGCCCTTTTCAGCCTTTGAGCACCTGCCCCTCTAAAGTACTGTGCACGTCTGTTATGGTTTGTAACCGACCCCAATCGCACAACACAAGACAGGTATGATGGTTTGCCAAGAAACAGATATTTATTTAGAACAGGGAAAAAGGGCACTGTCCCTTTAAGGGAGAAAACACAAGACACTGGAATAACACAAGAGGGGAAGGTAAAGTGCCTTTAAGAGGCGGGCAGGAAAAGGGAACACTATGGGAAGGTAAAGGGAACGCCTAAGGGAAGGTTAAGGGAACGCCTTGGGAACAGAGGACTAGGGACTAGGAGAGCTAGGGATAGAGGACTAGGGACTAGGGAACATAGGGAACAGGTTCTGGGGAACAGAGGGCCAGGTTCTGGTGACAGAGGGAACAGAGGCCCGCGGAGGCGGGCTGGGGACAGGGAGGAACAGGGGACAGAGGACCGCGGAGGCGGGCTGGGGACAGGGAGGAACTGGGGACTGGTGGGAAAACATCTGGGCCGCTCTGCAGAACAGAGGAGAGGGTTAATATTCAAAGGGAAAAAACAGAGCAGATGCAGAACAGTCCAAAAAACAAAGTAACAAAGTAAATACTATCTTCGTGTGAACAAACACACAGTGGGAGATGGAATGTCCAAAATAATATCCAAGTGAGAACTAAAGGAGGCAATACGCTGGGTGAGTGACATCACAATCAAAACTCACCCAGGCGTATGCGTAATGGTACAGGAACAGCAGCGGGAACGAGGGCAAGGGGCATTACGCTGAGTGAGTGACATCACAATCAAAACTCACCCAGGCGTATGCGTAAAGGTACAGGGGCAGCAGCGGGAACGGGGGCAAGGGCACTACGCTGAGTGAGTGACATCACAATCAAAACTCACCCAGGCGTATGCGTAAAGGTACAGGGACAGCAGCGGGAACGGGGGCAAGGGCACTACGCTGAGTGAGTGACATCACAATCAAAACTCACCCAGGCGTATGCGTAAAGGTACAGGGACAGCAGCGGGAACGGGGGCAAGGGCACTACGCTGAGTGAGTGACATCACAATCAAAACTCACCCAGGCGTATGCGTAAAGGTACAGGGACAGCAGCGGGAACGGGGGCAAGGGCACTACGCTGAGTGAGTGACATCACAATCAAAACTCACCCAGGCGTATGCGTAAAGGTACAGGGACAGCAGCGGGAACGGGGGCAAGGGCACTACGCTGGGTGAGTGACATCACAATCAAAACTCACCCAGGCGTATGCGTAATGGTACAGGGACAGCAGCGGGGCGAGGGCATCGCCACCGGGTGGCTGGCTGTCCGAGCCGAGGAACAGAGTGCTGGAACAGTGGCGGTGGCGAGGATGTCGTCCACCGGGTAGCCGCTGTCGGAGCCGAGGAACAGGGTGCTGGAACAGCGGCGGTGGCGAGGATGTCGTCCACCGGGTAGCCGCTGTCGGAGCCGAGGAACAGGGTGCTGGAACAGCGGCGGTGGCGAGGATGTCGTCCACCGGGTAGCCGCTGTCGGAGCCGAGGAACAGAGTGCGCGCCACACCTTGGTGTGCGCGTCGGAACAGTGGCGGTGGCGAGGGCGTCGTCCACCGGGTAGCCGCTGTCGGAGCCGAGGAACAGAGTGCGCGCCACACCTTGGTGTGCGCGTCGGAACAGTGGCGGTGGCGAGGGCGTCGTCCACCGGGTAGCCGCTGTCGGAGCCGAGGAACAGAGTGGCGCGCCACACCTTGGTGTGCGCGTCGGAACAGAGAGACGCATCGGGGTGCGTCTGCGAGGAGGAGTGTGCCAAGCAGGAAGGTCTGGAAGATGCGCGTCGGCGCGCTGAGGTCTGGAGAGCGTGCCAAGCTCGAAGGTCTGGAAGATGCGCGTCTGTGCGCTGGTACGGAGGAGCGTGCCAAGCTCGAAGGTCTGGAAGATGCGCGTCTGTGCGCTGGTACGGAGGAGCGTGCCAAGCTCGAAGGTCTGGAAGATGCGCGTCTGTGCGCTGGTACGGAGGAGCGTGCCAAGCTCGAAGGTCTGAAGTGGAACACTGGAATACCTCCCGTAGAGGATTAGAGAGCGCAGTACAGTGTCTCCCTCCAGGCAAACGGCGGCAGGTGGCGAAGGCTTGAGCGCATCTGGCGCGCTGGTCTGGAGTGGAACACTGGAATACCTCCCGTAGAGAATTAGAGAGCGCAGTACAATGTCTCCCTCCAGGCAAACGGCGACAGGTGGCCAAGCCCTTGAAGATGCGCGTTGCGCGCTGGTGACTGGAGAGCGTGCCAAGCCCGAGGGTCCGGGAGATGCGCGTTGGTCTAGATGTGCGTCAGGACGAACAGCTGCGCTGGGGTCTGCAGTGGAACGCTGGGGTGCCTCCCGTGGAAGTTACAGGGAGCGCAGAACAGTCTCCTCCACAGGCTACGGCGACAGCAGACGAAGGCTGGAGCAAACATCTCAAGGCTGGAGAGATCCATCTTACAGCATTGGTAGACCAGAGGATCTCCCGAAAAAGTCTAGATGTTAGAGAATATGACTCAGCATGAATACAACACGACCCCACGCCAAAACGAGGGGAAGCGCCCTGGTATTTAAAGCCCACAGGGGGACTAATTAGCCTGCCATCACAGGTGCGAGAGATAATAGAATATCAAACAGGTGTGGCCACTAAGGGTAAGGAACGAGAGGGTGGGGGCTAGAGAGAGTGAGTAGGGAATTCCTAACAGTAGGCTTAAAGAAGACAGAGAAAAGGTAGTGAGCAGCGGGCAAAACCTCACAGTACCCCCCCCTCAACGGGAGCCACCCGGCGACCCAAAACAAATACAGACAGAGTGGCAGGGGGCAAAACAAGAGGTACTGGCCAAGCCAGCAGGGGAAGCCACCACAAGAGTGGGGCTAGCAAAAGAAACAGGGTCGCCGAGGGGTAACTAGGGTAGCAGAGGGGCAACTGGTCTAGAGGAACTGGGTCTAGAGAACTAGTCTAGCGAACTGGGCAAGAGAACTGGTCTAGAGAACTGGTTTAGGGAACTGGTCTAGAGAACTGGTCTAGAGGAACTGGTCTAGAGGAACTGGGTCTAGAGAACTGGTCTAGAGCAACTGGTCTAGAGGAACTGAGGGGCAAGCAGGGTAGCTAAGGGGTAACCATGGAAGCACCGGGAAAGGGCTAGCAGAGGGAAGGTTAGCTGCCAGGGCACTGATAGCTACAGGGCCTATGCTAGCTGTACTGCTACATCAACATAGAGGCTGCGCAAGCTGCCGGAGCCAGGCTAGCAGAGGGAAAGGGTAGCTGCCAGGGCACTGATAGCTACAGGGCCTATGCTAGCTGTACTGCTACATCAACATAGAGGCTGCGCTAGCTGCCGGAGCTAGGCTGGCAGACAGGGCTGGACCAGCATGAGAGCACAAGCTAGCTGGAAGGACAGTCCTAGCTGTGTGAGAAAAACTAACCTTGCTAGCTGAAAGGGCAGTCCTAGCAGTGGGATAAACTACACAAAAAAAGTGGAGGCCATGCAGAGGGACCGGGTTAGCTGCTTGGGCCTGGCTAGCTACAGGGCCTATGCCAGCTGCAAGGCTGCATTAACATAGAGGCTGTGCTAACAGCCGGGGCCAAGCTAGCAGACCGGGGCCATGCAGAGGGAAACTGGGTTAGCCGCCAGGGCATGGCTAGCTACAGGGCCTATGCCAGCAGCAAGGGCTGCATAAACATAGAGGCTGTGCTAGCAGCCGGGGCTAAGCTAGCAGACAGGGGCTCTGCTGAGGGACTGGGTTAGCTGCCAGGGCATGGCTAGCTACAGGGGGGTCAAACAGGGCAAAACAGGGGAGCTAGAGGGAACAAGAAAAAAAAAAGGCAAACTCAACATACACCGTCTGTGCTGGCTGGGGTCGTCGATTTGGTGGGGTCGTACTGTTATGGTTTGTAACCGACCCCAATCGCACAACACAAGACAGGTATGATGGTTTGCCAAGAAACAGATATTTATTTAGAACAGGGAAAAAGGGCACTGTCCCTTTAAGGGAGAAAACACAAGACACTGGAATAACACAAGAGGGGAAGGTAAAGTGCCTTTAAGAGGCGGGCAGGAAAAGGGAACACTATGGGAAGGTAAAGGGAACGCCTAAGGGAAGGTTAAGGGAACGCCTTGGGAACAGAGGACTAGGGACTAGGAGAGCTAGGGATAGAGGACTAGGGACTAGGGAACATAGGGAACAGGTTCTGGGGAACAGAGGGCCAGGTTCTGGTGACAGAGGGAACAGAGGCCCGCGGAGGCGGGCTGGGGACAGGGAGGAACAGGGGACAGAGGACCGCGGAGGCGGGCTGGGGACAGGGAGGAACTGGGGACTGGTGGGAAAACATCTGGGCCGCTCTGCAGAACAGAGGAGAGGGTTAATATTCAAAGGGAAAAAACAGAGCAGATGCAGAACAGTCCAAAAAACAAAGTAACAAAGTAAATACTATCTTCGTGTGAACAAACACACAGTGGGAGATGGAATGTCCAAAATAATATCCAAGTGAGAACTAAAGGAGGCAATACGCTGGGTGAGTGACATCACAATCAAAACTCACCCAGGCGTATGCGTAATGGTACAGGAACAGCAGCGGGAACGAGGGCAAGGGGCATTACGCTGAGTGAGTGACATCACAATCAAAACTCACCCAGGCGTATGCGTAAAGGTACAGGGGCAGCAGCGGGAACGGGGGCAAGGGCACTACGCTGAGTGAGTGACATCACAATCAAAACTCACCCAGGCGTATGCGTAAAGGTACAGGGACAGCAGCGGGAACGGGGGCAAGGGCACTACGCTGAGTGAGTGACATCACAATCAAAACTCACCCAGGCGTATGCGTAAAGGTACAGGGACAGCAGCGGGAACGGGGGCAAGGGCACTACGCTGAGTGAGTGACATCACAATCAAAACTCACCCAGGCGTATGCGTAAAGGTACAGGGACAGTAGCGGGAACGGGGGCAAGGGCACTACGCTGAGTGAGTGACATCACAATCAAAACTCACCCAGGCGTATGCGTAAAGGTACAGGGACAGCAGCGGGAACGGGGGCAAGGGCACTACGCTGGGTGAGTGACATCACAATCAAAACTCACCCAGGCGTATGCGTAATGGTACAGGGACAGCAGCGGGGCGAGGGCATCGCCACCGGGTGGCTGGCTGTCCGAGCCGAGGAACAGAGTGCTGGAACAGTGGCGGTGGCGAGGATGTCGTCCACCGGGTAGCCGCTGTCGGAGCCGAGGAACAGGGTGCTGGAACAGCGGCGGTGGCGAGGATGTCGTCCACCGGGTAGCCGCTGTCGGAGCCGAGGAACAGGGTGCTGGAACAGCGGCGGTGGCGAGGATGTCGTCCACCGGGTAGCCGCTGTCGGAGCCGAGGAACAGAGTGCGCGCCACACCTTGGTGTGCGCGTCGGAACAGTGGCGGTGGCGAGGGCGTCGTCCACCGGGTAGCCGCTGTCGGAGCCGAGGAACAGAGTGCGCGCCACACCTTGGTGTGCGCGTCGGAACAGTGGCGGTGGCGAGGGCGTCGTCCACCGGGTAGCCGCTGTCGGAGCCGAGGAACAGAGTGGCGCGCCACACCTTGGTGTGCGCGTCGGAACAGAGAGACGCATCGGGGTGCGTCTGCGAGGAGGAGTGTGCCAAGCAGGAAGGTCTGGAAGATGCGCGTCGGCGCGCTGAGGTCTGGAGAGCGTGCCAAGCTCGAAGGTCTGGAAGATGCGCGTCTGTGCGCTGGTACGGAGGAGCGTGCCAAGCTCGAAGGTCTGGAAGATGCGCGTCTGTGCGCTGGTACGGAGGAGCGTGCCAAGCTCGAAGGTCTGGAAGATGCGCGTCTGTGCGCTGGTACGGAGGAGCGTGCCAAGCTCGAAGGTCTGAAGTGGAACACTGGAATACCTCCCGTAGAGGATTAGAGAGCGCAGTACAGTGTCTCCCTCCAGGCAAACGGCGGCAGGTGGCGAAGGCTTGAGCGCATCTGGCGCGCTGGTCTGGAGTGGAACACTGGAATACCTCCCGTAGAGAATTAGAGAGCGCAGTACAATGTCTCCCTCCAGGCAAACGGCGACAGGTGGCCAAGCCCTTGAAGATGCGCGTTGCGCGCTGGTGACTGGAGAGCGTGCCAAGCCCGAGGGTCCGGGAGATGCGCGTTGGTCTAGATGTGCGTCAGGACGAACAGCTGCGCTGGGGTCTGCAGTGGAACGCTGGGGTGCCTCCCGTGGAAGTTACAGGGAGCGCAGAACAGTCTCCTCCACAGGCTACGGCGACAGCAGACGAAGGCTGGAGCAAACATCTCAAGGCTGGAGAGATCCATCTTACAGCATTGGTAGACCAGAGGATCTCCCGAAAAGGTCTAGATGTTAGAGAATATGACTCAGCATGAATACAACACGACCCCACGCCAAAACGAGGGGAAGCGCCCTGGTATTTAAAGCCCACAGGGGGACTAATTAGCCTGCCATCACAGGTGCGAGAGATAATAGAATATCAAACAGGTGTGGCCACTAAGGGTAAGGAACGAGAGGGTGGGGGCTAGAGAGAGTGAGTAGGGAATTCCTAACAGTAGGCTTAAAGAAGACAGAGAAAAGGTAGTGAGCAGCGGGCAAAACCTCACAACGTCCCTGCATGTAGATATACTGATGGTGACCATTCAGTTTGCTGCATGTAGATATACTGATGCGTGACCATTCAGTTTGCTGCATGTAGATATACTGATGCGTGACCATTCAGTTTGCTGCATGTAGATATACTGATGCGTGACCATTCAGTTTGCTGCATGTAGATATACTGATGCGTGACCATTCAGTTTGCTGCGTGTAGATATACTGATGGTGACCATTCAGTTTGCTGCATGTAGATATACTGATGGTGACCAGGGGCGTTTTTAGGGTTAGAAAACATTGGGGGCTTCAGCCCAGGGGGGTGGAGGGGGGGTTCACCCCCCCCCCCCCCCTTTTTTTTTTTTTTTTAAGCACAGAAATACGCAATTTTAGATTAATTAGAGATGAATACTGAATAACTAGAATCATTAGAGGTTCTCAAAGTGAGGTCCAGGTCCATGAGAGGGATATGGGCAGTCCCTAGAAAATTCAAAGTTAACAGGACCAAATCATCAGTTTCTTATTTATTTATTTATTTAGCCAGATAAAACATTGATCTGGTCCAAGAAGCCCCAACAGGAGTACAAATATACATATATACACATATATATACATATAATATATATACATATACTGTACATACATACACATATACACCAATAACAAAATAAAAACACAGTTAATTGTAGATACACAATCAGGTTTAAGCACTATAAAAATGCAGCAGGTGAGTTCACCTGTCTTCAACCAAAATGGAAGGAGAGTGAAGTACTGTACACAGAGAACATGAAAATATACAATACATTCACCAAACACTACACAAGACAACCAATGATGCAGACTGATGAAAATATACATTTTCTCCCATTTTCCCAAATCAGTCAACATGGAGAATCACAACAAAAGATTATCTTGCCAGGTCCAGCTAGGCAAAGAGATAATGTCTAGTATTTTCTGTTTAAATTTTTTCAAAAAAAAAATTGTGTTACTGTAATTTTAACCTGTACTGGATACAGTATTTTATGTTTGTCTGATATTTGCTGAGCTTACAGTGTTATGCACATAGTAGCATGAAAACTGGGACATGTATTGTTGTGATTCTCCATGTTGAAATGTTGACTGATTTGGTTATATGGAGAGAAAATGTTATTTTTTTCATCAGTCTGCATCATTGATTTGGGTATATGTAGATAAATAAATTATATTTTCATCAGTCTACAGCATTGGTCTTGTGTAGTGTTTGGTGAATTTATTGTATATTTGCACATTATCTGCGTACTTCACTTACAGTACTCTAATCACTGAGAAGTAGAATTGCTAAATGTGTTTTAGGTTAAGCACAGCAGTGTGTGTAACTGGTTCAAACAGAATTAAGTCATTATGTAACGTGTGTTTCATATGGTAACAAAATTAGTGTATGGTTTTGACAAGTGTTTAATTTAGCAAAGGATCTGAGGTGTTCTGATAATTGTGTGTGTGGTTGTGCTAATTGTGTGTTTTGAAACACCGGGCCCCGTTTTCAAAATCATGCTTAGGCAATCGAAAAAAAAACTATTGTGTGTTTCATTATATACATATGTTTCAGTCTTCTCATTAAAAAAAGATTCGATTTTTGGGTCTTTTCCTGCCTTTGGTCCGCTTTGCATTCACATCACAAATGAACCGCAGCAGGGTTCACTTGCAAGAGTGAATGAGCTTTCACACCACCCCAAACCAACCGGACTATCCGAGGTTCGATTAAAGCTTATTATAGGACACTGGACATGGGTATGGATGGCTCCAGGTGCTGCTGCGTTAAAGTGCACATCTTCAATATCTGTACTATTTAAAAGCACAGTGCAGGACACACTCAAAGGTTATCGCACATCAGAGATGGCAGTGGACATGTATGACAGGACAAAGGCCATATGTAATGGCCTTTGGATTGAGGAACATACTACCAGCCAAAGGAGGAAGCAGAAAAGGATGGACGAGTATGTAGTTGAGTCATCTTGTGGCACAAGCTCAGACCTCAGCTCAGGAGATCAGCTGAGATAGAGACTGTTCTATCCAGTCGTCGACAGAATGCTGCAAGAGCTTGAGAGCAGGTTCTCATGAGTTGGATAACAATTTATGAGAGGCATACAGGCATGTTATCCAGCCTCAGACCAGTTTCTCTCAGTGGAATTGCTGCAACCCCTCGCCACACATTACAATATCCAACTATTGCCAGAGGAGATCACAGTTGCAAAGTGTTTCCTGGTCAGGACAAGCAGAGATGCAGTCCCTACTATCCAAAGTGTCTTTTCCCTCCTGGATGATAATAATAATAATAATAATGCATTTGATTTATAAGGCGCCTTTCAGGACACTAAAAAAAAAGTCCACAAATCGGTGAATGAAAGAATTATAGGATCAAATGAAAACTACTTACTAAAAATGTTTAAAAGTACTAAAAACCAACAAAAAATACCAAACACTAACAAACATTCAGCACAGACAATGGGGATGCTGACATAAAAAAAAAAAAAAAGTAAAAAAAAAAAAAAAAATAATAATGTAAACAATTTTTTTTTTATTTATTTTTTTTTTAGATCCGGGGATAGGAGAAAAACATCCGGGGCTAAAGCCCCGGAAGCCCAGGGCTAACGACGCCACTGATGGTGACCATTCAGTTTGCTGCATGTAGATATACTTGAAGGCGTAAACTCAGACTATCGTTCTCTGCCCACCGTGATCCCGACAGGAAATGCTGGAGGTGAAAGAGGAGGTCCAGGTGCTGACCCTCCAGCAGCCAGAACCAGGGGTCAAGAGTGTCCAGAGACCCGACTCGGGGCAGACCGCTCTCCTGCAGGACATCATGGACATTGACAGTGAAGAGGAGCTTGGGGACCAAAGGACTCTGGGGCGCTCCACCCCCCCGGAGGGAACCTGTCATGAGCCCCTGAGTCCTGGCTATAAGAGTCAGGCATTGAGGCTTTCGGGAGGCACTGGGATGACCGTAGATGATCTCGGACAGGGAGACGGTGAGGTGGCCATGCTGATGTACAGTGACAGTTCGGTCTTTGACATGAAGGCAAACTCAGCTGAAGATCTAGGGACGCCAACGCTTGGGACCTGCATGTTGCCACAGTAGATACTAGATACAGGGCCTGCATGTTGCCACAGTAGATACTAGATACAGGACCTGCATGTTGCCACAGTAGATACTAGATACAGGACCTGCATGTTGCCACAGTAGATACTAGATACAGGACCTGCATGTTGCCACAGTAGATACTAGATACAGGACCTGCATGTTGCCACAGTAGATACTAGATACAGGACCTGCATGTTGCCACAGTAGATACTAGATACAGGACCTGCATGTTGCCACAGTATATACTAGATACAGGACCTGCATGTTGCCACAGTAGTAGATACTAGATACAGGACCTGCATGTTGCCACAGTAGATACTAGATACAGGGCCTGCATGTTGCCACAGTAGTAGATACTAGATACAGGACCTGCATGTTGCCACAGTAGATACTAGATACAGGACCTGCATGTTGCCACAGTAGATACTAGATACAGGACCTGCATGTTGCCACAGTAGATACTAGATACAGGACCTGCATGTTGCCACAGTAGATACTAGATACAGGACCTGCATGTTGCCACAGTAGATACTAGATACAGGACCTGCATGTTGCCACAGTAGTAGATACTAGATACAGGACCTGCATGTTGCCACAGTAGATACTAGATACAGGACCTGCATGTTGCCACAGTAGTAGATACTAGATACAGGACCTGCATGTTGCCACAGTAGATACTAGATACAGGGCCTGCATGTTGCCACAGTAGATACTAGATACAGGACCTGCATGTTGCCACAGTAGATACTAGATACAGGACCTGCATGTTGCCACAGTAGATACTAGATACAGGACCTGCATGTTGCCACAGTAGATACTAGATACAGGACCTGCATGTTGCTACAGTAGTAGATACTAGATACAGGACCTGCATGTTGCCACAGTAGATACTAGATACAGGGCCTGCATGTTGCCACAGTAGATACTAGATACAGGGCCTGCATGTTGCCACAGTAGTAGATACTAGATACAGGACCTGCATGTTGCCACAGTAGTAGATACTAGATACAGGGCCTGCATGTTGCCACAGTAGATACTAGATACAGGGCCTGCATGTTGCCACAGTAGATACTAGATACAGGGCCTGCATGTTGCCACAGTAGTAGATACTAGATACAGGACCTGCATGTTGCCACAGTAGATACTAGATACAGGGCCTGCATGTTGCCACAGTAGTAGATACTAGATACAGGGCCTGCATGTTGCCACAGTAGATACTAGATACAGGGCCTGCATGTTGCCACAGTAGATACTAGATACAGGGCCTGCATGTTGCCACAGTAGTAGATACTAGATACAGGACCTGCATGTTGCCACAGTAGATACTAGATACAGGGCCTGCATGTTGCCACAGTAGATACTAGATACAGGGCCTGCATGTTGCCACAGTAGTAGATACTAGATACAGGACCTGCATGTTGCCACAGTAGTAGATACTAGATACAGGGCCTGCATGTTGCCACAGTAGGTACTAGATACAGGACCTGCATGTTGCCACAGTAGTAGATACTAGATACAGGGCCTGCATGTTGCCACAGTAGATACTAGATACAGGGCCTGCATGTTGCCACAGTAGATACTAGATACAGGGCCTGCATGTTGCCACAGTAGTAGATACTAGATACAGGACCTGCATGTTGCCACAGTAGATACTAGATACAGAGCCTGCATGTTGCCACAGTAGATACTAGATACAGGGCCTGCATGTTGCCACAGTAGTAGATACTAGATACAGGACCTGCATGTTGCCACAGTAGTAGATACTAGATACAGGACCTGCATGTTGCCACAGTAGATACTAGATACAGGACCTGCATGTTGCCACAGTAGTAGATACTAGATACAGGACCTGCATGTTGCCACAGTAGTAGATACTAGATACAGGGCCTGCATGTTGCCACAGTAGATACTAGATACAGGACCTGCATGTTGCCACAGTAGTAGATACTAGATACAGGACCTGCATGTTGCCACAGCAGTAGATACTAGATACAGGGCCTGCATGTTGCCACAGTAGATACTAGATACAGGGCCTGCATGTTGCCACAGTAGATACTAGATACAGGGCCTGCATGTTGCCACAGTAGATACTAGATACAGGGCCTGCATGTTGCCACAGTAGATACTAGATACAGGACCTGCATGTTGCCACAGTAGATACTAGATACAGGACCTGCATGTTGCCACAGCAGTAGATACTAGATACAGGGCCTGCATGTTGCCACAGTAGATACTAGATACAGGACCTGCATGTTGCCACAGTAGTAGATACTAGATACAGGGCCTGCATGTTGCCACAGTAGTAGATACTAGATACAGGGCCTGCATGTTGCCACAGTAGATACTAGATACAGGACCTGCATGTTGCCACAGTAGATACTAGATACAGGACCTGCATGTTGCCACAGTAGATATTAGATACAGGACCTGCATGTTGCCACAGTAGTAGATACTAGATACAGGGCCTGCATGTTGCCACAGTAGATACTAGATACAGGGCCTGCATGTTGCCACAGTAGATACTAGATACAGGACCTGCATGTTGCCACAGTAGTAGATACTAGATACAGGGCCTGCATGTTGCCACAGTAGATACTAGATACAGGGCCTGCATGTTGCCACAGTAGTAGATACTAGATACAGGACCTGCATGTTGCCACAGTAGATACTAGATACAGGACCTGCATGTTGCCACAGTAGATACTAGATACAGGACCTGCATGTTGCCACAGCAGTAGATACTAGATACAGGGCCTGCATGTTGCCACAGTAGATACTAGATACAGGACCTGCATGTTGCCACAGTAGTAGATACTAGATACAGGGCCTGCATGTTGCCACAGTAGTAGATACTAGATACAGGACCTGCATGTTGCCACAGTAGATACTAGATACAGGACCTGCATGTTGCCACAGTAGATACTAGATACAGGACCTGCATGTTGCCACAGTAGATACTAGATACAGGGCCTGCATGTTGCCACAGTAGATACTAGATACAGGGCCTGCATGTTGCCACAGTAGATACTAGATACAGGGCCTGCATGTTGCCACAGTAGTAGATACTAGATACAGGGCCTGCATGTTGCCACAGTAGATACTAGATACAGGACCTGCATGTTGCCACAGTAGATACTAGATACAGGACCTGCATGTTGCCACAGTAGTAGATACTAGATACAGGGCCTGCATGTTGCCACAGTATATACTAGATACAGGGCCTGCATGTTGCCACAGTAGTAGATACAAGATACAGGACCTGCATGTTGCCACAGTAGTAGATACTAGATACAGGGCCTGCATGTTGCCACAGTAGATACTAGATACAGGACCTGCATGTTGCCACAGTAGATACTAGATACAGGGCCTGCATGTTGCCACAGTAGTACATACTAGATACAGGACCTGCATGTTGCCACAGTAGATACTAGATACAGGACCTGCATGTTGCCACAGTAGATACTAGATACAGGGCCTGCATATTGCCACAGTAGTAGATACTAGATACAGGGCCTGCATGTTGCCACAGTAGTAGATACTAGATACAGGGCCTGCATGTTGCCACAGTAGATACTAGATACAGGACCTGCATGTTGCCACAGTAGTAGATACTAGATACAGGGCCTGCATGTTGCCACAGTAGATACTAGATACAGGGCCTGCATGTTGCCACAGTAGATACTAGATACAGGGCCTGCATGTTGCCACAGTAGATACTAGATACAGGGCCTGCATGTTGCCACAGTAGTAGATACTAGATACAGGGCCTGCATGTTGCCACAGTAGATACTAGATACAGGACCTGCATGTTGCCACAGTAGATACTAGATACAGGGCCTGCATGTTGCCACAGTAGTAGATACTAGATACAGGGCCTGCATGTTGCCACAGTAGTAGATACTAGATACAGGACCTGCATGTTGCCACAGCAGTAGATACTAGATACAGGGCCTGCATGTTGCCACAGTAGATACTAGATACAGGGCCTGCATGTTGCCACAGTAGATACTAGATACAGGACCTGCATGTTGCCACAGTAGTAGATACTAGATACAGGGCCTGCATGTTGCCACAGTAGATACTAGATACAGGGCCTGCATGTTGCCACAGTAGTAGATACTAGATACAGGGCCTGCATGTTGCCACAGTAGATACTAGATACAGGACCTGCATGTTGCCACAGTAGTAGATACTAGATACAGGGCCTGCATGTTGCCACAGTAGATACTAGATACAGGACCTGCATGTTGCCACAGTAGATACTAGATACAGGACCTGCATGTTGCCACAGTAGATACTAGATACAGGGCCTGCATGTTGCCACAGTAGATACTAGATACAGGACCTGCATGTTGCCACAGTAGATACTAGATACAGGGCCTGCATGTTGCCACAGTAGTAGATACTAAATACAGGACCTGCATGTTGCCACAGTAGATACTAGATACAGGGCCTGCATGTTGCCACAGTAGATACTAGATACAGGGCCTGCATGTTGCCACAGTAGTAGATACTAGATACAGGACCTGCATGTTGCCACAGTAGTAGATACTAGATACAGGGCCTGCATGTTGCCACAGTAGATACTAGATACAGGACCTGCATGTTGCCACAGTAGTAGATACTAGATACAGGGCCTGCATGTTGCCACAGTAGATACTAGATACAGGGCCTGCATGTTGCCACAGTAGATACTAGATACAGGGCCTGCATGTTGCCACAGTAGTAGATACTAGATACAGGACCTGCATGTTGCCACAGTAGATACTAGATACAGGGCCTGCATGTTGCCACAGTAGATACTAGATACAGGGCCTGCATGTTGCCACAGTAGTAGATACTAGATACAGGACCTGCATGTTGCCACAGTAGTAGATACTAGATACAGGACCTGCATGTTGCCACAGTAGATACTAGATACAGGACCTGCATGTTGCCACAGTAGTAGATACTAGATACAGGACCTGCATGTTGCCACAGTAGTAGATACTAGATACAGGGCCTGCATGTTGCCACAGTAGATACTAGATACAGGACCTGCATGTTGCCACAGTAGTAGATACTAAATACAGGACCTGCATGTTGCCACAGCAGTAGATACTAGATACAGGGCCTGCATGTTGCCACAGTAGATACTAGATACAGGGCCTGCATGTTGCCACAGTAGATACTAGATACAGGGCCTGCATGTTGCCACAGTAGATACTAGATACAGGGCCTGCATGTTGCCACAGTAGATACTAGATACAGGACCTGCATGTTGCCACAGTAGATACTAGATACAGGACCTGCATGTTGCCACAGCAGTAGATACTAGATACAGGGCCTGCATGTTGCCACAGTAGATACTAGATACAGGACCTGCATGTTGCCACAGTAGTAGATACTAGATACAGGGCCTGCATGTTGCCACAGTAGTAGATACTAGATACAGGGCCTGCATGTTGCCACAGTAGATACTAGATACAGGACCTGCATGTTGCCACAGTAGATACTAGATACAGGACCTGCATGTTGCCACAGTAGATACTAGATACAGGACCTGCATGTTGCCACAGTAGTAGATACTAGATACAGGGCCTGCATGTTGCCACAGTAGATACTAGATACAGGGCCTGCATGTTGCCACAGTAGATACTAGATACAGGACCTGCATGTTGCCACAGTAGTAGATACTAGATACAGGGCCTGCATGTTGCCACAGTAGATACTAGATACAGGGCCTGCATGTTGCCACAGTAGTAGATACTAGATACAGGACCTGCATGTTGCCACAGTAGATACTAGATACAGGACCTGCATGTTGCCACAGTAGATACTAGATACAGGACCTGCATGTTGCCACAGCAGTAGATACTAGATACAGGGCCTGCATGTTGCCACAGTAGATACTAGATACAGGACCTGCATGTTGCCACAGTAGTAGATACTAGATACAGGGCCTGCATGTTGCCACAGTAGATACTAGATACAGGGCCTGCATGTTGCCACAGTAGATACTAGATACAGGGCCTGCATGTTGCCACAGTAGATACTAGATACAGGGCCTGCATGTTGCCACAGTAGTAGATACTAGATACAGGGCCTGCATGTTGCCACAGTAGATACTAGATACAGGACCTGCATGTTGCCACAGTAGATACTAGATACAGGGCCTGCATGTTGCCACAGTAGTAGATACTAGATACAGGGCCTGCATGTTGCCACAGTAGTAGATACTAGATACAGGACCTGCATGTTGCCACAGCAGTAGATACTAGATACAGGGCCTGCATGTTGCCACAGTAGATACTAGATACAGGGCCTGCATGTTGCCACAGTAGATACTAGATACAGGACCTGCATGTTGCCACAGTAGTAGATACTAGATACAGGGCCTGCATGTTGCCACAGTAGATACTAGATACAGGGCCTGCATGTTGCCACAGTAGTAGACACTAGATACAGGGCCTGCATGTTGCCACAGTAGATACTAGATACAGGACCTGCATGTTGCCACAGTAGTAGATACTAGATACAGGGCCTGCATGTTGCCACAGTAGATACTAGATACAGGACCTGCATGTTGCCACAGTAGATACTAGATACAGGACCTGCATGTTGCCACAGTAGATACTAGATACAGGGCCTGCATGTTGCCACAGTAGATACTAGATACAGGACCTGCATGTTGCCACAGTAGATACTAGATACAGGGCCTGCATGTTGCCACAGTAGATACTAGATACAGGACCTGCATGTTGCCACAGCAGTAGATACTAGATACAGGACCTGCATGTTGCCACAGTAGATACTAGATACAGGGCCTGCATGTTGCCACAGTAGTAGATACTAGATACAGGACCTGCATGTTGCCACAGTAGTAGATACTAGATACAGGACCTGCATGTTGCCACAGTAGTAGATACTAGATACAGGACCTGCATGTTGCCACAGTAGTAGATACTAGATACAGGGCCTGCATGTTGCCACAGTAGATACTAGATACAGGACCTGCATGTTGCCACAGTAGATACTAGATACAGGACCTGCATGTTGCCACAGTAGATACTAGATACAGGACCTGCATGTTGCCACAGTAGTAGATACTAGATACAGGACCTGCATGTTGCCACAGTAGATACTAGATACAGGACCTGCATGTTGCCACAGTAGTAGATACTAGATACAGGACCTGCATGTTGCCACAGTAGATACTAGATACAGGACCTGCATGTTGCCACAGTAGTAGATACTAGATACAGGACCTGCATGTTGCCACAGTAGATACTAGATACAGGACCTGCATGTTGCCACAGCAGTAGATACTAGATACAGGACCTGCATGTTGCCACAGTAGTAGATACTAGATACAGGACCTGCATGTTGCCACAGTAGATACTAGATACAGGACCTGCATGTTGCCACAGCAGTAGATACTAGATACAGGACCTGCATGTTGCCACAGCAGTAGATACTATTGTAGATCATGGTCAATGTAAAATCAAATGTAATTCATGTAAAAGGAAGGTGTGATATATGAAATGGATCAGTGGCTTAGAAGAAGGCTGACAGAGTGAAACAAAGGCGTATCCAAACATAGAGGCCTCCATCTGACAGGAAGTGGTCACACACAAAAAACAATGACCTAAAAAAAGGCAGTTCCCCCGAGGTGAAAATGCACGCTCACTCATAACCATACAGCACATGTTTGCTGCTCATTTCAACCTGGCCGACTAATAAGTGGAACATGTTTGTCAAACTAATACGACTTTCATTGTGAAGGTTCATGTACTGTGTTTGTCTGTATGCTATAATGCCATGTATGTAAAGCGATTTGAGATTCCTAATGTAAGGCGCGATATAAAATTAATTTATTATTATTATTATTATTGAGGCATTTCAACTGTTAAGAAATTCTCTTCAGAAACGACTTCTCTTTCTTCCTGTATCAGACTCTTAACAAGAGTCATCCGTCTGGTTTCTAATCTCACACAATCTGTTCTCTTGCCACATCAATATCCAGATCATAATCTGTAGACCGTGGAGAGCAGATTGAGGGTTGATGTGAGTTGATGTGAGTTTAGATTCAGGCTGATGTATAACGGGTGCTGTACACTTACACGTTCGGCTTTAGTTTCAGTTGTTTGGGACATAAACATATTACATTTTCTCTTTAGATCAATATATTGTCCTGCTATAGTTGACATAAATGTATTTGTATTCATGTTGTGGATGTTGTCAATAGTTTACTTGTTATGTTTAAACATGTTTTCTTTTTGACAGATTTTATTATTTTAATGCAGTCTCTGAAACATGAAATAATAAGAAACCATACATCATTATAACCAATTATAAGATAAGATAAGATATTCCTTTATTGATCCCCTTCTGGAAATCTAGGCGCCATAGCAGCATAGGGGTATGGGCATTGTAATAGTAGAAGACATAAATATAGACAATAAAGATAGAAAATAAGCAGTGTAAACAGTCATTTGGTGATGTCTAGTGTACAATTTTTTTAAATGCATGTTTTTCTTGGATATCTACTAGTTTTCAGTCTGTAATTGCTTGTTTTTTGGTCAATATGTGAAATCTGTAAAAGATGTTTAATTGTTTTCTCAATTAAAAAACACGTTTGTGTGGAGTGATGCTTGTTTTTAAGTACTTATTGGAGAGTTCACCGGCAACACACCCGTGCAACAAAAGTGCCCCCCCCCCACACACATACATTGTGTACACTATGCTGTGTATACCGCATATTTACATTTATTGATTGATTGATTGAATGAAAAGTGTATTAACAGATTGCAGAATGGGTACAATACAGTACGGCTCAATACACACAATTGTTAAGGGGATGCAGACCAGAGAAAGACTTTCGTCTTGTTTACATCAGGGTCCCCCATTTTCAATTCATTATAATTTGTATATTTACTGCATATATATACATATTTGTCTGAATATACCTGCATATAACCCATAGCTCTGTATGATAGCATGTGCAATAATGCTGTATATACCGTATACTGTATATATATATATATATATATATATATATATATATATATATTCTCACCATATATATCTCTATCTATCCACTCCTGTCTGTACTTACCTGCACATAATTAATTTACATATGTGTACATATCCTATCGACTTAACTACAGTATATCTGTACATATCCTACTCTTACTAGTTACGCTGCTGCTGGCTGCTGGCCAGTATGACTACTACCATACTGTCTTTACACCTGTATCACTGTACATATTATACTACAACTCTGTACATACATCTGATTAGCACTACACTCAGTAGTACTCATTTGTATATTTTGTACCCAGTTTAATCACCTGTACATTGTATATTACTGTTGCACTTTCCTGCTAGATTTGCACTCTGGTTGGATGCCAAACTTATTTTCTTTGTACTGTACTTGTGCTGTATAATGACAATAAATGTGAATGTAATGGAATCTAATCTAATCTAACCATGCACACTGAATCAAGAACAATACCTGGAGACAGTAGACTACTGTGTAGTGTGATATCCCTGATGCAGCCTAGAGGGATACAGTACTGTATACCTGTATGCCATGTATTGTCATAAATGTCATGATATATCTATGGCCCCCGTAAATGTCCAAACCCCGCCACCCACCCCCTCCTAATGTACAGTTTCCTCCCCCTCGCTCGTATGTATATATTTTCTGTTAGGATCTCTGTTTAACATTACTGTATTTGCATATCTTGTATGTCACATTTACATTTACATTTAGTCATTTAGCTGACGCTTTTATCCAAAGCGACTTACAAGTTCTGTACGACAAGTCATCAGGAAGGGTACAACTCTATCAGCTGAGTAACAATGTTCATCAAAGTGTTGCGTGTTACAGCATAGGTTAGTTTATTAGGACATGTGCATGACAGTAAGGTTAGTTAGGGTTAGATATATATATTTTTTTCAGATAATGGTTGAAGAAGTGCGTCTTTAGTCGATGGCGAAAGATTGGACAGGTTTCGGCTGTCCTAACTGGGATGGGTAGTTCATTCCACCATTGTGGGGCAAGGACTGAGAATAGGCGACTTCTCTTTGATGACCCTCCCGGAGCTTGGATAGGAGTAGGTCTGAGGCGGCCAGAAGAAGCAGAGCGTAGGGGTCTTGAGGGTGTGTAGTTAGAGACCATTGACCGGAGGTAGGCGGGAGCGGTTCCCTTTGCTGCACGGTATGCTAGGTCGAGGGCCTTGAAGCAGATTCGTGCAGCAATGGGGAGCCAGTGCAGGTCCCTAAGAAGTGGGGTGACATGGGCCGATTTCGGTAGGTTTGAGATCAGGCGGGCCGCTGCGTTCTGAATGAGTTGAAGAGGCTTGGTGGCAGTGGCCGGGAGGCCAGCGAGCAGTGCGTTGCAGTAGTCGAGGCGGGAGATGACTGTTGATTGGACGAGGAGTTGGGTGGCTTCTTTTGTCAGGAAGGGGCGGATCCTTCTGACATTGCTCAGGAGGAATCTGCAGGTTCTGGTTGTCGCTGCGATGTGAGCAGAGAAGTTCAACTGGTCGTCGAGGACAACACCAAGGTTCTTGGCGGTCGGGGACGCGGTCACAGCTGCATTCTTGACTGTGATGGAAAGATCGGTCAGGGGGGAGGATTTGGCCGGCAGGTGGAGCAATTCTGTTTTGCTTAGGTTCAGTTTGAGGTGGTTGGTCGTCATCCAGGCGGAGATGTCGGACAGACAGGCCAACAGACAGGCACAAATGTAACAGTACTGTACTGTATATCTGTATGTCAGAAATGTCATGATATATATACTGTATGTTGCGTATGTCATTAATGTCATTATGAATTTTATGTTTATGTTTATTTAGAATCCCCATTAGCTTTTGCACTAGGCAAAAGCTATTCTTCCTGGGGTCCGGCACGCACAAATGTACAACAACAATCAATACATTACATTACATTAGTTAGAATGATATTGTACAAGATATCCACCAGCAAAAAGCATTCAAATAAAATAACTAAAATAACTAAAATCAAACAAATAGTGCTTCCTGAGCAGCACTCACCGCCACCAACTTAATCATTATGAATTGAAAATGGGGGACCCTGATGTAAACAAGACGAAAGTCTTTATCTGGTCTGCCTCCCTGTGTGTATTGAGCCGTACTGTATTGTACCGATTCTGCAATCTGTTAAATAAAGTTTTCATTCAATCAATCAATATAAACATCTCTCTGGTGCAGCCTAGCGGCGAGACGGCGCGCTGCAGGCGGCAGGCTGCACAATAAGAAGGTGCACAGCGGGGGGAGGTCGGCACCGACAACAAGCCACAGAGCAACACAACACGGTGACGTTCCTTCGAGGACTGTGGATGAACTAGAGTCTGAATGCGTCCAGTGGTCGAAGCATGGGGCAGTTATGCCTTTGACCTTCTGGTGGTGATGCTCCTCTGTGCATCCCGCACTGTGACGGAGGAAGATGGCGGAGTACTCGGACGGCGGGCAGCGTATGCAGAGCAGCAGGTACAAACCGCTTGTTATTATAATAAATGTATCAAAAGTAACGCTGCAGTCCTGTGTAATGAACGGTACCTGGCTGGGTTTCTACTGCGGTCAAGTGAGCCGTGTTTCACTTCTGTGAATATGAATTGAATTGAAAATGGGGGACCCTGATGTAAACAAGACACACGTCTTCCTCTGGTCTGCATCCCCTTAACAATTGTGTGTATTGAGCCGTACTGTATTGTACCCATTCTGCAATCTGTTAATAAAGTTTTCATTCATTCATTCATTCATTGCGTGGTCAAACCAGCCGCTCCTGTTTTTCGAGTGCGCGATTAGTTCCAGGTTTACGGTAAGGCATGAATGAATGCATGAATGAATGAATGAATGAATGAATGAATGAATGAATGAAAACTTTATTTAACAGATTGCACAATGGGTACAATACAGTACGGCTCAATACACACAATTGTTAAGGGGATGCAGACCAGAGAAAGACTTTCGTCTTGTTTACATCAGGGTCCCCCATTTTCAATTCATAATGACATTTATGACATACACAACATACATGACATTTATGGCATAGGGACATATAGGTATTTAGTACTGATACATTTGTGCCATAAACGGTATTCAAATATACAGTACTGTTACCCCTAGATCCTGACAGAGTATATACATATGATGGGAAGGGGACTGTACATTAGGAGGGGGTGGGTGGGTGGGAGGGAAATATACATACGGTGGGGTGGAGACTGTACATTTGGAGGGGGTGGGTGGGTGGGCGGGGGGGGGGGGGGGGAGAAATTTACATATGCCGGGGAGAGAATATATACATGCGGTGGGGAGGAGACAGTCTTATTAGGAGGGGGTGGGGGTTTTGGGCATTTACGGTGGCCAGTTTCGAATTGCAGCCTCCCGTAGGTGCTCTTTAAGAGAGGTTTTGAATCTGGGTAGGGATTCACATTCCTTTACAGCTTTGGGTAGGGCGTTCCACATTGATGTGGCATAATTGCTAAACGTGTTTAGTCCCTTGTTTGAGGGACAACCACGGGAAGCTGTTGTAATGATTAACCGAAGTGATTTTCGAATAGTCTCACAAGTAGATCTTACAGAAATACTTAATATGACATTGAATGCGCATCGAATCAATAGGACGTTTCGTGTGTGCAGTATTATTGAACATCGAATCAATAGGACGTTTCGTATGTGCAGTATTATTTGACATCGAATCAATAGGACGTTTCGTATGTGCAGTATTATTGAACATCGAATCAATAGGACGTTTCGTATGTGCAGTATTATTGAACATCGAATCAATAGGACGTTTCGTATGTGCAGTATTATTGAACATCGAATCAATAGGACGTGCAGTATTATATATTCGACCACTAAAGCTACAGACAATTCCACAGAGGAACACTTCCGGTGAGGATTTCAAAGTAAAGGATGGCATGTGGTTAATTTATATTATTTCATAAGTAGTTTATGACCAGGGGTGCAGTGCTGGGCAAACGCGGTCAAACGGCGTTTGGCCTTCGTCACTGAGGCCGAAGTGCGCGCATCCTATTATTATGCAAAGTCTAGGTGATAAAATGACTCGTCGCGCCACTTATCACCTAGACTTTGCATAATAATAGGATACCGACAACCAAATACAAGCCCTGTAGGTGTGGTGGGGGGTTGCTTGATCTCCCGACTTCACTGGAAGGATGAGACAAGGTGTATCATCTGTTTTGTGCGCAACAGAGGGAACATGTATGCGCGTGCACGTGCGCGGGAGCGCGCTTGCGCGGGCGTTTGGCCTTCGCCCATATTACGACTGCACCCCTGTTTATGACACTGCCATGTTTGTAGTTAACTACTTGCACAAATAATATGAACTATTTTTACTGGGTACTTCGAGTCATTTGATTTTCAAAGTCCTTTCCATAGAACAATGAGCATTTTCGACTAACTTTGATGTGGAATAAAAAGCATTTCTTCCATAAGCAGTTTATGAAACTGGCATGGTTGTACTTAGTACTTCTTAGACTACTTGCCCAAATAATATGAACAATGTGTGCAAGTAGTCTAAGTAGTCTAACGTCCTTCAAGGGTACAGTCAGTGAATCCTAAATCTCCACTAGGCAACCACTTATCAGTCAAACAAGGACTAAGTGAACTACTAGTTGCTACATTAAATTAATCAGATACCTGGTTGAAAGTGAAATGCTGTGAACCAACCTGCATTAAATTAATGGAAGTGTAAGACAAATTCAGTATAAATGCACTTTATGTAGTAGTATAGCATTAACATGTTCATAATATTTATTGAAATCTTACAATTCATACATAAATGTTATGATGAATTGAAAATGGGGGAAGAAGTCCTTCTCTGGTCTGCATCCCCTTGATTGATTGATTGATTGAAAAGTTTATTAACAGATTGCAGAATGGGTACAGTACAGTACAGCTCAATACATACAATTGTTAAGGGGATGCAGACCAGAGAAAGACTTTCGTCTTGTTTACATCAGGGTCCCCCATTTTCAATTCATCATAACATATATGACATACATGACATACAGATAGACAGTACTGCTACATCTATACATTTATGACATATCAGATTTGCAAATACAGTACTGTTTGTGATACAAAAGTGTCCAGAAAAGGAGTGTATATACATTTGGCATAGAAACTGTACATTGGAGGAGGTTGGTTGGGTGGGGTGGGGTTGGGTGGGTTGGGTGAGGGCTGTACATTGGAGGTGGGGGGGGGGGGGGTTGGGTAGGACACACACATTTTACACTGTACATTGGAATATTGACAAAGCCTTACTTGGTCATTTACTGTACAACTAGGTTAGGACATTTGTAGGGGCCAGTTTCGAATTGCAGTCTCACGTAGGTGTTTTTTGAGAGTGTTTTTGAAGGTGGGTAGTGATTCACATTCCTTTACAGCTTTAGGCAGGGCGTTCCACATTGATGTGGCATAATTGCGAAACGTGTTTAGTCCCTTGTTTGAGCCGAATCTGGGTTTTACATGATTTGTGGAGCTCCCTCTGGTGTTGTGATCGTGGTATTCACTGACCTTTGGGAAGTATTTTGACATGTACATGGGTACCTTGGTCGCGTAGTGTATCTTGTAGACCAGGCCCATTGCAAGTTGCTGTACTCTGTCGTCTACTCTAAGCCATCCTAGGTTGTCAAAGTGGGCAGGGGTGAGGTGGGTTCTAGGAGTCAGGTCAAGTAGTAGTCTGACTAGCTTGTTTTGAGATGTTTGTAATTTGTTTTTTAGTGCCTTTGAGGTGCTTTGGTACCATGAGGTGCAAGCATAGTCGTAGTACCCTTGAATGAGTGCTCCTGCTAGAGTCTTCAGGGTATTCTTGTTTACCAGAGAGGAGATCCGGTACAAGAATCGCGTTCGTTGGTTGACTTTTTTTATTACATTGGATGCCATTTTGTCACAGGAAAGATTAGCCTCTAGGATGGAACCCAGGTAGGTAATTTCATCTTTCCTTGTGATAATATTGTCACCCACTGTAACCGAGAAGCCGTCGGTCTTGCTGAGTTTGTTATTTGAACCGAAGAGAATGGACTCTGTTTTGCCCATGTGTAATGATAGTTTGTTGTCGGCGAGCCATATGCAGATTTTGCCTAGTTCCGAGCTGAGGGCTTTTTCAACCTGTAACTTGTTCTTGTCAGAGACCAGCAGGGCTGAGTCGTCCGCAAACAGGAACAAGTTGCAGTCACAAGCTGACGACATGTCATTTGCATAAATTAGGAATAGTAGCGGTCCTAGTATGCTTCCTTGTGGAACACCACAGCTCACTGTGAGGGGGGGGGATAGGGTACCGTTTACTTCCACCATCTGTTCCCTCCCCTCCAGGTAGGATTGTATCCAGCTCACTGATAAACTATCAAAACCAATTGCTTTTAGCTTGTCAATCAGAATGGTGTGATTGACAGTGTCGAAGGCCTTTTGTAGGTCCAGCATGACCATGCCGCAGTATTTGCCCGCGTCCACCTCTTGTTTGATGTGGTCGTTCAAGTAGAGAAGGCATGTGTCAGTGGAGTGGGATGTTCTGAAGCCAGATTGGAATTCGTAGATTAGATTTTTTTCCGCTAGGTACTTTTCGATCTGTTCGTATACTATTTTTTCCATGACTTTCGAGATGGATGTAAGGATAGAAACAGGGCGGTAGTTACCCGGGTCTAATTTGCTGCCCTTTTTGTGCAGGGGTGTTACTCTCGCAATTTTGAAGTCCTTGGGGACGTGTCCCTGTTTTATGGAGAGGTTTATTATGTTTGTGATGACTGGGGTGATGGCTGCTGCTGAGTCTCTGAGGAATTTGGAGGGGATGTTGTCATGGCCAGTGGCCTTGTTTGGTTGGAGGGCGCTCAGTTTTTTGAGTACCTCATCTGTAGTTACTATTTCCAGTTTGAAGTCGTCTTTGTGGACGCCTAGGTTCTTGTAGTATGCTACTATGTGTTCTACCCCATACTGCCCTGAGTGGGAGGGTAGTTTGTTTACCAGTGTTGTGGCTATGTTTGTGAAGAAAGTAGGTCCCATGCATTATAAATGTCATTTTTCAGTCTCTAGCATTGTATTATAGTAATAGGAGTTCGTATCAATGTGTTTTAGGGTCTAAATACCATATTGGCGAATTGCTCCGTTTCAGCCCAACCCCTCTGTGCCTCTAGTAGATCGGGTCATTTTGATTTGAAGTCCCTGAGCACGTCACTGGGCGCTGTGGATAGACACAGTGATGCGATTGGCTCTGTGGTTGGAGCTAATGCCCGCCCCCATTCTACCTAGACTAGACAGCGAGTGGGGCTGCGGGGCCGAGAGGAAGAGAGAGCCGAGAGGGAGCCGAGAGAAAGGAAGAGAGAGGGAGGGAGGGAGAGAGAGGGGGCACTTGGGGGGGGGGGGGTACCTGCCGGCCGCGCGCCACACGGGAGATTGAAAGAAAGAAAAGAAAAAAGTTGCCTCGTCTCATCAGCGAGAGCCGAGTGGGAGAGAAAGGAAGAGAGAAGGAGGGAGGGAGAGAGAGGGGGCACTTGGGGGGGGGGGGGGGACCTGCCGCACGGAGGTCCGCGCGACACACACCTCCGAACGGGAGAGTGATAGAAAGAAAAAAAGGAAGAGAGAGGGAGGGGCTTCTCTCTCTCTCTCTCTCTCTCTCTCTCTCTCTCTCTCTCTCTCTCTCTCTCTCTCTCTCTCTCTCTCTCTCTCTCTCATGGTATAAATGATTATTTGTGTAAATAAGGTTATACGCCGACCATTAAGAAAATACATGTTAGTTTAGGAATAAGGGGCAGGTAACTATATAACTATAAGATGTATTCTTCTTCCTGCTCCTTTTGTCCATGGAATGACTATTTATGATTTTTTAATGAAGAAACTATGATTGTATTATTCCATGTGGCAAATAAAAACTCTGAACTGAACTGAACTCTCTCTCTCTTCCCCCCCCTCCCTCCCTCCCTCTACCAGTGCAGACTGTGGTCTGACTGTCACTCAAAGTGCTTATGGGCGGAGCCAGGCCATAACAGCCTGATTTCTTGAGGCTGAAAAATGATGGTTTCGAGTACTTGATTAGAAATATAAAACAATGAATTTTTTTGAAAAAAAAATTACAAATGTCTTCAATAGACTAACAGGAATTGTGTAAAGTTGCCCAAATAGTGCTAGGAATAGCAGTGCATAGCCCCTTTAAGTAATTGGCTACATCCAGCTTGTCTGTGATGAGCGTGTTGTCCGTCTTTATGTTTATGTTTGAGAACCTGGTTTTGAGTTTTTTACTGCAGCCTAGTTGATTGTTGAGTAATTTCCAAAGTTCACATGGTTTATTTTTGTTTTCCTCGGTTTTGTCATTGATGAAACTTTTTTTAGCAGTTTTGATCATGGAGTTTACGTCATTTCTTAGTCTGTTTCTTTCTAGTTTGAGTTCAGTCACGTGGTCTTGGAGTTCACTGCTCGTGCTTTTGGAAAGCTTTGACTGACTTTTACGAAACTCAGAGCATTTTTTAATTTTTAACAATTGTGTATTGCGCCATACTGTATTGTACCCATTCTGCAATCTGTTAAAGTTAGCAATCAATCAATGTATTACCATAGTCAGTGTCTTTATACCTTCATCACTGTAGGCTACATATTAATACTACAACTCAAGAAGAATCAAGAGGTTTATTTGTCACATACATACAGTGAAATGCGGGTGGTCACGCCCGCATTGATTGTGCAAAATACAATAAAAATAGGCATAGAAGAAATAGGTAAAACAAGATATGCATGATAAAAAAGACATGCCAAGTTGCTGAAAAACTGGTTCCTATGTACACTACAATAAACAATTGTAACTATTTTTTTTATAACGTTTATAACGTATAACGGATTTTTATAATGTTGAGACAAATTAAAGAATATTTACACTAAGTTCTCTTTTACCTCTTCATTCATTAATTTAATTGTAGGTACTGTTTATATTGTACATAGTCCTGTGTGTTGTATATTGTGTCCTATGTTACTTTTGTGTTTATTGTCTCTTTCTATATACACCGTGGGAAGGGGGGCACGTAATTGAATTTTTCTGTATGTATTTCACAAATTGGAAAATGACAAAGTTGACTTTGACTTTTAACATGTGTCTATAGTGTCAGACACTAATTGTAATGTTAGAAACGGATACTGCTGTAATATAAAGTGAAATTCTACCATGCCTCAATGTATCAACTTTAAACATACACTAAATGTTAATGTTAGAAATGTTAATTTCCATTATTTCCACCATGTGCAACGTTTCCTAAGAACAGCAATGTCCATCCTATCAACTCCAAATCTGTGCCATGAGCAGAAGTAGAATTGCTGTCTTGTTTTGGATGAATGAGTAGAAATGAAAAACGGAAATCTTCTTTTATTAAAGTAGTTTTGACATGTGATATAGATAAAGATATTATTTCATTGTGTATCGATTAACTTTACATTTGCTCTTCATTCCTTTACAGAAGTTATACTGGCACGTCTAATACAGCAATGGATTATGGGTAAATGCAACGTTAAAGCAGTGCCAATGTAAGACTGACTTTACATTAACACTTTCTCTGCCACGCTTATATCCATCAATGTTTGATCTCTGCCACCACTTTAAGTCTATGGAGATGTTCACCTTCTTTGCAGGGCTATAACTTTTTAAATTGTATTGCTAAATTGACATTACTATGGCCCATTCAACATCGATTATCTATCGTTCAGGATGTAGGAACGTTATACTTTTTCATTCACACATTCATACGAAAATACCGTCTAGAGTATAAATAATATTTAATATTTATTTATTTAACATATTATGTTTTTATCGTTTTCTGCAGTATTTCCCAGAACGTGAGATATAGGCATAAATGCATATATTAGATCATCAAATGCAGTTTGTTGCCGATCCACGCTATATAAAAAATGTCAACTGTACATGGTCCTAAACGTTATGACTGATCATGCGCGGGTGAACGGAGGGGGGGGGGGGGTCGTTTATAATTCCGTGATCGTCGTTAAATGATTTATGTAGTATGGGTGATATATAGATCAGAGCAGTTTGTATGGATAATAATAAACAAACGGGCTGAAACTCCCGTCAGTCTCATCTTACCGTTGGGCGATGAGAGTGGAGCAAACAGATCCCAGTTATGTGATGGGAATCGAGGTAATCCAGTTCCGGTTTGTATAATACTAATACACGCCCAAATCATGTGGATTATTGAGTTATGGCAATGATCCATATCCACGTGAGAGATTTGGGGTGCTTTTTCAATGTATGTGATGTACAGATTGGGGGAAGATGGTAGCATCTAACGGTGCCAGGTCAGAGAGGGCAGAAATGTGTTTGGCTTAGCAGAGCACCACACTGCCAGCGAGAGAATGTTTGTTGACATTCCTTGTGAGAACATCTGAGATAAGAGCAAGTGTAGGCCCAGAGCAGGAGGGAGAGAGGTTCATCTTAATGAAAGTTTATTAGTGTTAAAGGTTATGCAGTTGTCATGACAACACGTCGCATGACAACCAGAAGGCGGGGGCGTCGTTGCGACGACGAACATCTATAAGTCGAACGGTGTTTCCGGGTGTAAGCCAGACTAGAATCTGACCAAGAGCGAGGAGGACTGAGATCACACAGACACTCTCTCCTCTCATTGAGAGAGAGGGGGGGGGGGGGGGGAAGAATGCCACATCACCAGTAGCTTCGGCTACCACGAGGATGGTCTTAGGCTAACGAACAGGCCTGAACACTATTGGACTGAATCACAAAAGGACGATAGACGAACACACCGAAAGATCATTAGAATAGACTCTTCAAGGACGATACAATTTGATAACATCTGATAACGAGGTTCTGTTTAGAGCAATAAAACAACGCTTTTCCTCATAAGGTATGTCACGGTGTCGAAGTGTCGAATTCTTACGGAGGTGGAGAATTAGTATGGTTTATGGATTGCACTAACGGGGGAGATAAGGATCTTAGCTGCCAGTATCGGAGACGTCAGGACCATTAAAATGACACAACGCAGAGGAATTGGATGGAGAGCCAAACAGACGAAGACGTGATACTGGCCAGTTTGATCAGGATCTTACAACGGTGTGTGTCTTGAGTCCCGCAACGATAAACGAGTGGCCGGACGGAATTAGGGGACGGACTGAGCAACAAAGGGGATATCCGGTTTGGCAACTCGCCGATCAGCCACCAGGTGGCAGTATTGAAGCGTTGCAGAGTTGTGCTGAGTCCCGCAGCATCAGACAATCCTCTGTGAGTGAAATATGAATACCATGGCGAAAATATGAAATATGATCAGAATAACGTCGTACGCCGTGATCTGGCAGAATTCGCATGAACTTGAAACCCGCCTTAAGCCATTTCCGGCGGATAAAGTGTTAAACGAATGACAATAATATAGTATAAAGTAGGGTATCATTTGGACTAAAGAATGGTGTTGTCTCACCCTACTCGCATGTTGAGGGAGAGCACCATACACTGAGAAACCACGGCCGAGAGTGAGCTCTCCGGGAACAACCCCACTTTGCCGGTACAATGCATCTACACTGCCGGAAATCCTAAATAAGAAGAAGAAGAAGAAGAAGCTTCTCTGCCTTTTGTAGGTAGTTGTAGAATGTACCTAATACATTTCGTGCTAAACCCCGCCTTATCCGGTCGCTCTTCTTCTTCTTCTTCTTCTTCTTCTTCTTCTTCTTCTTCTTCTTCTTCTTCTTCTTCTTCTTCTTCTTCTTCTTCTTCTTCTTCTTCTTCTTCTTCTTCTTCTTCTTCTTCTTCTTTCTTCTTCTTCTTCTTCTTCTTCTTCTTCTTCTTCTTCTTCTTCTTCTTCTTCTTCTTCTTCGAGTCGCAACCGTCACAGAGGGGAATTGCAGCCATTTTGTAAAAATACAAAAAAACTGGCAAAATACGGGAACCGGGATGACGGCGGGAAGGAAGGTTGAAATACGGGATGGTTGACAGCTATGCTAAGAAGTACTAAGTACAACCATGGCAGTCGAAAATGCTCATTGTTCTATGGAAAGGACTTTGAAACTCAAATTACTCAAAAAGTACACAGTAAGATTTGTTCATATTATTTGTGCAAGTAGTCTTAAGAAGTAAAGTACAAACATGGCAGTGTCATAAACTACTTATGAAATAAAATAAATTAACCACATGCCATCCTTTACTTTGAAATCCTCACCGGAAGTGTTCCTCTGTGGAATTGTCTGTAGCTTTAGTGGTTGAATATATAATACGAAATGTCCTATTGATTCGATGTTCAATAATACTGCACACACGAAATGTCCTATTGATTCGATGTTCAATAATACTGCACATACGAAACGTCCTATTGATTCGATGTTCAATAATACTGCACACACGAAACGTCCTATTGATTCGATGTTCAATAATACTGCACACACGAAACGTCCTATTGATTCGATGCGCATTCAATGTCATATTAAGTATTTCTGTAAGATCTACTTGTGAGACTGTATTCGAAAGTCACTTCGGTGAATCATTACAACAGGGTTGTTTTAATGCCTTACCGTAAACCTGGAACTAATGGCGCACTCGAAAACAGGAGCGGCTGGTTTGACCAGGCAAAAGTGAAACACGGCTCACTTGACCGCAGTAGATTACAACAGGTGCAGCAGCACTAACCTTAGAATAATGATATTATTATTATTATTATTATGGATATGTGTAAGTGTAACAATGGGGGACCCTGATGTAAACAAGATGAAAGTATTTCTCTGGTCTGCATCCCCTTAACAATTGTGTGTATTGAGCCGTACTGTATTGTACCCATTCTGAAATCTGTTAATAAAGTTTTCAATCAAGAATGTGCATTTGTTTCTTTGAATTTCTCTCAAAAAACAAGTTGCTCATGTCATGCTCGTCCTAATATTATCATGTCTTCCACGTCCCCATTTGATAAGTGTATAAATTAAAATATGTATAGCAACTAAGACCATCATTATAATTATGATCGCAGTATCATGATTAATTCATGCCTATAAGCCTGAACGTGAAACCAAAGCGGTCCAGGACAATCATAACTAGTAGGCCTAATGGAAACGGTTTTATATATTTTATATAAATTATATATACAAACACGTCAACTTTGAATCGTTGGCCTCTACACACATTCGTACCCCCCCCGTCAACCTGCAATGGCTCATGTTGATGATTATACCCCAAATATCTAGAAAGCAAAGGGCTTGTATTGTATGTTTAGGTCATATGAAATTATTCTGAGTAAGTACAGTTAAATTACATGACATACAGTCACCCGGGAGATAAAAAGTAACTTTTCTGTGCCTAGCGAGGAGCGATACAGTAGCTACTGGGGTTTTTGTAGACAGTAGGCACCCCTCTGTTTCCCCGTCAGTAGAAATGTGCCCACAATGGCAGCCCTTTGATTTGATGGAAGTTATTTAGATATAAATTCTAGAGCACATATCTTAATGTAGGATAAGTCTAGGGTAGGCTATGTGATACTTGGGGTATAATCATCAACAGGAGCCATTGCAGGTTGATGGGGTACGAATGTGTAGAGGACAGTGGTTCAAACTTGACTTGTTTGTTATTGGAATGTTATCACTACACACAGTCACACACACACGCATTGAGTCGCCAATGAAATGCCTCTCTGTGCTTGGCCCATCCCCTCCCCCCTCCTCCCCCAGGGCAGCTGGGAGCAGACATGGGGGACCAATCCAAGTGCTCCTGTCCGTCTTCGCCAGGGATGCGATAGTGTTAGCAATCTGTTCTGCATGTTTTTCCATTGGGTTTATCTCTTTTTGGGTGGAAACACAGGGGAGAACATGCAAACTCAGAAAGGCTCGGGAGATACCCCACCTGGGTACCTGGCATGGTCCCCAAGCGGGAATCGAACCCAGGACCTTCTTGCTGTGAGGCGACAGAGTTACACTACACCACCGTGCCACACAGCTTATATAAAACCTTTTAGGCTACTAGTTATGGTTGGCCTGGACTGCTTTGTTTTCACGTTCAGGCTTAGGCATGAATTAATCATGATAATGCGATCATAATAATGATGGTCTTAGTAGCTATATAAATATTTAATACACATATCAACTGGGGAGCTGGAAGACATCCTAATATTAGCACATGACACATGCATAACTTATTTTAGAGAGAGATCCAGCCGTTTGAAGAGCTGAAGGTTGACGGCAAAGAGACACAAATAGATCCACCGACTCGGCCTTCTCTCTTCCAGCATGGCTAACGAGAACAGCCCCCTGCACGGCACCTTCTCAGCCCCGAGCCACAGTGCCACACTTCTTCAAGGCTTGTCTGTCTTACGAGCTCGGGGGCAACTGCTGGACGTGGTGCTGTCCATCAACGAGGAGCGCTTCCAGGTCCACAGAGCCGTGCTCGCCTCCTGCAGTGATTACTTCAGGTATCTTCTCCTTTTTAAAAGACTTGATGCACAATCTCTCTCTCTCTCTTCATATCTATCCGTCTGTCTGTCTGTCTATATATATATATATGTACATGCACAAACACGCACGCACGCACACACACAATGCAGCCCATGAATCTGTGTGGGTAATATTTAAATGTATTTATATATATATATTATATACTGTATATATATTTTTTTATATACATTTATATATTTAATTTATTATTTAATTTCTTTCCCCTCAAACCTGCTAGACGTTCAGAGAAATGCAGTTCTTCTTACTTATTATCAAAAATGAATTCCTCTTTAGATGGAATCTAAAGTTGGGGGTCCTCACGGGGTGGGGGTTCTCACGGGGTGGGGGCCGTGGCTGTCGAGACTGGGGATGGCGGGGGCTCAGGATGTTTCACTTTATAGTGTATATATATGTTTTTTTTTCTATTCCTTTTCCTTTATATATTAATTTATATTATAACTATTTCATTTGCATTCATTTGATTTAATTAACACTTTGGTCGCCAAAAACGCCTAACACGTCATTCCCGCCATGCTCATTCTGCCAAAGACGCCGTACCACGTCTTTGAAATCAATATTTCAAAAATCTGTGATCGCAATCATATTTCTCCCCCGGAGACTTGAGATCTACTGTTGATCCCCTCTCAACTCCAACGGTTCAAGAGCGCCATCTGGTGGCTGATCGGCGGATCGCTCAAACCGGAAACCGGAAATGGAAGCTGGTGCTCATTCCAATTCGGTCCGATCACTCGCTAATAGTCCCAGGACTCAAGCTAGACACAATGGATAGCAATCCGTTACCAATAACTCGATAAACAACATGATTTGGACGTATATACTATTATACAACCTGGAGATGGATCGCATAATTCTACATCCCATAATAGGAATATTTCTGCTCCACGCTCATCGCCCAACGGCCCGAGGAAGCTACGGTTAGTTTCAGCGTTATTTTTTAACGTGTTCGATACAAACTGCTCTAATGATCATATCACCCACACTAGATGAATCATCTAACGTTGGCCACGGAATTATAAACGACCCCCCCCCCCCCCCCCCCCCATCCGGTCAACATCAGATGATAAGTAGTAACTTCTAGAAGCACGTCCATTTGAAATTTTTTATCTCGCGCAGATTGCTATCAAACTGTATTTGATCATCAATATAATGCATTTGGGGCTATAAATCACGTTCTGGAGAAAGCTGCAGAAAACGATAAAAACATACTTATACTTTAGACCGTATTTTAGTATGAATATGTGAATGAAAAAGTATAACGTTGCTACACCCTGAACAATATATACTTGACGTTGAATGGGCCATAGTAATGTCAATTTAGCAATACAATTTAAAAAGTTATAGCCCTGCAAAGAAGGGGAACTTCTCCATGTTAAATAGGGCTGGCGAAGGATGGTTTATTATGGATATAAGCCTGGCGACCAAAGTGTTAAGTGTCTTGTCATTATTGTTGTTGTTGTTGTTGTTGTTGTTGTTGTTGTTGTTGTTGTTGTTGTTGTTGTTGTTGTTGTTGTTGTTGTTGTTATTATTATTGCTGTTTCTGTCCTGTGATGTCTTATTATTATGGTTACTGTATTGTGCTGTATCTTGTTTCATGTGGAAAAAGGAAAATAAAGAGAAATTTGATTAAAAAAAAAGATGGAATCTAAAGTACTGTAGTATAACAGTAAAGCTAAATCTCACGTCTCTCTCTCTCTCTCTCTGCAGAGCGATGTTCACCGGAGGCCTGAGGGAGTCTAACCAGGACACCATCGAGCTGAAGGGCCTGTCGGCCCGCGGCCTGAAACACATCATCGACTTCGCCTACAGCGCCGAGGTCACCCTGGACCTGGACTGCATCGAGGACGTCCTGGGGGCCGCCGTCTTCCTGCAGATGGTCCCCGTCGTGGAGCTCTGCGAGGAGTTCCTCAAGTCCACCATGAGCGTGGAGACCTGCCTGAACATCGGCCAGATGGCCACCACCTTCAACCTGTCCTCTCTCAAGGAGTCGGTGGACGCCTTCACCTTCCGCCACTTCCTCCAGATCGCGGAGGAGGAGGACTTCCTGCACATTCCCACGGAGCGCCTGGTCTTCTTCCTGCGGAGCAACAAGCTGAAGAACTGCAGCGAGATCGACCTGTTCCACGCCGCCGTCCGGTGGCTGCGGCACGACGCGGCACGCCAGGCCCAGGCCAGCGGCGTGCTCTGCCACGTGCGCTTCCCACTCATGCGCTCGTCGGAGCTGGTGGACAGCGTGCAGACGGTGGACGTGATGGTGGAGGACGTGCCGTGCCGGCAGTACCTCCTGGAGGCCTTCAACTACCAGATCCTGCCGTTCCGACGGCACGAGATGCGCTCCCCGCGCACGCTCATCCGCTCCGACGTCGTGTCGCTCATCACCTTCGGCGGGACGCCCTACACCGACAACGACCGCACGGTGAGCGCCAGGGTGTACTACCTCCCCGACGCCGCCTCCCGCCAGTTCAAAGAGCTGACCGAGATGGAGGCCGGCTGTAGCCACGCCTGCATCGCCGTCCTGGACAACTTCGTCTACGTGGCGGGCGGGCAGCACTTGCAGTATCGCAGCGGCGAGGGCGCGGTGGACGTCTGCTTCCGCTACGACCCGCACCTGGGCCAGTGGCTGCGCCTCCAACCCATGCAGGAGGGACGCATCCAGTTTCAACTCAACGTTCTGCAGGGGCGGCTGTACGCCACCGGGGGGCGCAACAGATCGGGCAGCCTGTCGTCCGTGGAGTGCTACTGGCCAAAGAAGAACGAGTGGACTTACGTGGAGCCCCTGAAGCGGAGGATCTGGGGTCACGCCGGGACCCCCTGTGGGGACAAGCTGTACGTCTCAGGGGGCTACGGGGTCTCTGTGGACGACAAGAAGACTCTGCACTGTTACGATCCCGCGTCCGACCAGTGGGACCTCAAGTGTCCCATGAACGAGCCCAGAGTGCTCCACGCCATGATCGGTCACGGGGGCCGCGTTTACGCCCTGGGCGGTCGCATGGACCACGCCGACCGCTGCTTCGACGTGCTGGCGGTCGAGTATTACGTCCCCGAACACGACCAGTGGACGACGGTCAGCCCCATGCGGGCGGGGCAGTCCGAGGCAGGCTGCTGCTTATTGGACAAGAGGATCTACGTGGTCGGCGGCTATAACTGGCACCTCAACAACGTGACGAGCGTCGTGCAGGTGTACAACACGGAGGCCGACGAGTGGGAGAGGGACTTGCACTTCCCAGAGTCCTTTGCCGGCATTGCTTGTACGCCGATCTTGCTTCCGCAAACCACTACGCACCGCTGATTGTCTTTGACTCGTCGACTGTGACGACTTGAGTCTGTGTGCTCCTGCCGCTGACAGCGGAGACGCGACGGACGCGGGTCAGGGACGTCACGTGAGCTGTCGCACGGTCCCAGGGTTTGTGTTTTCCAGGGAATGGACGGAAAAACATGAACGTTGAACAATTCACTTCATCAGAGTATTGTTCCGGACTATTGGTTTGTATACGTGTCGGAGTCACGGTGTGTGAACCGTGTTCAGGGTTCTATAAAGGCCAGAGCTCGTTTTCATTTGAAAGCCCTTTATTGGAATTATTATTCCAATATTATTATTCTGCATTTATTAAAGATAGTTCAGGTTATAATAAATAATCTGGGGGGAGTACATGTTTATGGATAAGAGCATACAGCTATGATTTTCATGGGGAAAAGGCACCGGTAGTTAAAGGAACACGCCAACATTATGGTAAATTCACTTACCGTCTTCTCCAGACAAGAAGATGGGTCCCTGTTTCCTCTCTGTGCGTTCAGTGGAAAGCTATCCAGCTGCACGTTAGCATAGCTTAGCACAATGAATAGAAGCGGACAGTACCGGTTAGCCTAGGTGCTAAGGTCAACTAACATCTCTCCTGGTGTTTAAGCTAGGCTACTGGTACGTTCCACTTCCATTCATAGTGCTAAGCTAACGTGTAGCCAGATAACTTTCTAATGAATGCACAGACTAGATACTGGTATCACCTAACACCTCTCCTGGAGTATAAGCTAGGCTACTGGAACTGTCCGCTTCCATTCATTGTGCTAAGCTAGGCTAACGTGTAGCCGCATAGCTTTCTAATGAACGCACAGAGGAAAACTGGTATCACGTGTTTAAGCTAGGCTACTGGTCATGTCCGCTTCCATTCATTGTGCTAAGCTAGGCTAATAGCCAGATAGCTTTCTACTGGGAGGGAACTGGTATCTATCTTCTTAGACTCCCCCTTTAAAATGTGTGACATTTTGATTGTATTTGCATGATTCAAGAGTTGGGATATTTGCCGGGGCTTCTGGTTGCTCCTTATACATTTGTCTAGCACCATTTGCTTGATTTTGTACTTTTACTGTTCAAGGAAGATAGTAAATTGAAAAACTTGGGGTTTGTAATTCCCTTAACACTTTGACTGCCATGAAACGTCTTTTCACGTCATTGCTGGCCATGCTCAAGTTGCCGGGGGACGCTGTACAGCGTCCTTATATCAATATTTCAAAAATCTGCGATCGGATTCATATGTCCCCTCCGCTGGCCTGAGATCCACCAGCAGGACCCACTGAGCTCTCTGGCGGTTCAGGAGCGCCATCTGGTGGCCGATCGGCGCAATCGCCAAACAGGATGTTGAATAGAGGTTGTCCTAGACGACCGTAGTACTTCCGGCGCTCGCTATAGGTCCCGCGACTCTGGCTCGTCACACTACACAGTGATCGATTGCCAATAACTCGATAAACAACATGATTTGGACGTATATACCATTATACAAGCTGGAGATGGACCGGGTAAATTTACATCCCATAATGATAAGATTTCAACTCGACGATGATCGCCCAACGGCGCGCGGAGACTGGGGTGAGTTTCAGCGTGTAACGTTACCGTCTTCGATACTAACTGCTATTATCAACATTTGACCCACATTAGATGATTGGTATAACGCTGCCCACGGAATTATAAACGCCCCCTAGCCCATCCGGTCAACATCAGATGACGTGTAGTAACTTCTAGAAGTACGTCTAGTTGGAATTTTTTATATCGCGCTGATTGCCATAAAACTGTATTGCATCATCAATATAATGCATTTGGGGCTATAGATCACGTTCTGGAGAAAGCTGCAGAAAGAGATGAAAACATACTTATACATTAGACCATACTTTACTATGAATATGTGAATGAAAAAGTTTAACGTTGCTACACAATGAACAATACATATAGGACTTTGAATGGGCCCTAATAATGGCAATGTAGCAATAGAATTTAAAAAGTTATAGCCATGCAAAGAAGGGGTACTTCTCCATAGACAAATAGAGCCGGCAACCTATGGTATATCATTAATTTAACCCAAGGCAACCAAAGTGTTAATGCAAATCACACATCAATGTATTGGTTTGTGAAATCGAAGTAGCACACGGTGGTTGTATTTCAGCCAAGAATGAATGGATTGTTCCATGTGGGCCTTTCCCCCCCCCCCACAGACATGAGCCCCTTTCCCCCCCCCCACAGACATGAGCCCCTTCCCCCCCCCCCCCCCCACAGACATGTGCCCTTTTCCCCCCCCCCCCACAGACATGTGCCCCTTTCCCCCCCCCCCCCACAGACATGAGCCCTTTCCCCCCCCCCCCCCACAGACATGAGCCCCTTTCCCCCCCCCCACAGACATGAGCCCCTCCCCCCCCCCCACAGACATGAGCCCCTTTCCCCCCCCCCCCCCCCCCACAGACATGTGCCCCTTCCCCCCCCCCCCACAGACATGAGCCCCTTTCCCCCCCCCACAGACATGAGCCCCTTTCCCCCCCCCCCCCCCCCACAGACATGAGCCCCTTTCCCCCCCCCCACAGACATGAGCCCCTTTCCCCCCCCACAGACATGAGCCCCTTTCCCCCCCCACAGACATGTGCCCCTTTCCCCCCCCACAGACATGAGCCCCTTTCCCCCCCCCACAGACATGAGCCCCTTTCCCCCCCCACAGACATGAGCCCCTTTCCCCCCCCCACAGACATGAGCCCCTTCCCCCCCCCCACAGACATGAGCCCCTTTCCCCCCCCCCCACAGACATGAGCCCCTTCCCCCCCCCCACCAGACATGAGCCCCTTTCCCCCCCCCCCCCCCCACAGACATGAGCCCCTTCCCCCCCCACAGACATGAGCCCCTTTCCCCCCCCCCACAGACATGAGCCCCTTCCCCCCCCCCACAGACATGAGCCCCTTCCCCCCCCCCACAGACATGAGCCCCTTCCCCCCCCCCCCACAGACATGAGCCCCTTCCCCCCCCCCCACAGACATGTGCCCCTTTCCCCCCCCCCACAGACATGTGCCCCTGTGCCCCCCACAGACATGAGCCCCTGTGCCCCCCCCAGACATGAGCCCCTGTGCCCCCCACAGACATGAGCCCCTGTGCCCCCACAGACATGAGCCCCTGTGCCCCCCACAGACATGAGCCCCTGTGCCCCCCACAGACATGAGCCCCTGTGCCCCCCCCAGACATGAGCCCCTGTGCCCCCCACAGACATGCGCCCCTGTGCCCCCCACAGACATGAGCCCCTGTGCCCCCCCCAGACATGAGCCCCTGTGCCCCCCACAGACATGTGCCCCTTGTGCCCCTGTGCCCCACACAGACATGAGCCCCTGTGCCCCCCACAGACATGAGCCCCTGTGCCCCCCACAGACATGAGCCCCTGTGCCCCCCACAGACATGAGCCCCTGTGCCCCCCACAGACATGAGCCCCTGTGCCCCCCCAGACATGAGCCCCTGTGCCCCCCACAGACATGAGCCCCTGTGCCCCCCACAGACATGAGCCCCTGTGCCCCCCACAGACATGTGCCCCTGTGCCCCCCACAGACATGAGCCCCTGTGCCCCCCACAGACATGTGCCCCTGTGCCCCCCACAGACATGTGCCCCTGTGCCCCCCCCACAGACATGAGCCCCTGTGCCCCCCACAGACATGAGCCCCTGTGCCCCCCACAGACATGTGCCCCTGTGCCCCCCCCACAGACATGAGCCCCTGTGCCCCCCACAGACATGAACCCCTGTGCCCCCCACAGACATGTGCCCCTGTGCCCCCCACAGACATGTGCCCTTGAGAGCCTTCAACGAGAAACTCACTTTAAGACTCTGGTCAACATGATTACAACAACGCTGCTCTAAAAGTAACATTTGACCACTCTTTGGGCAGCCATGTAAATCATTTATGCCAGTCCATTAACCCTTTCACTGCCACGCGACAGAAGGTTAACCCTTTACTATCACACAACCGACGGCGATGCTCCATCATTAGCATCCGCGGAGCTAATGATGCTAATGATGGAGCATCGCCGTCGGTTGTGTGATAGTAAAGGGCTAACCTGTATTGTCACAGTGAAAGGGTTAACCGGCTGTCGTGTGGCAGTGAAAGGGTTAGTAATGTCTGTGTCTACTACAGTGTTATGTCCTGTGTAATACACCCGTCTCTTGACAAACACTTCAGAATGCAACAAGGGGAATAATTATTGTGAAAGAAGTGCAGATGCGTTCAGGTGGTGAGCTCCACAGTTTGTATATTCATAAACGTAATCGTCTCCTTCATCGTTCAAGGTCGGTATGGATGTAGCATGGCAAGGGTATTGTTATTATTATTATTTCTTTTTTATTATTATTTATTGCAATTCTTGAAGCGGTATTGCTGAGACTTAATCTTAGTATGACTGATTCTGCTGCTAAAGGCTCGGTGGGCACATAGTGTGTTTGTGTAGAAACTAGCTACACGATTCCTAATTGTCCTGAAATACTAGATGACGAGTAACCTATTCTCAATGTCACCTGTTTGCCTTAGTGTACGTGTTTTTGTGTATGTGTTTTTGTGTACGTGTTTTTGTGATGTTTTTTTTTCCCTTTCTTTCCAAGTAAGAAGCACATAGTATCTTTAAGCGCATTATGAACGTAATAAAAGGGGAATGTAAACTGCGGTGTAGCTTTATGTGTAACTTTTATTAAAAATATTTAATGTACAAAAAAATACTTTCATCGTTTTGTATCAACAATATTAATAATATTCCTAAACAATCAACAGAGAAATAACAGCTCTCCAATTGTATGTTCTTGTTGTTGTTGTTGTTGTTGTTGTTGTTGTTGTTGTTGTTGTTAAACAATATACACTAGTATGTACTCTTGGCACCCTAAGTAAATGTGAAAGAAAAAGTGTGAAAAACGACATGGTGTTTTATCAGCTTGATCTTACAAGTGTTACTTTTATGAATTCCCTTGGGGAAATTCAGGTGTCATAGCAGCATGGGGGGGGGGGGGGATACAGGCAGAATAGATAATAATAATAATAATAATAATAATAATAATAGAACATAACATTTACATTTATTCATTTAGCTGACTAAATCTTATCCAAAGCGACTTACAAGTTCTGTACAAGTCAGCAGGAAGGGTACAACTCTGGCAGCTAAGTAACATTGTTTTGTCAAACGGTGTCGAACTTGAGTGCTACAGACTTGTGTATATTAGCATAGTAGGTAACTTGAGAGGTATAGCAAGGTATATTCTTTAGTAGGAGAGTGCATACTAGTAGACAGTACAAGGTTAGTATTTATATGTATATTTTTAATTCAGGTATCGCTGGAGTTGCCAGCCGCTTCTTCTCACCTGACGGCGAGGAGTTTCACTGGGGGAACTTAACGCATGCTGAGGTTCACGCTATTCCCCCCAGATCCCCTCCCTGCTGAACAGGCGCCCCCACCGACCAGTAGGAACCGCAGTTCACAACGACCAGGACACATACCCGCCGGCTTCCCACCCGCCAACACTCAATTGTGTTAGTAGGGACGACTGACCAAGCCGGAGGTACCGCTGACAGCTGGATTCGATCTCTGTGGTGGTAGGCGAGTGCTTAGTCCACTGCGAAGTTCGTTCCACCATTGTGGAGCAAGCACCGAGAATAGCCGGCTTCTCTTTGACGAGCATAAAACAAATGAATAATGGTGATGGTGATAACAGTAGTGAATGGCAGGATTAAATCAGTCGGTAGTAATAGTGATGATACTACATGGTCAATAACGTAGTAACACGCTACACCAGAGTACGTGCAGTGTTTGTAATTAAGAGTCAGATAGTCCTAACCGTTCTCAAGTTCACCAGCTGTTAGCTCTCCTGCCATTGGCAGTGGTCCGTGTCCCCGGCTGTGTCGCCTGATGGCTACTGGCACGAAGAACTGGCTGAGGCGGTGTGTCGTGGGGATGAGGCAGTGTTGTGGGGGATGAGGCAGTGTGTTGTGGGGGATGAGGCAGTGTTGTGGGGGATGAGGCAGTGTGTTGTGGGGGATGAGGCAGTGTGTTGTGGGGGATGAGGCGGTGTGTTGTGGGGATGAGGCAGTGTGTTGTGGGGGATGAGGCAGTGTGTTGTGGGGATGAGGCAGTGTGTTGTGGGGGATGAGGCAGTGTGTTGTGGGGATGAGGCAGTGTGTTGTGGGGATGAGGCAGTGTGTTGTGGGGGATGAGGCAGTGTGTTGTGGGGATGAGGCAGTGTGTTGTGGGGGATGAGGCAGTGTGTTGTGGGGATGAGGCAGTGTGTTGTGGGGGATGAGGCAGTGTGTTGTGGGGATGAGGCAGTGTGTTGTGGGGATGAGGCAGTGTGTTGTGGGGGATGAGGCAGTGTGTTGTGGGGATGAGGCAGTGTGTTGTGGGGGATGAGGCAGTGTGTTGTGGGGATGAGGCAGTGTGTTGTGGGGGATGAGGCAGTGTGTTGTGGGGATGAGGCAGTGTGTTGTGGGGATGAGGCAGTGTGTTGTGGGGGATGAGGCAGTGTGTTGTGTGTCGTGGGGGATGAGTCTATGGCTGAATGTGCTCCTCATCCTGGCTAGCTCCTCATAGAGGCAGTGGGAGGGGTTCTCCAGGATAGAATGTACATATTTATCAAAACAACTACCAGATTCAAGTGACAAGTTCGAATCACTTCAATTATTTTTCTGCAACATATCCACTCTTGAACAATGGAAAAACTCCTGCGTGCGTGCGTGCGTGTTGGACAAAGGGTGACTGTGGTCTTAATTTCCAACCTTCTGCAACTGTGCTTGTGGTTAATGCTTCTATGAAATACTGTACAGTGTGTTGTTTTTCCCTCATGTGCACTGAGATGACCTGCTGACCACACCTCTGTTCTGCTGACCGTCTGTCCTGAAGACCAGACCTCTGTTCTGCTGACCGTCTGTCCTGAAGACCAGACCTCTGTTCTGCTGACCGTCTGTCCTGCTGACCAGACCTCTGTCCTGCTGACCAGACCTCTGTTCTGCTGACCGTCTGTCCTGAAGACCAGACCTCTGTTCTGCTGACCGTCTGTCCTGAAGACCAGACCTCTGTTCTGCTGACCGTCTGTCCTGCTGACCACACCTCTGTTCTGCTGACCGTCTGTCCTGCTGACCGTCTGTCCTGAAGACCACACCTCTGTCCTGCTGACCGTCTGTCCTGAAGACCACACCTCTGTTCTGCTGACCGTCTGTCCTGCTGACCAGACCTCTGTTCTGCTGACCGTCTGTCCTGCTGACCAGACCTCTGTTCTGCTGACTGTCTGTCCTGAAGACCAGACCTCTGTTCTGCTGACCGTCTGTCCTGAAGACCACACCTCTGTTCTGCTGACCGTCTGTCCTGAAGACCAGACCTCTGTTCTGCTGACCGTCTGTCCTGCTGACCAGACCTCTGTCCTGCTGACCGTCTGTCCTGCTGACCAGACCTCTGTTCTGCTGACCGTCTGTCCTGCTGACCAGACCTCTGTTCTGCTGACCGTCTGTCCTGAAGACCACACCTCTGTTCTGCTGACCGTCTGTCCTGAAGATTGATTCAAGTCAAGTCAAGAGTTTTATTTGTCACGAGTATACAGTGAAATGCGGGGGGTCTTGCCCGCAACGATTGTGCAATAATACAATAATAAGAATCCGACATTTGTGCAATAATAATACAAGTAATAAGAGTAAAGACATATCAGGTATATGTACATGAGTTTTACAAGAGCATGGTAAGACATGCTAGGTCCTGTGATAGTGCAAAACACTGTTAGCTACGATTGATTGATTGATTGATTGATTGATTGATTGATTGATTGATTGAAAATTGTATTAACAGATTGCAGACTGGGTACAATACAGTACGGCTCAATACATACAATTGTTAAGGGGATGCAGACCAGAGAAAGACTTTAGTCTTGTTTACATCAGGGTCAATTTTCAATTCATCATAACATGACATACAGGTATACAGTACTGTTGCATCTAGACATTTATGACATACCAGATTTACAAATACAGTACTGTTTGTGTTACAAGAAGAGTCTAAAAAAGAGAGTATATACATTTGAGGGGGACGAAACTGTACATTGGAGGAGGTGGGGGGGGGGGGGGGGGGTTGGGTAGGTGGGGTGGGGTGGGGGGAATCCCACAGCGTCTCTGCTGACCATCTGTCCTCTGGGAGTTCAGGCTGACATCAGTAGTGAGCTGCTTCAAACTGGGGTGATGAATAACAGAACGGCACACAGTTATATACTGTAAATACATTGTATGTACTTGCTGTTATACATCACAGAATTACGTGTGTATTCTGTCGTAATGTAACACAATAGGTACATCAAGATTGTATACAACTGAGAAACATCTGTGTATGGATAGGAAAGTATGTATTTTTTTTGGATGGCATTTTCAGCATTCATGTCACAAATGTATCAAATCACCCTTCAAATTAATAAGTTAAGTTGAACCTTTATTAATCCGCTTGGGGAAATTCGTCCTCTACATTTGACCCCATCTGAACTATTTAGCAGCCACACCGTACGGCACCCGGGACCGGCTCCAGGTCGTGATGCCAGTCGCTTGGTCGAGGGCCATGGCTGGACACCGAGCGCGCGTGCCCACTGCCTTTGGGTGTGGGAGGAAACCCACACAGACACAGGGAGAACAGTTAAAAACAAGGTATTACACTCCACATACAATTAACTGAAATTGTATGTCATGTATCTAAGCTACTTTACATAAATCATGTTAGTTTGTGTTGGCCTTATTCATCCCAGTTAGGTATTGTATCACTTATTATCAAGGATGCAATAAAATATTGTTATCTGTCTAGTATAACAAAATGCTGCTATAATCAAAGGCCATTACAGACAAGTTACGACTGTTTAAGTTCAAGTTTTGTTCACATTACAGTGAAATGCTTGGACAAATTTGGTATGGATGTAGTGCAAATATTCTTGTAATAAATAGATACAAATATGATGTAGTAGTGTAGTAGTGTACTAGTGTTAGCCATTTACGAAATAAAAAGAAACCCATGAGAGCTGTGATGATGGGAGACTGCAACGTGCAGTCTCCCCCTTAAAGAACCGCCCTTAAAGAGCACCTACGGGAGGCTGCAATTCGAAACTGGCCACCGTAAATGCCCAAAACCCCCACCACCTCCTAATAGACAGTCTCCTCCCCACCGCATGTATATATTCCCTCCCCGCCGTATGTATATTCCCCTCCCACCCACCCACCCCCTCCTAATGTACAGTCCCCTCCCCATCATATGTATATACTCTGTCAGGATCTAGGGGTAACAGTACTGTATATTTGAATACCGCCTATGTCACAAATGTATCAGTACTAAATACCTATATGTCCCTATGCCATAAATGTCATGTATGTTATGTATGTCATAAATGTCTATATGAATTGAAAATGGGGGACCCTGATGGAAACAAGACAAACGTCTTTCTCAGGTCTGCATCCCCTTAACAATTGTATGTATTGAGCCGTACTGTATTGTACCCATTCTGCAATCTGTTAAATAAAGTTTTCATTCATTCATTCATTCATTCATTCATTCATTCATTCATTCAGCAGCCACCTGTGTTAACAGACAGTGCGTGATGACGTCGACAGCAGCCGCGTTCTCCAGCGTGCCGCGTCACGTGTCAGCGTCACGTTCCACTCACTGAGAAGGAGGAGGAGAGGGGAAAGATGGCGTCCTCAAACAATCCTCGCAAATTTAGCGAAAAAATCGCTTTGCATAATCAGAAACAGGCCGAAGAGACCGCCGCCTTCGAAGAAGTGATGAAAGACCTCAACATCACCAGAGCCGCACGGGTAAGAGTTTTACACGGAGGCGTCTGCACCCGGGGTTTCAACTAACGTGACACCACGGCTAGCTAAAGGGTTAGCAGTGGGCTGTCTGACGTTAGCTCGTGAAGCTAACCTCGGCTAGCCAGGTGACGTTAGTGTTAATAACAATAACAATAATAACTAGGTGGACGCACCTGTAACCCGTATGACCAGTTACATTTAGCAGATTATTTTAGTTTTTTTTATTGCATTGTAATGTAAACAATGCCAGCAGCGTTAGTCGTCTATAACGTCTCCAGCTGATCACAGACTAACCTATTGATACCTGGACACTTTCTACCTCAAATGTATATACTCTCTTTTAAACTCTTTTTGTATCACAAACAGTACTGCATTTGTAGATCTGGTATGTCATACATGTATAGATGTAGCAGTACTGTCTATCTGTATGTCATATTATGTTATGATGAATTGAAAATGGGGGGGACCCTGATGTAAACAAGACTAAAGTCTTCCTCTGGTCTGCATCCCCTTAACAATTGTGTGTATTGAGCCGTACTGTATTGTACCCATTCTGCAATCTGTTAATAACATTTTCAATCAATCAAATCAGTCAGTACTCAGTTGGGAAGGGTTTGTTGACGTTTTTATGTCCAAACAACTAGCTAACGTTAACGGCTGATCTAACTAACTATGGGGCTGCTGCTACCAATCAAACATAGCATATTGGGAGTTTCAGGAACACGGTTAACGTTAGATTATAACGCTTAATAGCCAGGTGTTTAACGTTAACTAGCATGATCAGCTTGCTTCAGTTATTGTGGATGGAACCTGCGGTGTTCTTCAGCTCTTGCATCATGATGTGAGTGCAGCCCAGTGTCCACCACCAAGCCTTTACAGCTGTTGTATGAATGAATGAATGAAAACTTTATTAACAGATTGCAGAATGGGTACAATACAGTACGGCTCAATACACACAATTGTTAAGGGGATGCAGACCAGAGAAAGACGTTCGTCTTGTTTACATCATCAGGGTCCCCCATTTTCAATTCATAGTATCTCTTGGGGAAATCGAACTAAGCCAATGCCAAACAGTTCCACTTGCTGGTGTTTTGCAAACTCGATTTGTATTAGTATTGTACGTTAGTAACGACGTAGGCTAAGCATTTAGGCAAGATGATGGTGCAAGATTCTCCACTCTCTCTCTCCCTTTGCAATATTTGATATGTCTCCTACGTGGATATTTCTGCCAGTTTATTCAAATGTGTGTGAACTAGAATCAATTGTTTGGCCTCTGCCAAGCATCTAGTCTGCCGGAAAACGTCTTTTCATTTTTCATTCATCCAACAATCAAGGCATCATTCATGCAACTGCCAATTCATTAATTTACTGGTAGAAATAAATGGTCACGTTAAGTAGTATGTTATCGAATGCATGATGATAATGAATTTTCTGATCTCTGTGTGTGTGTGTTTTATTTTTACGTGGTTTATTCTGTTTATGTTAACAACAATCGTGATGATGAAGACCAGGTGTGATAAATGTAAACACGTAAAGTCAATTCGGACAGTAATCCAATTTGTTACAGTTGTCGGGTGTTTCACTCACATCCGCTGGAGATGTGTGGTCTGATTTCGTCTGCCTGTTGACTGTTCACCCACCCATTCACCTTCCATCCGTCAGCACCAAGACTTTAGTTAAAACGCCATAGACTTAAATCAAATCTAAATTTGACAGGATTTTTGCCATTCTTCATGTATCATTCTCTCATGCTTTCATGCAATTTTACTTTGCACAGTTGCAGTTACAGAAGACCCAGTATTTGCAACTAGGGCAGACTCGTGGACAGTACTATGGAGGCTCACTGCCCAATGTCAATCAGATTGGAAATGACAACATTGACCTGCCTTTTCAGGTGAGCCCCTAGCTTCTCTCGGTTGGTAAAAAAAATAAACGTTGTTTTAATCTCAACCAGTGAAACACTCTTAGCTGTTGGTGATCATATCAGACATATAGACTACAATTGCATTTAGTGTTCTTAACACTGTCTTAACACTGATTACTGTAATGATATACCAATTTAAGAGGATCAGTAGGCTTAGCAACTATTTGATTACGGCTCGTCGATATAAATCAACTGCACAGGTCGACCAAACAGAATCCCATCACGCCAGCTCGACCCTGAAATGTGAATATAATATTCTGGTTGTGATCTTTTAAAAGTGTCATTGCTTGTCATGGCTTTCCATCTTGAAATACATTTGCCAACTCGAGCATCAGTATGGGGACCCATAGCTTGACTCATTTTGAAAATGGAACACATTTTGCACCATTAATACTCAAAACATTTGGGTGGTATCATCATGGTAACTAAGCACCGTGCTGGTGGTTGATGATTTGCCTCACCGGCTCAGTGTGTTGCCTTCAGAACTCCGCGCTGGACACCAGTCGAACGACCAGGCACCACGGGCTGGTGGACCGCGTCTACCGGGACCGCGGCCGCGTCGCCTCCCCACACCGCCGGCCCCTGTCCATCGACAAACACGGACGCCAGATATCCTTCCTGTGTGTTGAGATACATGTTTACCTGTTGTTGCCCTGATGTGCTTAACATAAGGATGAATTCAAAAGGTTTTAGTGCCTTGTCTATTCTGATAAACCAATGAATATAGAAATAGGTGCAGCAGTGTCTCCTCATTACATAGAGGCTCATCATCTTAGTTCCAACTTCATTCTTCTTCTTAACTGAGATGTACATCGACAGCTGTCCCTACGCCTCCGTGTACCTCTCGCCCCCACCAGACACCAGCTGGAGACGGTGAGCCATCCCATCATGAACACCACGGCTAGACCAGCATACAGTATGAGCACCATTTGATTTACTGTACCTCCACATGCTGTAGGATAGAATACTGTACTGTACATGTTGTAGGATAGAATACTGTACTGTACCTACTGTAGGATATAATACTGTACTGTACATGCTGTAGGATAGAATACTGTACTGTACCTCCACATGCTGTAGGATAGAATACTGTACTGTACATACTGTAGGATAGAATACTGTACTGTACATCTACATACTGTAGGGTAGAATACTGTACTGTACATACTGTAGGATAGAATACTGTACTGTACATCCACATGCTGTAGGATAGAATACTGTACTGTACATACTGTAGGGTAGAATACTGTACTGTACATACTGTAGGATAGAATACTGTACCTCCACATACTGTAGGATAGAATACTGTACTGTACCTCCACATGCTGTAGGATAGAATACTGTACTGTACCTCCACATGCTGTAGGATAGAATACTGTACTGTACATACTGTAGGATAGAATACTGTACTGTACATACTGTAGGATAGAATACTGTACTGTACCTCCACATGCTGTAGGATAGAATAATGTACTGTACCTCTACATACTGTAGGGTAGAATACTGTACTGTACATACTGTAGGATAGAATACTGTACTGTACCTCTACATACTGTAGAATAGAATAATGTACTGTACCTCTACATACTGTAGGGTAGAATACTGTACTGTACCTCTACATACTGTAGGGTAGAATACTGTACTGTACCTCCACATGCTGTAGGATAGAATACTGTACTGTACATACTGTAGGATAGAATACTGTACTGTACCTCTACATACTGTAGGGTAGAATACTGTACTGTACCTCTACATACTGTAGGATAGAATACTGTACTGTACATACTGTAGGATAGAATACTGTACTGTACATACTGTAGGATAGAATACTGTACTGTACATACTGTAGGATAGAATACTGTACTGTACATACTGTAGGATAGAATACTGTACTGTACATACTGTAGGATAGAATACTGTACTGTGCATGATGTAGGATAGAATACTGTACTGTACATACTGTAGGATAGAATACTGTACATGCTGTAGGATATAATACTGTACTGTGCATACTGTAGGATAGAATACTGTACTGTACATCCACATGCTGTAGGATAGAATACTGTACTGTACATACTGTAGGGTAGAATACTGTACTGTACATACTGTAGGATAGAATACTGTACCTCCACATACTGTAGGATAGAATACTGTACTGTACCTCCACATGCTGTAGGATAGAATACTGTACTGTACCTCCACATGCTGTAGGATAGAATACTGTACTGTACATACTGTAGGATAGAATACTGTACTGTACATACTGTAGGATAGAATACTGTACTGTACCTCCACATGCTGTAGGATAGAATAATGTACTGTACCTCTACATACTGTAGGGTAGAATACTGTACTGTACATACTGTAGGATAGAATACTGTACTGTACCTCTACATACTGTAGAATAGAATAATGTACTGTACCTCTACATACTGTAGGGTAGAATACTGTACTGTACCTCTACATACTGTAGGGTAGAATACTGTACTGTACCTCCACATGCTGTAGGATAGAATACTGTACTGTACATACTGTAGGATAGAATACTGTACTGTACCTCTACATACTGTAGGGTAGAATACTGTACTGTACCTCTACATACTGTAGGATAGAATACTGTACTGTACATACTGTAGGATAGAATACTGTACTGTACATACTGTAGGATAGAATACTGTACTGTACATACTGTAGGATAGAATACTGTACTGTACATACTGTAGGATAGAATACTGTACTGTACATAATGTAGGATAGAATACTGTACTGTGCATGATGTAGGATAGAATACTGTACTGTACATACTGTAGGATAGAATACTGTACTGTACATGCTGTAGGATATAATACTGTACTGTGCATACTGTAGGATAGAATACTGTACTGTACCTCTACATACTGTAGGGTAGAATACTGTACCTCCACATACTGTAGGATAGAATACTGTACTGTACATACTGTAGGGTAGAATACTGTACCTCCACATACTGTAGGATAGAATACTGTACTGTACATACTGTAGGATAGAATACTGTACTGCACATAATGTAGGGTAGAATACTGTACTGTACTGTAGGGTAGAATCCTCTACTGTACATACTGTAGGATAGAATACTGTACTGCACATAATGTAGGGTAGAATACTGTACTGTACATACTGTAGGATAGAATACTGTACCTACTGTAGGGTAGAATACTGTACTGTACATACTGTAGGATAGAATACTGTACTGTACATACTGTAGGGTAGAATACTGTACTGTACATACTGTATGATAGAATACTGTACTGCACATAATGTAGGGTAGAATACTGTACTGTACATACTGTAGGATAGAATACTGTACCTACTGTAGGGTAGAATACTGTACATACTGTAGGATAGAATACTGTACTGTACATACTGTAGGATAGAATACTGTACTGTACATACTGTAGGATAGAATACTGTACTGTACATACTGTAGGATATAATACTGTACTGTACCTCCACATACTGTAGGATAGAATACTGTACTGTACATACTGTAGGATAGAATACTGTACTGTACCTCCACATACTGTAGGATAGAATACTGTACTGTACATACTGTAGGATAGAATACTGTACTGTACATACTGTAGGATATAATACTGTACTGTACATACTGTAGGATAGAATACTGTACTGTACATACTGTAGGATAGAATACTGTACTGTACCTCTACATACTGTAGGATAGAATACTGTACTGTACATACTGTAGGATAGAATACTGTACTGTACCTCTACATACTGTAGGATAGAATACTGTACTGTACATACTGTAGGATATAATACTGTACTGTACATACTGTAGGATAGAATACTGTACTGTACATACTGTAGGATAGAATACTGTACTGTACTGTACATACTGTAGGATATAATACTGTACTGTACATACTGTAGGATAGAATACTGTACATACTGTAGGGTAGAATACTGTACTGTACCTACTGTAGGATAGAATACTGTACTGTACATACTGTAGGATAGAATACTGTACTGTACATACTGTAGGATAGAATACTGTACTGTACATACTGTAGGATAGAATACTGTACATACTGTAGGATAGAATACTGTACTGTACCTCCACATACTGTAGGATATAATACTGTACTGTACATACTGTAGGATATAATACTGTACTGTACCTCCACATACTGTAGGATAGAATACTGTACTGTACATACTGTAGGATATAATACTGTACTGTACATACTGTAGGATAGAATACTGTACTGTACATACTGTAGGATATAATACTGTACTGTACATACTGTAGGATAGAATAATGTACTGTACCTACTGTAGGATAGAATAATGTACTGTACCTACTGTAGGATAGAATACTGTACTGTACATACTGTAGGATAGAATACTGTACTGTACATACTGTAGGATAGAATACTGTACTGTACATACTGTAGGGTAGAATACTGTACTGTACATACTGTAGGGTAGAATACTGTACTGTACATACTGTAGGATAGAATACTGTACTGCACATAATGTAGGGTAGAATACTGGACTGTACTGTAGGGTAGAATACTGTACTGTACATACTGTAGGATAGAATACTGTACTGCACATAATGTAGGGTAGAATACTGTATTGTACTGTAGGATAGAATACTGTACCTACTGTAGGGTAGAATACTGTACTGTACATACTGTAGGATAGAATACTGTACTGTACATACTGTAGGGTAGAATACTGTACTGTACATACTGTAGGATAGAATACTGTACTGCACATAATGTAGGGTAGAATACTGTACTGTACATACTGTAGGATAGAATACTGTACCTACTGTAGGGTAGAATACTGTACTGTACATACTGTAGGATAGAATACTGTACTGTACATACTGTAGGATAGAATACTGTACTGTACATACTGTAGGATAGAATACTGTACTGTACATACTGTAGGATATAATACTGTACTGTACCTCCACATACTGTAGGATAGAATACTGTACTGTACATACTGTAGGATAGAATACTGTACTGTACCTCCACATACTGTAGGATAGAATACTGTACTGTACATACTGTAGGATAGAATACTGTACTGTACATACTGTAGGATAGAATACTGTACTGTACATACTGTAGGATAGAATACTGTACTGTACATACTGTAGGATAGAATACTGTACTGTACCTCTACATACTGTAGGATAGAATACTGTACTGTACATACTGTAGGATAGAATACTGTACTGTACCCAGCGTTTCCGTTAGCCGGTAATTACCGGTATTTTACCGGCAAAATCTGTTTAAGTCCGACATATTTTATCTCTCCGGTCTTAATGTCCGGTGAAAATAATTCCCTGAGTCTAAGCACAATTTGATTATTTGAATTGTATTAAAATAGGCTAAAATTAAATAGCCTATGCGATGAACGAAACGATCATTACATTTGTTTCCTCGTTGCTTCTAATAATGACAACGACGTTGTCGGCGAGAGCTTAGTGCTGGGTGTGCGGACTTTTCTGAAGCTGTAGAGCCGCAGTACCAGCAGTGCAATGCAATATTCCAGCAGTACTCCAATTCAGCCATTTTCAGCCAATGTTGGGTGGGGGGCGCTGTTGTGCGGTTCCCAGAAAAGAGCCAATAACAGCTGAACAGCTTCTCTGCAGCGCCATACTCTTTGCAAATAAGTCGTTGCGAGGTGGAGAGAGTCGTCACGCAAACCCACGATAATGTTGCCGTCTCTCTGCTTTCTCAGTTCTTCTCTTGATATAATTAATACAAATGTCCAATATAACGGAATTCGTTAGCTCATAAAAATGTGATTATAACAGACTGCTGTTTAGTGTCGGACCGACTGCGTATCGGTCTATTTTATTTCAAGTCAGCAGCAGCACGGAGTATCGAGGGACTTATTTTATTTGGAATATATTAATGACTGTATACGTGAAGTTGAACATTATGATATGTGTGACGTGTCTGATACAACGAGGTGAAGCGATGTCGACTCGAGATTCATTTGGGGGTGCGTGTGACAGAGCTGCTGCAGCGGGAGCTTGATGCTGGTAGCGTATCGCACTAACTTGAGAGGCGAGAGATAGTAATTTGATTCTGCAAATCAATTTCTCATTCTTCGCTTGATGTAATTAATACACATGTCCAATTATAACGGAATTCGTTAGCTCATAAAAATGTGATTATAATAGACTGCTGTTTAAAACTCTGACCGGAATATCTCGAATATGTCCGGTGATAGAAATCTTGCAGGACACTCAGACCGGCACGAATATGTTCTAACGGAAACGCTGACTGTACCTCTACATACTGTAGGATAGAATACTGTACTGTACATACTGTAGGATATAATACTGTACTGTACATACTGTAGGATAGAATACTGTACTGTACATACTGTAGGATAGAATACTGTACTGTACTGTACATACTGTAGGATATAATACTGTACTGTACATACTGTAGGATAGAATACTGTACATACTGTAGGGTAGAATACTGTACTGTACCTACTGTAGGATATAATACTGTACTGTACATACTGTAGGATAGAATACTGTACTGTACATACTGTAGGATAGAATACTGTACTGTACATACTGTAGGATAGAATACTGTACTGTACATACTGTAGGATAGCATACTGTACTGTACCTCCACATACTGTAGGATATAATACTGTACTGTACATACTGTAGGATAGAATACTGTACTGTACCTCCACATACTGTAGGATAGAATACTGTACTGTACATACTGTAGGATATAATACTGTACTGTACATACTGTAGGATAGAATACTGTACTGTACATACTGTAGGATATAATAATGTACTGTACTGTACATACTGTAGGATAGAATAATGTACTGTACCTACTGTAGGATAGAATAATGTACTGTACCTACTGTAGGATAGAATACTGTACTGTACATACTGTAGGATAGAATACTGTACTGTACATACTGTAGGATAGAATAATGTACTGTACATACTGTAGGATATAATAATGTACTGTACATACTGTAGGATAGAATACTGTACTGTACTGTACATACTGTAGGATAGAATACTGTACTGTACATACTGTAGGATAGAATACTGTACTGTACATACTGTAGGATAGAATACCGTACTGTACCTACTGTAGGATAGAATACTGTACTGTACCTACTGTAGGATATACTACTGTACTGTACTGTACATACTGTAGGATAGAATAATGTACTGTACATACTGTAGGATAGAATACTGTACTGTACTGTACCTACTGTAGGATATAATACTGTACTGTACCTACTGTAGGATATAATACTGTACTGTACATACTGTAGGATAGAATACTGTACTGTACATACTGTAGGATAGAATACTGTACTGTACCTACTGTAGGATAGAATACTGTACTGTACTGTACATACTGTAGGATAGAATACTGTACTGTACATACTGTAGGATAGAATACTGTACTGTACCTACTGTAGGATAGAATACTGTACTGTACTGTACATACTGTAGGATAGAATACTGTACTGTACATACTGTAGGATAGAATAGAATATCTTCTAGGGGGTGTAACAATTCGACCTCACAACGATTAATTTCGATTACGATTCTTCAGGCAACGATTCAATGCATCATGAAATCTCTTTTTTTTTTACCTCGATTCGATACATTTTCTATCAGTTAATTCCCCCAAAAATGTTGAATACACAAATGTGGCTGGGGGAACTGGTTCACTCAGCATGAATGGACTATAGGTCAATAAAAACAATACACACAAAAGAAACATAACATAAAAAAAAAAAAAATCAGATTATAATCGATTCTAACATTTTCCAATCGATGCAGTTGAATCGTCACATTAGAATCGATGCATTTCGATTAATCGATGCATCGTTACACCCCTAATATCTTCATTGCCAATTTTAATTTTTTTATTGAAATTTTTTACACATTGGTCCTCTGCATTTAACTCATCCTCACTATTTAGGGGCAGTGGGCAGCCACAGGCCTGTGCCCCCCGGGGAGCAGTTGGGGGTTAAGTGCCTTTCTCAAGGGCACTTCTACGGTGGGTATTGAGGGAGGGGAGAGCGTTATTAGTTAATTCCCCCCCCCCCACCCAGATTCCCCCCCCTGCCGATCCGGCTATCGCACTGGCCACCTTCTAATCACAAGCCAATTTTTTTAATACTTTATTTCTCAGTTTACTAGACAAGAACAGACAGAACAAAAATAAACAGACATAACAAAATGACAAAAAAAAACGAAAAAGACTGCCAGACAGGAAAATAAAATAACAGTGTGACTTAACTCAAAGCATTAAAGTGTGTTGTATAGCCAGGTGTTACAAGAGTACAGGTAAAACAAGAGATATACAGGGGTGCGTCTCTGCAGAATGCAGTTATTTGTCCTTCAGATATTCAATGAATGGGCTCCATATGTCCGAAAACCTGTTGTGCTCTTTGGCTCTGTAATAGCGGATCCTCTCCAGCTGTATGATTGCGATCATTTCATTGAGCCATTTCTGGAAACACGGGGGTGTAGGTGATTTCCAATCGGTTAGAATCATTTTTTTTGCAGCTACCATGCCGAGCATTAGTGTCTGTTGTTCCTCCCTCGTGTACCTTAAGGCAGTCTCTGAACACCCAAAGAACGCTCTAGGCCCCCGGTCAGCCTTCTAATCACAAGCCTGCTTCTCTAACGCTCTAGGCCCCCGGTCAGCCTTCTAATCACAAGCCTGCTTCTCTAACGCTCTAGGCCCCCGGTCAGCCGACACACGGAGACCTTCTAATCACAAGCCTGCTTCTCTAACGCTCTAGGCCCCCGGTCAGCCGACACACAGAGACCTTCTAATCACAAGCCTGCTTCTCTAACGCTCTAGGCCCTCGGTCAGCCGACACACAGAGACCTTCTAATCACAAGCCTGCTTCTCTAACGCTCTAGGCCCCCGGTCAGCCGACACACAGAGACCTTCTAATCACAAGCCTGCTTCTCTAACGCTCTAGGCCCCCGGTCAGCCAACACACAGAGACCTTCTAATCACAAGCCTGCTTCTCTAACGCTCTAGGCCCCCGGTCAGCCGACACACAGAGACCTTCTAATCACAAGCCTGCTTCTCTAACACTCTAGGCCCCCGGTCAGCCGACACACAGAGACCTTCTAATCACAAGCCTGCTTCTCTAACGCTCTAGGCCCCCGGTCAGCCTTCTAATCACAAGCCTGCTTCTCTAACGCTCTAGGCCCCCGGTCAGCCTTCTAATCACAAGCCTGCTTCTCTAACGCTCTAGGCCCCCGTTCAGCCTTCTAATCACAAGCCTGCTTCTCTAACGCTCTAGGCCCCCGGTCAGCCTTCTAATCACAAGCCTGCTTCTCTAACGCTCTAGGCCCCCGGTCAGCCTTCTAATCACAAGCCTGCTTCTCTAACGCTCTAGGCCCCCGGTCAGCCTTCTAATCACAAGCCTGCTTCTCTAACGCTCTAGGCCCCCGGTCAGCCTTCTAATCACAAGCCTGCTTCTCTAACCGCTCTAGGCCCCCGGTCAGCCTTCTAATCACAAGCCTGCTTCTCTAACGCTCTAGGCCCCCGGTCAGCCTTCTAATCACAAGCCTGCTTCTCTAACGCTCTAGACCCCCGGTCAGCCTTCTAATCACAAGCCTGCTTCTCTAACGCTCTAGGCCCCCGGTCAGCCTTCTAATCACAAGCCTGCTTCTCTAACGCTCTAGGCCCCCGGTCAGCCTTCTAATCACAAGCCTGCTTCTCTAACGCTCTAGGCCCCCGGTCAGCCTTCTAATCACAAGCCTGCTTCTCTAACCGCTCTAGGCCCCCGGTCAGCCTTCTAATCACAAGCCTGCTTCTCTAACGCTCTAGGCCCCCGGTCAGCCTTCTAATCACAAGCCTGCTTCTCTAACGCTCTAGACCCCCGGTCAGCCTTCTAATCACAAGCCTGCTTCTCTAACGCTCTAGGCCCCCGGTCAGCCTTCTAATCACAAGCCTGCTTCTCTAACGCTCTAGGCCCCCGGTCAGCCTTCTAATCACAAGCCTGCTTCTCTAACGCTCTAGACCCCCGGTCAGCCGACACACAGAGTGAAGGCTCTGCATCGGCTGTGAAACCACACAGATTCGATCCAGTGGGATGATGTGAGGGGGGCGTGGGGGCTCGGGGTGGGGGCTCGGGGTGGGGGCTCGGGGTGAGGGGGGCGTGGGGGCTCGGGGTGAGGGGGGCGTGGGGGCTCGGGTTAGGGACGTCCACAGGGTTATATTGACTGACTTCTCTTCTCTCTTTCACACTCACTCACTCACTCACTCACTCACTCACTCACTCACTCACTCACTCACTCACTCACTCACTCACTCACTCACTCACACACACACACACACACACACACACTCATACACACACACTCACTCACACACATAAACACACACACACACACACACACACAGGACGAACTCGGACTCTGCCCTACACCAGAGCACTCTGCAGCCTCGGCCCCAGGAGGTGTTCTCTGGCGGCTCCCAGGAGCTGCAGCCCAAACGAGGTAATGGCGCATCAGTCACGTCACGTTGTGTTTATCTTTACACAACATAGTACATAGTAGGATGCTAAAGGACAATAACACTATGTAACAACCCATCAAATACACTCACAGCACACACATCCACACTCACTTTAAACAAACCACTCACTGCAGCACCCACTTTACCCACTTTAGACACTTTAACACACTTTATATTTATTGGTAAAGAGATTTGCACTACAACTCGCACCTCATTGCACCTTACCCTAAGTTGTACCTCATCCCATTTCTGCATTGTACTGTATATTGTATTGTAACTCAGTTACTTTTCTACTCTGCATTGTATATATGTATTTTATATAAAAGTATTCTGTATTTTTGTATGACAACTAATAAAGAAACTTGAACTTGAACAAAGAATTTGATTTGGTCGTTTGGTGCGACATTAACACATTGACCGCCGGGGGTTGTGCCCATCTCATACCCCTCTCTGCCACCGTTAAAAGCCTATGGAGATGTTTACCTTCTTTGCAGGGCTATAACTTTAAATTGTATTGCTATATTGACATTACTATGGCCCATTCAACATCAAGTATCTATCGTTCAGGATGTGGGAACGTTATACTTTTTCATTCATACATTGTTGTGTTAATACCTTCGAGAATATAAGTATGTTTTTAATCTTTTCTGCTGTAATTCCAAAAACGCTAGTTATAGGCCCAAACGCATATGATAGATTATCGATTGGCATTTCTTTCCCATCTCTCTCATTAGTCCTGCTGCTAACGGTGCCCGGGACAGAGGAGGCAGATTCCAATGCGGACGAGGACACACAGTGGGACAGCAAGAAGGTATTGATGGAAATAGTGTTGTTGTCACAATACCAACATTTCTACTTGGATACCAGCCTAAGTACCACAATACCGGTTCTAAAATGATACCATGGCAAAAACCTAAAATATCAGGAAAGGTAATGGAATATAATATTAGATGACGGAACATGGAAGATTCTTTATGAAATAAATTTGTATTAATATTATTATGACGCTGTTGAAACGTAATAATAAAAAAAAAATGAGTTAGCCTCATACGATAATTGCTTAAGTCATTATTTTGCCAAATAGAGATTTCTGCCTAACTGTACTCTCCTCACACTGCTGCATCGCCCTGGCTTATTGGCTATGTCCTCAGCCAATCAGAACGCTTGTTACGTTCAAAGATCCCCATCTGCCTAACTCACTCGTGTGACTTGTGCATTTTAACGTTACACACACGGACGGCGATCGCATGACTTAGGCAAGTAGAACAACTGCCTTTAGTGTATGACATGTATGTATGGAAGAGGAAAAATTACCTAAGTCACAACATATTTTGTTTAAAAGTCACCTTATTTTGTTATACAATGGTTGTTGTGTTTTTGTATTTTTGCAAACTTGTTGATATACCTTGTGGAACTTATTTTCATAATATAAATTAAAAACTTGTGCCAGACGATGTGGAAAGTGCCCTGGGTGTTGACTCGGCCACTACGCCAGACGATGTGGAAAGTGCCCTGGGTGTTGACTCGGCCACTACGCCAGACGATGTGGAAAGTGCCCTGGGTGTTGACTAGGGGTGGGACAATACATCGATCCAGATCGATATATCGATCTATTATCAATAATCAAATAGGATCGACGCAACGTAAAAAGATCGATTCATATTGCGATACTCTTATTTTGAAAATCCCCGCGAGTCATATCCGCCGGCGCCCAGTATTGTGAAACTCCGTGTAGACATTACAGCAGTGTTTGCGTCTGCTGTAAAGCACTACAGAGCGTCTATTTTGCTAGCCGATATAAGTCTGTGCAGTTTTTTCCCCGCAACGGGTCAAATGCATATAACAGGCGTTGCATCGTCGCCATTCCTTTCTGCCAACGTCACGTTAAATATCTAAATGAACGTCGCGTTGGCTGCTTAAAAGCTAAGCAGCTAACCGTGAGAGAGAACAGGAGAGTGGAGGGGGGACTTGGAAGGAGGAGGGGTGGGGGCTGTGGGGGACTGTGTGTGTGTGTGTGTCTGTGTGTGTCTGTGTGTGTCTGTGTGTGTGTTAAAGCTCAATATATAAAAACAAAAGTGAACAGGAGGTCTATTTGTATTAAAAACAATAGATTGTTTTTCATTTAAATGTCTGGAAGAGCTCAAAAATAATCAATCAATTGATATTTCCGTAGCCTTTTTTTAGTTGATCTAAATGTGACTGATTGTGTTAAATGGGCACATAATATCGCCTCATATCGATCGCAGGCACCTGAATTGAATCGTATCGTATCGTGGCAGACTTTGTGATATCGGCAAATATCGTATCGTTGTCCAAAGAATCGATATCGTATCGTATCGTGATGAAACTGATGATTCCCACCCCTAGTGTTGACTCGGCCACTACGCAAAGTGTGCACTCAACTCGTTCAATATACAGCATCAGGCTATACTTAGTATCGAGTATCTAATACTAATATCTAGGGGTGGGAATCGCCAGAGGCCTCACGATACGATGTTATCACGATACTTAAGTCACGATACGATAGTAAAATATATTGCGATATGTTGCGTATTGTGATATTAATATTGTGATATATTGCGATTTATTACCTTTTTTCAACTGCAAAGTAAAACTGTCAACATGTTTTATCTAATAAAATAAAGTTCAATCTATTCATCTCACTTCAATAATTTTTATTGCAGAACATGGTATTTTCTCAAGCAGACAGATGTCAACACTGTAATCTGTGTTGCATGTACCTGACAAACTGAACTGTTTGTATTACAGTCATATTCCAACTTAACTGAATGCACACGTGTGTCTGTGGACTACTGTACTATTACAGGTATTGAAATGAACAATGCAACTTCCTTATACAAAAAAAAAATACAAAAAATATATTATCTTTTTTTAAATAATATAATATCGATACTTGGTGTCCTTGTATCGATACAGTATCGCCACGCAAAGTATCGCGATACTACTACGTATCCATATTTTCCCATGGGAATTGATAGGATTTTATCGATACGATTCCATTATCGATTCTGCTTATCGATTCGATTCTTTGTCGATACCCTTATCGATGCCTGATCAATTTATACTTTACATACCGTAATTCCTCTAATAGTAACCCCGGCTTGTATTTGTTTCAACTGTAGCGGGTACCAGGCTTGTATTAGGAGGAGGCCTGTATAAGAGGGAGGCCTATATTTCAAATTTTCAAACGGATCATAATGAATAAATCAACATTTTGTGTCAGTTTGAACCCAGTAAAATGTACTGGGTTCATTTATTGAAACCAAGTACTGTATGAAATAGTAAACAGTGCAATTACAGGTGGTCACTGGTCATTTCAACGTTTTCAAAGTGAAATCAAGTAACTAGCTCAGTATGCAGCTCAGTATATTAGTAACCCAGCTTGTATTAGGAGGTCGGCTTATAATTGCTTAGCTCAAGAGCGCACCCGGCCATTAATAGAGACCCGGCTTGTATTTGAGACCCGGTTACTATTAGAGGAATTACGGTAAATAAATTGGAAATGCAACAGAACTACATTTACATTTAGTCATTTAGCTGACGCTTTTATCCAAAGCGACTTACAAGTTCTGTACGACAAGCCATCAGGAAGGGCACAACTCTATCAGCTGAGCAACAATGTTCATCAAAGTGTTGAGTGCTACAGTGTAGGTTAGTTTATTAGGACAAGTGCATGACAGTACGGTTAGTTAGGGTTAGATATATATTTTTTTATTCAGATAATGGTTGAAGAAGTGTGTCTTTAGTCGACGGCGAAAGATTGGACGTGATTCGGCTGTCCTAACTGGGGTGGGTAGTTCATTCCACCATTGTGGGGCAAGGACTGAGAATAGGCGACTTCTCTTTGATGACCCTCCCGGAGCTCGGATAGGAGTAGGTCTGAGGCGGCCAGAAGATGCAGAGCGTAGGGGTCTAAGCTGGTTAGAATAACAACATGCACCTTGACATTTCTGATTGTCATTTATTGTTGAGCCCCCATGTCAGAAAAATACAAAAACTGTAAAAAATAAAACATTAACTATAGCCTACACTTAAATAAAATAATGTATTTGAGATTCTCTTAAAATGTATTTATTTTTTTATTCTTAAACTAATTTAATCTATTGAATAACAGGTCGTTATTCCTCTGACTTCTGTCTCACACACAGAGCTCCCTCCCCGGGCCCCTGTCCTATAAGGTATTGGCTTGTGTTGCTACACGGACACATTTGTATGTTGCACCACCACGGTACTTCCTGGCTTACAGTGTACAGACTTGTAAACAAACACTCCGTCTCTTATTATATGTGAACTAAAGAGTACAAGGTTTACACAACAGCCCCCACCTGCTGTTTTATTGTATTTGTACCTGTACTCTCCGCTGTCAGCTGTTTATCTCTCTTTGTGAGCTTGATTAAATAGCGTTAGCTCACGTTAGGTAGCGTTAGCTCTGCGGCTAATTTTAGCTCACCCTGAACTAAATCAATGACTAGGTTCTAAAGCATTCAAGTAGTTTTCACTGCACATAGAAGTAGCCAAACAGCGGGAGCATTTCGGGAGCATATTACCAAAACCCAGGCAATTTCCCAACGGGAACCGGTTTTCGATTCCCATCCCTAACCACTACTACTATCGATACTAATATAAATTGGAGTGTTTTAGCGGCTAGGTGTGTGGTGTGTGTACTACTACACCTAGCACTAGCAATACACCTTGCTAGTATTGGTGTGTGGTGGAACCCTGGATGGGAATAGAAGGTGCAGAGTGGGTTTATTTGACCTGAGTCTGTTCTCCACTGGAGAACGTTCTGACTTGTTGTTTTTCCATTTCAGGATGATTCATCAAAACCCAAGTCCTGCGACGTCCCTGGAATCAAGTGAGTAGATTGTGTTATCGATCAGTTTGAGCTCTACTCATGTGTTATCGATCAGTTTGAGCTCTACTCATGTGTTATCGATCAGTTTGAGCTGTACTCGTGTGTTATCGATCGCATCAGTTTGAGCTGTACTCATGTGTTATCGATCGCATCAGTTTGAACTGTACTCATGTGTTATCGATCGCATCAGTTTGAGCTGTACTCATGTGTTATCGATCGCATCAGTTTGAGCTGTACTCATGTGTTATCGATCGCATCAGTTTGAGCTGTACTCGTGTGTTATCGATCGCATCAGTTTGAGCTGTACTCATGTGTTATCGATCGCATCAGTTTGAGCTGTACTCATGTGTTATCGATCGCATCAGTTTGAGCTGTACTCATGTGTTATCGATCGCATCAGTTTGAGCTGTACTCATGTGTTATCGATCGCATCAGTTTGAGCTGTACTCATGTGTTATCGATCGCATCAGTTTGAGCTGTACTCATGTGTTATCGATCGCATCAGTTTGAGCTGTACTCGTGTGTTATCGATCGCATCACTTTGAGCTGTACTCATGTGTTATCGATCGCATCACTTTGAGCTGTACTCATGTGTTATCGATCGCATCAGTTTGAGCTGTACTCGTGTGTTATCGATCGCATCACTTTGAGCTGTACTCGTGTGTCAGTGTTTCCCTTATATGCATTCACTAGCGGCGCTGCACCGCTGTTGAATTAGGACCGCCGCTGCTATGAACTAGACTTATTAAAAAATAAAAATAATAATAATAAAAGAATAAATAAAAATATTTTATATATATATATATTTTTAATCATTTCATGTGGGCTGTGGGGGGTGCTTAATGTAAAAGACTGACCTGAGGAACAGGCTGCAGGGAGAACATCTGGTCGCTTGTATGCGTCTCAGCATCAACCTACCAGTGAATTCCCACCAAAGAGCCCTGGAGCTGTTCTTTCAAAAGCCCAGGAAAATGAAATGCACTAAGGCAGAATGTAGCCTATGCCACTGAGACTTCTTAGGTGTAAAGTGCTGTTGTAGTGTTATGATTTGTGTATGTGTGTGTTGAGGCATGGCATTAATCTTGACATTTACTTTGATTACAACTACACTGCAAAAGAAAAGATTGATCTTATCAAGTGAACATATCTTGTATTTGGTACAATAAGTCTATATTGAGTAGAATTATCTTGAATTATCTTATCCCACTGGCAGATAATTTAGCTTTTTTTCTGAATTTGGTCAATTTAATCTGGTTTTTGCTCCTGCAGCATATTCCCGTCTCCCGACCAGGAGGTGAACACGTCGTTGCTCCCGGCGACGCACAACACCGGCGGCTCGCTGCCCGACCTGACCAACATCCAGTTTCCTCCACCGCTGCCCACCCCACTGGACCCGGAGGACACCTTCCCTGCCCTCAGCTCCTCCAACACCAACCTCGCCCACCTGGGCATCACTGCTGCTGGCCATGGTAAGAACCACCTCTACTGTGTCCTGAGGGAAGGCTCTTTGTGACCTCAATCGTCATCAACAAATAAATAAATTCAGAGGTGATGCTGTGTGTGTGTGGCAGTTACAACTCTCAACGACTTGAGACTTGACTTGGACTCTAGCTCAACGACTTGAGACTTGACTTGGTCTCTAGCTCAACGACTTGAGACTTGACTTGGTCTCTAGCTCAACGACTTGAGACTTGACTTGGTCTCTAGCTCAACGACTTGAGACTTGACTTGGTCTCTAGCTCAACGACTTGAGACTTGACTTGGTCTCTAGCTCAACGACTTGAGACTTGACTTGGTCTCTAGCTCAACGACTTGAGACTTGACTTGGACTCTAGCTCAACGACTTGAGACTTGACTTGGTCTCTAGCTCAACGACTTGAGACTTGACTTGGACTCTAGCTCAACGACTTGATTTGGTCTCTAACTCAACGACTTGAGACTTGACTTGGTCTCTAGCTGAAAGACTTGAGACTTGACTTGGTCTCTAGCTCAACGACTTGAGACTTGACTTGGACTCTAGCTCAACGACTTGAGACTTGACTTGGACTCTAGCTCAACGACTTGACTTGGTCTCTAACTCAACGACTTGAGACTTGACTTGGTCTCTAGCTGAACGACTTGAGACTTGACTTGGTCTCTAGCTCAACAACTTGAGACTTGACTTGGACTCTAGCTCAACGACTTGAGACTTGACTTGGTCTCTAGCTCAACGACTTGAGACTTGACTTGGACTCTAGAGACTTGACTTGGACTCTAGTCAAGTCTCAAGTCGTTGAGCTAGAGACCAAGTCTCAAGTCGTTGAGCTAGAGACCAAGTCAAGTCTCAAGTCGTTGACTTGGTCTCTAGCTCAACGACTTGAGACTTGACTTGGACTCTAGCTCAACGACTTGAGACTTGACTTGGTCTCTAGCTCAACGACTTGAGACTTGACTTGGTCTCTAGCTCAACGACTTGAGACTTGACTTGGTCTCTAGCTCAACGACTTGAGACTTGACTTGGTCTCTAGCTCAACGACTTGAGACTTGACTTGGTCTCTAGCTCAACGACTTGAGACTTGACTTGGACTCTAGCTCAACGACTTGAGACTTGACTTGGTCTCTAGCTCAACGACTTGAGACTTGACTTGGACTCTAGCTCAACGACTTGATTTGGTCTCTAACTCAACGACTTGAGACTTGACTTGGTCTCTAGCTGAAAGACTTGAGACTTGACTTGGTCTCTAGCTCAACGACTTGAGACTTGACTTGGACTCTAGCTCAACGACTTGAGACTTGACTTGGACTCTAGCTCAACGACTTGACTTGGTCTCTAACTCAACGACTTGAGACTTGACTTGGTCTCTAGCTGAACGACTTGAGACTTGACTTGGTCTCTAGCTCAACAACTTGAGACTTGACTTGGACTCTAGCTCAACGACTTGAGACTTGACTTGGTCTCTAGCTCAACGACTTGAGACTTGACTTGGACTCTAGAGACTTGACTTGGACTCTAGTCAAGTCTCAAGTCGTTGAGCTAGAGACCAAGTCTCAAGTCGTTGAGCTAGAGACCAAGTCAAGTCTCAAGTCGTTGACTTGGTCTCTAGCTCAACGACTTGAGACTTGACTTGGTCTCTAGCTCAACGACTTGAGACTTGACTTGGTCTCTAGCTCAACGACTTGAGACTTGACTTGGTCTCTAGCTCAACGACTTGAGACTTGACTTGGTCTCTAGCTCAACGACTTGAGACTTGACTTGCATAAAAGGACTTGTGAGCGTCTCTTGGCACGTCTCAGGTCTCACCCCAGGCCATCAGGATGCTCAATGACAATTAACACTAACAAACCATCAAACACACTCACAGCACACACACCCACACGTACACACTCACTTTAAATGGACAACTCACTGTAGCACCCACTTTACACACTTTAGACACTAACACACTTTATATTTATATATTATTGGCAACTCATTGCACATAGCCAAGCCTTGCACCTTACCTTACCACCACAAGCTACCTCATCCCATTTACCTCATCCCATTTATATTGTACTGTAACTACTCTGCATTGTATATTGTACATAATATATTTAAAATGTTTGTCTTGTTTACACTTGTTACTTGACTTTCTATTTTATACTTATTATTAGGGATGTCCGATATTATCGGCCTACCGATATTATCGGCCGATATTGGCATTAAAATGTGATATCGGAAAATATCGGTATCGGTTTTCAAAAATGATTATTTTTTTTTACATTTATATAACGTTTATTTACCCAGTCAAGCAAGTAAGAACAAATTCTGATTTTATTTATTGTCAAAAGTATGCATAATGTTGTGTTAATTCCACAACAAGACATATGTAATGTTAATTACCTGAAATTATTCAGTTTTTTTGGGGGGGGGGGGACCCTGCATATATCGGTATCGGTTGATATCGGTATCGGAAATTAAGAGTTGGACAATATCGGTATATCGGTATCGGTAAAAAAGCCAATATCGAGCATCCCTACTTATTATACTGTTTTAAATGATCTATTTTTACCTAGCACAAACAGAAGGAAGCATTTCATACAAAAGTATCCTGTATTTTTGTATCACAACTAATAAAGAAACTTGAACTTCACCTGGACCTCTGGTGTTGAGGACAGGGCTCAGTCTCACCTGGACCTCTGGTGTTGAGGACAGGGCTCAGTCTCACCTGGACCTCTGGTGTTGAGGACAGGGCTCAGTCTCACCTGGACCTCTGGTGTTGAGGACAGGGCTCAGTCTCACCTGGACCTCTGGTGTTGAGGACAGGGCTCAGTCTCACCTGGACCTCTGGTGTTGAGGACGGGGCTCAGTCTCACCTGGACCTCTGGTGTTGAGGACAGGGCTCAGTCTCACCTGGACCTCTGGTGTTGAGGACAGGGCTCAGTCTCACCTGGACCTCTGGTGTTGAGGACAGGGCTCAGTCTCACCTGGACCTCTTCTTGTGTTCTGGACAGGTATCGGCGGCGGCACGGTGCCGGCCCAGTGCAGGCAGCCCTCCGTGGTGCCCCTCACGCTCAGCGCGGACCTCCACCTGCAGCAGTCGCCCACCATGTCCTCCCCCATTCACATCACCCAGGTGAGGCATCTTCATCTACACCATGTCCTCCCCCATTCACATCACCCAGGTGAGGCATCTTCATCTACACCATGTCCTCCCCCATTCACATCACCCAGGTGAGGCATCTTCATCTACACCATGTCCTCCCCCATTCACATCACCCAGGTGAGGCATCTTCATCTACACCAGTGGTCACCAACCTTTTTAAGCCCAAGATCACCTTTTCTTTTTTTTTGGTGAAGGCAAGATCTACCTATTGAAGCGTTGAGAGAAAAAGACAGCCAAGATTGTACTTTAAACTAAATGACTTTTATTTGCCTGTATTCTAATTACATGCAATGCTTTGGTCCAACATTAAAACGTCAAAGTAGAACTATTATGTACTTTCTCAGTCAGTGCTAAGTGCAGTCATCTTATGCAGCATCACTTTTCACATCAAAACAAAAGTAGAACTGTAATGTGGACTCTCATATTATTAACATTGACAAACATATTTACAATTAGCATTTTATAAAGTAGAACTGTAATGTTTACTTTCTCAGTCAGTGCTAAGTGCAGTCAGTGCTAAGTGCAGCATCACTTTTCACATCAGAACAAAAGTAGAACTGTAATGTGGACTCTCATATTATTAACATTGACAAACATATTTACAATTAGCATTTTATAAAGTAGAACTGTAATGTTTACTTTCTCAGTCAGTGCTAAGTGCAGTCAGTGCTAAGTGCAGTATCATTTTCACATCAAAACAAAAGTAGAACTGTATGTGTACTTTCTCAGTCAGTGCTAAGTGCAGCATCACTTTTCACATCAAAACAAAGGTAGAACTGTAATGTGGACTCTCAAGGTAAGATCTAAAAAAAAAAACGTTTTTTTTTTTTTTTTTTTTTAATTTTTAATTTTCATGGAAAGATCTACAGGGACAGTATCAAAGATCGACCAGTCGATCAAGATCGACGGGTTGGTGACCACTGATCTACACCATGTCCTCCCCCATTCACATCACCCAGGTGAGGCATCTTCATCTACACCGTGTCCTCCCCCATTCACATCACCCAGGTGAGGCATCTTCATCTACACCATGTCCTCCCCCATTCACATCACCCAGGTGAGGCATCTTCATCTACACCATGTCCTCCCCCATTCACATCACCCAGGTGAGGCATCTTCATCTACACCATGTCCTCCCCCATTCACATCACCCAGGTGAGGCATCTTCATCTACACCATGTCCTCCCCCATTCACATCACCCAGGTGAGGCATCTTCATCTACACCGTGTCCTCCCCCATTCACATCACCCAGGTGAGGCATCTTCATCTACACCATGTCCTCCCCCATTCACATCACCCAGGTGAGGCATCTTCATCTACACCGTGTCCTAGACCAGGGGTTCTCAAACTACGGGTCGCGACCCAAAGTGGGGTCGTGGGTAGGTGACGGAGCGCAAAATAAAAAATTTAATCTTTTAATGTTCTGGCAACATATTTTTGGCTAAATATGCCTTGTTTTATGAATGTGCGTTGATAACATAGTGCTGTAATACAATTTTCTAATAAATATTATGCATGATAAAATTCAACGTGTGCTTTTATTTTGATATTCCTTAATTCCAAATTGAGATTACGCGATAGATTAGATAGATAGACTGCCACGCTGTTTTCCCATCTTTACTCCCTGGCACCAGCGTTATTGACCATTTTCACGATGTTTGCGAACCCATCGTATATTCTATATTATAGCTATGGAGACCATAGTATGGCTCATTTTATAGTCCAACAGGGCCAAAACAGTTAATTTCTACATACCTTCTTTTGTGCGCTATACCACGCTAAACATCGCCCCGGTTCACAATAATCCAGGCTGGTTTTCTAGATCGTGAGATAACGTGTGTTTTGTGCAGCGTATGCGCAAATCTCGCGGCTGCTCGCTTGAAACCTATATTATTGCCAGGTCAAAGGTAAACACATTGGGGGTTCGGCAAAATAGACGTTACCTTTGTTAGACGGTACTCCACTCTCGCTTTGAGTCCAAGTGTCTTGAATCAGAACAGGATCAATACATATAACGTTAGGTGGCCCTTCATCCGTTGTCTTCTGCGTCTATACTATAATCTGCTCGGGCCAGACTATAGACGGAGCCCAATGGGTTTCCTCATCGGCCGGTTTGACTATAGTATTTTTATGATTTACCAGAAGTGCTGAGTCCAACATAGTCCAACATAGTCTGGTGGAAACGCACCTTATCGTCCATAATCATCATCCATATAATCCATTTAGTCTTTTTCATAATATCCAATAGTTCACTCTAGGGCGATCGCCATTGTCGAGCGTGTTTGGGGGCTGTGGAGCCGCCCACACTAAGCTGGCCCGTGTATGTTCATAAGGTAGGCGATACTGCCACCTGGCGGGATTCAATCATCATTGCAGGTCCAACCCACACTCACAAGGCCCGCCGCGCGAGTGCTTAGTATGAGAAAATCGGAAGATCTCCGTTTTTGGCGCTCAACGCTTGGATTTTAAACACAAGAAATCTCGTGTTTGGCGCTGAATGGGTGAAAGTGTGGGGTCGCCAAAAAAATATCCTAAATAAAATGGGGTCCTGGTATAAAAAAAGTTAGAGAACCTAACTGTCCTAGACATGTTCCAGTGGAGGATTCTCTCTAAATGGTCATGTTCTCTTGGGCTCGGCCCTCTCTCTCTCCCCAGGCTGCGGTGCCGATGGAGGCCCTGAGCCTGGAGCAGCAGCTGGCCCAGTACCCCCTGTTCAGCCAGCTGACCCCCCAGGCCCAGGCCCAGCTGCTCAGCGACCTGTCCCAGGGCGTCCAGCTCATCGCCCTGCCGGCCAGCGGCGTCACGCCCGCCCAGGCCGCTCCAGACATCCAGGTCCAGACCACCGCCAGCATCAACCTCAACTCTGTACGTCGTCTTATTCATTCATTGGTTTTCTTTCATGTAACTAACTAGCATTTGGTTGAATATTTGAAGGAGAAAAAAAAAGAAATCTTGATGGAAAATCTTGACTTATGGCTGGGCCCATTTTCCTCATTCAGAATCTTTTCATGTGCACTGTGTGAACGACCCGTTCGGTTGTTGACTGTTCGTGTTGTGGTGTTGGGTTGGGGTTAGATGATGAGAATGGCTTTGAAAGGGATGCTGTCAATTTGTCAGAATACACTAAAATGACCTGATTACTGGCTGCATATCCTTTCCTTTTAACAGCGGCCAAGACATTGTATAATCAACCAATTAATTCATAATTATTTTGTAGTCTCCTTTTGAAAGACATAATTGAAATGATTGTGCCGGAATAGAGATGAAACTTCTAAGCCCTCAAAGTGCACCAGGACTAGGTGCTAGGTAAATATAGTTTGGGTTAAGTCTTTATAAAGTAGTAGGTGCTAGGTGAATATAGTTTGGGTTAAGTCTTTATAAAGTAGTAGGTGCTAGGTGAATATAGTTTGGGTTAAGTCTTTATAAAGTAGTAGGTGCTAGGTGAATATAGTTTGGGTTAAGTCTTTATAAAGTAGTAGGTGCTAGGTGAATATAGTTTGGGTTAAGTCTTTATAAAGTAGTAGGTGCTAGGTGAATATAGTTTGGGTTAAGTCTTTATAAAGTAGTAGGTGCTAGGTGAATATAGTTTGGGTTAAGTCTTTATAAAGTAGTAGGTGCTAGGTGAATATAGTTTGGGTTAAGTCTTTATAAAGTAGTAGGTGCTAGGTGAATATAGTTTGGGTTAAGTCTTTATAAAGTAGTAGGTGCTAGGTGAATATAGTTTGGGTTAAGTCTTTATAAAGTAGTAGGTGCTAGGTGAATATAGTTTGGGTTAAGTCTTTATAAAGTAGTAGGTGCTAGGTGAATATAGTTTGGGTTAAGTCTTTATAAAGTAGTAGGTGCTAGGTGAATATAGTTTGGGTTAAGTCTTTATAAAGTAGTAGGTGCTAGGTGAATATAGTTTGGGTTAAGTCTTTATAAAGTAGTAGGTGCTAGGTGAATATAGTTTGGGTTAAGTCTTTATAAAGTAGTAGGTGCTAGGTGAATATAGTTTGGGTTAAGTCTTTATCAAGTAGTAGGTGCTAGGTGAATATAGTTTGGGTTAAGTCTTTATAAAGTAGTAGGTGCTAGGTGAATATAGTTTGGGTTAAGTCTTTATCAAGTAGTAGGTGCTAGGTGAATATAGTTTGGGTTAAGTCTTTATCAAGTAGTAGGTGCTAGGTGAATATAGTTTGGGTTAAGTCTTTATAAAGTAGTAGGTGCTAGGTAAATATAGTTTGGGTTAAGTCTTTATAAAGTAGTAGGTGCTAGGTGAATATAGTTTGGGTTAAGTCTTTATAAAGTAGTAGGTGCTAGGTGAATATAGTTTGGGTTAAGTCTTTATAAAGTAGTAGGTGCTAGGTGAATATAGTTTGGGTTAAGTCTTTATCAAGTAGTAGGTGCTAGGTGAATAGAAGGTCACAAGTGGCACCTACAGAAAGGTCAACAATAGTTGAATGATGGGATTGGGCTTCTAATCCCATCTCAGATCCCTTCCTTTGAGATTTGTGTGACTGTCATGGAGCTCAGTGCTACTGTAGCTAATGCTCTTCCTACCTACAGTACCGCAATCAGACTGGTTCACCAGCCAATCAGTCTCCAACCTCCCCAGTCTCCAATCAAGGATTCTCCCCTGGCGGCTCGCCTCAAGTAAGGGCGCCGCGCAACCACCAAACTGCTTTTTGGGGGGGGGGGGGGCTTTGCGCCTGGGGAGCTAATTCTAACCCTGTTGGACTGCTTCTCATTGCTATCTGCAGTCGTCATTCATGGTGTCTGCAATCGCACATCCATTTTCCTCTTCACTACACATTCGTCACTGTGTGCTGCATGATAATATTGAGCCCCTTTGAGTGTTTATGGTTATAAGAAAGATCTTCATATAGGCCTATTCATCCAACATGCACTGGTGCACCGATACTGGTATCTCATATTGACCACGACCTGTTTTGATGATGCAGAAGTAATCTATTAAATTAAAGGACATCCGAAATGCTAATTCTCTCTCCACTTTAAAAACCTGCTGATGACCTACCTCTTCACTCCACCTGTTCTGATTGAGCATCAGACGACCAAATTCTGTCTTTCTGCTTCATCTGCTTGTGGCACTGGCTGATTTGCTGAACATAGGCGGGTAGATAGATATATTTTCTTGAAATTCGATGCAGAGCGCTTCTGTAACCTATAGTCTTCAGAACGAGACAGAGTGCTGGAGAGACATGACATTACATTTATTTATAGATTATATAAATGTCGGCAGCACCCCCTTACTCCCTCACACAAGGGGACCCTCAGAAACAAGGAAGGCTGAATCATCACGTTTGATCCGCGGGACGAAAGGCTCTGAATGAAGGGATCCAGCCGCTGTAATATCTCACAATGTTTCATTTGAGTGGCGCCCACCTCATCGCAAATGTATTCTTGCGTCATGAAAAACCATTTGCTTTGGTCGATGCTTAGTCTGACTTTTGTCTAGTTTTTGAATTTGCCTCTTGCTTCTGTCTTGGCATCGCTGACACGTCTGCTTGTGGGATTGGATAAAACTCACCTCCTTGCAAGTTTCTATCTGTGCCTATTTTCTTCTTCTTCTTTTGTTTTAAATTAATTAGATTAGATGATTCAAATGTATTGTCATCATACAGCACAAGCACTGTACAACGAAAAGAGGTTTGGCATCTAACCAGCGTGCAAATGTAGCAGTAAATAATATAGAATGTACAGGTGATTAAACTGGGTACAAAATATACAAACTAGTAGTGCTGAGTGTAGTGCTAAGCAGATGTATGTACAGAGTTGTAGTATTAATATGTACAGTGAGACGGGTATAAAGACGGTACTGGCCAGCAGTGTAACTAGTAAGAGTAGGATATGTATCGATATAGTATCTACAGATATGTAACAGGACTATGTGCAGGTAAGTACTGACAGGTGTGGATACATATGTATGCGGTGAGAATAACTATATGGTATATACAGCAGGGGTGGGGATCACCAGAGGCCTCACGATACGATACCATCACGATACTTGAGTCACGATACGATAGTATTGTGATACTAAATATATTGCGATATGCTGGGTATTGCGATATTAATATTGCGATATATTGCGATTTATTACTTTTTTTCAACTGCAAAGTAAAACTTTGTCAACATGTTTTATCTAATAAAATAAAGTTCAGTCTGTTCATCTCACTTCAATAATTTTTATTGCAGAACAGGGTATTTTCTCAAGCAGACAGATGTAAACACTGTAATCTGTGTTGCATGTACCTGACAAACTGAACTGTTTGTATTACAGTCATATTCCAACTTAACTGAATGCACACGTGTGTCTACTGGACTACTGTACTATTACAGGTATTGAAATTAACAATGCCTAATTTTTTTATGAATAATTAACTATCGATACTTGGCGTCCCTGTATCGATACAGTATCGCCATGCAAAGTATCGCAATACTACTACGTATCGATTTTCCCCCCACCCCTAATATACAGCAGTACATGCCATCACACAGAGCTATGGGTTAAATGCAGGTATATAAATTGAGTCGAGGCAACAGAGTTGTATAGTATGGGTAGCAGAGCCTAGGGTTTAGGCAATGGAGTCAGAGATGCCATCATAACCATCTTTGTTCATTTCCAAATGTTCTGGCTTGTTTTCCTTGTCTTCCAGCACATCCCAGTGGTGGGCAGTATATTTGGGGATTCCTTCTATGACCAGCAGTTGGCATCGAGGCAGACCAACGCTCTTTCTCACCAGGTGACACAATCCACACCAACATTAATGGCACATTTCCACTAAGGATGGGCATTTTTAAGACAAATCCAGATCGATTGATCGCATGCTATACTCGAGTGATCGTGTATTACTCGTAAAGGTAAAAAAAAAAATATATATATATATATATATAGCCGGATTCGATACCAGTGTCTCTCGCCTATATTTTTTTTTAAACTTAATTTTGTTCATTCACGTATATGTTTAAGGAAACCAACAAACTGTTATAATCTTACACATACATGTGAAACAAATATGTTAAAAAAAAGGGGGGGGGGGGGGTTTCATAAAAATGATTACCCGGGCATGACCACCCGCATTTCACTGTATGCTTGTATGCCGTGACGAATAAAACTCTTGACTTGACGCCTGTGTTTCTCTTGTGTCCGCTAGCTGGAGCAGTTCAACATGATCGAGAACCCCATCAGCTCCGGCAGCCTGTACAGCCCGTGCTCCACCCTGAACTACACGCAGGCAGCCATGATGGGCCTGACTGGGGGCAGCTACAGTAGCCATGGCAACATCCCCAACATCATCCTTACAGGTACGGCCTGAGTCTGTCTCTCTCTCACACCTGAGTCCCCAGGGTTAGGGTTAGACTCCCCACCACAGTCGGGACAGATGTTAAATTAACACGCATCACGTGTCTCTCCTCAGTCACAGGTGAGTCTCCACCCAGCCTCTCCAAAGAGCTGACCAACTCACTCCAGGGTGTCGGGGACGTGGGCTTCGACACGGACTCTCAGTTCCCGCTGGACGAGCTGAAGATGGACCCGCTCACGCTGGACGGGCTGCACATGCTGAACGACCCCGACATGGTGCTGGCCGACCCGGCCACAGAGGACACCTTCAGGATGGACCGGCTGTAACCCAGGAAGAACCCAGAAACTAAAGAAGAATGAAAGAGAAAAAAAAACTATCTGGGGATTGAAGAGAAACATAGGGGCGGGTGTGAGTCCTCTCCCTATAGTCGCATGGCCCTTCAGCTGTCCCACCCCCTCGCCCTCCTCGCCACGCGCCACCCAGAGACAGCGGGCCCTTCAGCTGTCCCACCCCCTCGCCACCCAGAGACAGCGGGGCACGAGGACCTCCGGTGGCTCGGCCAGGGAATGGCACTGCTGTCATTTTGAATAAGATTGGTCGCTCAGCGCTTTTGCTAGCCTGCTGTGTTTACAGTATAACGTTCACGTTTATCCCAACAATGCACATGTTTTTGTTTTCATATTGTCTTTTGAATTTCCTTTTTAATATATATATATATATTTATTTACTAGTAGCAAGAAGCTGCTAGGACGAGTGGGCTGAACCAGACCTGTCACGGGGCAGAGTCACAGCCAGCCACCCTGGAACCAAAGGACTTGGTTTCCCCATCATACACCATAACGGCTTTATATTTCACCAAAGCTTTATTTTTTGACAACCAAATGTTTATATTTTTGTCATGTGTCATAAGTTTGATGTTCTATGTATTTTTTTTTACATGTTTTCATTTTTTATTTATTGAATTATTTATTAATTTGAACATTTTATATATTTCATTTCATAATTTAAGTTTGATGCCAAAATGCTTTCCGCTGTAGTCATAATTGTACAAATTGCACTGATGTGATTTGTATGTAGTTATTGATTTAATTACCTACATGCCGTGTTTACATATGTATTTTCTTTAGATACTTGGTCAACGGACTGCAAAACCCTCCCCATAACTGCTCCTACGCTCTTTAACGTGCCGGTCTCCTGACAGAGGACCTGTAGATGTTACCACATTCAATTAAGTCCACAAATATTACTCGTTCTCGCTAGCCCGGAAAATGTTACATTGTCCTGAAATCTTTTGGTTTTACGCTTAATTTAATTTTCAAAAATGTTAAATGTTCAGATACTTCCATAGTTGGCTTAGCAAATGTCGCTTATTTTTTCTATTTTTTTTTTTAGTTTGTTTTTGCCGGTTCTGAGTGATCTTCCTTTCAAGGAAGGTACCGGTAACTATTTTTAAGCAACGGAACAGAAAATCTTCAGAAACCTTTTTGAACTTGTCACTGTGATATCACCTGATTTTGCCTTACATAAGTATTATAATCATACTTCAGTGTCTAATGTGACAATGTATTTTCGTAAACCTTGTAACATTTTCTTGTATTTGAAAGGAACTTTACTCTTGGTCAGTGATATTTGTGGTTATGTTGTGTAAGGTTTGACAAATCAATGTACTGTATTTTGTACTGGTACAATTTATAGCCAAATTCTTGATGTTTTATATATATGTGTATATATATATAAAAAACAAATGTTTGGTTTGGTTCAAAGTATGAGAAGGAGGGTGCAAATATGGGGAGGCTTTCTGCTCCTTGAAAGGGAAACTCTAACAAAAATGCAGTCAACACGTTTTCGTGCCCCTCCACATACTACTTACAAAATATCTAGTTTTTATATAACAAGGTAGTGTTGGACTATTTAGAATTTACATGATTAAAAGCGTCCCCCTTCCATTCTGCTTTGTACACAGCAGAGATTGTTACAAAAGCGTGCTGTTACAGCATCAAATCAGGGATGTAGAGTATACAAATTGTTTACACCACCTTTTCAATGGTGATTAGTGTTTACACACATTTCTGCCAGATTTACATATTGATATCATATCCCACTACATCCCTTATTGATTCATAACTGTATATTTAAAATACAACGCAAAGCAACTTATAGATATTGAATAGGTTAGATTTAGAAATTGTGTAGCTTTTGTAAATGTAAAGAATTAGCTTTTGAGACGACACACACTAGCATCCACGCCAGTTCTGCTAGTTGTCAACTGTCGAACTCGGGCGGTTAAAGTGAGCCGATAGCTGTAGGACCAGCCACACACACACACTTGTAAACTCTACAGCTCGCATGACACCATGTTCACTTTTTAGGAGTTGGATTTCAGTAAGGAACAAAACGGATCTGCCTTTGCCTTTTGTCAGAGTTTCCCTGTGAACTTTTCATAGATGTATGGGATCATGTTTTTAATATTGTAATGTGTATGTACAGAAAATGTGTGCTTATCATTTGCTTTACCTAAACTAAACCCCTTATGGAAACATTTACCGCCGTGAAAAAAGGAATCGCAGTTAATTTATTACAAAACCTCAAACGTTGGAGACATTTCTTTTCAGCCTACACGATCATCGTCTATTGTACAGTAACACGACCCATCAGTGGTTCTGTATCATCGTCTATTGTACAGTAACGACCCATCAGTGGTTCTGTATCATCGTCTATTGTACAGTAACACGACCATCAGTGGTTCTGTATCATCGTCTATTGTACAGTAACATGACCCATCAGTGGTTCTGTTTGCCTCCAATAGAATTGTGGTTCCTATGCAAGTGAGATGGAAAAGAAGAAATCTGGCCATTAAATCACTGAAACAAATATATAAAACACATATATTATTATATAGAATATATCTAAACATTTCAAAAGTTTGCTTAACACTTTCAGAGCCCAAGCTTAATCTTGATTTACCGCTTGAATGTCCACCATCCACTTCAATGTTAGCGTTAATAACGCCTAATCTATGTTTTAAATTATGACCGTGTCTAATCTGCCCGTCGCTTATCAATGACTCGTTTTCCAGTCAACATTGTCGAAGCGGATTGTTTTTTTATCGGTTCATTTTCGTTTTATAGCATTTTGAAAAGCCCTCGTTTTCAAGGAAAATATAAATATTCCATGATAATCGCCCTGTACTGGAATATTCTAGAACGTTGTCATTTTTCGGCCTATTTATGAATAGTTTTCAAATAAACGCTAGATTATCGATAGTATATGTGTACATATGCACGCTATATAGGCCATCTGAAAAATCGATTCTCTGATTTCCTTAAAGCGATCGCCCACACACACACAGGGCGAACGCTGAGATCTCAGCGAATACAACTCTGATTATCCCAAGACTTGTAAAATAGATTCCTTACCTCAGATCAGATGTTCTCCAAAAAGATCATTCCAATTCCTGATCGCCATTCCAAAAATTCGATCGTTTTTATTGATCCAACGCTACATACTGTAAACACATATTCCACGCTGTTCTGATGCTCCACAATGAATCCGATCGGCTCGGGGTACATGCCTGAGAAGTAAAATGTGGATTCCGGATTTTTCTTTTCTCATCCATTTTCATTGAGTCCATTCCAAAAGGGTGCATTACCATCTGGGAGACGATAGGGGGCGCTTTTTTCACATCTGAGCTCCTACAGGGGCTGCATACCAACGGGAGACTCGGTTGATATGAAATATGAATTCAGATCGCTAATAAAAAAATAAAACTCTAATTGTCGTGGTGGGCATTCAGCCATTGGGCTGATAAAACGTCTTATCACGTGGTGGGCACTGAAAGTGTTAAGAGTATCCGTTTGAGCCAAACTGAAGCGGATGAGGCCAAGTATGCCATTCAGATGAACATTCGGCGTACATGTGTTTAGCTTTTTATTTTCCGTTCATCTTTCCATGTTGAAGAATATATACACTCAGAATATACTTGTACATACGCTATAGCTGAAACAAAATGCATGACTAAAAACGAAAGTCGAACCCTCTGAACGAAGGCCTTCTCTCTAGCTACGCAGGTTTGATTCGACACAACGCTCTACATGTGAAGATAAAGCCGTCACCTAAAGGGATGCATGTGTGGCTTTTTCCTCTTCGACAACTTCCTCAAAGTGTATTGATAAGTGACTCTCGTTACCTCCATCTCTGCGTAACACAAATTCATTGTCGCTGAAAGAATGTATTTTGTGTGACAATGTCTTGTCTGTTAGACCAAATGACATTCGATCTTTCAGTCCCATATTGGACGAGACTCCTCTGCGTTTTAAGTTGTCCCCTCTCTGGATTCACCAAGAGTCACGCTTGCGTTCGCACCAAACCCCTCCTAACGTAGCATCACGTTACATATTTACATATGAGTGTAAATGATAGTTTCCCGTAAACCACGATAACCGTCCCGCCGCCTCCTCTCGGTGTACTCTTATTGTCTGGCAAAGCAAATGGAAGCTAATTCTCTCCTGCTCTGGCATTGACTGAGGATATCGGCACTTGCACTAATTGTTTGCATACCGGAACTTGAACCATATCTTATGAAGCATGACACGATAGACGACTATGAGCAGATTCTGATCTGTCACGTGTATAGGATTCTCATCTAACTAGGCTCAAGTGGAGCATATTTAAAAACCTCACTTTTATTTTATATTTTGCCCATCATGTCAGGTTTTTACACAACGTTAAGTGTATCTTTTCTATTGTTTAGTCTGCTACTTGCTTTGCACTTTATTTGTGGCTTTGTAGCAGGGACTGTTCTGCCCGATCATGTGAATGCTGACTGTTTTTGATGCCAGCTTTACTCCAGAGATTACAAAAAAAAAGATCTGTGCTATTTTTCTTTGTAAATTCCAAATTAGCTTCTCTTGTTTACTCTTATTTATTTATTTTAATCTGAAGATTTTTGGGGCGGATGCAAAACCAGAAAGGGCTTCTTCCAGTGCAGCTTGTGTTCCCATCATGTTGGAAAGGAACCGTTCACTATTACCCCGATAGTGACCTCCATGAATCTCAACCGTTCACTATTACCCCGATAGTGACCTCCATGAATCTGAACCGTTCACTATTACCCCGATAGTGACCTCCATGAATCTGAACCGTTCACTATTACCCCGATAGTGACCTCCATGAATCTGAACCGTTCACTATTACCCCGATAGTGACCTCCACGAATCTGAACCGTTCACTATTACCCCGATAGTGACCTCCATGAATCTGAACCGTTCACTATTACCCCGATAGTGACCTCCATGAATCTCAACCGTTCACTATTACCCCGATAGTGACCTCCATGAATCTCAACCGTTCACTATTACCCCGATAGTGACCTCCATGAATCTCAACCGTTCACTATTACCCCGATAGTGACCTCCATGAATCTCAACCGTTCACTATTACCCTGATAGTGGCCTCCATGAATCTGAACCGTTCACTATTAATGACCTGCTCCGTGAATCTGAACCGTTCACTACTAGTGACCTGCTCCATGAATCTGAACCGTTCACTATTATCCCGATAGTGACCTCCATGAATCTGAACCATTCACTATTACCCCGATAGTGGCCTCCATGAATCTGAACCGTTCACTATTACCCCGATAGTGACCTCCACGAATCTGAACCGTTCACTATTACCCCGATAGTGACCTCCACGAATCTGAACCGTTCACTATTACCCCGATAGTGACCTCCACGAATCTGAACCGTTCACTATTACCCCGATAGTGACCTCCATGAATCTGAACCGTTCACTATTACCCCGATAGTGGCCTCCATGAATCTGAACCGTTCACTATTCCCCCGATAGTGACCTCCATGAATCTGAACCGTTCACTATTACCCCGATAGTGGCCTCCATGAATCTGAACCGTTCACTACTAGTGACCTGCTCCATGAATCTGAACCGTTCACTATTACCCCGATAGTGACCTCCATGAATCTGAACCGTTCACTATTAGTGACCCGCTCCATGAATCTGAACCGTTCACTATTAGTGACCTGCTCCATGCACATAGAATCTGAACGCAGGTGTTTGTCGGGCGACCATGAAATTACCCCGTACTTTTGTGATTGGAATTATTGTACAGTAAAGTACAGTATGACACTAATGAGGAAAACGTGAAGCTCTAATGAATAGAAGATACGATTTTCGGTCTAAATTAAGTGGTTTGTATGGAGATCAAAGTGGATTCCTCGATTCTGATTCATTGTAAAACAGTAGCTTTGTTGCCTGGTTTTTACTCACTGCTGCTTCTCAGATCTGAACATGTCTCTTTAATAATATTTCCTAAAATGATTTATCTACAATCCAGGAGTATAAAGTCCCAGAAGACACGTGCTTTAAATTCCATTCTAAGCTTCTAGTGGGAATAGTATTCTGTCACTGTTGTCTTGTAAGTCATAGTATATAACATTTGTAGTATTTATTTGTTGCTGTGTGAAGCTCCTATGAACCTTTTGTTTTTAACTAAAAATGTCAATGAAATTGAATGTGGAAGTTTCTCTGTACATAGCCATGATTCGCAGAATATATAGATTAAAACTGTCCAGTGTCATTTTACAATAGCAGCATTGTGTGCTAAATGTGGACATTTCACCCATAGTGGTAGTTTGTCCTCGTTATCATTTGTCATCTGTATTTCCATGTTTTCTTTTTTTTAAAGATTATTTTGCATATTATGATTTTGTATTCCTTTACATATTCAAAATATTTGTAACAATATCATTTTAGTTTCCACAAAAACAGTTTTAAAAGTGGTGTAGAAGATAATCACTTTGTTAGACAATTTTATCAAAATCTAAATGTATTCATATAGGTGGCAACAGTTAGAACTGACAAATATTTCTTTCTTCAAAAAATCATGTTGAAAGATAAATGTACAATTGACAGCTCTCAGATTTGTTAAAACATTTGTAATATTCTAATCTAAGGTGTTCTTATGGCAACATTATTGAAGACAGAAACACATTCAGAACAGAAGAGGTTAATCTTATTTATATATGATGCCCATAATCTCATACATATCCCAAAACTATAAACTGTCGTGTACAAGTTAATTTGGTTTGAGGCGTTATTGAGTTAAAGAGTTAAGATGTTTTTGATGTATGTTATTCCAGGAATCAATAAATATCTCAGTGAAATGATGAAAATTAAAACTATAACTCTGAAACCAAATTAATTTGTACAAGACCGGTTTATAGTTTTGGGATATGTGTCAGATTATGAGTATAATAAATCAGCTTTATTTTTTGGATGAAGTGTTCATTTAACCCTTTCACTGCCACACGGCAGAAGGTTAACCCTTTACTATCACACAACCGATCCGCGGAGCTAATGATGGAGCATCGCCGTCGGTTGTGTGATAGTAAAGGGCTAACCTTCTGTATTCAGTGAACGGGTTAACCGGCTGTCGTGTGGCAGTGAAAGGGTTAACACCAGTTACTTTACCAGGAACTTTAGAGTTCGATAAGACACACTATGTGGTACAATTGACGAAAAATCCCCCTCAAGTCTCTTATACGTCATTTCAGCTTTAAAGCAAAATCTGGTGAATGGTGCTCCCGACTCTAACGGAGGACGTCTCCGGAGACCTAGTTGTGTGTTGGAATGTGCTCCCGGAGTTCCTTGTGTCCCGGTGTTCTTCTCCTCTTCTCTTGCTTCATTAGGACACTAGTCGGACCTGCTGGGCCCTGTATGTGTCAAAGTCCTCAGGAAGAGTGTCTGGAGAGGAAGAGGAGGGCAAGAGGTCGTGTCTGTTCTCATTTATAATAACACACTTTATTAATATAGCACCTTTCATACAGAAACTGCAGCTCAAAGTGCTTCACAACAGAAAAAAAAGACAGGCATAAAATGAGCACATAAAGTGCAGACATATAAAATCACAGTGTTTCACATTAGGATCTAACATCCCAACAGGCCACCTTGTTTATGGTTTGATTCAGTTTTAAATGGACAATAATAAAAAGAGTAAGATAAAATAGACAGAGTAAAATAGTGCAATAGAATAGACATAAAATGAGCACAAAGTGCAGACATTCAAAATATGTTTTTTTACATTTCACACATGATTATGGAAGATATCATATATTTCTTATTTATTAGGGGTGTAAAGGTACACGTATCCGTACGCAACCGTTTCAGTACTGGACCATATGTTCAGTGTGGCTGTGTACCGAACGAATACAACGGTATGTTAACCACTAACGATCGCCCACCACCAGGGGCTGTTTTCTTTTTCACAATCTAATATAATAATTATTATTTTATTTTTACAAGTCGATTATTATTATTTTTTTTTTTAATTATGTTTTTGGTAGATTTTTTATTTGTTCTACCGGGCAGTCCGGTAGAGAGAGAGAGAAGAATAACGGGAGACAGAGCGGGGGGAAGACATTCGGCAAAGGACGGCGGGTCCGGGTATCGAACCCGGGTCGGCCGCTTCGCCGCGGCGTTACATGGGTCGCCACTTGGGTGCCCTACAAGTAGATTATTAACTTCAACATAGAATATTCGTTGACAGCTTTACAAGTACAATTAGTTACTGCACACTACCTCACCCCTGAGTGGAACATGGAAAGACACATTTTCCCCCACTGTACCGAAAACCTGTACCGAACCGTGAGTTCAAAACCGAGGTGCGTACCGAACCGTGTGTAACGGAGGTCCGTGAGTAATATCCACCGTCACGATGAACGCGTGTTGAGAAGTGACTGTGGCAGTAAGCGGGCTGCGAGTTGAACTCACTTCCCCATAACAGGGTTAATAGACACATAGATACGGTACCCAGGAGTTAAACTCACCTCCCCATAACAGGGTTAATAGACACATAGATACGGTACCCAGGAGTTAAACTCACGTCCCCATAACAGGGTTAATAGATACGGTACCCAGGAGTTAAACTCACCTCCCCATAACAGGGTTAATAGACACATAGATACGGTACCCAGGAGTTAAACTCACTTCCCCATAACAGGGTTAATAGACACATAGATACGGTACCCAGGAGTTAAACTCACTTCCCCATAACAGGGTTAATAGACACATAGATACGGTACCCAGGAGTTAAACTCACTTCCCCATAACAGGGTTAATAGACACATAGATACGGTACCCAGGAGTTAAACTCACTTCCCCATAACAGGGTTAATTAAAAGACACATAGATACGGTACCCAGGAGTTAAACTCACGTCCCCATACCAGGGTTAATTAAAAGACACATAGATACGGTACCCAGGAGTTAAACTCACGTCCCCATACCAGGGTTAATTAAAAGACACATAGATACGGTACCCAGGAGTGACTTCACCTCTATGTTGTCACCCGCTTTGCGGGAGACCCGTGTTCAACTCTCCCTCGGGGCATCGACATTTAATACACAACGCAGAGGAGTCCGATACCATCGGTCACACGTGGTGTTTGTGTACCGTTACTTAACCCCCTAACTGCTGCTGATGAGCAGGTCGGCACCTTGCCTGGTGTCGCCTCCACCGTCGGTGTGAATATGAGGCATAAGTTGTATAGTGCTTTGGATAAAAGTACTATATAAATGAAGGTAACTATACATATACTAATGCCCCATTTATCTAATTGCACTTCTACATATTTCAGAGTATCTATGGGCTACCTCCCATCACATGGCTGTGTTGCTATGGGCTACCTCCCATCACATGGCTTGTTGCTATGGGCTACCTCCCATCACATGGCTGTGTTGCTATGGGCTACCTCCCATCACATGGCTTGTTGCTATGGGCTACCTCCCATCACATGGCTTGTTGCTATGGGCTACCTCCCATCACATGGCTGTGTTGCTATGGGCTACCTCCCATCACATGGCTGTGTTGCTATGGGCTACCTCCCATCACATGGCTTGTTGCTATGGGCTACCTCCCATCACATGGCTTGTTGCTATGGGCTACCTCCCATCACATGGCTTGTTGCTATGGGCTACCTCCCATCACATGGCTTGTTGCTATGGGCTACCTCCCATCACATGGCTGTGTTGCTATGGGCTACCTCCCATCACATGGCTTGTTGCTATGGGCTACCTCCCATCACATGGCTTGTTGCTATGGGCTACCTCCCATCACATGGCTGTGTTGCTATGGGCTACCTCCCATCACATGGCTGTGTTGCTATGGGCTACCTCCCATCACATGGCTTGTTGCTATGGGCTACCTCCCATCACATGGCTTGTTGCTATGGGCTACCTCCCATCACATGGCTTGTTGCTATGGGCTACCTCCCATAACATGGCTTGTTGCTATGGGCTACCTCCCATCACATGGCTGTGTTGCTATGGGCTACCTCCCATCACATGCCTTGTTGCTATGGGCTACCTCCCATCACATGGCTGTGTTGCTATGGGCTACCTCCCATCACATGGCTTGTTGCTATGGGCTACCTCCCATCACATGGCTTGTTGCTATGGGCTACCTCCCATCACATGGCTTGTTGCTATGGGCTACCTCCCATCACATGGCTGTGTTGCTATGGGCTACCTCCCATCACATGGCTGTGTTCCTATGGGCTACCTCCCATCACATGGCTGTGTTGCTATGGGCTACCTCCCATCACATGGCTGTGTTGCTATGGGCTACCTCCCATCACATGGCTTGTTGCTATGGGCTACCTCCCATCACATGGCTGTGTTGCTATGGGCTACCTCCCATCACATGGCTTGTTGCTATGGGCTACCTCCCATCACATGGCTGTGTTGCTATGGGCTACCTCCCATCACATGGCTTGTTGCTATGGGCTACCGCCCATCACATGGCTGTGTTGCTATGGGCTACCTCCCATCACATGGCTGTGTTGCTATGGGCTACCTCCCATCACATGGCTTGTTGCTATGGGCTACCTCCCATCACATGGCTGTGTTGCTATGGGCTACCTCCCATCACATGGCTGTGTTGCTATGGGCTACCTCCCATCACATGTTGCTTTATGGGATATTGTCTTTAAACTCAGGAGTCACTTGAGGGGGACCCTCATTTTCAATGACGCAGAGTTTACATGATGGCATCAACAAATCCAAACACATGTTTAAAAAGATAGCAATAAACTGTTAAAAAAGTTTATACAGCCGAAGGACAATATAAATACAGTACGGTACTAGCAGCATCATACGATAGAACAGAATCAAGTGAGCAGCTACAGGTCGACAGTGAGCGCCCATTGATCGAACATCTAACATGTCCAAGAGAGACAAGGGAACAACATTTTAGTTTAGTTTTTGCGAAAAAGCAGTGTTTCCACGCTCAGTAGTAAGACGTGTCGCGAACTCTCACTGGAACGTGTTGTGACCAGTATTCCAGTGCAACATAGATGACATATAGGAGGGTCGTTTACAGAGCAGAGCTTTATGAATGTACAGATACCAAGGATTGTCACCGTTGTCAGTTCTCTGACGTTAATGGATGGCTCAGCACCTGTTCTTCTGCACTGTACTTCACTTCGTGCACGAGCACTGAATAAAAAATTCCACCATGTACCTTTACCTCCCAACATCCGTCTGACCACACCCCCTTCCGCTTACCTTCATAAGCAGGTGTGTGGCCACCTACTCGCCTCCTTCTTCACTTTCACCACAAGGAAGTGCCTTCGGTAGATCCCCACTTGACGAGGTTGTTAGCTGAAGAAAGTTGAGACGTGTTTACATTGTGCTTATTTTTTTCTTCTCTCATATATATTCGATAGAAAAATCTAAGTCATAATGTCTACTTCGGAGAGTCGCAGAGCCACTCTCCACCAGCGGTTCTCCATTTCCGCCTCCGTCGTGCGTTCTGGTGTGGGGCTGTTGCCTCTCTAGTGGTTGGCAGCCACGCCCGGTAGGCGTCCGCTGGGTAGTTTGCCTCTCCAAGGAGCTGGTGCACCGGTGCCGTCGCTTCTGTGAACGGCCTGGGTTTGGTGAATTGCTGGAGCCCATTGAGGATGCGTCGGTCTCTGCATGCCCAATGGAAACAGAGGATTGCATGGTGGAGGCTGACGGGTTCTTGTTTGAAGGCCCGGTGGAGACATGTCTCCCGCCCGTCCAGGTAACACTGGAGGGGGGTGAAATGTCTCCTTGGGGCGCCTTGTTTGAGGACGTCGGAGAAGAACCTCCGACTCGTCGGTAGGATGCCCTACTATCAGCCACATCGGAATGTGGCTCCTTGACCAGTCGTAGCCTGCTGCATGTGAGGGATGCGGGCTCGGTGGAGGAAAGTCTGCAGGGGGAACTGCGGGCTTTGTTTCCCGAGCTCATGGCGGTGGCGGCAGCCACTGCCTGTTCCTGTCCCTGATGATCTCATAGGTCATCTCTGGCAGCGTCGCGTCGTGTTTTTCCCCTCAATGGGGGCCTATGTTCGTCGGGGCCAGGTGGTGTCCCACATCATTGGCCTCACCCCCGCCTACGTGCCAGTCACGCGGGTGGCGGGTTTGGTCGACGGTATGAGAGAGGGTGTGCCACGGCTTGATAGGCCGATGGCCGCTCTCCTCTGTCCGGAGGTGGTGTGGGAGCCGTTACGCAAGCCCGGTTCCTCAAGGGAAATCGGCGCGGCGGTTGGCATACTGGAGTGACCAGTCATTCATCTCTGGTACACAATCTCTGGCTGCCGCGTCTAACGCCGCGCAGCTGACAAGATTTGTATCCGGGGTGTTGACGGGCGTCACGGAGCTGAGTGATGAACAACATGACCAGCCCACCCAGGCGGCAGGAGCGGTCCTGCATCTGACTCAGTTGCTGGCCATATCCGCTGGGAAAATGCGGGCCCTGGCGACTCTAACCCAGCGCAACCTTTGGCTGGAGCAGGTCGGTGTGCCGGAGAAGAAGAGAGCCCCTCTTCTAACGGCACCCCTCTCCGATGCTGGACTGTTCGGGAAGGCCCTGCAGTTGATGACCTCGACCTGTAGAGAAATACAGGAGGAGCGCTATGTGCTTCAACCTCATTTTCCCCCTCCCGACATCGCTGGTGGCGTCAGGCGGCTGCCACGTCGTCTAGCTTCCTCCGCCGTGACTGCTGCTGTTACCACCGCCACTGCTGGCCCTTCGAAGAAGGCCAGGAGGAGAGAGGGCGCCGTCGCTGGAGCCGGCCCACCCACGCCTGGAGGAGACGGTAGGGACCGTCGTGACCAGCCGGCGATTTTCTACCGTCCCTCCGGGGCTTCCCGGGGTGGCAAATCCCGAGCGGCTCGAGGCGGCCGGCGCCGCTAGACCCAGTGACTTTTTTCCCCTGTGGTCCCCTCTGTTAATCCCCTCCCCAGCCTCTCATATGATTTGTTCAAAAATAAAAAGTCCCCTCTGAAGGGTGTTTCTTCACCAAAACATATGATGAGGTTGCAAAGTGTGAATCTTCACTAGTATACATTGATAGAAGGGTTGAGTTCATGTTATGAGATTAAGCAAGGTCTGCAGCATACACTCGGTTATAGAAAGGTTTCTACCTCGGCCTGACACTCCACATGCAGGTAGAAGCTGGTTGTATGGTCTGTTGCTTACACACAAAGTAATGTTGAATGAATGAATGAATGAATGAATGAATGACCTTTATTTATATAGCACCCTTCACAGCACGAATGCACAGGGTGCTTTACACTACAGCTTAATATAAAAACACAATAAAAACAAATCAGAAATAAATGACAACAGACAAACAGCAGTTAAAAACAGTGAAACCAGATAGAAAAAGTAGAATAAAAGAATCACTAATTAAAACAACACTATAGAACAGAAAAAGGCGCCTATGTGTGATTAAAAGCCTGCCTGAACAAATGTGTTTTTAGTTGTTTTTTAAAAGAGTTCTCAGAGGGGGCAGTTCGCAGGTCCAGGGGGAGAGCGTTCCAGAGCCTTGGTGCTGTCACCTCGAAGGCTCGATCACCCCTTGTTTTTAGCCTGGTCCTGGGGATCACTAGGAGGTGCTGATCGGCAGATCTGAGTGAGCGGGTGTTTGTGTAGGGATGGATGAGTTCTGTGATGTAGATAGGGGCCTGACCGTGAAGTGCTCTGAAAGTGAAAGTGAGGACTTTGAAGTGAATTCTATAGTGTACCGGGAGCCAGTGCAGGGATACCAAAATGGGAGTGATGTGACATGATTTTTTTGACCTTGTGAGTAGCCTGGCTGCAGCATTTTGGACCATTTGTAGTTTATCTGTTGATGATTTGGTGAGACAGGTGAAAAGTGAGTTGCAGTAGTCAAGCCTAGAGGAAATAAAAGCATGCACGGATAGTTCTAGTTCAGAGTGAGATATGATGGTGCGCAGTTTTGCAATGTTTCTGAGGTGAAAGAAGCAGGTGCGTGTGAGTGTTTTGACATGTTTGTCTAGGTTCATGGCCTGGTCAAAGACAACACCCAGGTTTCTCAGGTGGGGACGTATGTTGTCTTTAAGGGACCCCAAGTGAGTGGCCACTCTAGCTGCAGTCTTTTCAGCTGCTACGATCAGCACCTCCGTTTTATTTGCATTTAACTGGAGGAAGTTACTCCCCATCCAGCTCTCAATGCCGAGCAGGCACTCCTGGAGAAGGCTGAGTTTCTCCAAGTTGTCGGGTTTAAAAGAGTAGTTGTATGTCGTCTGCGTAGCAGTGATATTTAATGCCAGTGAATTTGTTGATGAGGAGGCCTAGGGGAAGCATATAAATGGCAAAGAGGAGTGGTCCTAGCACCGATCCATGTGGTACCCCACATGAGAGAGGGGTGGGGTCAGATTTAAAAGGACCCACAGCCACCGAGAACGTTCTCTCCCTCAGATAAGAGGCGAACCAGTTTAGAGCGCTCCCAGAGATGCCCACCCACTCCCTGAGCCTGTCCAAAAGGATGTTGTGGTTGACCGTGTCAAACGCTGCGCTCAGGTCTAACAGGACCAGAACAGAGCATTCACCAGAGTCAGCAGACATCAGGAGATCATTGGATACTCTGAGAAGGGCAGATTCAGTGGAGTGGAGTTTGCGGAAGCCAGATTGGAATTTGTCACAGATGTTATTCTGTGACATGTGGGTGGTGAGCTGGTTGGCTACAACCTTTTCTAACACCTTTGATGCACAGGGCAGCTTGGAGATGGGTCTGAAATTATTATGGATGGTGGGGTCTAGGTTGGGCTTTTTTAGGAGTGGCTGTACGACTGCCTCCTTAAAATAGATTGGGACAGAACCAGAGGCTAGGGATGAGTTAATGATAGTGACTAGACTGGGGCCAACAGAGCAGAAAACTTCCTTAAACATGGATGTAGGAAGGATGTCTAGGGGGCTCGAGGAGGTCTTCATGGAGGTGACTAAGATGGTGAGATCATCCAGAGAGACAGATGAGAAATCGCTCAGGGATGCTTGAGTGGTGGGATGGAGGGGAAAGGGGGATAGAGAGGGAGTGATGTTTGCCATTATGTTTGCAACCTTGGTGACAAAAAATTGAAGAAAGCGGTTACAGTCCTCATTTGACAGCACTGGTGTAGGGGGGGGGGGGCTGACAAGTGTGTTAATGGTTTTAAATAATACTCTGGGATTGTGCTTGTTGGATGAGATTAAATTACTGAAATAGGTAGCCCTGGCGGACTTTACTGAGTTATTAAACTCAGCCCTCAGCTCTTTGAGGTATAGCCGATGAACTTCTAAATGAGAGGTTTTCCAGCGTCTCTCTACTCTGCGGCAGTTACGCCTGAGCTCACAGATGTTGTTGTCAAGCCAGGGGGAGGGGTTCACAGGACGAACGCTGCGTGTTGCTAGGGGCGCTACGTCATCTAAAATGGCCGCGCAGTGTGTGTTGAATTTGTCAACCAGACAATCAACGTCATCAACAGAGGACACCAAAACATTTCTATCATAGCTAGCAAGGAAGCTATCTATAGCTGCGCTATTGATAATACGAGAGCTTTTTACACACTTCAATGGAACAAAGTCATTATCGAACGCTAGGCTAAACAAAATACAGCTGTGATCGGACACCAATAACTCCTCTGTGCTAACATTGCTGACTTTTAACCCGATCGTGAACACAAGGTCTAACGTGTTGCCTTTGCAATGCGTCGGACCGGAGATGTGTTGGGTGAAATGAAACGAGTCCGTAACATTTAAAAAGTCAGTGGCAAAGTTATCAGAGCTCTTGTTTACATGGATATTAAAGTCTCCAATCAACAAGACCCTGTCCAAGCGAATAATGGATGCTAGAAAGTCACCAAAATCAGCGAGGAACGAGCTATTTTTCCCAGGGGGTCGGTAGATCAGTACACAGTGAAAGGGGTTTGTGTGCCCAATTTTATTCACAAGTACCTCGAAAGATGAATACGTTCCAGAACTCACCCTCCGTGAGGAGAAACAGTCCCGGTGGACAACAGCCAGTCCACCCCCTCGGCCGGAGGACCTCGGGGCGCAGGAATAAGCGCAGTTATGTGGGCACAGTTCATTGAGGTGGACAAAATCATCTGTTTTTTGCCAGGTTTCCGAAATTAGCATGTAGTCCAAGTCCTTTGAGACGAAGAGGTCGTTCAAAAAGAACGATTTGTTGGCTATGGATCTAGCGTTTATTAATCCAAAACTGATGAGCTTTGTGTTAGTTGCAGTAATGCTCGTATACACACGTTCCACGGCCCAGCCGTTCGCTCTCTCTATCGGTGTCTTTTCTATGTACAACATAGGATGCGGGTGTAGGATTCACACACACGCTACTTGGTTTTGTTGTAAACCCTGTCCACAGTTCTGTGGGTAGCGTGCATTGTATTAGCTTGTGCTATTCATTAGCATTCTACCGAAGGTATCATATGCTACAGTTGTTATTGTGTGCAGGGGGAAGGGTTTGTGAGGGGGTGCCGAATAAACCCCTCCTTCCCTCTTCTGATTGGTCAGGTTTTTTTTTCTTCATCTCCTGTTAGGCCAGTCGGGGCCAAGCCGTTAGGCGACTTGGCAGGGAGGGGGGGGGGGGGTGAGGGTTGCCCTGACTCTACTCCTATTTAAAACAGGCGTTGAGTGTTGGGTTTCCCCCCGTCGTAGCATACGTCACTACGCACGTTGCTATTTGACGATGGCTTCCGTGAGTTAGATCTTTACGTACGATCTGTTGATGTCAAAGTGTCGGGTTAGAACGTGGGACTTACGTGTCCACTGCGTTCGATTTTATGTGTAACTTGAGTCGGTTGGTCACGTGACTCATAGTTACCATGGCTTTTTCATTCTACGACTCACGTGGGAAGGCTCTCTGGGGTATTCAGTCTGAAGTCCTCTGTGTGACTGGATGTAAAAATGTACACAGTTTTTACCCTCAGGCTGTGTCGAATGGGATTCATGTCTGTTGGTGCTTCCTTCTTTTTTATAAAAAGAGTTGGAGTATAGGAGTAGGCATGTCGGCGTGGTTAGAGCACGGGACTGGTTCTGGTCACGCTGGTCCAGGTCAGTTAACCCGTTTGTCCGCCGGGGATGCAGATCTGCTGTTCTGGTACCCTGAGGGACTTGGGCTTTTTTCCAGGGGGGAAAAAGGCAGGGTCGGCCCGGGGCGTTACAAGGTTAGGCGTTATGGAGATCCTTGTTGGGTACTTTGTACCTGGCACTATCATGGGGGCTGGCTCTCCTTTTTTCTTCGCTCCTCTCTCACGCATGGCGGAGAGAGGGCTGTTGGGGTGGTCTTTTGGCCCTCCTCTGGTAACCCTGTGTACTTCCCGAGCCGCCGGGCCCGGTCCGAAGTAAAGTTTCGTTGATACCGTAGGCCTGGGATAACCCTTTTTTGGACACTGAACACCTGTACTGCGGTATAGCTAGTGTATGCCCGCAGGTGTGTTTTGGTGTTTTTTCTTGAGGGGTTATAGGAACAACCACCGTCGGTACCAAGAGGGTGGTTGATTCTCTGGTATGTTGGAGCAGTGTCGACTCCCGGGTTATATGGTTGAGTGTGCCCCTGCACGTTCATGACGTCTGCCAATCATGTCAGCCTTCTCTGCCTCGACCCCTCTGGGTTGGGGTTTTGTAATGGAGGCTTGTCATGCAACAACGCCAGCATACGCCCCTTCCGCCGGGGGGGCTGTTTTCAGTTGACTCCTTTGGCGCCTGTCTCGTCCACAGTGCTCCAGGCTCGGGTTACAGCCTGTTGCCTGGTTTCCCCGGTGCGCTGCCTGCTTCTGTTGGTTAACCTTTTTTGTGTGCTTACAGCCATGCTGACTGCCTGTTCTGCAGGGTCAGTGTGCCAGGCGGTGTGCTACTGGGGGGTAAGGGCCCGCTCTTGGTGGGGCCTTATCCGAATACGCTGGCGATGTGGGGGGCGGTGTCACTGAGTGACCGCCTGGTGGGGTCTTGATGCCTGGCGTCATTGACCTCTCTGGGCCCCTGTTTTCCAGGGGGTCCAGTCCCTTCAGTGGGTCTGGGTCTTCCTTCGCGCTCCGCTGCTACGGCCTTGCCACAGGGTTGGGGTTGCTCTTAATCCCCGTGATTCTGGGGGCAGTAACGAGGTTGTTCCTTCTGTTCGTTCCCGGGTGGCATGCGGGTTGTGCGTGTGTGTAGTCGTGGGGTCAAGCCACGGTCTGCTCACCCTGTGCATTGAGTTGCTTGAGTGCCTCTTCGCACGGTCGGATCCGTCGCCCTCCCGTGAACCTCCAATAGGGGGGGTATCCTCCATTAGGGGGGGTCGGGTGGGCTCGGTCCTCCCCGGTCTGATGGTTGTGGGGGGCCTCAGCGGGGTACATTTGTCGGGCTATGGCTCCCGCTCAGCCCCTGTTGCAGAAGAACAGGTGCTGAGCCATCCATTAACGTCATAGAACGACTGGTTATGTATATAACCTAGTTCTATGAGTTAAATGGTGCGCTCAGCACCTGGACGCCGCTGCGGCCCTTGATCTCACCTTGTGGTGAAAGTTTGGGAAGGAGGCGAGTAGGTGGCCACACACCTGCTTATGAAGGTAAGCGGAAGGGGGTGTGGTCAGACGGATGTTGGGGGGTAAAGGTACATGGTGGAATTTTTTATTCAGTGCTCGTGCACGAAGTGAAGTACAGTGCAGAAGAACAGGTGCTGAGCGCACCATTTAACTCATAGAACTAGGTTATATACATAACCAGTCGTTAGTGAAGACCAACCGGCCTTATCGTACAGAATACAGTGGTGTTGTAGATAATCACCAGTAATAAGCCTCAGAGTGGGTCTAAGAGCTGAGTGTTGTAGATAATCACCAGTAATTACCCTCAGAGTGGGTCTAAGAGCTGAGTGTTGTAGATAATCACCAGTAATACGCCTCATAGTCTAAGAGCTGAGTGTTGTAGATAATCACCAGTAATAAGCCTCAGAGTGGGTCTAAGAGCTGAGTGTTGTAGATAATCACCAGTAATAAGCCTCAGAGTGGGTCTAAGAGCTGAGTGTTGTAGTTAATCACCAGTAATAAGCCTCAGAGTCTAAGAGCTGAGTGTTGTAGATAATCACCAGTAATAAGCCTCAGAGTGGGTCTAAGAGCTGAGTGTTGTAGATAATCACCAGTGATAAGCCTCAGAGTCTAACAGCTGAGTGTTGTAGATAATCACCAGTAATAAGCCTCAGAGTGGGTCTAAGAGCTGAGTGTTGTAGATAATCACCAGTAATAAGCCTCAGAGTGGGTCTAAGAGCTGAGTGTTGTAGATAATCACCAGTAATAAGCATCAGAGTGGGTCTAAGAGCTGAGTGTTGTAGATAATCACCAGTAATTACCCTCAGAGTGGGTCTAAGAGCTGAGTGTTGTAGATAATCACCAGTGATAAGCCTCAGAGTGGGTCTAAGAGCTGAGTGTTGTAGATAATCACCAGTGATAAGCCTCAGAGTGGGTCTAAGAGCTGAGTGTTGTAGATAATCACCAGTAATTACCCTCAGAGTGGGTCTAAGAGCTGAGTGTTGTAGATAATCACCAGTGATAAGCCTCAGAGTGGGTCTAAGAGCTGAGTGTTGTAGATAATCACCAGTGATAAGCCTCAGAGTGGGTCTAAGAGCTGAGTGTTGTAGTTAATCACCAGTAATAAGCCTCAGAGTGGGTCTAAGAGCTGAGTGTTGTAGATAATCACCAGTGATAAGCCTCAGAGTGGGTCTAAGAGCTGAGTGTTGTAGATAATCACCAGTGATAAGCCTCAGAGTGGGTCTAAGAGCTGAGTGTTGTAGATAATCACCAGTAATAAGCCTCAGAGTCTAAGAGCTGAGTGTTGTAGATAATCACCAGTGATAAGCCTCAGAGTTGGTCTAAGAGCTGAGTGTTGTAGATAATCACCAGTGATAAGCCTCAGAGTGGGTCTAAGAGCTGAGTGTTGTAGATAATCACCAGTAATAAGCCTCAGAGTCTAAGAGCTGAGTGTTGCAGATAATCACCAGTAATACGCCTCAGAGTGGGTCTAAGAGCTGAGTGTTGTAGATAATCACCAGTAATAAGCCTCAGGGTCTAACAGCTGAGTGTTGTAGATAATCACCAGTGATAAGCCTCAGAGTGGGTCTAAGAGCTGAGTGTTGTAGATAATCACCAGTAATAAGCCTCAGATTGGGTCTAAGAGCTGAGTGTTGTAGATAATCACCAGTAATAAGCCTCAGAGTCTAAGAGCTGAGTGTTGTAGATAATCACCAGTAATAAGCCTCAGATTGGGTCTAAGAGCTGAGTGTTGTAGATAATCACCAGTAATAAGCCTCAGAGTGGGTCTAAGAGCTGAGTGTTGTAGATAATCACCAGTGATAAGCCTCAGAGTGGGTCTAAGAGCTGAGTGTTGTAGATAATCACCAGTAATAAGCCTCAGATTGGGTCTAAGAGCTGAGTGTTGTAGATAATCACCAGTAATAAGCCTCAGAGTGGGTCAAAGAGCTGAGTGTTGTAGATAATCACCAGTAATAAGCCTCAGAGTGGGTCTAAGAGCTGAGTGTTGTAGATAATCACCAGTAATAAGCCTCAGAGTGGGTCTAAGAGCTGAGTGTTGTAGATAATCACCAGTGATAAGCCTCAGAGTGAGTCTAAGAGCTGAGTGTTGTAGATAATCACCAGTAATAAGCCTCAGAGTGGGTCTAAGAGCTGAGTGTTGTAGATAATCACCAGTGATAAGCCTCAGAGTGGGTCTAAGAGCTGAGTGTTGTAGATAATCACCAGTAATAAGCCTCAGAGTCTAAGAGCTGAGTGTTGTAGATAATCACCAGTAATAAGCCTCAGAGTCTAAGAGCTGAGTGTTGTAGATAATCACCAGTAATAAGCCTCAGAGTGGGTCTAAGAGCTGAGTGTTGTAGATAATCACCAGTAATAAGCCTCAGAGTGGGTCTAAGAGCTGAGTGTTGTAGATAATCACCAGTAATAAGCCTCAGAGTGGGTCTAAGAGCTGAGTGTTGTAGATAATCACCAGTAATAAGCCTCAGAGTGGGTCTAAGAGCTGAGTGTTGTAGATAATCACCAGTAATAAGCCTCAGAGTGGGTCTAAGAGCTGAGTGTTGTAGTTAATCACCAGTAATAAGCCTCAGAGTGGGTCTAAGAGCTGAGTGTTGTAGATAATCACCAGTAATAAGCCTCAGAGTCTAAGAGCTGAGTGTTGTAGATAATCACCAGTAATAAGCCTCAGAGTCTAAGAGCTGAGTGTTGTAGATAATCACCAGTAATAAGCCTCAGAGTGGGTCTAAGAGCTGAGTGTTGTAGATAATCACCAGTAATAAGCCTCAGAGTGGGTCTAAGAGCTGAGTGTTGTAGATAATCACCAGTAATAAGCCTCAGAGTCTAAGAGCTGAGTGTTGTAGATAATCACCAGTGATAAGCCTCAGAGTGGGTCTAAGAGCTGAGTGTTGTAGTTAATCACCAGTAATTACCCTCAGAGTGGGTCTAAGAGCTGAGTGTTGTAGATAATCACCAGTGATAAGCCTCAGAGTCTAAGAGCTGAGTGTTGTAGATAATCACCAGTAATAAGCCTCAGAGTCTAAGAGCTGAGTGTTGTAGATAATCACCAGTAATAAGCCTCAGAGTCTAAGAGCTGAGTGTTGTAGATAATCACCAGTAATAAGCCTCAGAGTGGGTCTAAGAGCTGAGTGTTGTAGATAATCACCAGTAATAAGCCTCAGAGTGGGTCTAAGAGCTGAGTGTTGTAGATAATCACCAGTAATACGCCTCAGAGTGGGTCCAAGAGCTGAGTGTTGTAGATAATCACCAGTAATAAGCCTCAGAGTGGGTCTAAGAGCTGAGTGTTGTAGATAATCACCAGTAATAAGCCTCAGAGTGGGTCTAAGAGCTGAGTGTTGTAGATAATCACCAGTAATAAGCCTCAGAGTGGGTCTAAGAGCTGAGTGTTGTAGATAATCACCAGTGATAAGCCTCAGAGTGGGTCTAAGAGCTGAGTGTTGTAGATAATCACCAGTGATAAGCCTCAGAGTGGGTCTAAGAGCTGAGTGTTGTAGATAATCACCAGTAATACGCCTCAGAGTGAGTCTAAGAGCTGAGTGTTGTAGTTAATCACCAGTAATAAGCCTCAGAGTGGGTCTAAGAGCTGAGTGTTGTAGTTAATCACCAGTAATAAGCCTCAGGGCAGAGTGGGTCTAAATAAGGGCAGTGTGGTGACAACAGCGTGTCTGTAAATCACATCCCCATGGTCCAGATTTTGCTAGTAAGGTTACAGATGTGGTACTTAACCCTTTCACTGCCACACGACAGCCGGTTAACCCTTTCACTGCGACAATACAGAAGGTTAGCCCTTTACTAGCACACAGCCGACGGCGATGCTCCATCATTAGTGTGATAGTAAAGGGTTAACCTTCTGTCGTGTGGCAGTGAAAGGGTTAAATGTGAATTTGTCGTTAAGCCAGATTCCCAGATATTCTGTATTCCGTGACCCTTTCAATATTTGCAGTTGGAATATGTAAATCATCGAGGTCCATGTTTTCTTTGTATCTCGAATCGTGAATTTAGTTTTATTTACATTTAAGACCAGTTTGAGGTTTATAAGACCTCTCCGAATTCCCTTAACCCTTTCACTGCCACACGGCAGGAGGTTAACCCTTTACTATCACACAACCGACGGCGATGCTCCATCATTAGCTCCGCATCCGCATTGCTAACCCTTTTTCACACAGGATTTGAGCCTGTACCTTCTGGCAGGGGGACTGCCAATGGAAATGAGCCTTTTGGCTCAAATTGGGTGCATTTACATTTGTAAAATGTTTTATTAATGTACGCTGTCCCCCCTTGATCAAATAAAGTAAACCTAACCTAACCTGAGACCAGCACGAGAGCCACCGTAACAGACAAGATGGCTGCTGATTGAAGTGCTGAGCTGCACTCCGTGCCAAAACTTCCCTTTAAAATGCCATTATATATGCTTTGATCAGAGATAAACTTAACTTTTTCCAACCTGGATTCACCTGTTAACGAGACGGTGGAGGGACTGGAAGCCTATATTGACGCGTTTTATAAAGAAAACGCTATGGCGGGCACCAAACCCGATACCAAACGCACCCGAAGTGAGCTGGGCTTGAGTGATGCGGATGACCCAACCAGCAACATCCGTGAGTCTTTAACATCTATTCAACATCAACTCCAGAAGCTTGATCTACTCGAACAGCTGACAAACAATGTGTTATGGTTTGTAACCGACCCCAATCGCACAACACAAGACAGGTATGAGAGTAAGCCAAGAACTGGGCATTTATTGAAAACAACAGAAAACGGCACTGTCCCTTTAAGGGAGAACACAACTTACAGGAAAACAAGAACTTGGGAAAGGGCACAGTGCCTTTAAGAGGCGAGCTGGCTAAGGGGAAGGCTAAGGGAAAGGCTAAAGGACTGGGCCAGGGCAAGGGAACAGGGCAGGAACAGGGAGGACTAGGAGGACTGGACAGGGAGGACTAGGAGGACTAGAAGGACTGGACAGGGAGGACTAGGAGGACTGGACTAGGAGGACTAGAGAGGGGAAAACAGGGACAGAGGCCCGCGGAGGCGGGCTGGGGACAGGGAGGACTAGGAGGACTAGAAGGACTGGACAGGGAGGACTAGGAGGACTAGAGAGGGGAAACAGGGACAGAGGCCCGCGGAGGCGGGCTGGGGACAGGGAGGACTAGGAGGACTAGAAGGACTGGACAGGGAGGACTAGGAGGACTAGAGAGGGGAAACAGGGACAGAGGCCCGCGGAGGCGGGCTGGGGACAGGGACAGAGAAAACAGGGTTCGGGCCTTGGAACAGGGCGAGGGTCAGAGCTGCTTACAGGGATGGAGTAGGAGCGCGCAGGCTAGACGTCTGGAGGAGAGCGCGCCGGCTCGGAGAGCGCATCTGGCGCGGGGTCTGAGTGGTGCGTGTCTGCTTGGAGAACGCGCCGGTTCGGAGTGTGCGTCTGCTTGGAGAACGCGCCGGTTCGGGGTGTGCGTCTGCTTGGAGAACGCGCCGGTTCGGAGTGTGCGTCTGCTTGGAGAACGCGCCGGTTCGGGGTGTGCGTCTGCTTGGAGAACGCGCCGGTTCGGAGTGTGCGTCTGCTTGGAGAACGCGCCGGTACGGAGAGCGCATCTGGCGCGGAGGTCTGAGTGGTGCGCGTCTGCTTGGAGTACGCGCCGGTACGAAGAGCGCATCTGGCACGGAGGTCTGAGTGGTGCGCGTCTGCTTGGAGTACGCGCCGGTACGGAGAGCGCATCTGGCGCGGAGGTCTGAGTGGTGCGCGTCTGCTTGGAGTACGCGCCAGTATGGAGAGCGCATCTGGCGCGGAGGTCTGGAGTGCGTCTGGATGCGCGTCTGGATGCGCGTCTGGAGTGAAGAGCGCGTCTAGCGCGGAGTCTGGAGTGAAGAGCGCGTCTGGCGCGGAGTCTGGAGTGGAACACTGGAATACCTCCCGTAGAGTATTAGAGAGCGCAGTACTGTGTCCCACTCCAGGCAAACGGCGACAGGTGGTGAAGGCTTGCACCTCATCTAACGCCGGAGATGGAACAGCATTCAGACAGATAGGGAAACTCTCGTAGGAGCTTACAGATTGAGATATGATACGGAACGACCCGACCAGGACTGAGGGGAAGAGCGAGGTATTTAAAGCCCACAGGGGCGCTAATTAGAATACACATCAGGTGCGTGATGGTAATTGATACTCGAACTAGAAGTGTGTGTTCGGCACGGACCAATCAAACACAGAATGACAGGTAGTCCAAGGGTGTGGGCTGCTGAAGAGCAGACGAGGGTAAAAGAACGCGAGGGTGGGGGCTGGAGAGGTGAGGAGACAGGGAAATAAAGGTCCAGGGAAGAGGCGAACCTCACAGTACTCCCCCCTCCACGGGAGCCACCGGGCGACCCAAAAATACAGACAGAGTGGCAGGGGACAAAACAAGGCAACAAACAAAAAGTACTGGGCCATGCTAGCAGGGGAAGCTACAACAAACCTGTCTTAAGGCGAGCACAGAAAGACTCAGAAGAAGCTTCTATCCCCAGGCCATCAGGCTGCTAAACGAACAATAATCGCTAAACGAACAATAATCACTATGCAACAACCATCAAATGCACACAGCACACACACCCACACGCACACACTCACTCAAACAAACAACACACTGCAGCACCCACTCTCCACACTTTAGATCACACAAACACACTTACACTTTATATTTATTGATAAAGGATTTGCACTACAACTCGTACACCTACTGTGAATTGTACCTAAATTGCACCTCGTCCCATTTCTCCATTTCTGCCTTGCACTATATAGTATTGTATATTAGTACACTGCACAGTATTGTATATTGTATGGTAACTACGTCTATTCTGCATCGAACATTGTACATATGTCTAAACTGAACACTGTGACCTCTTTTTTACTTCTAATTTTACTATGTTTTTATTTCATACTTATCTTGTCTTGCACAGTCTCTGGAGCGCAACAGTAAGAAGCATTTTGTACAAAAATATTCTGTACTTCTGTATGACAACTATTAAAGAAACTTGAAACTTGAAACTTGAACAAAAGTGGGGCTAGCAAAGGGACAGGGTAGCTGAAGGTTAACTAGGGTAGCTGAGGGGTAACTAGGGTAGCTGAGGGGTAACTAGGGTAGCTGAAGGGTAACTAGAGGAGCTGAGGGGTAACCAGAGGAGCTGAGAGGTAACTAGAGGAGCTGAGGGGTAACTAAAGGAGCTGAGGGGTAACCAGAGGAGCTGAGGGGTAACTAGAGGAGCTGAGGGGTAACAGCCAGGGCACTGATAGCTACAGGGCCTATGCTAGCTGTACTGCTACATTAACATAGAGGCTGCGCTAGCTGCCGGAGCTAGGCTAGCAGACAGGGCTGGAACAGGGGCACTGGAGAGGGGAACAGGGAAGGGGCTAGCAGAGGGAAAGGGTAGCTGCCAGGGCACTGATAGCTACAGGGCCTATGCTAGCTGTACTGCTACATTAACATAGAGGCTGCGCTAGCTGCCGGAGCTAGGCTAGCAGACAGGGCTGGAACAGGGGCACTGGAGAGGGGAACAGGGAAGGGGCTAGCAGAGGGAAAGGGTAGCTGCCAGGGCACTGATAGCTACAGGGCCTATGCTAGCTGTACTGCTACATTAACATAGAGGCTGCGCTAGCTGCCGGAGCTAGGCTGGCAGACAGGGCTGGACCAGCATGAGAGAACAAGCTAGCTGGAAGGACAGTCCTAGCTGTGGGAAACTGACCTAGCTAGCTGAAGGGGCAGTCCTAGCAGTGGGAGAAAACTGACCGTGCTAGCTGAAGGGGCAGTCCTAGCAGTGGGGAAACTGACCTTGCTAGCTGAAGGGGCAGTCCTAGCAGTGGGAGAGAACTGACCTTGCTAGTTGAAGGGGCAGTCCTAGCAGTGGGGAAACTGACCTTGCTAGCTGAAAGGGCAGTCCTAGCAGTGGGAGAAAACTGACCTTGCTAGCTGAAGGGGCAGTCCTAGCAGTGGGGAAAACTGACCTTGCTAGCTGAAGGGGCAGTCCTAGCAGTGGGGAAAAACTGGCCTTGCTAGCTGAAGGGGCAGTCCTAGCATGGGGAAACTGACCTTGCTAGCTGAAAGGGCAGTCCTAGCAGTGGGAGAAAACTGACCTTGCTAGCTGAAGGGGCAGTCCTAGCAGTGGGGAAAACTGACCTTGCTAGCTGAAGGGGCAGTCCTAGCAGTGGGGAAAAACTGACCTTGCTAGCTGAAGGGGCAGTCCTAGCAGTGGGGAAAACTGACCTTGCTAGCTGAAGGGGCAGTCCTAGCAGTGGGGAAAACTGACCTTGCTAGCTGAAGGGGCAGTCCTAGCAGTGGGGAAAACTGACCTTGCTAGCTGAAAGGGCAGTCCTAGCAGTGGGGAAACTACACAAAAAGTGGAGGCCATGCAGAGGGACCGGGTTAGCTGCCTGGGCATGGCTAGCTACAGGGCCTATGCTAGCTGCAAGGGCTGCATTAACATAGAGGCTGTGCTAGCAGCCGGGGCTAAGCTAGCAGACCGGGGCCATGCTGGTAGTAGAGGCCTGGCAAGCTGCAGGGGAGCTAACGAGGCTAACAGGGAAGCTAACAGGGGAGACTAACAGGCTAACAGGGGAGCTAACAGGGAAGCTAACAGGGGAGCTAACAAAGGCTAACAGGGGAGCTAACAGGGGAGACTAACAGGCTAACAGGGGAGCTAACAGGGGCTAACAGGGGAGCTAACAGGGGAATCAACAGGGGAACTAACAAGGCTAACAGGGGAACTAGAGGGAACAAAAAAAAGGCAAACTCAACATACACCGTCTGTGCTGGCTGGGGTCGTCGACTGGTCGGGTCGTACTGTTATGGTTTGTAACCGACCCCAATCGCACAACACAAGACAGGTATGAGAGTAAGCCAAGAACTGGGCATTTATTGAAAACAACAGAAAACGGCACTGTCCCTTTAAGGGAGAACACAACTTACAGGAAAACAAGAACTTGGGAAAGGGCACAGTGCCTTTAAGAGGCGAGCTGGCTAAGGGGAAGGCTAAGGGAAAGGCTAAAGGACTGGGCCAGGGCAAGGGAACAGGGCAGGAACAGGGAGGACTAGGAGGACTGGACAGGGAGGACTAGGAGGACTAGAAGGACTGGACAGGGAGGACTAGGAGGACTGGACAAGGAGGACTAGGAGGACTAGAGAGGGGAAAACAGGGACAGAGGCCCGCGGAGGCGGGCTGGGGACAGGGAGGACTAGGAGGACTAGAAGGACTGGACAGGGAGGACTAGGAGGACTAGAGAGGGGAAACAGGGACAGAGGCCCGCGGAGGCGGGCTGGGGACAGGGAGGACTAGGAGGACTAGAAGGACTGGACAGGGAGGACTAGGAGGACTAGAGAGGGGAAACAGGGACAGAGGCCCGCGGAGGCGGGCTGGGGACAGGGACAGAGAAAACAGGGTTCGGGCCTTGGAACAGGGCGAGGGTCAGAGCTGCTTACAGGGATGGAGTAGGAGCGCGCAGGCTAGACGTCTGGAGGAGAGCGCGCCGGCTCGGAGAGCGCATCTGGCGCGGGGTCTGAGTGGTGCGTGTCTGCTTGGAGAACGCGCCGGTTCGGAGTGTGCGTCTGCTTGGAGAACGCGCCGGTTCGGGGTGTGCGTCTGCTTGGAGAACGCGCCGGTTCGGAGTGTGCGTCTGCTTGGAGAACGCGCCGGTACGGAGAGCGCATCTGCTTGGAGAACGCGCCGGTTCGGAGTGTGCGTCTGCTTGGAGAACGCGCCGGTACGGAGAGCGCATCTGGCGCGGAGGTCTGAGTGGTGCGCGTCTGCTTGGAGTATGCGCCGGTACGGAGAGCGCATCTGGCGCGGAGGTCTGAGTGATGCGCGTCTGCTTGGAGTACGCGCCGGTACGGAGAGCGCATCTGGCGCGGAGGTCTGAGTGGTGCGCGTCTGCTTGGAGTACGCGCCGGTACGGAGAGCGCATCTGGCGCGGAGGTCTGGAGTGCGTCTGGATGCGCGTCTGGATGCGCATCTGGAGTGAAGAGCGCGTCTAGCGCGGAGTCTGGAGTGAAGAGCGCGTCTGGCGCGGAGTCTGGAGTGGTGTTACGACCCTGGCTCATGGGTACGCAACCTATGTGTAATCAACACCAAAACCCTGTGCTCTAACTCAAAAATGCTACTAAACCAAAGAACTACTAATATAACTATAAACGAATGTACTGGTAACCCAACGGACAAGGACTGTAAGAACCTGACAGCTCTTTCACTAGGCACAGACCGTGCATGTGTGTTACTGGGTCTGCCTTTGAAGCTCCCCAGCAGGTAACCAATCAGCACTAATTGGCTAATTGGCAGCCCTCACCTACATGCCCTGGTGACACAGGAGTGACCAGCCTCTAGTACATAACACCTCCCCCACCAAACTGGTTGCCCAAGAGGCAACCACTACACAACAACCCATAAACCAAAACAAAAAACAACTGTGACCCCTTAGGTGTCAGGGCCTCTACCACAACAGCGATAACGGGTACCACAAACACCGGTACTATGATCGTGAGAGGGCGTCTGCTAGCACGTTGTCCCTCCCACGAATGTGGCGAATATCCAAGTTATACGCCTGGAGGAACAAACTCCATAGCATCAAACGATGGTTCGAATTCACCATGCTGCGAAGAAAAACCAAAGGGTTATGGTCTGTATACCCAACAAGGGGTAAACTGGAGGATCCAACGTAAACATAAAAATGGTTCAAGGCAAGAACCGGGTCGGCCCCTGTCGAACACGACCACCGATACCGATCTGTCAAAATTATACTGCAAACCAAAATCAACCTGAGAACTGCGCTTAACAGAACAGAACACAGCACAACAAAACCATAAATCACTGATACCACCACCGCACCCATATCCATCCCACCTGGCACTGGCAGTTCAGGATACTGCACACCGTGAACATCCAGAGTAGGCTGTACCGCCTCAGGTACAGCCCCAGTGTACCGGGAACCTGGCCGTACGACAGTCACAATAACGTCTGGAACACCATCTAAAATGGCGTCACCCAAAATAACTTTGTCCTGATCAAAATCAAAATGGCTGCCACTCAACAGACCAGGTCGCGAAGGCGGCTCCTGCTCCACAGGACACAGGTAACTAGGTTGACCATCACACCAAGTGCATGGCAGAGAATCAGTGTGGACATGTGGATCAATGTCAGAATCATCAACTGACATACTGGGACCATCCCTGCCCACAAGCGAAACATTAGGGACAATAGAGCTATTGTGGGAAGGCTGGCAGCCTAAATCAAGCTTAGTAGCCCCTCCAACTAGAACGGTGTCACATAAAAAAACAGCACCTCTCATAGCATCCTTCCCACACTCCTCCTCCAATTCGTCCGTGGCCTCAGCCACCGTACAGGCTGGGAAGACCTTGAGACACTGCGCTGCCATATCATCTCCTGTCACATGTTTCTCCGGCACGCCTGTCAACTCTGGTTTCACCACCGGGCCTAACACAAAACCACAATCAAGAGAATCATTATGCAGAGGTACATCCACAGTGTGCTTTCCAAAATTCTCAACAGGTGCACCTTTTAATTCAACAAAGAATGTGTCACTAAGTGTAATGTCCCAAGTCGAAGTATCAACAACATCACTTTTGTCCGTTGACATTTCTCGTGCCACAGCACACACAGGAAACACTCCTGGATGTTTCTGTGCCAGCTCATTAGAGACCTCAGAAACCACAGGAATGGGAGTTACAACCGGAGTAGCCAACACTTTGTCACCAGCCAAATCATTCCCTAGAATGAAGGACACCCCCTTTATGGGAATGTGAGAACATACCCCCACAACAACATTGCCTGATACTAAGGGAGAATTGAGCGTGACCTCATGCAAAGGTGCATCCACAAATCCACCCCCAAAGCCCAGAACAACGACATCGGAATGAAAAGAAGAGTTTTCTGAAAATGGCAAAACCCCCTCCAGAATGAGGGACTGAAAAGCACCGGTATCTCTCCAAATTGTTATAGCCTGTTTGGACTCTAGTGCATTAGTCAGGGAAACAAATCCATTCATCATAAACCTCGGGGAACCCTCGAGCTCTTTGTCCACACGTTTGATACCTTCCCCATCCCCATCTAACGTTGGCATAGGCGTCCTGCATATGGTCTCTACCAGAGCCACGGTTCTGACATTTTTCTGCTCAAGCACCGGGCATCCAGCAACGATATGACCAGGTTCCTTACAGTAAAAACAGATAATCCCTTCTGGGAATGCACCAGCAGAACCACCCCGCCTAGGAGGTGAAGTTAATTGACCAGCAGACACCGGTTTTGGGAAACGGCCCCCCTGAACAGGACGCCTATCCCCGGACTCAACACGGTAGTCCTCCAAAAACACAGACTTGTGTGTCAACACAAACTCATCGGCGAAGACAGCGGCGTCGCTTATCTTCGATACCCCACACTCATTTAGATGTGTGGAAACGGTATCAGGAACACATCTTTTAAATTCCTCTAGGAGAATCAACTGCCTAAGCTGCTCTCTTGACTCTGCCTTCTGAGAAGTGCACCACCTGTCAAACAGGTTCTCCTTCTCCCTTCCAAACTCAACATAAGACTGCCCCTCGGACCTACGATAACCTCTAAAAGCTGACGATAGGCCTCAGGGACCAACTCATAAGCCCTCAAAATGGAAGCTTTAACCAGCTCATAATCAGCGCTTTGTTCAAGGGACAGAGCAGTGTAGGCTTCTTGCGCCCTACCAACCAAAACACATTGCAGCAGCAGTGTCCAGGCGGTATCAGGCCACTTCAATGTGGTTGCCACCCGTTCAAAAAGGGGAAAATATCTTTCCATGTCTTTCTCAAAAAACGGAGGCACCATCCTAATATTCCTGCCTACATCAAAACCGGAACGTGACTCTGGATGCAGAACACCCGCCTGTAAGGCAGCATGCTTATACTCAAGCTCCTTCTGCGCACGCTCGTGCTCCAGCAACATTTGTCTCTCCTTAAACTCACGCTCCTCTTTCCTCTCTCTCTCCTTAAGCTCACGCTCCTCTTTCCTCTCCTCACGCTCTCGCTCTAGCTGCCTTTCTTTAAACTCCAACTCCCTAATCCTCCACTCACCCTCTACACCAGGTAATAGCGGAGACACGTCAGACAAAGGAGGCTCCTCCACCCTCTCCTCAAGCACCTGTTCCCTAATGAGCAAAACCCTAAAAGCACCCAAGGCAGATGGTTTCAAACGTTTCTCACTGGGAGTAAGCTCGACCTTGTAGTGCACAGCAAGCTCGAGCAGTTGTTCTTTGGAAAATTTGTCTAATAAGTCATGAGACGGGCGATCAACAAAGTCCCTGATGGAAGCCATTGTCACTGAACTAGACACCCCAAGCTACACACCCAACCTCACAGACACGAAGAACCACTAACGAACCACGAAGACCCCCCCAACGAACCACTGAAGAACAACGAAGAACCACTGAAGAACCATGAATAATGCTAATTGCCAACAATAACAACCAGAAGGGAACGCGGTGGAAATGTGAGCTCTACGGAGCGCACCTTTCCAGGTTGCACAAACAAACAAATTTTTTTTTTTTTAAAACACACCCACCCTAAATAGACGTGTCATACACGCAGGGTGTTAGGTGCTACCAGGTATGCTCACCAAACACTTAAACAAACAAAATAAATCCAACAAAATATTCCAAACAGGTGCGCCTTCTAACTTGATGTGACCACATATGCTTCTACGTCTAAACTGCAGAAAACCCCGGCCTACCACATGTCTACCCTAAGAAACACTAAATCAAGCCCTACCACACTACCTGTGTTTCCTGGCCGCCCTAACCTACCTACCCTTAAACTAATGCCCTGTAGACCTAACTTTCTTCAACCACACCTGCTACCAGTCAAAGATCATATACAATCATTTCATTGACCGCCCCAGGAGTACGCGGTGCACCGGACGCTAACCAACAACCAGAAAATAATATCCCTATCTACATGTGGTGCCTACTAAACTATATATTTTAACAGCATAAGTAGTCACATCAAATTACAAACAAATACGGCATACTCACCTGTTTGATGAAAATGGCTCAGCCCCCACGTTACACCATGTGTAACGAACACCACCCAAACCATAATATGATGACACCCCGTGCAACACAAAAAAAAATCACCAAACAAAGTTCTAGGGGTAAAAGATCCCGGACGAGCCCCCAACTGTTACGACCCTGGCTCATGGGTACGCAACCTATGTGTAATCAACACCAAAACCCTGTGCTCTAACTCAAAATGCTACTAAACCAAAGAACTACTAATATAACTATAAACTAATGTACTGGTAACCCAACGGACAAGGACTGTAAGAACCTGACAGCTCTTTCACTAGGCACAGACCGTGCATGTGTGTTACTGGGTCTGCCTTTGAAGCTCCCCAGCAGGTAACCAATCAGCACTAATTGGCTAATTGGCAGCCCTCACCTACATGCCCTGGTGACACAGGAGTGACCAGCCTCTAGTACATAACAAGTGGAACACTGGAATACCTCCCGTAGAGTATTAGAGAGCGCAGTACTGTGTCCCACTCCAGGCAAACGGCGACAGGTGGCGAAGGCTTGCACCTCGTCTAACGCCGGAGATGGAACAGCATTCAGACAGATAGGGAAACTCCCGTAGGAGCTTACAGATTGAGATATGATACGGAACGACCCGACCAGGACTGAGGGGAAGAGCGAGGTATTTAAAGCCCACAGGGGCGCTAATTAGAATACACATCAGGTGCGTGATGGTAATTGATACTCGAACTAGAAGTGTGTGTTCGGCACGGACCAATCAAACACAGAATGACAGGTAGTCCAAGGGTGTGGGCTGCTGAAGAGCAGACGAGGGTAAAAGAACGCGAGGGTGGGGGCTGGAGAGGTGAGGAGACAGGGAAATAAAGGTCCAGGGAAGAGGCGAACCTCACACAATGTCAAGGAGTTAAAAGCTTCTGTGGAGTACAACAACTCACTCATCGAGGTGCTAAAGGCAGACAATGCCTCACTCAGGATCGACGTAAACAAACTACAACGTTTGACGGGTAATCTCCAAAAAGAAAATTTCAACATGGCTAATAACATTCTTGACCTACAATGTAGAAGCATGAGAGACAACATAATAATTCACGGTCTTCCTGAAACTAAAAATGAAACTCACCAGAGATCCAAGGAACTTTTTAGGTTATTCCTGTCAGATAACCTGAAAATGAAGTCGGTTGAAACCGAAGCTATCTGCTTTTCCAGAGTCCATCGCCTGGGGAAAGCCAAAGTCGACCAGCAGAGGCCCTGTCCCATCGTGGCCAAAGTCATCGATTCAAAGATGAAATCTGCTATTATGTCCAACGGTAGAGAGTTGAAAGGATCCAAATATTCCATCAGTGACCAGTTCCCGGCAGAGATCATGAGTAGACGCAGGCTGCTCTACCCGGTCATGGCGGATGCGAAGAAAAACAAACGGAATGCTCGTATGTTCATGGATAAACTTTATATTGATGGAACTCTGTACAGGAATCCCCGTATTACATACTGGCTGAGTGGAGGCGAAGAAAACATCTTTCATGACGCTCAGGAGGAGCTACTGACTCCAAGTATCCAGCGTGCTTCCCGAGCTGCTGTAAACAATGACGCTTGCAGATGACGTCATCATCACCAAGGCGTCCTCGTTGCTATGACTACCCGGGACCATGACTGAATACACGTAGGACACTGCATGCAGAATGCTGCAGATGCAAGTCTTACCTTGCATACTTCCTTTCTTTTCATTTATCTCTTGTGCTTTTCTTCTCAGTCTCATATCCATTCCATTTGTTTGTTTGTTCCAATTCATTTATTTAATTTTTCCTTCTTGTCTCTCCACCCTCTCTTTCAGGTCAATGTTTGATTCTCTCTCTCTCTCTCTCTCTCTCTCTCTCTCTCTCTCTCTCTCTCTCTCTCTCTCTCTCTCTCTCTCTCTCTCTCTCTCTCTCTCTCTCTCTCTCTCTCTCTCTCTCTCTCTCTCTCTCATATATATATATATATTTTCCCTCATCTTTGGCTAGGGAAATGCGGTTAACGTTGGGCTACTCACCCAGACCCTTGGGCTAATGGGTTTGAATGGAGTGGCCTTGGGTTATTGTTTGTATGTTCTGTTAATCATTTTAGCCCATCCATTAGGGATGGGCCATATGTGTTTTATGTGTAACCCGTCTGTGCAAGACGTTAGGGTTATTTTGTTTTATGTACTTCACCCCCTCCCCCCTCCGTTCACCTCCCCCTTATTCCAGCCCACATTAGCTTCAATAGAAGCGTCAAAAAAATATTGCATTACCAACAACCACACAACAACATGCATAGATTATGGCTAGTTTGAACATAATGATCTGGAACACTGGTGGAATAAATAAACAACACAAACGAAAAAGCGTGCTCACACTGATGAAAAAAGAACAGGTGGACATAGCTCTGCTAAGCGAAACGCACATTTTAGAGAAAGACATAGATATGTTAGCGGACAACACATATCATAACATCAGTCACTCCTTTGGAACGAGAACTCGGGGAGTAGCCATAGTCGTTAGACGGAAGTTGAATATTGAATTGAAGGGAGTATGGTCTGATGCAGATGGTCGGATAACTATAGCTAAGATTTTACACAAGAACAGAAAAATAGCGTTGGTAGCGGTATACGCCCCAAATTTATACGAAGTTAGTTTCTTCACTACACTTACCAGAGCAATGTTAGACCTTCCCGAATACTCATTTATAATCGGTGCGGATTTTAATGCCATTTGGAATCCAAGGATGGACAAATCAAACCCCTCCTTTTCCAACGAACAAAAAAATGCATCTAATGCATTAAAGGATTGGTCGAAGATTACAGGTGTAAATGACTTATGGCGATCACTCAACCCCATGACCCGGAAGTACTCTTGTCGATCTGCGAGACATAATACATTATCCAGAATAGATTACGTTTTCACAACCCCGAGACTATTTGATAATTACGATGTGGAAATGATACCCAATGCATTGTCTGATCACTGTTATTTACTCTTAAAGGAACATTTGGTATACTATCATCCCGAGCCCCAAGATGGCGATTTAACACGATGCTGCTTAATAACAAGGAATTCATTACACAAATCAAAGAAGCTCTTACGGTATTCCTACGGATAAATGCGAATTCGGTGCAGGACCCCAGAATATTATGGATGTCGACAAAGGGAATGATCAAGGATTTCACTGATAGCTTTTCCTCCCAAATACGCAAGAATCGATGCTCAAAACTGGCTGAACTGGAAACGCTTTACTCAACGTTATTTAATTCTTTACAATACAACAACTCGGTTCAACTGGAAAATCAAGTCAATATACTAAAAAAAGAGATTAACGCCATATACAGACAACAATCTGAATTGCAAATACGTAGCACAAGACAACAGCAGTACTCCCAAGGTTCCAAACCAAGTCACCTATTAGCTATGCGATTAAGAGTCAACGCAAAATTTGCAGATATAACTACCATTAGAGCACAACAAGGACTTGTTACAGAACCCAAAGAAATAAACACGACATTCAAAGAATTCTACTCCAACTTATACAAATCAGAAACGACCTTCGATCAAAACAAAATGGACACATATCTTAATCAAATTAACCTCCCTAAACTTTCAGAGGATGACGCTAAACAGTTAGAAACACCGATCACACTAGATGAACTTAGGGAGGCCATATCTGAAATGCAAAGTGGTAGGGCCCCTGGAAGAGACGGTATCCCACCAGAAATGTACCTCTCTTGTTGGGACATAATTGGACCCTTATTACTAAATATGATTTTATACTCAGTCAAGGAGGGGAACTTCCATAAGAATGACAATATTGCACTCATAACAGTCCTCCTCAAAAAAGACAAAGACCCCACCGAGTGCGGTAGTTACAGACCTTTAAGCCTCCTCGGAACCGATATCAAACTGTACTCTAAGGTATTAGCCATCAGACTACAAAAGCATATGACGTCTTTAATTCATCCGGACCAAACAGGCTTCATAAGAGGCCGCCTGATCACTGATAACATAAGACGATTACTACACGTACTAGATGCTAACAAGGAAGACAACACACCTAAGGCGATGCTGTCCCTGGATGCAATGAAAGCTTTTGACAGGTTGGAATGGTCGTATCTATGGGCAGTATTAGAAAGGATGGGGTTAGGAAAAGGATTCATTGATATGATTAAAGTATTATACAAAGACCCATCGGCCATGATTACAACAGGTACAATCACCTCCGAAATCTTTCCAGTATCACGGTCTTCCAGACAGGGTTGCCCTCTTAGTCCCGGACTATTCGATCTATCATTAGAGCCTTTAGCACAATATATAAGACAATCCCAATCCATAGAACCAATCTGTTAAGCTACAGGTCGCCTCTATATATCTCAATCGCCTACTCGAGATATAAACCCGCGGCCGCTCGATATCCCCCGGCGAGGTGCTAAACTTGCCAAGTTCTCGAGTCAATTGACTATTTCTGTCTAGATTACTTCAAGTCACTGGTCTTGTGATATCCAGTTGATATGAAATGTAATCATGAAGAGTTGTTAATCTCTTCTTGTTTGAAATAAACCGAATGTATTGTCTAGGAGAACTATTATATCATCCACCATCACCGTCCTCATTTGTGAGGAATGGTCTGTAATACTGCTCATTTGAAAGCTTGATGATATTACTTCATCGTTTAATAAGTATTACCACTGTACTAACACGTAATCATTGTTTGCACTCCCCGGCCCCTCCTGTCCTCCTCCTCCTCCTCCGTCAGCGGAACCGACCGTCTTGAACCCTGCAGTGATTCAGACGGTCGAGGTCCCACATAAGACAGAGTCAGTCTGGACACAGAGACACCGGAACCCGCAAACAACACCCATCTACATGCATAGTATTTCTTATCAGTACATAGCATATACATATATATATATATATTTTTTAGCTGAAAAGCATTAACCAGTCAATTGATTCAATCTGTATTTCAGGACATAGTCACCTCAGAGGAAATCAGGGCGCGGCTGGTATTTGCTGGCATTGCTGGCAGGAATCAGTCCAAGAACTCAATGGATTATAAAAAGTCATTTTTATTTCAATAAAGTTACAGAAAAAGACTTGAGCGGAAATATCCATTACAGTTTAAAAGAAGTATAACACAAAACATCTCATCTGGCACGGCTTGTGCCCGCAAGCAACATCTTCCTATCTCTCCAGCTCAGTGTAAAATCTGCCTGTGATCTGACCAGTTGGCCTTTATAAAGGGCCCCAGATCTCTTCTGCTTATTGGTCTAAATACAGCGCTGTCACCGTGATGTCATTTCACCAGCCAGTCAATGCACGGTACGTGGGGACTGGCTCTCCTCCCATTGTACTCCACTGGGCCGTAACTCGAAAAGTAATTGTAACGTTTTTGCTGGAACAGAGCATGTCTGTTCTGCTGGCTCACTGTAAGGGTTAACTTCCTGACTCCCCTTCTTCCTCCTTCTGTCTCTGCTGTGGAAAGTCCCTTCTTGAGCAGAGAGGCCCCCGTACATTCCTCTGGGCTGTAGTCATTATTGAGAGGGAATAACTGGCCTGTGTTCCTACAATACACAATATACCTGTACTGCGTACTACATACCTGTAATACATCAATATACTATTGTATATTGCATTGTATATATTGTATATATATATATAAATATACAATACACCTGTACCAATCATTGGTTTTATTCTATGCAGACAGGACAGGTTTAAACTGTGCCGACTTGCTCTCAGCTCGGGCCTGCTCTTGACTCAGGGCCACAGATATACAGGTCACATACATAGCTCCAATCAGAGGAGGAGGAGTGTTTACACATAACATGTTTCTATTCCATTGTCCAGGAAGAATCTACAGACATTCCCCATAATCATATATAAGATCAGGATGTCATACTACCCAGTGTCACTTAGTTGGCTGTGACACTTTACACCCCCTCTGTCATCCTGGTCGGTCATTTTCCATTGTCTTAATAGCGTCTGTACTGGGGGACGAGATGGCGATTGTGGGGTCACGTGGCTGTGACTCTCCACACCCCCTCTGCCATCTTGGTACCTTGTTACCCTGGTAGCCGGCGGGAAGACTTGCATCTGTTGTTCCCTGGCTGGACGGCTCGACAGGATAGGGGTCACGTTGTTGCTTGGTATCCGGCGGGAAGACTTGCATCTGTTGTTCCCGGCCGATGCACCCAGGTTGTTGTCGTCTTCGTCATCTTGGTCATCTTGGTCATCTTGGTCATCTTGGGGTCACCCCCTCTGACCTCTTGGATCTCTCCCATAGTTTGAGGTAGGTTGATTTGTCACTTCTCGGGCGACCCCCACGGGTCCCCGAGAATTGTAGCATCAGTCCTCTATTGAAGTGTGGTTGGCCTGGTCGTGTGACCCTGTCCGTAGGCCTCGCAGGACATCACAGATACAGTCCACAGAGGACTCATTTCTTTTCTCTCTTTCAGGTCCATTCAGGGCTCTCGTTGCCCTGTAACCTGGGTCCAGGCCGATGTCTCTCTGTCCGGTCTAGGAGGTCTAGGAGGTCTGGGAGGTCTGGGAGGTCTGGGAGGTCTAGATGAGGACCTTGAGGATGCTCTGGAGCTTGACCTATCCCGGTCTTCCTCCATTTCCGATTTCTGACCTGAGTCAGTATATTCCTTCTTGCCATTCGCTGCGTCGTCCGCTGACTCCGGGGGACAGCCCCCCCCCCCCCCCGTCTAAGAGTGTGGCACTGGTTCAGGTTTTGTCCCTTTACCAGCGCACCTTTACCAGCGCACATTGTTCACAGGCCTTTCGGACTGTTATCGCTCTTTGTTTGGCTTTAGGTATGAGAATGTTGTTAGTTCTCAGGTATACCAACATCCTCTTACTTCCGGCATGTCCAAGGTTATCATATACCTGTCTGATCATGTGAGTAGCCTCGTCCTTTTAGCAATGGCTAGTTAGCCTGCTATTCGCTCCTATTCACAATGGCTATTTCAGCCTGCTCGCAATGGCTATTTCAGCCTGCTCGCAATGGCTATTTCAGCCTGCTATTCGTCTCGATGGTACTGGTTCAGGTTTTGTCCCCCTTACCAGCGCACATTGTTCACAGACCTTTCGGACTGTTGTTTCCGTCCACTTCCTTCTTGCACAGGGGGTCTACCCTGTGTTGTGCTTGTCTCGGTCCAGACTGGGTAGTTAGTTACTGTTTATGTCTGGTATTAGCTCCGGCTAGTTAGCCAGCTTGTAGATTCAGGCTATGTAGCCTCTTATAGACTCAGCTCCTGCTGATAACACCAGCCTGTATTATTACGCCAGTTCCACTTCCATCACAGTAGCAGGATTTATGCAGGACTTATTCTGATTTTAAGTAAACATTAGGTTATTTCTAGTTCAGGTGACCTGGTACCTATTTTTCTACTTAGGTTTCGACTGTAAGTAAACATTACGTAACTTTTTAGTCATGAGTGATCTTTCACTGCAATCACAAAAATATACTTTAAGTGTGATTCTTTCTTTGAGTAGAACCTTCTACGTTTTTGACTGTAAGAAAACATTACGTAACTTTTTAGTCATGAGTGATCTTTCACTGCAATCACAAAAATATACTTTAAGTGTGATTCTTTCTTTGAGTAGAACCTTCTACGTTTTTGACTGTAAGAAAACATTACGTAACTTTTTAGTCATGAGTGATCTTTCACTGCAATCACAAAAATATACTTTAAGTGTGATTCTTTCTTTGAGTAGAACCTTCTACGTTTTTGACTGTAAGAAAACATTACGTAACTTTTTAGTCATGAGTGATCTTTCACTGCAATCACAAAAATATACTTTAAGTGTGATTCTTTCTTTGAGTAGAACCTTCTACGTTTTTGACTGTAAGAAAACATTACGTAACTTTTTAGTCATGAGTGATCTTTCACTGCAATCACAAAAATATACTTTAAGTGTGATTCTTTCTTTGAGTAGAACCTTCTACGTTTTTGACTGTAAGAAAACATTACGTAACTTTTTAGTCATGAGTGATCTTTCACTGCAATCACAAAAATATACTTTAAGTGTGATTCTTTCTTTGAGTAGAACCTTCTACGTTTTTGACTGTAAGAAAACATTACGTAATTTTTTAGTCATGAGTGATCTTTCACTGCAATCACAAAAATATACTTTAAGTGTGATTCTTTCTTTGAGTAGAACCTTCTACGTTTTTGACTGTAAGAAAACATTACGTAACTTTTTAGTCATGAGTGATCTTTCACTGCAATCACAAAAATATACTTTAAGTGTGATTCTTTCTTTGAGTAGAACCTTCTACGTTTTTGACTGTAAGAAAACATTACGTAACTTTTTAGTCATGAGTGATCTTTCACTGCAATCACAAAAATATACTTTAAGTGTGATTCTTTCTTTGAGTAGAACCTTCTACGTTTTTTGACTGTAAGAAAACATTACGTAACTTTTTAGTCATGAGTGATCTTTCACTGCAATCACAAAAATATACTTTAAGTGTGATTCTTTCTTTGAGTAGAACCTTCTACGTTTTTGACTGTAAGAAAACATTACGTAACTTTTTAGTCATGAGTGATCTTTCACTGCAATCACAAAAATATACTTTAAGTGTGATTCTTTCTTTGAGTAGAACCTTCTACGTTTTTGACTGTAAGAAAACATTACGTAACTTTTTAGTCATGAGTGATCTTTCACTGCAATCACAAAAATATACTTTAAGTGTGATTCTTTCTTTGAGTAGAACCTTCTACGTTTTTGACTGTAAGAAAACATTACGTAACTTTTTAGTCATGAGTGATCTTTCACTGCAATCACAAAAATATACTTTAAGTGTGATTCTTTCTTTGAGTAGAACCTTCTACGTTTTTGACTGTATGAAAACATTACGTAACTTTTTAGTCATGAGTGATCTTTCACTGCAATCACAAAAATATACTTTAAGTGTGATTCTTTCTTTAAGTAGAACCTTCTACGTTTTTGACTGTAAGAAAACATTACGTAACTTTTTAGTCATGAGTGATCTTTCACTGCAATCACAAAAATATACTTTAAGTGTGATTCTTTCTTTGAGTAGAACCTTCTACGTTTTTGACTGTAAGAAAACATTACGTAATTTTTTAGTCATGAGTGATCGTTCACTGCAATCACAAAAATATACTTTAAGTGTGATTCTTTCTTTGAGTAGAACCTTCTACGTTTGGTTTTTTCAAATCTGTAATTAATTCTACTCCAGAGGCACCTGACAGCAGTCATTTCGGTTCATATTCTTTCGGCTTTTGATACCTATTTAAATAGTATAAAGCCCAACTCACTTGAACTCATGTTCTTAGCCCCGGAACCTCCAATCCGTTTTGACAGACCTATAAACCAGTGACTTGGCCGCCTAAGCACCACAGCGTCCTGTGTGCTGAGGCTTCCAAGTCCCCACAAATCTGATAGGCCCGTCGGATACAGAGACCCTGATGCTCGCTCTGTCCCCCCGCGTCAAGGTGCTAAGCTTGATGAGAGTTTGCAGAGTCTCAATTTTTTACCCATAGGCGCTGGTGAGTGTACATCTCATGCAGCTGATATGGCTGGTAGGGTGCTAACCCACCAAATGGTTGCTGTCAGGAAATCCCTTCTGAATGAAATAGATGACAAATTCACTTTACTTTACTCTGGGTTTAGAGCAAGGACGGACATCTTTACATATTATACTTAGAATATATACAAAATGCATGTAGTATTCTATGTCATGTTTCTTCCTAAATGACAATAACACTTTATATTATTCCTCTTGACAGATGAGCTGTATGTCAAGTGCAGTTCGCACTTGCTTGAGTCACTTGTGTCAGGGCCCCAGAAGGTCATTTCTCCCTTTGTTGCCCTCATCTCTGCTTGCTGCTCTGGGGTTAGTTTCTCCCCCATGTTTTTCCCGTCAAGTGCAGGTTGCACTTGCTTGAGTGTCATGTGTCAGGGCCCCAGAAGGTAATTTCTCCCTTTGTTGCCCTTATCTCTGCTTGCTGATCGGGGGTTAGTTTCTCCACCATCTTATCCCCTGGATCTTGACCGGGGGTCCTTACTTCTCTTTCCATCATTTGGGCCATTGAAGCCCCTTTGGTGAGCTAGCGTCTCCTTGTGCTAGCTTCTCTTGAGCTATTACTCAATATGTTGAGTAATCAGAACTGTGTTCAGTTTCAGAGGTATTTAGCTCCCCATCCTGTTCAGGCTCAGACTCAGTTTCACCTGAAGGTGTCATCTGTGGCCTCGGGTTCTGATCCTTCATCTGAATGTCGCCATCCTCCTCTTCTGGGCCATAGAAAATGGAACAGTGCTCATAATTGATGTTTTTGGCCTTTAGGTACTCGTCTAGAGAGTTGAACGCCTCTATGTCAGTGGAGGGAGATACTCGTTTTGAGGTGGAGCCTGGCGCCTCATAAAGAGGAAGAATGACTACATCGTCTTCTTGGTTTTTTCCATTTCCACACTCGTCTTTGATAGTGTGTCGCAGTGTTCTTGAGCGAGACACATAACCCCTTACTGCCCCCGTTAAGCAGGTTGGCACCTTGCATGGCTGCCTCCGCCGTCTGTGTCTCTTAAGCCCTTGCAGGTTCCGGAAGCTCATGTAACACTGGTCACAGTAGTATGGTTTCTCTCGTGTGTGTACCATGTGGTGTAGTGTAAGGTTACGCTTCGCCTTGAAGCTCTTTCCACACTGGTCACAGCAGTAAGGTTTCTCTTCTGTGTGTACCGTGTGGTGTTGTTTAAGTTCTGCCTTCGTCTTGAAGGTCTTCCCACACTGGTCACAGCAGTAAGGTTTCCCTTCTGTGTGTATTAGGTGGTGATGTTTAAGGTGAGTCTTCGTCTTGAAGCTCCTTCCACACTGGTCACAGCAGTAAGGTTTCTCTTCCATGTGTACCATGTGGTGTTGGTTAAGGCATGTCTTTGTCTTGAAGCTCTTTCCACACTGGCCACAGCTGTAAGGTCTCTCTCGTGTGTGTACCAGGTGGTGATGTTTAAGGTGAGTCTTCGTCTTGAAGCTCCTTCCACACTGATCACAGCAGTAAGGTTTCTCTTCTGTGTGTACCGTGCGGTGTTGTTTAAGTTCTGCCTCCGTTTTGAAGGTCTTCCCACACTGGGCACAGCAGTAAGGTTTCTCTCCTGTGTGTACCATGTGGTGACGTTTAAGACATGTCTTTGTCTTGAGGCTCTTTCCACACTGGCCACAGCTGTAAGGTCTCTCTCGTGTGTGTACCGTACAGTGAATTTTAAGCTCTCCCTTCGTCTTGAAGGCCTTCTCACACTGGGCGCAACCGTAAGGTTTATGTTCTGTGTGTACCCGGTGGTGTTGTTTAAGCTCTGCCCTCGTCTTGAAGGTATTCCCACACTGGGCACAGCAGTAAGGTTTCTCTCCTGTGTGTACCATGTGGTGACATTTAAGGTGAGCCTTTGTCTTGAAGCTCCTTCCACACTGGGCACAGCTGTAAGGTCTCTCTCGTGTGTGTACCGTACAGTGTTGGTTAAGACATGTCTTTGTCTTGAAGCTCTTTCCACACTGGCCACAGCTGTAAGGTCTCTCTCGTGTGTGTACCGTACAGTGAATTTTAAGCTCTCCCTTTTTCTTGAAGGTCTTCTCACACTGGTCACAGCAGTAAGGTTTCTCTCCTGTGTGTACCACGTGGTGTAGTGTAAGGTTACGCTTCGCCTTGAAGCCCTTTCCACACTGGTCACAGCAGTAAGGTTTCTCTTCTGTGTGCACCAAGTGGTGACCTTTAAGGTGACGCTTCGTCTTGAAGCTCTTTCCACACTGGTCACAGCAGTAAGGTTTATTTTCTGTGCCAATTACTGCTTGCTGTACAGCCGGCAGCTCTGGGTATTGTGATTTGCTTGGATCTGTGAATTCCTCACTTCCCGCAAACGTTTCAGGGGACTCTGGGTGTTCCTCCCGTTCTCCTAGGTAGTCCAGACCCAGGTCGGGTATGGACACTCCCAATCCCTCATCCGAGGGTGATTCCTCCTCTATGATGTGGGAATGATTGTGAGACATCGTGTTAGCACTGGTTTGTTAGCCGATGGTGAGCTAGTTAGCTTCCGTCTGGCTAGGGCCAGCTCATGGGTGTTAGCACTGGCTTGTTAGCCGATGTCGTGCTAGTTAGCTTCCGTCTGGCTAGGGCCAGCTCATGGGTGTTAGCACTGGCTTGTTAGCCGATGTCGTGCTAGTTAGCTTCCGTCTGGCTAGGGCCAGCTCATGGGTGTTAGCACTGGCTTGTTAGCCGATGGTGAGCTAGTTAGCTTGCAGTCCTGTGAACGGCCGTTTTGGCTTCTCCTCACATACAGTAGCTTTGGGTAGTTGGCTCTCCAGTTCGCCTTTCTGTGAACGGTCGTTTTGACTTCGCTTCACATACAGTCTCCCCTCCTCACATACAGTATCTTTGGGCTAAGGAGCCATCCAGTTCGCCTTTCTGTGAACGGTCGTTTTGACTTCGCTTCACATACAGTCTCCCCTCCTCACAAACAGTATCTTTGGGCTAGGGAGCCATCCAGTTCGCCTTTCTGTGAACGGTCGTTTTGACTTAGCTTCACATACAGTCTCCTCTCCTCACAAACAGTATCTTTGGGCTAGGGAGCCATCCAGTTCGCCTTTCTGTGAACGGTCGTTTTGACTTCGCTTCACATACAGTCTCTCCTCCTTACAAACAGTATCTTTGGGCTAGGGAGCCATCCAGTTTGCCTTTCTGTGAACGGTCGTTTTGACTTCGCTTCACATACAGTCTCCCCTCCTCACAAACAGTATCTTTGGGCTAGGGAGCCATCCAGTTCGCCTTTCTGTGAACGGTCGTTTTGACTTCGCTTCACATACAGTCTCTCCTCCTTACAAACAGTATCTTTGGGCTAGGGAGCCATCCAGTTCGCCTTTCTGTGAACGGTCGTTTTGACTTCGCTTCACATACAGTCTCTCCTCCTTACAAACAGTATCTTTGGGCTAGGGAGCCATCCAGTTCGCCTTTCTGTGAACGGTCGTTTTGACTTCGCTTCACATACAGTCTCCCCTCCTTGCATACAGTATCTTTGGTAGTTGGCTCTCGTCTGGCTAGGTCCAGTTCACTTCCTGTGGGCAAAGCACGAAATTATGTTGCACTTGTAACTCCCCCCCCCCTTTCTATTCATTTGTGATATCCCCGAGTAGAGCCTTCCACTCGAGTCGCCAGTAGAGCTTTCTACTTTAATTTTTTCCAAATCTGTAATTTAATTTTACTCCAGAGGCTTTTGACAGTAGTCCTGTCTTCTTCGGCCGTTTTGGCTTCGCTGATGTCTCTCTAAACTGCCAGACATTTTAGAGAGAGGGTTTTCTTTACCCCTTTTTTTTTTTCTTTAATCCAATTTTGCGGGCTCAACCGCTCCACCAGCAATGCCCCCACTATGCAGATGCCTTTAATTTGCCACTGCTCTCCATCGAGGGCCCTACAGATCAATATCCTTTGACTGGTGTATTCTAAAACTCGGTTCTCCGTTTTTTTTTTTTTTTTTCCAATATTTCTAGTTTATTTTATTTTGGCTGTTATCTTACCGATCTCAGCCCTAACCCAGGGACGCCATGTTAAGCTACAGGTCGCCTCTATATATCTCAATCGCCTACTCGAGATATAAACCCGCGGCCGCTCGATATCCCCCGGCGAGGTGCTAAACTCGCCAAGTTCTCGAGTCAATTGACTATTTCTGTCTAGATTACTTCAAGTCACTGGTCTTGTGATATCCAGTTGATATGAAATGTAATCATGAAGAGTTGTTAATCTCTTCTTGTTTGAAATAAACCGAATGTATTGTCTAGGAGAACTATTATATCATCCACCATCACCGTCCTCATTTGTGAGGAATGGTCTGTAATACTGCTCATTTGAAAGCTTGATGATATTATTTCATCGTTTAATAAGTATTACCACTGTACTAACACGTAATCATTGTTTGCACTCCCCGGCCCCTCCTGTCCTCCTCCTCCTCCTCCGTCAGCGGAACCGACCGTCTTGAACCCTGCAGTGATTCAGACGGTCGAGGTCCCACATAAGACAGAGTCAGTCTGGACACAGAGACACCGGAACCCGCAAACAACACCCATCTACATGCATAGTATTTCTTATCAGTACATAGCATATACATATATATATATATATTTTTTAGCTGAAAAGCATTAACCAGTCAATTGATTCAATCTGTATTTCAGGACATAGTCACCTCAGAGGAAATCAGGGCGCGGCTGGTATTTGCTGGCATTGCTGGCAGGAATCAGTCCAAGAACTCAATGGATTATAAAAAGTCATTTTTATTTCAATAAAGTTACAGAAAAAGACTTGAGCGGAAATATCCATTACAGTTTAAAAGAAGTATAACACAAAACATCTCATCTGGCACGGCTTGTGCCCGCAAGCAACATCTTCCTATCTCTCCAGCTCAGTGTAAAATCTGCCTGTGATCTGACCAGTTGGCCTTTATAAAGGGCCCCAGATCTCTTCTGCTTATTGGTCTAAATACAGCGCTGTCACCGTGATGTCATTTCACCAGCCAGTCAATGCACGGTACGTGGGGACTGGCTCTCCTCCCATTGTACTCCACTGGGCCGTAACTCGAAAAGTAATTGTAACGTTTTTGCTGGAACAGAGCATGTCTGTTCTGCTGGCTCACTGTAAGGGTTAACTTCCTGACTCCCCTTCTTCCTCCCTCTGTCTCTGCTGTGGAAAGTCCCTTCTTGAACAGAGAGGCCCCCGTACATTCCTCTGGGCTGTAGTCATTATTGAGAGGGAATAACTGGCCTGTGTTCCTACAATACACAATATACCTGTACTGCGTACTACATACCTGTAATACATCAATATACTATTGTATATTGCATTGTATATATTGTATATATATATATAAATATACAATACACCTGTACCAATCATTGGTTTTATTCTATGCAGACAGGACAGGTTTAAACTGTGCCGACTTGCTCTCAGCTCGGGCCTGCTCTTGACTCAGGGCCACAGATATACAGGTCACATACATAGCTCCAATCAGAGGAGGAGGAGTGTTTACACATAACATGTTTCTATTCCATTGTCCAGGAAGAATCTACAGACATTCCCCATAATCATATATAAGATCAGGATGTCATACTACCCAGTGTCACTTAGTTGGCTGTGACACTTTACACAATCGTAATCAAGGGCACACAACACAAAATTAGTTTATATGCGGACGACGTAATACTGTTCATGCAAAACCCCAACACCGCATTGCCTCATCTTCTCAAGTTGATTGAGGACTTTGGAGATTTATCGGGATTTAGGATAAATTGGCCGAAGTCGGCCTTCCTCCCACTTAACGCCCCTGCAAAAAGAAATATAACCCTCCCAGAAGAGATACCGATGGTAAAACACTTTAGATGTTTGGGAGTTGAAATATTGCCTACCATAAGCCAAACGGTGAAGCACAATTACATAAAAATCCAAAACAAAATCAAATACGACCTTGTCAGGTGGTCAAAACTTAAAAACTCAGTACAAGCACGGATATCAATAGTTAAGATGGACGTCCTACCTAGAATCAACTTCTTCAGCTCAATGCTACCGTTACCCCCTCCAAAGGGTTACTGGAAAGAATTACACTCCTCCACATACAAATTTATTTGGAATAACAAACCACCACGTATAAAAAGATCCACCGCACAGAGAAACAAAGCAGACGGTGGTATGGCATTTCCAGATTTCCACCACTATTTTAAGGCATACACTTTAAGACCACTGACAACATGGTTTGATCCCCAAGCATCAGTATCCTGGAGAAATTTAGAAGAAAATATAGTAGCTCCACATAGGCTGAAGGACATAGTATACACTAAATTATCAATTAAGCAATGCGAACGGAAATTTGGCCCCATAATCACTCATGCAATCCGGATATGGCGTGAAACACAAAAAAAAGACTCTATCCCACATAAATGGCATAATCATACTCCCTTATTCAATAACAATGCACTCTTGATTGGAAAACAACCTATAAGATTCCCTAGATGGGAAAACCAAGGCATACACACATTAGGAGACGTTTTCAACAAACAGGGTTTTTGTAGTTTTGATGAAATATGCAAAGAAAATTATCTCACCAAGTCCTCATATTATTTTTACGCAGTTATTGGCATGTTTGAAGGCTCATGGTGTTCCATTAAGGATACCAATTGTACACCACAGATACCACAAATTCTTCTATGAAAGAGAGACATCGAGAGGTTTTGTTTCAGATTTGTATCATCAATTACTAACGGCCTCGTATGAAACCCTACATCTAGACTCAGTCTGGAGGAGGGATATACCAGACCTGGAGACAGACTTTGACTAGCAAGAAGCCTGGGCAAATGTACGCCTTGCATCAAGGAACCCGGACCATCAACAAATCAATCTTAACTATATTCACAGGACATACTTAACTCCTATAAGACTGAACAAAATGGGTCTTAAACAAGTCTCCAAATGCTCCTTATGTACAAATGGGGACGAAGGGACATTTATGCACATGTACTGGGACTGCCCACCAGTTAAGATATTTTGGAAAGAAGTGACCCAGCAATTGTCAAATCTCTTAACTCTGGATATACCTGTACACCCATCTGTATTATTACTGAATGATGTCTTTGAGCATGCAGTACCTCCACAGCTAAAGAGATTGGTTTTATCCGGTATCACAGTGGCTAAAAAGCTGATAGCATCACGATGGTTTCAACCGGAAAAAAGTTGCCGGAAGGTCTGGATTCTTACATATCTCGATGTGATTTATCAAGAAATATCAACAGCTAGAATTTTGGGTCTCAATGAATCCAAAATGGCAATGTGGTTAGAAGTGGTGGAGAGAATAAAAGCTAGCATATAATGGTAGTGTCTGGTTAGGAACAAATTATAATGGTTGGATTATCCAATGGGGGGTCCGGGAGAGGGGGGTATGAGCTGGAGCATATGTGTATTTGTATATCCTATTGTGTGTTGTCATGTTTGTTTATGTGTTTGTTTAAAAAATAATAAAAAAAATAAAATACAAAAAAAAAAAACCTAACCTAACCTTCTGTATTGTCACAGTGAAAGGGTTAACCTTCTGTCGTGTGGCAGTGAAAGGGTTAATGCCCTAAAAGAACGCTGCGACTTCTCCACGGTTAGCTGAGCAGTGTCAGCGAGGGAGGGAGACCTTACCATTGCAGCGGTACCGCAGGTTGGCCCAGATGATGTTCTCCTGGGAGAAACAGAAGACGCCCAGTCTGCCTCCTCTCATGGTGACGTCTATGATGATGCCTGTGTCTGCCACCATCTGAGGACCCTCGTAGAAACGCACCCTGAACAGGTGCAACAGGAGAGAGGCCACTTAGACTGTGATGTGCCATACTTATATTCAGTTACCATGGCACCCTTTAGACTGTGATGTGCCATACTTATATTCAGTTAGCATGGCACCCTTTAGACTGTGATGTGCCATACTTATATTCAGTTACCATGGCACCCTTTAGACTGTGATGTGCCATACTTATATTCAGTTACCATGGCACCCTTTAGACTGTGATGTGCCATACTTATATTCAGTTACCATGGCACCCTTTAGACTGTGATGTGCCATACTTATATTCAGTTACCATGGCACCCTTTAGACTGTGATGTGCCATACTTATATTCAGTTAGCATGGCACCCTTTAGACTGTGATGTGCCATACTTATATTCAGTTACCATGGCACCCTTTAGACTGTGATGTGCCATACTTATATTCAGTTACCATGGCACCCTTTAGACTGTGATGTGCCATACTTATATTCAGTTACCATGGCACCCTTTAGACTGTGATGTGCCATACTTATATTCAGTTACCATGGCACCCTTTAGACTGTGATGTGCCATACTTATATTCAGTTACCATGGCACCCTTTAGACTGTGATGTGCCATACTTATATTCAGTTACCATGGCACCCTGTTCAATAAATAAGCTGCCACAAGAGAAAACAGAAGAGTATGTTATGCATTTTGTGAGGTTTTAGAGAATATTTTACATGGTAATGATATAGACAGAGCATGCACTAATAATAATAATAGCTTTACAGTATACATGAATACAGTAGTAATAATAATAGCTACAGTATACATGAATACAGTAGTAATAATAATAGCTTTACAGTATACATGAATACAGTAGTAATAATAATAGCTTTACAGTATACATGAATACAGTAGTAATAATAATAGCTACAGTATACATGAATACAGTAATAATAATAATAATAATAATAATAATAATAATAGCTTTACAGTATACATGAATACAGTAGTAATAATAATAGCTTTACAGTATACATGAATACAGTAGTAGTAATAATAGCTTTACAGTATACATGAATACAGTAGTAGTAATAATAGCTTTACAGTATACATGAATACAGTAGTAGTAATAATAGCTACAGTATACATGAATACAGTAGTAATAATAATAGCTTTACAGTATACATGAATACAGTAGTAGTAATAATAGCTTTACAGTATACATGAATACAGTAGTAGTAATAATAGCTACAGTATACATGAATACAGTAGTAATAATAATAGCTTTACAGTATACATGAATACAGTAGTAATAATAATAGCTGAATCTCAAGGTTTGTAGGCGGGTGTGTGGGATGGAGAGCAGATCCGTGTCTGAGGAAGGAGTGGAGGAGGTCAGATAGGTACTGGGGGAGCAAGGAGGAGGTGGAGGAGGTCAGATAGGTACTGGGGGAGCAAGGAGGAGGTGGAGGAGGTCAGATAGGTGCTGGGGAGCAAGGAGGAGGTGGAGGAGGTCAGATAGGTACTGGGGGAGCAAGGAGGAGGTGGAGGAGGTCAGATAGGTGCTAGGGGAGCAAGGAGGAGGTGGAGGAGGTCAGATAGGTACTGGGGGAGCAAGGAGGAGGTGGAGGAGGTCAGATAGGTGCTGGGGAGCAAGGAGGAGGTGGAGGAGGTCAGATAGGTACTGGGGGAGCAAGGAGGAGGTGGAGGAGGTCAGATAGGTACTGGGGGAGCAAGGAGGAGGTGGAGGAGGTCAGATAGGTACTGGGGGAGCAAGGAGGAGGTGGAGGAGGTCAGATAGGTGCTGCGGGAGCAAGGAGGAGGTGGAGGAGGTCAGATAGGTGCTGGGGGAGCAAGGAGGAGGTGGAGGAGGTCAGATAGGTACTGGGGGAGCAAGGAGGAGGTGGAGGAGGCCAGATAGGTACTGGGGGAGCAAGGAGGAGGTGGAGAAGGCCAGATAGGTACTGGGGGAGCAAGAAGGAGGTGGAGGAGGTCAGATAGGTACTGGGGAGCAAGGAGGAGGTGGAGGAGGTCAGATATGTGCTGGGGGAGCAAGGAGGAGGTGGAGGAGGTCAGATAGGTACTGGGGGAGCAAGAAGGAGGTGGAGGAGGTCAGATAGGTGCTGGGGGAGCAAGGAGGAGGTGGAGGAGGCCAGATAGGTGCTGGGGGAGCAAGGAGGAGGTGGAGGAGGTCAGATAGGTACTGGGGGAGCAAGGATGAGGTGGAGGAGGTCAGATAGGTACTGGGGGAGCAAGGAGGAGGTGGAGGAGGTCAGATAGGTGCTGCGGGAGCAAGGAGGAGGTGGAGGAGGTCAGATAGGTGCTGGGGGAGCAAGGAGGAGGTGGAGGAGGTCAGATAGGTACTGGGGGAGCAAGGAGGAGGTGGAGGAGGCCAGATAGGTACTGGGGGAGCAAGGAGGAGGTGGAGAAGGCCAGATAGGTACTGGGGGAGCAAGGAGGAGGTGGAGGAGGTCAGATAGGTGCTGGGGGAGCAAGGAGGAGGTGGAGGAGGTCAGATAGGTGCTGGGGGAGCAAGGAGGAGGTGGAGGAGGTCAGATAGGTACTGGGGGAGCAAGGAGGAGGTGGAGGAGGTCAGATAGGTACTGGGGGAGCAAGGAGGAGGTGGAGGAGGTCAGATAGGTGCTGGGGGAGCAAGGAGGAGGTGGAGGAGGTCAGATAGGTGCTGGGGGAGCAAGGAGGAGGTGGAGGAGGTCAGATAGGTACTGGGGGAGCAAGGAGGAGGTGGAGGAGGTCAGATAGGTACTGGGGGAGCAAGGAGGAGGTGGAGGAGGTCAGATAGGTGCTGGGGGAGCAAGGAGGAGGTGGAGGAGGTCAGATAGGTGCTGGGGGAGAAAGGAGGAGGTGGAGGAGGTCAGATAGGTAATGGGGGAGCAAGGAGGAGGTGGAGGAGGTCAGATAGGTACTGGGGGAGCAAGGAGGAGGTGGAGGAGGTCAGATAGGTACTGGGGGAGCAAGGAGGAGGTGGAGGAGGTCAGATAGGTACTGGGGGAGCAAGGAGGAGTTGGAGGAGGTCAGATAGGTACTGGGGGAGCAAGGAGGAGGTGGAGGAGGTCAGATAGGTGCTGGGGGAGCAAGGAGGAGGTGGAGGAGGTCAGAGGTCAGGTGCTGGGGGAGCAAGGAGGAGGTGGAGGAGGTCAGAGGTCAGGTGCTGGGGGAGCAAGGAGGAGGTGGAGGAGTGGAGGAGGTCAGAGGTCAGGTGCTGGGGGAGCAAGGGCATGGAAGGATGAGGATCTTATAAGAGATACAGGACTTGACTGGGAACCAGTGGAGGTGGATGAGGGTGGGGTGAGATACTGGAGCCTGTCCAGGGTGTTGCTGGATATTGAGTGTAATCATCCTTTAACCCTTTCACTGTGACAACAATACAGAAGGTTAGCCCTTTACTATCACACAACCGACGGTGATGCTCCATCATTAGCATCATTAGCTCCGCGGTTTGAGCAAAATGTACTCTGCGAAATGTACTGTGTGTCGTCGTGTGGCAGTGAAAGGGTTAAAGGGATAACGTGACATCTGAATTCTAGCAGGTTATTTTCCCTGCACCTCAAGGCTGCTGCCGACTAGTTCTCTTGTGAATGGTGAACATGGTAAATGGTGCACATATATATATATATATATAACAGCTTTTATCCAAAGTGATTTACAATTTGTTCCTCACATTCACACACCGACGGAGGCCGAGGCGACCAGGCAAGGTGCCCAACCTGCTCATCAGGAGCAATTAGGGGTTAAGTGTCTTGCTCAAGGACAGTTCGACACGCTGCCCGGGGAAGAGAGGAAGCGAACCGGGAACCATCCGATCACCAGGCGGCGTGTATGCTTTCTACAACGCAGTTGCATTCAGCATTCAATACCATAGTCCCCTCCAAACTCATAGCCAAGCTCAGGGACCTGGGCTTGAACTATGACCTCTGCCAGTGGGTCTTGGACTTCCTGACGGGCAGACCCCAGGTGGTAAGAGCCGGCAACTGCACCTCCTCATCCATCACGCTCAACATAGGGGCCCCCCAGGGCTGTGTTCTGAGCCCCCTCCTCTACTCCCTGTACACACATGACTGCGTAGCACAGCGGAACAACAACACCATCATCAAATTTGCTGATGACACAGTAGTGGTGGGCCTGATCTCTGCCAACGACGAAAGGGCCTACCTGCAAGAGGTAGAGAACCTGTCACAGTGGTGTCAGGAGAACTGCCTCTCCCTGAACGTCAGCAAAACAAAAGAGATGATTGTGGACTTCAGGAGGTCGGGGGTCAAGGACTACAGCCCCCTCAGCATCGACGGGGCACCGGTTGAGAGAGTGAACAGTTTCAAGTACCTCGGAGCCCACATATCCGAGGACTTGACATGGACCACACACATTGACAGTGTTGTGAAGAAGGCACGACAACGCCTCTACTTCCTCAGGCGCCTAAGGAAGTTCCAAGTCAGTCAGAAGATCCTTAGGAACTTCTACTCATGTACAATAGAGAGCATCCTGACCGGCAACATCACCTCCTGGTTTGGGAATAGCACTGCACAAGACCGTAGCAGACTACAAAGAGTGACACGTTCAGCCGAACGTACAATTGGAGGGGGGCTTCCCACCCTCCAGAACATTTACAACAAGCGGTGCAAGGGGAAGGCTAAGAGAATTATTAAGGACTCGAGCCACCCGAACAACTCCCTCTTTGAACTGCTGCGGTCAGGCAAGCGATACCGGAGTCTTAAGGCGAGCACAGAAAGACTCAGAAGAAGCTTCTATCCCCAGGCCATCAGGCTGCTAAACGAACAATAATCACTATGCAACAACCATCAAATGCACACAGCACACACACCCACACGCACACACTCACTCAAACAAACAACACACTGCAGCACCCACTCTCCACACTTTAGATCACACAAACACACTTTACACTTTATATTTATTGATAAAGGATTTGCACTACAACTCGTACACCTACTGTGAATTGTACCTAAATTGCACCTTGTCCCATTTCTCCATTTCTGCCTTGCACTATATAGTATTGTATAATAGTATTGTATATTAGTACACTGCACAGTATTGTATATTGTATGGTAACTACGTCTATTCTGCATCGAACATTGTACATATGTCTAAACTGAACACTGTGACCTCTTTTTTTTACTTCTAATTTTACTATGTTATTTTATTTCATACTTATCTTGTCTTGCACAGTCTCTGGAGCGCAACAGTAAGAAGCATTTTGTATAAAAGTATTCTGTACTTCTGTATGACAACTATTAAAGAAACTTGAAACTTGTGTTTCCGGGTTCCTCTGATTGGCCACTGACCTATGCTATTACGCCCCCCTTTACACTCTTGCGCTGTGAAGCGCCAGCGCGAGGTCGACATGGTCGCACCAACACGTAGGTTTCAATCACTGAGCTGTCTGTCTGTTGTTGTGTGCCTCTCTCTCCATACAGTACCAGCAGCTGCAGGTCTGACGAGCACAGAGTTGCCAGTCGATAATTTTTGCTATTTAAAAATATTCCTCTTCTTCTCCCCCACTACTCCTCCAACGGGAGTTTGTGCGACCATGTCGACCTGAACAATGGGGGATAATAATAAGAACGAGCCGCCTCGGAGGGAGGATACCGCAGGCGGAAGACGGCCGCTGCTGCTGGAGCTGGACCGAGTCATGTGAGACAAGCCGGCGGCAGCGCGGCGCACGGAGCCGGGGAGAAACCACCGCCTCGCCCCGCTGGCGCTTCACAGCGCGAGAGTGTAAAGGGGGGCGTAATAGCATAGGTCAGCGGCCAATCAGAGGAACCCGGAAACACAACTGCGTTGTAGAAAGCATACACGCCACCAGGCGACCGCTCCACCCCCTGAGCCCCCTGGTGGCTAACAGTGCTCCATGCAACAACCCCACTAAACAAGCCATTTTAGAAAAAGGGAGCTGCAAATGTATAGGAAAAATTATTTTTTTGTATTATCTTTTCCCCCCTCCTTTTTCAGTTTTTCTCCCATCCCAATGTTAGTCGTTGTGCCAATTCCCAATCCCCCCTTCCTGGTCGTTGCGTGCTCTGCCCCCTACCATCGGTCTGGGAGGGCAGAGACTATCACATGCTTCCTCCGACACATGTGTAGCCAGCCCACCGCTTCTTTTTACCTGGCAGCGTGGACTCTCACTGGGGGAGTGTAACGTGTGGAAGGTCACACTACCTCCCTCCAGATCCTTCCTTCGCTGTGCAGGCGCCCCGACCGAACTGTAGGAGTCACTGTTTACAATGACCAGGACCCACCCCACCGGCTTTCCCACCCGCTGACACTGCCAATTGTGTCAGTATGGACGACCGACCAAGCCGGAGGCACCGCAGCTGGATTCGATCCCACTGTCTCTGCGGTGGTAGACAGACGCTTAGTCCGCTGCGCTATCCGGCCGCCCAGGAAACATTTCTGCACAATGTGAACAAGTGTCTGTCGTCTGGTTCAATTACCACGGGAATATAGTCTACACACTCTTTTCCAAATAGATTCACATAGCAGGGTGTACGAGTCAAAACGCTGGATGTACGTTTATTTCAAATAGCTTAGATTACAACGTTATTTATTAATCAGCATGAATATGTCAGTGAAGAGATTAATTACTTACTTTTTAAAAGTGCATCAGTGGTCTTATTTGGTCTCTGCATCAACAATAGGCAAATAAGTCAGAACAAGGTAACTAACATCAATGTACAGAGAACACTTTAACTCTTTCACGGTCTGTAGTGTGGTAGTGAAATGGGTAACTTTCTGTAGTGTGGTAGTGAAAGGTTAACCTTCTGTAGTGTGGTAGTGAAAGGTTAACCTTCTGTAGTGTGGTAGTGAAAGGTTAACCTTCTGTAGTGTGGTGGTGAAAGGTTAACCTTCTGTAGTGTGTTGGTGAAAGGGTTAACCCTCTGTAGTGTGGTAGTGAAAGGGTTAACCTTCTGTAGTGTGGTCGTGAAAGGGTTAACCTTCTGTAGTGTGTTAGTGAAAGGTTAACATGTAGTGTGGTAGTGAAAGGGTTAACCTTCTGTAGTTTGGTAGTGAAAGGGTTAACCTTCTGTGTTGTGGTAGTGAAAGGGTTAACCTTCTGTAGTGTGGCAGTGAAAGGTTAACCTTCTGTAGTGTGGTAGTGAAAGGTTAACCTGTAGTGTGGTAGTGAAAGGTTAACCTTCTGTAGTGTGGTAGTGAAAGGTTAACCTTCTGTAGTGTGGTAGTGAAAGGTTAACCTGTAGTGTGGTAGTGAAAGGTTAACCTTCTGTAGTGTGGTAGTGAAAGGTTAACCTTCTGTAGTGTGGTAGTGAAAGGGTTAACCTTCTGTAGTGTGGTAGTGAAAGGTTAACCTTCTGTAGTGTGGTAGTGAAATGGGTAACTTTCTGTAGTGTGGTAGTGAAAGGTTAACCTTCTGTAGTGTGGTAGTGAAAGGTTAACCTTCTGTAGTGTGGTAGTGAAAGGTTAACCTTCTGTAGTGTGGTCGTGAAAGGGTTAACCTTCTGTAGTGTGGTAGTGAAAGGTTAACATGTAGTGTGGTAGTGAAAGGGTTAACCTTCTGTAGTTTGGTAGTGAAAGGGTTAACCTTCTGTGTTGTGGTAGTGAAAGGGTTAACCGTCTGTAGTGTGGCAGTGAAAGGTTAATCTTCTGTAGTGTGGTAGTGAAAGGTTAACCTGTAGTGTAGTAGTGAAAGGTTAACCTTCTGTAGTGTGGTAGTGAAAGGTTAACCTTCTGTAGTGTGGTAGTGAAAGGTTAACCTGTAGTGTGGTAGTGAAAGGTTAACCTTCTGTAGTGTGGTAGTGAAAGGTTAACCTTCTGTAGTGTGGTAGTGAAAGGGTTAACCTTCTGTAGTGTGGTAGTGAAAGGTTAACCTGTAGTGTGGTAGTGAAATGGGTAACTTTCTGTAGTGTGGTAGTGAAAGGTTAACCTTCTGTAGTGTGGTAGTGAAAGGTTAACCTTCTGTAGTGTGGTAGTGAAAGGTTAACCTTCTGTAGTGTGGTAGTGAAAGGTTAACCTTCTGTAGTGTGGTGGTGAAAGGTTAACCTTCTGTAGTGTGGTGGTGAAAGGGTTAACCCTCTGTAGTGTGGTAGTGAAAGGGTTAACGAAGGGTTATGTATATAACCTAGTTATATGAGTACTGGCTAAGCGTCCCGCTCTTACGCCATACTGAGATATACCTCATCTCATGTACCTAGTGTACTCCATCAACGAATAAAAAACAAATACACCCAGCACCTGCCAGGCCCCGCCCTAGTGACATACTTAGTACTAGGCGTGGTACCACTCGTTTCCAAAGAAAAGTTACCCCAAGGGAATTCAGGGCACGCTAAGAGCGGGACGCTTAGCCAGTACTCATCAGTGGAGGTTTCTCTATGACAACACGTGAAATACAAATTGTCATGTACGCAGGTCTGATAACAACAACTGGAGGGCGGCACATGAGCAAAAGCAGCCCCTCTCAGTAAATATGTTCAAAATCAAGGTCCCAGGTGTAGGCGAAAGAAGACACAACACAAGACGTTTTCCAACCAGTAAAGTACATACTTATGGTGGTAGGAATTCAAACCTCCACCATAATGCAAGAAGGGGAAAAGGTAAGGGAGGACAAACAATACATACAGGTACACAAACAAACACTCAGTAGCTACGATACAACCTTGGGCCCAACCCAGGCCACCACAGCTGTGGAGTCTAACCCACACTCCATGTGATAAAATGGCACCGTGCCACACAGTGTTGTTTTAGGCCATAGATAGGCGAGACAGCAGCCTCCCCACTCCACCATAAGGCAAGTGACTTCCAGCAATGAGACTTTTGTGTGTGTGTCATCTTCCCGCTTATATTCACTCATCCCACTAACTGCCCACAGGTGTAATCAAGCAGGTGCAATCAGCTCAATCAGGAGGATGAGTGGTCTCTGGGAAGAAGAGAAGAGGCAGCATTAAAAGATGACACATCACACCACCAAGAACAACATAACCCAACTCATGATACTAATCTGATGTTCACATGGTCTCCTAATACAGTAACAATGATAATGACCAACCCACGTACGTCACACAAATTCACTCATAATTCATAATTATTATTAATTTACATACCTATATATATATATATATTTTTTTTATTATTATTATTATTTTTTTATTATAAATGTTTTCCTCTGTAAAAAAACGCCAGTGAATTTTTTTTTTTCAAAAATTGCCAAAATTGACAGCTCTGAGCAGGCCTGCACTGCAGTATTGCCTGCAGTAATTATTCGTGCAGAATACTTCACAGGTTGACCCATTGTTAAATAAATAATAAATAACAGCCAATCAAAATAGGCTATTAACTTCATCTAAGCACGGTCTGTGCAGTTAAACTCTTGCCATTGAATGGATAACAATGCTGTCAATCATTCAATCCACCAATCAGCTAATGGTTTCTCTTTTGCTGTTCTGTGGCTCTGCAGCTACAGATACAGCCATGAAAAGTCATGGAACAACTGTTTGTGCGCCGTTTGGGGGCCGTTTGCATGGTTAATGGTAACAATGACCAGCGGGGGCGCTCTCACACAGCTGGTGACATCTCCCCGACGCGCCGGCTTTTTGTTAATGCATTTAAACCACCATTTGTTAAACCATGTATTATTTTGGCCATATAGTGGCGCTGTTGTGAGTTTGTGGATGCTGCGCTGCTGTATCCACATTTAGGAGAAGAAGAAGAAGAAGAAGAAGAAGAAGAAGAAGAAGAAGAAGAAGAAGAAGAAGAAGAAGAAGAAGAAGAAGAAGAAGAAGAAGAAGAAGAAGAAGAAGAAGAAGAAGAAGAAGAAGAAGAAGAAGAAGAAGAAGAAAAGAAGACTTTTGTTTTGCAACTGGAGTCGCGTTTATTTTTCAAATGTAAATAATAATAATAATAATAAATCAAATTTATATAGCGCCTTTCATAGAACCCAAGGTCGCTTTACAATCAGGACAAAAAATAGGGCAAGGAAAGTAGGGGGGGAGGGGGAAGAGGGGATGAGGGAAAGTAGGGGATAATGGACCTAATTTAATCTAAAACTAACTGATGGGGAAAGCCTTGGTGAAGAGGTGTGTTTTTAGAGCGGATTTGAAGGTGTCCAGGGTTGGGGCGTTGCGGATTTCGGGGGGGAGAGAGTTCCAGAGGGTAGGGGACGCCACGCTGAAGGCTCTGTCCCCAAAAGTCCGTAACCTGGTGCGAGGGATGGAGAGGAGACCTAGATCAGAGGATCGTAAATTCCGGGATGGAGTGTACTGGTGGAGGAGATCAGACAGGTACTGGGGGGCGAGGGCATGGAGGGATTTGTAGGTGAGGAGCAGGAGTTTGAAGGTGATGCGGAACCTGACTGGAAGCCAGTGGAGATAGATGAGGGTGGGGGTGATGTGCTGCCAGGGCTTGGTGTGAGTGAGAACCCTGGCAGCTGAGTTCTGGACATACTGGAGCCTGTCTAGGGCTTTGCTGGGTACCCCGAACAGGACTCCATTACAGATGTCCAACCGGGAGGTGACAAATGAGTGGATCAGGGTCTCCGCCACAGAGTCTGAGAGTAAGGGTCGGAGACGGGAGATGTTCCTGAGGTGGTAGAAGGCAGACTTGGTGACAGATTTGATGTGGGAGTGAAATGAAAGTGTGGAGTCAAGGGTGACGCCCAGGTTACGGACTTCGAGAGACGGGGAGATGGAACAGCCGTCAACGTGGAGGAGGAGATCTCCAACCTTCCCGAGTAGTGCCTTGGGGGCCACAACCATGAGCTCTGTCTTTTTGCTGTTGAGTTTAAGTAATTTGGTTGCCATCCAGGTTTTTATAGCGTGGAGGCAGTTGACTACAGACTGTGGGGGGAGCTGGGAGGATGGTGAGGTGCTGATGTAGAGCTGAGTATCATCTGCATAACAGTGAAAGTTGAGTCCGTGGTGACGTATAATATGACCGAGGGGGAGCATGTAAATGGTGAATAGTAGGGGACCCAGCACAGAGCCCTGGGGGACACCGTGGTTGACTGGGGCCGGGGGGGAGGATGAGCCGCTGACGCTGACAAACTGAGATCTATTTGTGAGATATGAATGAAACCATGACAGAGCTGTACCGGTGATGCCTAGGTTGTCGGAGAGGCATTTGAGGAGGACTGAGTGGGATATTGTGTCGAACGCCGCGGAGAGGTCGAGAAGGATGAGGAGGCTGATGTGTCCGGAGTCTGCAGCAAGGAGGAGGTCATTAGTGATCTTGATGAGGGCGGTCTCTGTGCTGTGATGTGCTTAGTAGGCTGACTGAAGGGGTTCGTAGAGCTCATGGTTGGACAGATGTTGATGAAGCTGGGCGGCGACTAGTAAACTAGTCAATACTATCTTAAACCATGTCACAACAGCAGTCAGTGTATATTTTCAACAATGCGTTTGTTTACCAATAGGTTAAACTGTTTTTGGATCTGTGTTGGCACTCTTTCAACATTTGGATTATAGCTCAGTCACAGCGTTACAGACCAGCGTTAAACTTTCCAGAGACGGTAAGTTAATTTAACTTATTCTAGTCTAAAGAAACCTATATATTACTATTTGTTAATCAGAGCGCTATTTGGTTATAACACCGTGTGTGTGCGTTGTGTGTGTGCGTGCGTGCACGCTATATATTACTATTGATGAATGCGTTTGTTAATATAACACTGTGTGTGCGTGCTTGATAAAACAAAGCATCTACTGTATTACTGTGTGTTTATATTGTGAGCAAGTCAAGCAAGTGTAATTGAACACAATACATGCTGTACAGTCTGCTAGGGGTAGGTACAACTAGAAAACTTCTATAACTGAACTGTCTAATAACTGAACTGTCTCATTGTATCTGTCTTTAGGATGCCTTAACTCGCTACTCGAGTTATTTGGTTATAACACCGTGTGTGCGCGCTTGATAAAACAAAGCATCTACTGTATTACTGTGTGTTTATATTGTGAGCAAGTCAAGCAAGTGTAATTGAACAATACATGCTGTACAGTCTGCTAGGGGTAGGTACAAATAGAAAACTTCTATAACTGAACTGTCTAATAACTGAACTGTCTCATTGTATCTGTCTTTAGGATGCCTTAACTCGCTACTCGAGTTATTTGGTTATAACACCGTGTGTGCGCGCTTGATAAAACAAAGCATCTACTGTATTACTGTGTGTTTATATTGTGAGCAAGTCAAGCAAGTGTAATTGAACACAATACATGCTGACATGACATGCATCTTGCTGTTTGTCATTCTATTGCTAATGCCAGGTAATGTGAATTAATGGCACCAAACGAATTCCCGTAAGGATAGGATAAAACAAAGCATCTACTGTATTACTGTGTGTTTCTATTGTGAGCAAGTCAAGCAAGTGTAATTAAACACAATACATGCTGTACAGTCTGCTAGGGGTAGGTACAAATAGAAAACTTCTATAACTGAACTGTCTAATAACTGAACTGTCTCATTGTATCTGTCTTTAGGATGCCTTAACTCGCTACTCGAGTGCCTATGTGGACTTTATGGAGTTGGTCCACTATATCCGGGCATTCTAGTCGGCCAAAGAGAGGTGTCTCCTGCCCGGGCAGGAGGGCCTGGCCCTTGTTGGCTTCGGCCAGTACAAGAGTGAGACCCTGCAGGACCTGTACCAGTCAAAGGACCCCAATACTGTCCGGTATGTTTGAACGTATACAAATTAAATTCAATCGATTAATATAATGTTGTGTGGTTAGTTGTGTGTTATTGGAATGCCAAGCACTCAAAGCATGCATCTTCACATTTGCTTAGCTATGTCGCCTACGTACGAAAGACGCCGGCGAAGACAAAAATTATGGAGGACGTCGTCCGCTACGTTCGTCTCCGTGACCGCAAGGAGGCAGCTGCCGCCACCACAGCTGCAGCGGGGCCGCGTTCTCCATCTGACGCAGAGCTGGTCCAAGCGTCAGTCGACACGGAACAGTGTAAGTAGTCATAATTACATGGATATATACTTTATTGATCCATCCCCTAAGAGAAATGTCTGTTCAGTCTGAATCTTACCTTCTTTTTTTCATACAATATGAAAATATATTTTAACTTGATGTGACCTTTTTTCATTCCAACATGAATAGACTTTGTCATGGAATGGGTAAGTCTGGACATGGAAGAACGTCTCCCTAATCAATGCCCTTCGGCGGGTGTCTGCTATAGTTTTTTCACCCCTTGGCCATACATGGATGATAACATGAATCTGAAGGAATTCCTAACATGCAAGGTGTCTAAATGATGTGTTTCTTAATGGGGAATTCATTCATTCATATGAGGTCATTTTTGGGATAGGATAAATATAACCTGCATAATTTTGGATTTCAAAATGGCTGATTTTACCATTTGAACCCATTGGTATTGTATAATGACAAAGCCATCAAATGTATTAACAAGTGAACTGTATATAACTGGATACAATTCCAAAGATCAATAATAATAATACTAACAAATTATAAATTGTATTTGTAATGCACACAAACACCTAAGTTCTAAATCTCGATCTCCTGACTTCTTGAACTTTGCCAGGTTCCAATATCTTGATTGGACTCATTCTTGGATGGCAAGATCTCCTACTGTACTGCTTTAGCCACCAACCTACAAACACAAACTTAAAGTCAACGTCAGCCATAAATAGGTGAGCTCTTTCCAGAACTACTCAGCAGAAACCTCTGTTACCATTTTAACAAACGTCTCAATGTAGCCTATTGATAAAATCCATGGGGCTCCATCAATCCTCTATCTTCTTAAATTTGATCAGGTTGCACAAGTCCTGCTTGGATTCATTCTTGGACATCAGCCTCCTGCTGGTCTCCTGGGCCCTGATCCCTCCATCCCTTTTTTCTTGTGAAAAGTACTTAGCAGAGGCCTCAGTCACCATTTTAACAACCCTCTCGATGCTTTGTGTGTGGCAAGGCCATTCGAGAACCTCCATGGGGGTGTTGATGAAGTTCTTCACCTCGGAGGTGCTTAGGGAGCAGGTGAGAGGTGGCTCTGACACATCTTCTGACCAGCTGATTAAGCCACCAATGCTGGAAGCGTCACTATTGATGTGAGGTGTTCTTCTGATCCTGACACAGGAGTCTCCCAGCTGAGTGTCTGGATCCCCCTCTCCCCTGATGGCCAGGATTCTCTCCACCCCCTCAATTCTCTATTTTTGATCCTCAGAGCACAGCAGTGTTTGGAGGATGGCTTCACTGATGGCCCTATTGCCTGCTGACAGTGCAGAGGTGAGTTTTATATGGCAAATTCTGTGATTATATCACTTTTAGTCAGGGAATCTAAACTCAACCTACTCTGCATTGTACATTGTATATATGTATATATATTGAACACTTTTGTTTACGTACTTGACTTATATTTTATACTTATTTTATACTTATCTATTTTTATCTAGCACAATCTCTGGAGCAAAACAGAAAGAAGCATTTTATATAAAAGTATTCTGTACTTTTGACGACTAATAAAGAAACTTGAACTTGAACTCTACTGTGTGTGTCGGCCTACAGCTGCTGTCGCAGGCCTGGCGTGCAGCTCTCACCGTGGAGCAGCAGAAGTGGATCGGTCGGGTGCTGTCCATCTCACAGGTCTCTTCATATAAATATCTTGGGATTTTTGTCGATAACACACTAACCTGGAACACCCACCCTGTCTGTACAATTTCTCTCAGCGGGTCAGTGTTAACGGCACTCTTTCAGAATAACTCCTTACAAGCCCGGGCTTCCATAATCAAAATGAACATCCTGCCTAGGATAAATTTTATTAGCTCAATGCTCCCCCTGCCCCCTCCAATAGACCACTGGCGCAAGGTACAATCGATGGTATCTAAGTTTGTCTGGAATAACAAACGCCCGAGAATCAAAAGGGCTACTACTCAACGTAGAAAACAAGATGGGGGCCTCGCAATCCCTGATTTTAAACTTTATTTCTGGTCCTTTTCACTGAGACCTCTGATGTGCTGGCTAGACCCTGTAGAGGCTGTATCGTGGCGCTCCTTAGAAGCGGCGGCGGTATCTCCGCTAAGATTGCAGGATGTAGTGTACTCCACTGTCTCTATTTCGAAATGCCGGCTGAGGTATGGACCGATCATAACTCACGTGATCCAAACGTGGCGTAATGTACAGAGGTCGTGTGGGGTTAAATGCCCTTGGCACCTGGACTCTCCAATTTTTAATAACCAGCAATTACTTGTTGGACACAAGCCGGTTAATATTCCTCAATGGCAAAGGAGGGGAGTGCATACTCTGGAGGATATTTATGATAAGAACGGCCTCCGTGCGTTTCAGGACTTAAGAGAATTTTATGATCTTCCCGGCGAGTCCTTCTTTCTTTACCTTCAACTAAGGTCAGCACTGAGGGCGCATGGCGTACCGTGGGCTCAAGCCTTGCACCCACACCCCTTCCTCAGGCTCATAGTGGACAGGACGACATCCAGAGGGTTTGTCTCCGACTTTTATACGCTCTTAATTCAATCCACGTATAAAAATTTATCATTGGATACAATCTGGCGTGTGGATATCCCGGAGTTGGACCCCGAGTTTGACTGGGATGATGTTTGGGCAAATGTGGCATTATCTTCCCGCAACCCCAATCACCAGCAAATTAATTTTAATTATATTCATAGGACCTATCTTACACCTAGGAAGCTATATGCTATGGGACTGATAACCGACTCTCGGTGCACTTTGTGCTCTCAAAAGGCCACTGGCACTTATATGCATATGTATTGGGATTGCCCACCAGTGGCCCGCTTCTGGAGGTCAATAACGGACAAACTTTCAGATCTGTGTGGCTTAACTATCCCATTCACAGCTGTTACGCTACTCCTGAACGATATAACGACACTACCCGCGTCCGTACAACTGAAAAGGGTTGTCCTAGCGGGCGTCACAGCAGCGAAGAAGCTAATAGCAATGAGATGGAAGGAGCCTGAGAAGCTTACAATGATTAACTGGTCCCTAACTCTATTGGATGTGATTTATCTTGAGATATCCACAGCCCGGGTGATTGGGGTGGGGCAGGCTGGAATTGACCTGTGGTTCGCAGCAGCTGAGAAGGTAAAGACCGCAGTGTGCGGCTGAGCGGGGTTGGGGTGCGTGTTCGGGTGAGTCCGGCGGTCTCTTGGGAGGGGGAGGAGGAAATGTTTTTGTCTGTCTTGTCCTTTGTCTTGTCATCTTGAGTTTAGCTGGGGATATTATGGGGGGGCAGCTATTTAACTATTTCTTCACTGTTTGGCCACTTTTACACGGTCTCTGTGAGTCTATGGAACACCTCTACAGGTTTTTGTTTTTTCATGAAGGTTCATTGCTCTGTTTTCGGGTCGTGTTCTCAAAAAATGGTCCTTGTGGTGGATTGGAGATGTACGTTTTATTAATATAGGGTCACACGGCCGGGAATCGGGGCTGAACACTGGGAAAGACCATTTATTAGATAGTACCCCTTGGAATTAAATTTAGAAGGTTGAACTCTGTTTTCTTTTCTCTTGTCTGTATAATTGTTAGTCTGTATTATTATTATTGTTTTTGTTATTTTCTTGTGAAGTTCTATGTATTGTGATTGTGGTTAATGTGTTGTCTTGTTTCGTGTGAATAATAATAAAAAATTTGATCAAAAAAAAATCCATGGGGCTCCATCAATCCTCTATCTTCTTAAATTTGATCAGGTTGCACAAGTCCTGCTTGGATTCATTCTTGGACATCAGCCTCCTGCTGGTCTCCTGGGCCCTGATCCCTCCATCCCTTTTTTCTTGTGAAAAGTACTTAGCAGAGGCCTCAGTCACCATTTTAACAACCCTCTCGATGCTTTGTGTGTGGCAAGGCCAGTTGAGAACCTCCATGGGGGTGTTGATGAAGTTCTTCACCTCGGAGGTGCTTAGGGAGCAGGTGAGAGGTGGCTCTGACACATCTTCTGACCAGCTGATTAAGCCACCAATGCTGGAAGCGTCACTATTGATGTGAGGTGTTCTTCTGATCCTGACACAGGAGTCTCCCAGCTGAGTGTCTGGATCCCCCTCTCCCCTGATGGCCAGGATTCTCTCCACCCCCTCAATTCTCTATTTTTGATCCTCAGAGCACAGCAGTGTTTGGAGGATGGCTTCACTGATGGCCCTATTGCCTGCTGACAGTGCAGAGGTGAGTTTTATATGGCAAATTCTGTGATTATATCACTTTTAGTCAGGGAATCTAAACTCAACCTACTCTGCATTGTACATTGTATATATGTATATATATTGAACACTTTTGTTTACGTACTTGACTTATATTTTATACTTATTTTATACTTATCTATTTTTATCTAGCACAATCTCTGGAGCAAAACAGAAAGAAGCATTTTATATAAAAGTATTCTGTACTTCTGTATGACGACTAATAAAGAAACTTGAACTTGAACTCTACTGTGTGTGTCGGCCTACAGCTGCTGTCGCAGGCCTGGCCTGCAGCTCTCACCGTGGAGCAGCAGAAGTGGATCGGTCGGGTGCTGTCCATCTCACAGGTCTCTTCATATAAATATCTTGGGATTTTTGTCGATAACACACTAACCTGGAACACCCACCCTGTCTGTACAATTTCTCTCAGCGGGTCAGTGTTAACGGCACTCTTTCAGAATCTAGAACCCTGAGCACTGGAGCTCTCCAGGGTATAGTAAGTTCACCTGTGCTTTTTACCTTATATACAAACGAGTGCAGAAGCATCTATCCTAACAACCGCTTCATAACATTTTCTGATGACACTGCCATTTTAGCTCTAATTAAGAATGACAGTGACCTAGCTGACTATTATTTGGAAATCCAGAGGTTTGTAAACTGGTGCGACAATAACTGTCTGGTTTTAAATGTTAAGAAGACTGGGGAGATGGTGTTTGACCCCAGAGGTGTTGGGGACCACAGGCCTGTGGTCATCCACACACAGTCCATCTCACAGGTCTCTTCATATAAATATCTTGGGATTTTTGTCGATAACACACTAACCTGGAACACCCATGTAGATAGGATTTTATAGTATGTCTGCACTTTATGTGCTCATTTCATCATTCATGTATTTTACATTCTACTAAAACTGAATCAAACCATAAACAAGGTGGCCTAAAGGATGTTAGATCCTAATGTGAAAAACTGTGATTTTATATGTCTGCTCATTTGACTTATTTCTACTGTTATCTTTACGTGTAAATTCAGCAGTCAAAGTGTATATATTAAAACGTGTCAAATCTAACTTCTAACTAGTCTTCAGGGTATTCTTGTTTACCAGCGAGGAGATCCGGTAGTGTGGTATACTGTAGTGTGGCTGCATACACCCCCCCCCCTCCTGCATTTACATGTAAATGTAGGGGGGGGGGGGGTTGTATGCGAATGCTAGCAACACGGCCGTATGGTGAAGGGCTGAGAAGGAAAGTACTTGAAAGTCCTTGAATTTCATTTTGCAATGTGTGGGAAACTCATTATGATCTCCTGCTCTATGCAGATGTTGGCAACATTGTAACAAAATGCAAAATGGACTGCAAACAAGTAGGAATACAGCCAGCCAGTCACAATCAAAACCACAGGCCAGAGAGAGACAATCACAGGCCAGAAAGTGGTACTGTTGGCCAGACAAGGTTAAAATCTTTCTCTGTTTAAACAAACAGGACTCACAACAGAGCAGAAAACTGTCTTGAGCCTGTAAACATCTCTATTGTTAAACCTACATGTATGGGATCCAAGCCTGCTTGATTAATAACAAACACATATTTCTATAATGTTGTGATAGAGCCTGCACAAGTATTATCTGTTCCAAGGTGATGGAGCCTACGGTAGTAAAGATGTAAAGAGTCTGCAGACAGTGTCTGGTTTTAATGTACTAATGGACTGATGGTCTGATGGTCATTGTGTTTATGTTTGTGTACTTGTGCATGTGTGATTGTGTGTGTTCCATGTGTCCATATCTGGCTGCCAAGAGGTGCGAGGAGCTGGAGGCTCAGCTGAAGGAGAAGGAGGAGGAGAACAGGACAGGCAGCCCGAGACCCAGTCTTCTCCTCAGACATATAAACTGTACATTGGAAGAGGTCTACAAATATACAGCACTGTTGGGGGGGGGGCTAAACTGTACATATACAGCACTGTTTGTGATACAAAAATAGTAGAGTACATTAACCTGGCACACAACATACTTGTTCACATGTCATTTTTCTTTCACTCTAAAGGAAATATGTCTCATATACAGTAGACCCCCCAGTAGCCTACTTTGTGGAGACGAAGATGATGAGTACCAGTCTTCTCCTCAGACATATAAACTGTACATTGGAAGAGGTCTAGAAATATACAGCACTGTTTGTGATACAAAAATAGTATATAGTAATAATAGAGTATATACATTTGAGGGGGAATAAACTGTACTTTAGAGTGAAAGAAAATGGGTTGTTGGTGCTGAGCCAAACTGTTGTGAGTATGCTGTCTAACTTCCAGCCTTGCATCCTCAAGAATACCATTACCTGATAGCTCAAACCACATCCAATGGGGTAGTCCTTTCCACATACTGCCACTACTCCAGTATGAGCTACTGCCCTCTGGGAGGAGGTTTAGAGTTCCACGCTCTAGACTGCAACCCCCACACCATTGAAATGCTAATTGTCCACCACCTACTGTAGTATTTATCGTTGCCATTTGAGAGTTCACACTCTCAGTCATCAAAAAGGATCATGGATCATCTTTAGACAAATAAATTGATACTAATAATTGATTACTTTGAACCTTGCACCTTATTAAACCTTGTCTAAAGATTAGATTAGATTAAAATGTATTGTCATTATACAGCACAAGTACAGTACAATGAAAAGAGGTTTGGCATCCAACCAGAGTGCAAATGTAATATACAATGATTCAACTGTAAATATACAAATTCTGAGTCTGTGTTCTAATCATGTTGAGCTCAGTTGTAATCCAATCTTACCTAGCTGACTAATACCTGTTCCCTATTTGGTTTTGTGTCAGTCTTGTTTCTCTGATCCTATTTCTGAAGATGCATTTCCATTGGCTAATGGTCGAGATATAAGTCACTTGTTACTTGATATTACTGTAAATCATTTGACATCTATTGCTGACTGTTCATACATTTGTTACAATAAAGATGCAAATAATTGTTATCTCTTGTCCAATCAGAATAATTTTTTTTATTACAAAACATTGAGATATCAAACAGAAAAATTGTCTTGTTTACATCAGGGTCCCCCATTTTCAATTCATAATAGTTGCTATATGACAAATGACTGAACACTGGGACCTCTATTTTTACTTGTCTAGCACAGTCTCTGGAGCGTAACAGTAAGAAGCATTTTGTATAAAATTATTCTGTACTTCTGTATGACAACTATTAAAGAAACTTGAAACTTGAACATATGGAAAACAGTGGTAAACATTGGTACAACATTGCTAGAACAGATGTAACGAAACAGTCAGTATGACAATGTGTCAGGATGTGAGGTCACAGCATTGACAGTAGAGATGGCTGGCTTGGTGACACTGATGGACACCACGTCATGGATCTTCGAAGCTGTGATTCTTCTAGCTCTGAATGTATACCAGCCGTAGGATTTGTATTACAAGATTCTGCCACGCCAGCCATGCATGTGCAATGGGCAGTCTCCACTTTGCCACTTGAATGAAGGATAACCCATGGCTCGAGTGGAGCTTCCCTTAGCCGCTGAGAGTGCAAAACCTAAGACATAAATATAATTGAAATTAGTATAGAATAAATAAACAACCACTCATAAGAAGCTTCACTTTAACAGCTAATCACCACCACAGGCTAAAATCAAAAAGTGCAAAAACAGTGCCACTGAAGGGACAATGTACAATGCATTGTACCAGATATAGCTATGAGCTCATTTACATCTGCAGTCTCTGTACACTAACATTAGGTGAATTGATTGGGGGACCCTGATGTAAACAAGACGAAAGTCTTTCTCTGGTCTGCATCCCCTTAACAATTGTGTGTATTGAGCTGTACTGTACTGTACCCATTCTGCAATCTGTTAATAAAGTTTTCAATCAATCAATCAATCAATCAATACTCTATCACTGCACAGAAATTAGTCATTTTCTTTTGAAAGTGGTCATCAATGGTTACAGGCAGCCATACTGAAATAAGTATAATGACACAAACATTCCGTGCAATCTGTTAAATAAAGTTATTTCATTCATTCATTCATTATTTCCACCGTTGTCCCTGGAGTAAACGTTACGTTACCTCGTTCGTCGTGTAATAACAAAGCCATCGTAGTTTTCAGTTGCATTCCAGATCCACCCTGTTGTTGACATGTCCTTAATTCTTTGAAAACATAACGTTACTGAAATTAATAAGGAATGCAATGTTCGCTAGCTTCACAATAAAGTCTCTCTCAGTCTCGCGCCGTCCCAACGTTGACAGTGGCTCATGTTATCGACACAAAGGCACAGTGATGAATGAGGAAGTCAATACTCAATAGACCGCCGCCGGTCGACTTTGCGCCTCCTGGCGGCATAAAACAGAACAGCAGCCTGGGGTCCTAATTAATTAAAACGACGTGATATCACCGCGCGCGCGTCGTGGCAAAGCGTGCATGAAAACTAAAGGCTTCATCTGTAGCATGATTGACAGCCTTGTGGCCCAATCAGATAATGGTTTATCTTGTGCCGTACTGTGGCTCTGCAGCGAGCTTGTTTTCAAAATAATTTTTATCTCAGTTTAAGAAGATAACTTGTTGGAGCTAATGTAGCTAAAGGGCTACCACCGCAGCTATCAGGCCCAGGGTGGAGTGTTTTGTTATAGTTCATGAACTTATTGTGCATCGTTTGATGATATATATATACACCTGCGATAAAAGCTAAACGTCACAACAACAACAACGTCATCGCCTCGCGGGCACTTTGAATGCTCTAGTACTGTAGATAGCGCTGCAATGGAGGAACGAGATATTGTCGACTAGCTTGCTTGCTAGCTAACGTTACGCAAGTCTTGTGAATGTCTAAACAGGGCTGATGGCATTGATGAAGATGATATCAATAACAACAATGCCGCCGCCCTATCTGGATGAATGAATGGAAAAGATGACGTTGTGGGATGTATGCAGCAGGCGCGGCTCATCTAAGGTAAGAGACAATAATAATGTTGTTGAAACTGCCGCCGTGCAGTTGTAACGTTATGCAAGTCTTGTGAATGTCTAAACAAACGGCATTGTTTGATTGATTGATTGATTGAAAACTTTATTAATGACGCAATGAAGCATATAGCACTAGTTAGAGGGGACATTCGGATTCCTCTCGGATTCATTCATTGAGCAGAACTGCAATTCGCTTGATTGAATTGATTGATTGATTGAAAACTTTAACAGATTGCAGAATGGGTACAGTACAGTACAGCTCAATACATACAATACATACAATACAAAAGCTCAGCTGCAGAAACGTTGAGGAGACAATACCCACAGGACTTGGAGGAGAACTTTGTTTTCACTGTCTGTCTATTGTCTACACATTCTGCCGTGAATTGAATTGAATTGTAAAACTTTATTAACAGATTGCAGAATGGGTACAGTACAGTACAGCTCAATACATACAATTGTTAAGGGGATGCAGACCAGAGAAATACTTTCGTCTTGTTTACATCAGGGTCCCCCATTTTCAATTCATCATAACATATATGACATACATGACATACAGATAGACGGTACTGCTACATCTATACATTTATGACATGTACCAGACTTGCAAATATAGTACTGTTTGTGATATAAAAATAGTCCAGAAAAGGGAGTATATACATTTGACATAGAAACTGTACATTGGAGGAGGTTGGGTAGGGGGGGGGACGGGACTGTACATTGGAGGTGGGGGTGGGGGACATACACTGTACAACTGTACAAACAAAACTGTACATTGGAATATTGACAACCATACTTGGTCATTTACTGTACATTGAGGGGGTTGTGTTAGGACATTTACAGGGGCCAGTCATAGCATACTGTGTTATTTTTTGATGGGCCCGAGCCATACTGTACATGGTCTGCTTGGTTTGATCGGGCCGCCGAGCCACTGTATACTGTACATGGTCTGCTTGGTTTGATCGGGCCGCCGAGCCACTGTATACTGTACATGGTCTGCTTGGTTTGATCGGGCCGCCGAGCCACTGTATACTGTACATGGTCTGCTTGGTTTGATCAGGGGCCGCCGAGCCACTGTATACTGTACATGGTCTGCTTGGTTTGATCGGGCCGCCGAGCCACTGTATACTGTACATGGTCTGCTTGGTTTGATCAGGGGCCGCCGAGCCACTGTATACTGTACATGGTCTGCTTGGTTTGATCAGGGGCCGCCGAGCCACTGTATACTGTACATGGTCTGCTTGGTTTGATCGGGCCGCCGAGCCACTGTATACTGTACATGGTCTGCTTGGTTTGATCAGGGGCCGCCGAGCCACTGTATACTGTACATGGTCTGCTTGGTTTGATCAGGGGCCGCCGAGCCACTGTATACTGTACGTCCCCAAAATGAATGGAAGCGAATGAGGAGCCTGACACCTGGGAGGAATGGGGGTGTTGCAGCGTTGGGGATGTTTAAAAAATATAATTTAATATATAATATAATAATTTGTGCTTCACCTAAAGCTTTGGTCAGCAGCCTCCACTGGTACTCATATAACTAGGTTATATACATAACCTATTGTTATATACTCGTACTGGCATCGCGTCCCGCTATTACGCCATACTGAGATATGGGGTAGAGCGGACGCGAGGCCCGACAAATGCACCCCCTGAGGACCCGTAAGCCCACATCAGGGGGGAGGGGAGTCCCGTCACCCCACTATTCCTAATGAAGAGGGGGCGGCAGTCAACTCCACCGAGTGCGAACAAGAGGGAACTAGAACCTCTTGAACGCACAGCACAGGCGGAACCACGTGTGACACAACACATTGTGGCCCACACCCACACACTCCTGCTACCCCACTAAAGGACGGGAAGCAGGAGAGGTCACAGACCTCAGAACCGCCTGGGAGACAGAACCCCCGGTCATGTCCATGAGGTAAAACCTTACGAAGGGACCCGGTGAGGACCATGAAGCCGCAGCACAGATGTCCTCCACCGAGGCCCCACCCAGTAGAGCGGCAGAGGCCGCCACCCCACAAGTGGAGTGCGCCCTGACTCCGCCAGGGGGAGCCAGCCCGGCCAACGTGTAGCAAAGGGCAATGCCCTCGCACAACCAATGGGACAGGCGCTGTTTCGACAGTGCCTTACCAGCACGAGAGCCACCGTAACAGACAAAGAGCTGATCGGTATCCCTGAGGCCCTGAGTATGGCTGAGGTAAACCCCCAAAGCCCGGACCGGACATGACAGGTGAAGGCCCGCCTCCAACTCACTAGCGAGGAGGTGGATGAAACGCCTGAACCACAATATCCCTGGAGCGGAAAGAACTCCGGATATTTTTAGGCACGAAGACAGGATTAGGCCGCAGAGTGGCACCGCAATCGGAACGAAAAGACAGGCACTCTGGCCGTACCGAGAGAGCACAAAGCTCACCCATGCGTTTAGCGGAGGTGACGTCCAGCAAGAACGCAGTCTTGAACGACAGCTGTTCCAACGGCGCTTGCTCAAGAGGCTCAAACGGGGCCAAGGACAACCGACGAGGACCAATTGAAGATACCAGCTCGGAGCCAAAGAGAATTTTACCGGCTTAACGCGTCGAGCGCCAAGCAGGAAACGCCTCACAAGAGGGTGGCTGAACAAAACAACACCCTCAAATCCCTCATGATAAGAGGATATAGCTGCTGCATATACCCTCACCGTCGAGGCCGACAGTCTATCAAGGAGAGACTGAAGGTAAATAAGGACAGCATCCAGGGGGCAGGACACCGGGTCCCTCCCCCCCGCCTTACACCACTCTTGGAACATACACGCCACCTACCCGCGTAAAGCGCGACAGTGGAGGGAGCATGCGCATTCCGGATGGTGTCAACCACAGAAGGGTCCATCCTCTCCAGACTTAGCCTCTCACCAGCCAAACCATCAGGGGTTGGCATATCACCGGGGGCTGAAACAGCGACCCGTGTGCTTGAGAGAGGGCCCCCGCCGACCAAGGAATAGGCCACGGCGGGGCTACCAGTAGCTGGATCAGGACCGGGAACCACACCGCTGTGCCCCGGTCCGGCGCGACCAGGATCACGGTCCTGCGCTCCCTCCGTATCCGCTCCAACAACTGACTCAACAGATGTGTAGGGGGGAAAAGGCGTACATAAGGCAAGGCGGCCATGGAAACATTGAGAAGGCATCCACCCCCAAGGGGGGATGATCTTCCCGACTGACCGAGAACCACAAGGGGCACTTGTGAGATTGTCTGCTCGCAAACAGATCCACTGAAGCTTCCCCGAAGCAATCCCAGATCTGCCTGACTATATCTTGGCGCAGTTCCCACTCGCCGGAACGAGGACCGCCCGAGATATCATATCCGCGCCCACAGGGATGTGGAGCGCCTTCAGACTGCGCAGCCGGTTTAGAGCTGGCCATAGCCAGAGTTCGACCGCCGCCCAGTGCGGGCGGATGGATCGTGTTCCACCCTGCCTGTTGATAAACGCTGCTGCCGTCATACTGTCCATTCTGACCAGGAGGACCGCCCTCAATTCCAAAACATTGATGTGCAGGGTAGACCGGGCAGCATGGATCATCCAGCTGCCCCCCACTGCGTTGGTCCGACACGTCCCTCCCCAACCCGTGAGGGAAGCGTCGGTGAAGACCGTGACGTGTGAGCGCCTGCTGCCCATGGGGACCCCATTGGTGAGGATACCAGGCCTCCTCCAATGGGCGAGATCCCCCCATATCGACAAAGGAACTGTCAACCGTTTCTGTTTGTCCCTCACAGAGTCTATTCCCATACTGGAGAACCACCTCTGTATCCTCCTCATGAAGAGGAGGCCAAGAGGGACCACCTCGTGAGCAGATGCCATCATACCGAGCAGGCATCACTTGCAGCGCCGCGACCGTCTTCCCGGGACGGAAACCCCAGAGCGCGTGGAGGATAGACACCCTCCGTTGCTCCGAGAGGGTTACAATCATGGGCCTCGACCTCAATGTCAAGCCCAAGTACTCCACCTGTTGACTGGGAAGAGGCGTACTCTTCTTCCAGTTCACAGCAAAACCCAGCTTGGTGAGGAATTCCACCACCAGCCTGGTATGAGACCTGGCGACCTCCTCCGACCGGCTGAGGAGCAGAATGTCGTCGAGATAGAATAGAATTCGTATTCCCTGACGACGTAGAGGCTCCAGCGCAGTCTCTACGCACTTGGTGAATGTGCGGGGAGCCAGAGAATAGCCGAACGGCAACCTCTGGTATTCGGACGCTACGCCCTGAAACAGGAACCGTAGGAACTTCCTGTGAGGAGGGAAAATCAGGATGTGAAAATACGCATCCTTCAGGTCTATGGAGGTGAACCAGTCTCCCACTCTGACAGCAAGTAGCAGATGTTTGACGGTCAACATTCTGAATGGTCTCGCCACAATCAGATGATTGAACGCGGACAGATCCAGTATAGGTCTGATCCCTCCCATTTTTTTGGGCACCAGAAAATAATGGGAGTAGATGCCTGACTTTGCGTCCTCTCTCGGGACCACGACTACGACCTGCTTCGCCAACAGAGATTGGATCTCGTCGGCCAGAGCTGTCACTGCTGCTGACCCTGATAATAGGGTCTGCACCAAACCTGAGAACGGAGGGTGGGGTTGTGCGAACTGCAAAACAAGCCCCAGCCTCAACGTTCTCTCCAACCACCCCACCAAACGGCATTCTTCAAGTTTCTTTAATAGTTGTCATACAGAAGTACAGAATACTTTTATACAAAATGCTTCTTACTGTTACGCTCCAGAGACTGTGCAAGACAAGATAAGTATGAAATAAAATAACATAGTATAGCATGTAAATTAGAAGTAAAAAAAATGAGGTCACAGTGTTCAGTATAGATATATGTACAATGTTCGATGCAGAATAGACGTAACTGAGTTACCATATAATATACAATACTGTGTAGTGTACTAATATACAATGCTATATAGTGCAAGGCAGAAATAGGATGAGGTGCAATTTAGGTACAATTTACAGTAGGTGTACGAGTTGTAGTGCAAATCCTTTATCAATAAATATAAAGTGTGTTTGTGTGATCTAAAGTGTGGAGAGTGGGTGCTGCAGTGTGATGTTTGTTTAAGTGAGTGTGTGCGTGTGGGTGTGTGTGCTGTGTGCATTTGATGGTTGTTGCATAGTGTTTATTGTTCGTTTAGCAGCCTGATGGCCTGGGGATAGAAGCTTCTTCTGAGTCTTTCTGTGCTCGCCTTAAGACTCCGGTATCGCTTGCCTGACCGCAGCAGTTCAAAGAGGCAGTTGTTCGGGTGGCTCGAGTCCTTAATAATTCTCTTAGCCTTCCCCTTGCACCGCTTGTTGTAAATGTTCTGGAGGGTGGGAAGCCCCCCTCCAATTGTGCGTTCGGCTGAACGTGTCACTCTTTGTAGTCTGCTACGGTCTTGTGCAGTGCTATTCCCAAACCAGGAGGTGATGTTGCCTGTCAGGATGCTCTCTATTGTGCATGAGTAGAAGTTCCTAAGGAACATATGTCGCCATATGTGATAATAATCCCAGAGCGCACCCGCCGTCAACTGACGCTGGGCCGCAAGGAACAGTAGATAGGTGGCCCGGTCCCTCCCGCTGTGCGTAGCCTCTGAACCCGCCAAAGCGGAAAGGGCGGTCGCACCCAAGGGGGGACCCCGACAGAAAGGGCCGGTTTGATACGGGAGAAGCTGCCATCAAACTGGTTGACAAATGCTCCCCCCCTGAACACCCCTCTAGTGCATGCTGAGGAGTTGTTCTACAGCTAGACATGCAAGGCGTGAGGACCCCATGGGTTCCTACACACCGTAGCCCTGCAGTGATATTGCTACTGTGGTAACATTGACATTGAACCACCCAAATCACGCACGCCTCTTCTTTGCAGACCACTACCGATCTTGCGGGAGTGGGAGGCATCAACGTGATACCCCGCCTGGCGAAGGCGAGGTCGGGGTAACCCGTGCTGAGCATTCATACGAAGAGGCCTCGAGTCCCCCTGCTGACCACTGTAAATAGTGGCAGCCGTAACACCAGGCTCACCAATCACACAACGTGTGGCGCAGGAGCCACGTGACAGCACAACATTCTCACGGACAGACCCAGGCTCAGCCATCAACTGGGTGTCAGCCCATGTCCCCATGAGAAGCGAAACGTGGGGCCGCATGCGCTTCAAAGAAGGTTCGCGGCCCGCAGCCAAAGGAAAACGATCAGAGCTGGTGACGGGGAGAGGAGTGATCGGGGAGCGGGCTGTTCGCGGCAGAATGACAACGGCTTGTATCTTCCAAGCCGAGTACATCCAACATGGCCGATCCCTCGGCCGCCAAGGCTGTCGGCCTTGTGGACCCCTGTTGACTCTCCGCCCAGGGTACCACTGGCGGGGGAAACATGGCCGCCTGTCGAGGGCCTCGCCACAGTCGCTGACGAGGCCGTGCTCCAACCTCTGGCTGCATAGCGTGAGGCGTGTGGGACCTAGATCAACAAACGCCTGCGTCTCCGCAGAACGACCAAAGAGTCCCTCTGTGGAAAAACCTTTCTTCTTCCCCAAGAGGAGATTGCTCCAACCAGAAATGCCTATTAACAAGCGTTGATAGCATCCTAATCCTCCCCGCAGTTATAGCTTGCGAGTCAAGATCTCTATAACACCAAAAACATGCAAAATGTTTTCAGTGTCGGCTGGTCCTGCAGCCCCACTACCCGACGCTAATGTGGACAGCTGAGCTGTTGTCAGCTGAGCCACAACACTGGCCGCCGCTAAATTCCATCCTGCAGCAGTATACCTCTCATCAGTCCATACTGCCACCCGCCGGGCCGACTCGCTCTCAAGCGTCGGCTTCCGGGTGGGACACCGTCCAACCCCGCCGGGGCACAGGATCGATGCTACCTGGCTACTTAGCCATGGCACACCCGCCCTGCACCCTGTTGTCAACCCATTCACCCTTAAAAAGGGTAAATAGGACTCAGCAAAACCCCCCACATTAGCTACCGACTGACCTTCATCAATGAACCGGTTAAGAGGAGGGAAAAGCGGCAACATCCCACGGCGGGGAACATTAGAACAGTGCCCAGCATTTCAGCATTAGTGTTAGCATTAGCGTTAGCATTAGTGTTAGCATTAGTGTTAGCATTAGTGTTAGCAGCGCGCTCCAGGATCGCTTGGAAACCGTCCACTTTAGGGGAACGTTCACCAAAACATCCCGCCCGCCGACACACAACTCGGTTGTGTAACAAAAAAACAGCATTACTAACACTAGCATCAATGCCTGATGACACACCAGAGGCGAGAACATATTAGACCATGTATACTCGCAATTTAAGAATGGGTACAAGTCACAGGCTCTTAGTCCATTCGGTAAAAGCGATCACGCCGCCATCTTTCTTTTGCCAAAGTACAAACAAAGTCTCAAGCGAACGCCGGTGGTCTCGCGAGAGGTTAAGCGTTGGGCCGTGACGCAGAGGAGTCACTCCAAGCTGCACTTGAATGCACAGACTGGAGTGTATTCCGTGATAACACAGCCAATATTAACGAATACACCGAAACGGTAATTGACTATGTCTGTACTCTGGTAGAAGAAACAATCCCCTCCACCAAAATTAAAATCTACCCAAATCAAAAGCCCTGGGTAGACAAATCCGTCCGTGAGGCTCTGAAAGTGCGCACATCAGCATACAACACCGGGCTGGTGACAGGCAACATGGAAGAACACAAGATGGCAAGATACAACGTCAGGAGAGCAGTAATAGAGGCAAAACGGCGTTACAGGGATAAAGTTGAACTTCAGTTTGAACAGGCTGACTCTAGAGGCATGTGGCAGGGCCTCAGAACAATGACAGACTACAAAGGCACCCCCCTCAAACTGAACAGTGACATCTCCTTAGCAAATTATCTCAATTCCTTCTATGCGAGGTTTGAGGCTGTGAATAACAACACCAGCCTACAAACCACAGCAATGGGGGGGGGGGGTCTGCTGATGGAGACTCAGTGTTCAGGGTAACAGAGCATGAGGTGAGACGGATCTTTAAAAAAGTGAATATCAGGAAGGCAGCAGGACCGGACGGCATCCCCGGCCGCGTCCTAAAAGTCTGTGCCGACCAACTGGCCCCGGTATTCACTGACATCTTCAACCTGTCCTTGGAACAGGCTGTCATCCCCACCTGTCTGAAGAAGTCCACCATCATCCCTGTACCCAAAAAATCTACGCCCGCTTGCCTCAACGACTACCGCCCTGTAGCCCTCACCTCCATAGCCATGAAGTGCTTTGAGAAGCTAGTGAAGGGCTACATCTGTTCCTCCCTCCCCATCAACCTGGACCCTCTGCAATTTGCATATCGCCCCAACAGGTCCACGGAGGACGCCATAGCCCATGTGCTGCACACAGCAGCATCACACCTGGACAAGAGGCAGGGGAACTATGTGAGAATGCTGTTCATCGACTACAGCTCAGCATTCAATACCATAGTCCCCTCCAAACTCATAGCCAAGCTCAGGGACCTGGGCTTGAACTATGACCTCTGCCAGTGGGTCTTGGACTTCCTGACGGGCAGACCCCAGGTGGTAAGAGCCGGCAACTGCACCTCCTCATCCATCACGCTCAACATAGGGGCCCCCCAGGGCTGTGTTCTGAGCCCCCGCCTCTACTCCCTGTACACACATGACTGCGTAGCACAGCGGAACAACAACACCATCATCAAATTTGCTGATGACACAGTAGTGGTGGGCCTGATCTCTGCCAACGACGAAAGGGCCTACCTGGAAGAGGTAGAGAACCTGTCACAGTGGTGTCAGGAGAACTGCCTCTCCCTGAACGTCAGCAAAACAAAAGAGATGATTGTGGACTTCAGGAGGTCGGGGGTCAAGGACTACAGCCCCCTCAGCATCGACGGGGCACCGGTTGAGAGAGTGAACAGTTTCAAGTACCTCGGAGCCCACATATCCGAGGACTTGACATGGACCACACACATTGACAGTGTTGTGAAGAAGGCACGACAACGCCTCTACTTCCTCAGGCGCCTAAGGAAGTTCCAAGTCAGTCAGAAGATCCTTAGGAACTTCTACTCATGTACAATAGAGAGCATCCTGACCGGCAACATCACCTCCTGGTTTGGGAATAGCACTGCACAAGACCGTAGCAGACTACAAAGAGTGACACGTTCAGCCGAACGCACAATTGGAGGGGGGCTTCCCACCTTCCAGAACATTTACAACAAGCGGTGCAAGGGGAAGGCTAAGAGAATTATTAAGGACTCGAGCCACCCGAACAACTGCCTCTTTGAACTGCTGCGGTCAGGCAAGCGATACCGGAGTCTTAAGGCGAGCACAGAAAGACTCAGAAGAAGCTTCTATCCCCAGGCCATCAGGCTGCTAAACGAACAATAAACACTATGCAACAACCATCAAATGCACACAGCACACACACCCACACGCACACACTCACTCAAACAAACAACACACTGCAGCACCCACTCTCCACACTTTAGATCACACAAACACACTTTACACTTTATATTTATTGATAAAGGATTTGCACTACAACTCGTACACCTACTGTGAATTGTACCTAAATTGCACCTCGTCCCATTTCTGCCTTGCACTATATAGTATTGTATATTAGTACACTGCACAGTATTGTATATTGTATGGTAACTACGTCTATTCTGCATCGAACATTGTACATATGTCTAAACTGAACACTGTGACCTCATTTTTTTTACTTCTAATTTTACTATGTTATTTTATTTCATACTTATCTTGTCTTGCGCAGTCTCTGGAGCGTAACAGTAAGAAGCATTTTGTATAAAAGTATTCTGTACTTCTGTATGACAAATATTAAAGAAACTTGAACTTGAAACTTGAACTTGAAACACAGGGCCTATCTGTGTACGAGCCGGCTCGATAGCCAAACCTTGCATGCTGTCCCTCGATCTGCTGCCACAAGACGAGGAAACATCAGAATAGACCCGACGTGTCGTTGGAACATGCCCCGAAGATTCCAGGGGTAAGCAAATCTCCGGTAAGCACTCAATATTACGCAATTTCTCTAAACCCTATGCAACAACTAGTTGCATAGGGTGCACGCATCCGCTATGATGGAAACGAAAATAGAGGAAGAGCGAGTGGTGACCATGCCTAGTACTATATAGTACGTCACTAGGGCGAGGCCTGGCAGGTGCTGGGTGTATTTGTTTTTTATTCGTTGATGGAGTACACTAGGTACATGAGATGAGGTATATCTCAGTATGGCGTAAGAGCAGGACGCGATTCCAGTACGAGTATATAACCTTCTGTAGTGTGGTAGTGAAAGGGTTAACCTTCTGTAGTGTGGTAGTGAAAGGTTAACCTGTAGTGTGGTAGTGAAAGGGTTAACCTTCTGTAGTGTGGTAGTGAAAGGGTTAACCTTCTGTAGTGTGGTAGTGAAAGGGTTAACCTTCTGTAGTGTGGTAGTGAAAGGGTTAACCTTCTGTAGTGTGGTAGTGAAAGGGCTAACCTTCTGTGTGTGGTAGTGAAAGGTTAACCTTCTGTAGTGTGGTAATGAAAGGTTAACCTGTAGTGTGGTAGTGAAAGGTTAACCTTCTGTAGTGTGGTAGTGAAAGGTTAACCTTCTGTAGTGTGGTGGTGAAAGGTTAACCTTCTGTAGTGTGGTGGTGAAATGGTTAACCTTCTGTAGTGTGGTAGTGAAAGGGTTAACCTTCTGTAGTGTGGTAGTGAAAGGGTTAACCTTCTGTAGTGTGTTAGTGAAAGGGTTCACCTTCTGTAGTCTGGTAGTGAAAGGGTTAAACCCCAAATACCCAATTACCAGTGTTGTAGTCCAAAACACCTAAAGCAAGACTGAGGCTACGTTTAGACAAGCGTTTTGTGAACAGAAACTGCAAAAGTCATCTTGCGGTTTCACTTTTAATTTTGCGTTTAGACGAGCGTTTTGGGGTGGAATTCTCTGTGCAGACGAGGCTGTAACGACGGAGAACCGCTGTCACACGATTGGCGCATATGTCACATGACGTGCTGTGAAGACCCACCCTACTCTGCCTCTGATCAAATCAAATCAAATCAAATTTATTTATAGGGCCCGACAACACACGTTAATGTCCCCATGGGCCGTACAGATCTTCTTTAAACAAGTCAAGAAGAAAACATAACAACAAGTCAAGAACAGAACAAGAACACCATAAGGTGCAAACATTTTTAGATGAATGCAAATAAATGAAAGAATGCAAGCACTCCCAGACATACCCCACGCGAAGGTAAGGAAAAACTCACTAAAACCTAACAATAGGGAAAAAAGCTCCACAGGCAGTGTGGAGGAGAGAAACCTTAGAAGGGCCATTCAAGGGGGGATCTCCCTTCTTAGATGTTGGTGATAGTAGTGTTGCAGACGGACAGTTGGTAAGCATGCACTCATGTGTGTAGAGGAACACAGATGAGTGCATGCAATAGCAACTGTACATTTTGAAAAATTAAAGATAGAGCTAATAGCGATAGCAACTGAACATTTTGAAAGATTAAAGATAGAGCTGATAGCGAATCTATTTGAGGCACAAGGGCGGCGCAAAGAGGGTCACGTCCTCCCCGTCTTAGTCAAGGGACATTTAACACTCCGGTCGTTGCTCAGGGACAGCCGGAGACAGGGAGATAGGGGGCGGCGCAGAGAGGGTTGCGAACTCCCCGACATTATCGCGGGACATCCGGCACTCCGGTCACCACTACGAGACCTCCGGAGACAGGGGGGCAGGCAGAGGGGGTCGCAATCTCCCGGCCTTCGTCACGGGACGTCCAACACTCCGGTCAACACTCCAGGACAGCAAGTCATAGGGAGACAGGGAGACGGGACAGGCGTTAGACAGCTCATGAGATTGTAGTAGGCGGACATAGCAATAGATACAAGTGGTAGGCATATATGTGAATGGAGTAGATATATGAAGTAGGCGTATTATGTGAATAGAATAGAAGTACTTAACCCTTGATTCGCAGACTGTGGATGGGGAATGTGATTGGACCAAATCAGAGTCACTCACAGACAGTGGGTCCACTCACGCCGTGGGACAGATTCTTGTGTATTTAACCCTTTCACTGCCACACGACAGCCGGTTGTGTGATAGTAAAGGGTTAACCTTCTGTCGTGTGGCAGTGAAAGGGTTAAAAGTACTGCCAATGTAGCCTTCAGGTGATCTCCGTTGATATAGTCAGACATACTTGCTTTGTTTACGTCTCGGCTACTGGCGCATACCTGCTACCTGTGACGTAAGCAGTACGCGCGACCAGAGCCGTGACAACCCTTTCGTCATCGTTTCAACAGATTTATACGGTTTAACAGTTTAGACGAGAGCGCAAAGCTTTTGCGTTTCTAGGAATTCCACCCTGGAAGGTAGTCTCACTTTTTTTTCACCCCGTAAAAACGCAGTTTCCGTATAAACGAAAGGCACATCCGTAAAAATATTTTTGCGGATTCACCTGCTAGCGTTTCCGTCTAAACGGGGCCTGAGTCCCAGGGTTAGGGTTAGGGTGTGTGTGTGTGTGCGTGCGTGCGTGCGTGCGTGCGTGCGTGCGTGCGTGCGTGCGTGCGTGTGTGCGTGTGTGTGTGTGTGTTTGGTAAACACATAAATGGTTTAAAGTCTTAAAGCAACAAATAAATGGTTTAAAGTCCTTAATAAGCAACAAATAAATGGTTTAAAATCTTAAAGCAACAAATAAATGGTTTAAAGTCCTAAAGCAACAAATAAATGGTTTAAAGTCCTAAAGCAACAAATAAATGGTTTAATTAAGGACTTTACATTTTTTTTAGTGACTTTAAGGACTTTAATAAGCAACAAATAAATGGTTTTTGAGCCCTGTCACGCCCTATTTCTGCCTGTCTACTCTCTCTCTCTCTCTCTCTCTCTCTCTCTCTCTCTCTCTCTCTCTCTCTCTCTCTCTCTCTCTCTCTCTCTCTCTCTAATTGCAGACACGGAGTCAGGTGTGTGTGAGCTCTGGGAGCAGCTGATTGGTTCACCTACAGACCTGGCTCAGATGTCCTCATGCTGCCAGATCGTAGCTTAGTATTATCCAGTCAGTCACAGTTCTTTGCTCGTCCAATCAACAGTCATCTCCCGCCTCGACTACTGCAACGCACTGCTTGCTCGCCTCCCGGCCACCGCCACCAAGCCTCTTCAACTCATTCAGAACGCAGCGGCCCGCCTGATCTCAAACCGAAGTCGGCACATGTCACCCCACTTCTTAGGGACCTGCACTGGCTCCCCATTGCTGCATGAATCCGCTTCAAGGCCCTCGACCTGGCATATCGTGCGACAAAGGGACCAGCTCCCGCCTACCTCCGGTCAATGGTTTCTAACTACACACCCTCAAGATGCCTACGCTCTGCATCTTCTGGCCGTCTCAGACCCACTCCTATCCGAGCTCCGGGAGGGTCATCAAGGAGAAGCCAGCTATTCTCAGTCCTTGCTCCACAATGGTGGAATGAATTACCCACCCCGTTAGGACAGCCGAAACACAACCAATCTTTCGCCGTCGACTAAAGACGCACTTCTATATGTCTGTAACCAACTTATGTTTTATATGTCTGTGAAGCACTTTGAGCTGCAATTTTTGTATGAAAGGTGCTATACAAATAAAGTTATTATATTATACTAAGAAAACAAGAACAGAATTAGTGAATTCAGCTTTTGACCCATGTCGCGCATCAAGGGGTTAATGTACTAGGAGTCAAATATACAAATACCCTGTGATTCAACACCATTGTAGCAGAATTACATAAAAAAAGAATGTGCCTCACGTTTTCCCACAACTTCATGGCAACTCCCAGTGTTTGGTAGCGGACATCTACTACCGCTGCTCTCTCCTCCGCAGCCTTCCAGCTCACGGTGAGATTGTTAGACAACCAAGACAGAGATAGATGAGCTGGTGCTGCATACTTAACTGTTGAGGAAAAGCAAATGGTTTCCTTTTAGGCACAAATAATAAATATGTACCTGATGAACTAAAACAGTTTAATCTCCTAGGAAGCCATTCTGGAGGGATTTCCCTGCACTCTGATATAAAAGCTCTGACTTGGTCAAGTAGGCACCCAGACTATATACAGTACTGTTTATCAAATAAGATACTAAACAGATAAAACAGTAGGGAACAGCTGTGTTTTCACCTCTGAGGCAGTAATCAGGAATGATTCTGTTTTTAACGCATGCTTCCCAAGGGGATTAATAAAGGAACACTTGGCTTGACTTCATCAAGGGTGTTTTAAGTGAGCGGCTTCTGAAGCGTGATACAGTGACTGATGCATGTACAGTAGTTCCTCATTAGTTCCTAGATACTTAATCATTATGTGTGCCCCTAAAGTGTTACCCTTTAATCAAATAATGATAAATCTCACAATCCATCAAACACATCATTTGTATGAAAAGATGATGTGAGTTTTGTGTATCTGCCAATTTCATGATTTTATCTATTTTACGTGTATCAGTGATCATCAAACCATAAACAAAGAGGCCTATTAAGATGTTAGATCCTGATGTGAAAAACTATGCGATAATGTTTTATGCCGTACCTCGACTTTGTCTATTTTGGTGTGTGGTAACATTGACTGTGTATTTCATAACTAATATGTGTGAATAATTAGAAAACCATATGCAAAACACTGGTGTGCTCTAAGGACGGATATTAGCGTGACAGGAACTGTTTGAGCCCCTTTATTAGATAAAAGGTATTTGAATGCCATTTAGAAATGTCAAACTAATTATGAAGATAATAGTGTCATTTCTGTTATGGTTTGTAACCGACCTCAAACGCAACGGCACAGACAGGTAGTTCAGAGTTAGCCAAATGCTAGGGGCGTATTTATTTACAGAGTCAAAAGAAGGATAAAGTACTATAATCAAACAAACAAGGAGACTGCCTTTGGCAGAGTCATCTGCCGCTCTGCAGAATCCTCCTGGTGATAGTGGTGGGGAATTGGCATGTGACGTTGTAGCGGCTCTGCAGATACTCTCAGCAGATAGTGGTGGGGAATTGGCATGTGACGTTGTAGCGGATCTGCAGATACTCCCAGCTTTCGCTCAAGGTGGAAAACGGAGAGAGAGAGAGATATCAGAAACAGTCCAACGAAACACAGAGGCAGTGTGGTTCCCTCCTCCCTAGCTGGGTCCAGAACCAATTGACAGTGACAGTCTTCAGTGTTCCCCACAACACACAATTTAGCTGAGTTAGTGCAACAAAATGAAGTCTTCAGTGTCTCTTCCAAACACACAATCAGAATAATCCAGAACCAATTGATAGTGACAGTCTTCAGTGTTCCCCACAACACACAACTTAGCTGAGTCAGTGCAAACAAAAGGAAGTCTTCAGTGTCTCTTCTATACACACAATCAGAATAATCCAGAGGGGTTTGGTTCCACTCACCCAAGCGCAACGCGTAAAGCGGGCAAAACGAGGCGCAGCTCCAAACGGGGAACAAGGTTCTCACCAGCGGTTCTCCACAGAAAGGTCCTGGAGAGAAAGTAGACCAGGAACAGCAACGGGAAAAAAGCAGGCAAATGCAGTTGTATTCCAGAACGACCCGACAACGATAGAAGGAAGGTCCCGGTATATAAAGCCCTCTGGGGCGCTAATCACAAACTATGACAGCTGCGTGATGAAAGTGGCAATCGTTCAAAAAGCGTGTGGCGGGGAATGCACCAATCAGCACCATACCTCAGGAGAGCGTGTGGCGGGGAACCAACCAAACCTCACAGTACCCCCCCCTCCACGGGAGCCACCCGGCGACCAGCCCGACCCGGCTCGCCCGGATGGGCACGATGGAAGTCGGTGATTAGGCCGGGATCCACGATGAGCTGGCGGGAGACCCAGCTCCGTTCCTCCGGGCCGTACCCCTCCCAGTCCACCAGGTACTGGAACCCCCGACCCCGCCGTCGAACGCCCATCAACCGGCGGACCTGCCACTGGGGGTGACCGTCCACCATCACGGGAGGAGGTGGTTCCGGAGCAGGAGGCATCAGGGGACTGAGAGAGACAGGCTTAACCCGGGACACATGGAAAACGGGGTGAATGTGCATGGACGCAGGAAGCTTAAGACTCACCGCCGCCGGACTGAGTACCTTCAGAACCTCAAAAGGACCGACGAACCGGGGGTTAAGCTTCTTGGTCGAGGACCGAAGCGGAAGGTCCCTTGCGGAAATCCACACCCTCTGCCCAGGGTGGTACGTCGGCGCAGGGACCCGGCGCCGGTCAGCCCCACGACTGGCGCGCTCTGATGACCGGAGCAGCGCAGTCCTGGTGATCTCCCAGACCCGACGGCACCGGTCGAGGTGGTCCTGTACGGAGGGAACTGCCACCTCCGACTCCTGTGCAGGGAAAAGAGGGGGTTGGTAGCCCAGGGATACCTCAAAGGGTGAGAGGCCGGTGGCGGAACTGACCATGGAGTTGATGGAGTACTCGACCCAGGGAAGGAAACGGCTCCAAGAAGCGGGTTTCTCGGCAGCCACACACCGAAGAGCAGACTCCACACTCTGGTTCATCCTCTCTGTTTGTCCGTTAGTCTGGGGATGTTAACCAGAGGAAAGACTGACCGTTGCCCCCAATCCCTTGCAAAAAGCCCGCCATACCTGGGAAGTGAACTGGGGCCCTCGGTCCGAGACGACATCCTGGGGAAACCCATGGAGGCGAAACACGTGGCGTGTCAGGAGGTCCGCCGTCTCGGCTGCCGAGGGAAGCTTGGGAAGGGCCACGAGGTGAACCCCCTTGCTGAACCGATCCACCACGGTCAGTAGGCACGTGTTCCCCTGGGAAGAAGGAAGACCCGTGACGAAGTCCAACGCCACATGGGACCAAGGGCGGCTCGGAATGGGAAGCGGCTGCAATAGCCCGGAGGGTGCCTGGTGGGAGGCCTTGCTGCGGGCGCAGACTGCGCAGGCCACTACGAACTCCTTGACGTCGTTCCTCATCGTGGGCCACCAGAATCGACGAGCCAGGAAGGAGAACGTGCGATGAACGCCTGGGTGGCAGGCGAACCGGCTGGTATGGCCCCACTGGAGGACGCGGGACCGGACTGAGTTGGGGACGAAGAGACGATGAACCAGTACATTGCCTGGAGCGCGATGGAAGCGTAGGGCACGCCTTACCACCCCCTCGATGCCCAAGGTGACTACTCCTACCACCCTGGCCTCTGGGAGGATGGGAGTTGGGTCCTCAGTGGTTGGAGCCCCCTTGGAGTGTAACCGGGACAGGGAGTCGGCCTTCGTGTTGCGGGAACCAGGGCGAAACGTCAGCGAGAAGTCGAACCGACTGAGGAAGCTGGCCCATCTTGCCTGCCGGCCATTGAGGCGCTTGGAAGCACGGATGTACGTCAGGTTCTTGTGGTCCGTCCAAATGGTAAATGGCTCCTCGGCCCCCTCTAGCCAATGACGCCACTCCTCCAAGGCAGCCACAACCGCCAGCAGCTCCCGATTGCCGATGTCGTAGTTCCTCTCGGCAGGGAGGAAACGACGCGAGTAGAAGGCGCACGGATGTACCTTCTGGTCCGTTGCCGACTGCTGGGATAAGATAGCTCCTAGTCCAGTATCCGAGGCGTCCACCTCTACGATGAACTGTCTCTTGGGGTCTGGATGGAGCAAGATCGGGGCGGAAGTGAACCTCTTCTTGAGGGAGCGGAACGCAGCACACGCCGCTGAGGACCAGTCGAACGGCAGGGCGGGAGAGGTCAGCCTGGTAAGCCGTTCCGCCACCTGACTGTAGTTCCGGATGAATCTTCGGTAGAAGTTGGCGAACCCGAGGAAGCTCTGTAACTCCTTCCGAGAGGTGGGTTCCGGCCACTCCTCCACGGCCCGGATCTTGCGAGGGTCAGCTCGGGTCAAGCCTCTCTCCACGATGAAGCCCAGGTAATCGACGGAGTCGGAGTGGAATCGGCACTTCTCTGCCTTGACGAAGAGCCGATTGTGGAGGAGGCGCTCCAGCACACGGCGGACATGCTGGATGTGTTCCTCGAGGGTCTTGGAGAAAATGAGGATGTCGTCTAGGTATACTACCACAAACTCCTCCAGCATGTCACGAAAGACGTCGTTCATGAGCGCCTGGAATACCGCCGGAGCGTTGGTGAGGCCGAACGGCATTACCAGGTACTCGTAGTGGCCCCTGGGAGTCTTGAAGGCGGTCTTCCACTCATCGCCCTCTCGGATCCGGACCAGATGGTAGGCACTCCGGAGGTCCAGCTTGGTAAAGACGGTAGCCTGCGTGAGAGGCTCAAAGGTGGAGTTCATGAGAGGAAGAGGGTACTTGTTCTTAATGGTGATCTCGTTGAGCTGGCGATAGTCGATGCAGGGTCGAAGGTCTCCGTCCTTCTTCCCAACAAAGAAGAAACCGGCCGCCACAGGGGAGGAGGAAGGCCGAATGAGTCCTGCTTCCAAGGACTCAGAGATATATTGATCCATCGCTGCCTTCTCAGGGACGGTCAGACTGTAGAGGCGGCTGCCGGGAAGGGGAGCCCCTGAGCGGAGGTCGATGGCACAGTCGTAAGGCCGGTGAGGCGGAAGGGCCTGAGCCCTGGACTTACTAAAAACCTCCTCGAGGTCGTGGTACTAGGGGGGTATGGTCGAGAGGTCCGGAGGTGGCTCACAAACGGATCTCCGGGGCGAGGGACAGGACGCCGCCTGAAGACACTGGGCATGACAGGAGGAGCTCCACCCCCTGATGGTACCGGAGGACCAGGCGATGTGGGGCTCGTGCAGCGCGAGCCAGGGCCGGCCCAGGACTACTGGGACAAGAGGGGATCTGGTGATAAAAAACTGGAGACTCTCAACGTGGTTACCAGCAATGGTGAGCAGGACAGGACAGGTGCCTTTGAGTGATGTCAGCCAGGCGGTGTTGGTCCAATGCGAACACCTCCAATGGCCTCACGAGGTCCTCTAGTGGAATGTTGGCCCGGGTAGCAAACTCGAAGTCTAGGAAACTCTCGTCAGCACCCGAGTCAATGAGTGCCTCCACCGTGGCCCGTTGGTCCGCCCAGGCCAGGGTGACGCTCATCAGACGGCTAGGTGGTGCACGGCTCTGGGAACGAGAAAAACGGCTCACCAGGATCTCCCGGGGTCCCGGCGAGCCTGGTCTTTTGGTCGGGTGGGGCAGTTGGCGATACGGTGTCCATCCCGACCGCAGTAGAGGCAAAGGCCGGACCTGAACCTCACCTCCCGTTCAGCTTGGCTAAGATGTGAACGTCCCAGCTGCATGGGTTCCTCCCCGGGCACCGAACGGGAGGGGAAGGGACCACCAGTTGTGTTGGGAGCAGGGCGGAGCGCAGTACCGTCACGAGTACGGGGGGTCTGGGGAACCTCTGGAGGTCCCGGTCGGGTTCTCTCACGTCTTCTCTCCTGGAGGCGTCCGTCGATGCGAATGGCGAGGCTGAATAGGTCTTCGAGGGACTCAGGTTCCTCACGGGTCGTGAGCTGGTCCCTGACAGCGTCGTTGAGCCCCCTCATGAAGGTGAGACGAAGCGCTTGATCGTTCCAACCGCTCTCCGTTGCCGCCAGTCTGAACTCCAGCACGTAGTCGGTGACCCCGCCACTGCCCTGCCGGAAGGTGCCCAACCGAGCTCCAGGGTCCTGGCCACGGGCTGGGTGGTGGAAAACCCTGCGGAGCTCAGCCACGAAGTCTGGGTAGGAAAAACAGAAATCAGCCCCCATTGCTCAGGAGGCAGTAACCCACTGGGCTGCCCGGCCTGAGAGCAGGTTAGTCATGTAAGCCACTCGGGCTCCCCTTGAAGTGAATCGGCTGGGTTGATGACGAAAAACCAACTCACATTGCATGATGAATGTGGCACAATCCTCGAAGGTACCATTGAACAACCGTGGTTCGGAGAGACGGGGCTCCCGAGGTGCGGGATCGGGAGGCGCGGGGCCTTCCACGGCTGCGGGTGATGCTCCGGCCGAGGCTCTTGAAGTAGGTGGGGTTACAAGCAAGGTGTTAACGGCTTCACTCAGCGCTTGTAATTGGTGGAGAATATTAGTCTGCTGATTACCCTGGGCTGTCTGCAGGCTAGCCAGAGAGCCAAGGGACTCCTGAATAGGCAGGACCTGGTCTCGGAGCTCCTGTACAGCAGCCGCAGCCGCGCCTAGCTGTAGGCTGTGGTCGTTGGTTAACTCAATCTGGACCGCCAACGCTGTTCTGACCCTGTCTGTGTCGGCTGAGGTCGTCATGGTCGGGTCGTAATGTTATGGTTTGTAACCGACCTCAAACGCAACGGCACAGACAGGTAGTTCAGAGTTAGCCAAATGCTAGGGCGTATTTATTTACAGAGTCAAAAGAAGGATAAAGTACTATAATCAAACAAACAAGGAGACTGCCTTCGGCAGAGTCATCTGCCGCTCTGCAGAATCCTCCTGGTGATAGTGGTGGGGAATTGGCATGTGACGTTGTAGCGGCTCTGCAGATACTCCCAGCAGATAGTGGTGGGGAATTGGCATGTGACGTTGTAGCGGCTCTGCAGATACTCCCAGCTTTCGCTCAAGGTGGAAAGCGGAGAGAGAGAGAGAGAGATCAGAAACAGTCCAATGAAACACAGAGGCAGTGTGGTTCCCTCCTCCCTAGCTGGGTCCAGAACCAATTGACAGTGACAGTCTTCAGTGTTCCCCACAACACACAATTTAGCTGAGTTAGTGCAACAAAACGAAGTCTTCAGTGTCTCTTCCAAAACACACAATCAGAATAATCCAGAACCAATTGATAGTGACAGTCTTCAGTGTTCCCCACAACACACAACTTAGCTGAGTCAGTGCAAACAAAACGAAGTCTTCAGTGTCTCTTCTATACACACAATCAGAATAATCCAGAGGGGTTTGGTTCCACTCATCCAAGCGCAACGCGTAAAGCGGGCAAACCGAGGCGCAGCTCCAAACGGGGAACAAGGTTCTCAACAGCGGTTCTCCACAGAAAGGTCCTGGAGAGAAAGTAGACCAGGAACAGCAACGGGAAAAAAGCAGGCAAATGCAGTTGTATTCCAGAACGACCCGACAACGATAGAAGGAAGGTCCCGGTATATAAAGCCCTCTGGGGCGCTAATCACAAACTATGACAGCTGCGTGATGAAAGTGGCAATCGTTCAAAAAGCGTGTGGCGGGGAATGCACCAATCAGCACCATACCTCAGGAGAGCATGTGGCGGGGAACCAACCAAACCTCACAGTACCCCCCCCTCCACGGGAGCCACCCGGCGACCAGCCCGACCCGGCTCGCCCGGATGGGCACGATGGAAGTCGGTGATTAGGCCGGGATCCACGATGAGCTGGCGGGAGACCCAGCTCCGTTCCTCCGGGCCGTACCCCTCCCAGTCCACCAGGTACTGGAACCCCCGACCCCGCCGTCGAACGCCCATCAACCGGCGGACCTGCCACTGGGGGTGACCGTCCACCATCACGGGAGGAGGTGGTTCCGGAGCAGGAGGCATCAGGGGACTGAGAGAGACAGGCTTAACCCGGGACACATGGAAAACAGGGTGAATGTGCATGGACGCAGGAAGCTTAAGACTCACCGCCGCCGGACTGAGTACCTTCAGAACCTCAAAAGGACCGACGAACCGGGGGTTAAGCTTCTTGGCCGAGGACCGAAGCGGAAGGTCCCTTGCGGAAATCCACACCCTCTGCCCAGGGTGGTACGTCGGCGCAGGGACCCGGCGCCGGTCAGCCCCACGACTGGTGCGCTCTGATGACCGGAGCAGCGCAGTCCTGGTGATCTCCCAGACCCGACGGCACCGGTCGAGGTGGTCCTGTACGGAGGGAACTGCCACCTCCGACTCCTGTGCAGGGAAAAGAGGGGGTTGGTAGCCCAGGGATACCTCAAAGGGTGAGAGGCCGGTGGCGGAACTGACCATGGAGTTGATGGAGTACTCGACCCAGGGAAGGAAACGGCTCCAAGAAGCGGGTTTCTCGGCAGCCACACACCGAAGAGCAGACTCCACACTCTGGTTCATCCTCTCCGTTTGTCCGTTAGTCTGGGGATGATAACCAGAGGAAAGACTGACCGTTGCCCCCAATCCCTTGCAAAAAGCCCGCCATACCTGGGAAGTGAACTGGGGCCCTCGGTCCGAGACGACGTCCTGGGGAAACCCATGGAGGCGAAACACGTGGCGTGTCAGGAGGTCCGCCGTCTCGGCCGCCGAGGGAAGCTTGGGAAGGGCCACGAGGTGAACCCCCTTGCTGAACCGATCCACCACGGTCAGTAGGCACGTGTTCCCCTGGGAAGAAGGAAGACCTGTGATGAAGTCCAACGCCACATGGGACCAAGGGCGGCTCGGAATGGGAAGCGGCTGCAATAGCCCGGAGGGTGCCTGGTGGGAGGCCTTGCTGCGGGCGCAGACTGCGCAGGCCACTACGAACTCCTTGACGTCGTTCCTCATCGTGGGCCACCAGAATCGACGAGCCAGGAAGGAAAACGTGCGATGAACGCCTGGGTGGCAGGCGAACCGGCTGGTATGGCCCCACTGGAGGACCCGGGACCGGACTGAGTCTGGGACGAAGAGACGATGAACCGGTACATTGCCTGGAGCGCGATGGAAGCGTAGGGCACGCCTTACCACCCCCTCGATGCCCAAGGTGACTACTCCTACCACCCTGGCCTCTGGGAGGATGGGAGTCGGGTCCTCAGTGGTTGGAGCCCCCTTGGAGTGTAACCGGGACAGGGAGTCGGCCTTCGTGTTGCGGGAACCAGGGCGAAACGTCAGCGAGAAGTCGAACCGACTGAGGAAGCTGGCCCATCTTGCCTGCCGGCCATTGAGGCGCTTGGAAGCACGGATGTACGTCAGGTTCTTGTGGTCCGTCCACATGGTAAATGGCTCCTCGGCCCCCTCTAGCCAATGACGCCACTCCTCCAAGGCAGCCACAACCGCCAGCAGCTCCTGATTGCCGATGTCGTAGTTCCTCTCGGCAGGGAGGAAACGACGCGAGTAGAAGGCGCACGGATGTACCTTCTGGTCCGTTGCCGACTGCTGGGATAAGATAGCTCCTAGTCCAGTATCCGAGGCGTCCACCTCTACGATGAACTGTCTCTTGGGGTCTGGATGGAGCAAGATCGGGGCGGAAGTGAACCTCTTCTTGAGGGAGCGGAACGCAGCGCTGAGGACCAGTCGAACGGCAGGGCGGGAGAGGTCAGCCTGGTAAGCCGTTCCGCCACCTGACTGTAGTTCCGGATGAATCTTCGGTAGAAGTTGGCGAACCCGAGGAAGCTCTGTAACTCCTTCCGAGAGGTGGGTTCCGGCCACTCCTCCACGGCCCGGATCTTGCGAGGGTCAGCTCGGGTCAAGCCTCTCTCCACAATGAAGCCCAGGTAATCGACGGAGTCGGAGTGGAATCGGCACTTCTCTGCCTTGACGAAGAGCCGATTGTGGAGGAGGCGCTCCAGCACACGGCGGACATGCTGGATGTGTTCCTCGAGGGTCTTGGAGAAAATGAGGATGTCATCTAGGTATACTACCACAAACTCCTCCAGCATGTCACGAAGGACGTCGTTCATGAGCGCCTGGAATACCGCCGGAGCGCTGGTGAGGCCGAACGGCATTACCAGGTACTCGTAGTGGCCCCTGGGAGTCTTGAAGGCGGTCTTCCACTCATCGCCCTCTCGGATACGGACCAGATGGTAGGCACTCCGGAGGTCCAGCGTGGTAAAGACGGTAGCCTGGGTGAGAGGCTCGAAGGTGGAGTTCATGAGAGGAAGAGGGTACTTGTTCTTAATGGTGATCTCGTTGAGCTGGCGATAGTCGATGCAGGGTCGAAGGTCTCCATCCTTCTTCCCAACAAAGAAGAAACCGGCCGCCACAGGGGAGGAGGAAGGCCGAATGAGTCCTGCTTCCAAGGACTCAGAGATATATTGATCCATCGCTGCCTTCTCAGGGACGGTCAGACTGTAGAGGCGGCTGCCGGGAAGGGGAGCCCCTGAGCGGAGGTCGATGGCACAGTCGTAAGGCCGGTGAGGCGGAAGGGCCTGAGCCCTGGACTTACTGAAAACCTCCTCGAGGTCGTGGTACTAGGGGGGTATGGTCGAGAGGTCCGGAGGCGGCTCACAAACGGATCTCCGGGGCGAGGGACAGGACGCCGCCTGAAGACACTGGGCATGACAGGAGGAGCTCCACCCCCTGATGGTACCGGAGGACCAGGCGATGTGGGGCTCGTGCAGCGCGAGCCAGGGCCGGCCCAGGACTACTGGGACAAGAGGGGATCTGGTGATAAAAAACTGGAGTCTCTCAACGTGGTTACCAGCAATGGTGAGCAGGACAGGACAGGTGCGTTGAGTGATGTCAGCCAGGCGGTGTTGGTCCAATGCGAACACCTCCAATGGCCTCACGAGGTCCTCTAGTGGAATGTTGGCCCGGGTAGCAAACTCGAAGTCTAGGAAACTCTCGTCAGCACCCGAGTCAATGAGTGCCTCCACCGTGGCCCGTTGGTCCGCCCAGGCCAGGGTGACGCTCATCAGACGGCTAGGTGGTGCACGGCTCTGGGAACGAGAAAAACGGCTCACCAGGATCTCCCGGGGTCCCGGCGAGCCTGGTCTTTTGGTCGGGTGAGGCAGTTGGCGATACGGTGTCCATCCCGACCGCAGTAGAGGCAAAGGCCGGACCTGAACCTCGCCTCCCGTTCAGCTTGGCTAAGATGTGAACGTCCCAGCTGCATGGGTTCCTCCCCGGGTACCGAACGGGAAGGGAAGGGACCACCAGTTGAGTTGGGAGCAGGGCGGAGCGCAGTACCGTCACGAGTACGGGGGGTCTGGGGAACCTCTGGAGGTCCCGGTCGGGTTCTCTCACGTCTTCTCTCCTGGAGGCGTCCGTCGATGCGAATGGCGAGGCTGAATAGGTCTTCGAGGGACTCAGGTTCCTCACGGGTCGCGAGCTGGTCCCTGACAGCGTCGTTGAGCCCCCTCATGAAGGTGAGACGAAGCGCTTGATCGTTCCAACCGCTCTCCGTTGCCGCCAGTCTGAACTCCAGCATGTAGTCGGTGACCCCGCCACTGCCCTGCCGGAAGGTGCCCAACCGAGCTCCAGGGTCCTGGCCACGGGCTGGGTGGTGGAAAACCCTGCGGAGCTCAGCCACGAAGTCTGGGTAGGAAAAACAGAAATCAGCCCCCATTGCTCAGGAGGCAGTAACCCACTGGGCTTCCCGCAATGAGAGCAGGTTAGTCATGTAAGCCACTCGGGCTCCCCTTGAAGTGAATCGGCTGGGTTGATGACGAAAAACCAACTCACATTGCATGATGAATGTGGCACAATCCTCGAAGGTACCATTGAACAACCGTGGTTCGGAGAGACGGGGCTCCCGAGGTGCGGGATCGGGAGGCGCGGGGCCTTCCATGGCTGCGGGTGATGCTCCGGCCGAGGCTCCTGAAGTAGGTGGGGTTACAAGCAAGGTGTTAACGGCTTCACTCAGCGCTTGTAATTGGTGGAGAATGTTAGTCTGCTGATTACCCTGGGCTGTCTGCAGGCTAGCCAGAGAGCCAAGGGACTCCTGAATAGGCAGGACCTGGTCTCGGAGCTCCTGTACAGCAGCCGCAGCCGCGCCTAGCTGTAGGCTGTGGTCGTTGGTTAACTCAATCTGGACCGCCAACGCTGTTCTGACCCTGTCTGTGTCGGCTGAGGTCGTCATGGTCGGGTCGTAATGTTATGGTTTGTAACCGACCTCAAACGCAATGGCACAGACAGGTAGTTCAGAGTTAGCCAAATGCTAGGGCGTATTTATTTACAGAGTCAAAAGAAGGATAAAGTACTATAATCAAACAAACAAGGAGACTGCCTTCGGCAGAGTCATCTGCCGCTCTGCAGAATCCTCCTGGTGATAGTGGTGGGGAATTGGCATGTGACGTTGTAGCGGCTCTGCAGATACTCCCAGCAGATAGTGGTGGGGAATTGGCATGTGACGTTGTAGCGGCTCTGCAGATACTCCCAGCTTTCGCTCAAAGTGGAAAACGGAGAGAGAGAGAGAGATATCAGAAACAGTCCAACGAAACACAGAGGCAGTGTGGTTCCCTCCTCCCTAGCTGGGTCCAGAACCAATTGACAGTGACAGTCTTCAGTGTTCCCCACAACACACAATTTAGCTGAGTTAGTGCAACAAAACGAAGTCTTCAGTGTCTCTTCCAAACACACAATCAGAATAATCCAGAACCAATTGATAGTGACAGTCTTCAGTGTTCCCCACAACACACAACTTAGCTGAGTCAGTGCAAACAAAACAAAGTCTTCAGTGTCTCTTCTATACACACAATCAGAATAATCCAGAGGGGTTTGGTTCCACTCACCCAAGCGCAACGCGTAAAGCGGGCAAAACGAGGCGCAGCTCCAAACGGGGAACAAGGTTCTCAACAGCGGTTCTCCACAGAAAGGTCCTGGAGAGAAAGTAGACCAGGAACAGCAACGGGAAAAAAGCAGGCAAATGCAGTTGTATTCCAGAACGACCCGACAACGATAGAAGGAAGGTCCCGGTATATAAAGCCCTCTGGGGCGCTAATCACAAACTATGACAGCTGCGTGATGAAAGTGGCAATCGTTCAAAAAGCGTGTGGCGGGGAATGCACCAATCAGCACCATACCTCAGGAGAGCGTGTGGCGGGGAACCAACCAAACCTCACAGTACCCCCCCCTCCACGGGAGCCACCCGGCGACCAGCCCGACCCGGCTCGCCCGGATGGGCACGATGGAAGTCGGTGATTAGGCCGGGATCCACGATGAGCTGGCGGGAGACCCAGCTCCGTTCCTCCGGGCCGTACCCCTCCCAGTCCACCAGGTACTGGAACCCCCGACCCCGCCGTCGAACGCCCATCAACCGGCGGACCTGCCACTGGGGGTGACCGTCCACCATCACGGGAGGAGGTGGTTCCGGAGCAGGAGGCATCAGGGGACTGAGAGAGACAGGCTTAACCCGGGACACATGGAAAACGGGGTGAATGTGCATGGACGCAGGAAGCTTAAGACTCACCGCCGCCGGACTGAGTACCTTCAGAACCTCAAAAGGACCGACGAACCGGGGGTTAAGCTTCTTGGTCGAGGACCGAAGCGGAAGGTCCCTTGCGGAAATCCACACCCTCTGCCCAGGGTGGTACGTCGGCGCAGGGACCCGGCGCCGGTCAGCCCCACGACTGGCGCGCTCTGATGACCGGAGCAGCGCAGTCCTGGTGATCTCCCAGACCCGACGGCACCGGTCGAGGTGGTCCTGTACGGAGGGAACTGCCACCTGCGACTCCTGTGCAGGGAAAAGAGGGGGTTGGTAGCCCAGGGATACCTCAAAGGGTGAGAGGCCGGTGGCGGAACTGACCATGGAGTTGATGGAGTACTCGACCCAGGGAAGGAAACGGCTCCAAGAAGCGGGTTTCTCGGCAGCCACACACCGAAGAGCAGACTCCACACTCTGGTTCATCCTCTCTGTTTGTCCGTTAGTCTGGGGATGTTAACCAGAGGAAAGACTGACGTTGCCCCCAATCCCTTGCAAAAAGCCCGCCATACCTGGGAAGTGAACTGGGGCCCTCGGTCCGAGACGACATCCTGGGGAAACCCATGGAGGCGAAACACGTGGCGTGTCAGGAGGTCCGCCGTCTCGGCTGCCGAGGGAAGCTTGGGAAGGGCCACGAGGTGAACCCCCTTGCTGAACCGATCCACCACGGTCAGTAGGCACGTGTTCCCCTGGGAAGAAGGAAGACCCGTGACGAAGTCCAACGCCACATGGGACCAAGGGCGGCTCGGAATGGGAAGCGGCTGCAATAGCCCGGAGGGTGCCTGGTGGGAGGCCTTGCTGCGGGCGCAGACTGCGCAGGCCACTACGAACTCCTTGACGTCGTTCCTCATCGTGGGCCACCAGAATCGACGAGCCAGGAAGGAGAACGTGCGATGAACGCCTGGGTGGCAGGCGAACCGGCTGGTATGGCCCCACTGGAGGACGCGGGACCGGACTGAGTTGGGGACGAAGAGACGATGAACCAGTACATTGCCTGGAGCGCGATGGAAGCGTAGGGCACGCCTTACCACCCCCTCGATGCCCAAGGTGACTACTCCTACCACCCTGGCCTCTGGGAGGATGGGAGTTGGGTCCTCAGTGGTTGGAGCCCCCTTGGAGTGTAACCGGGACAGGGAGTCGGCCTTCGTGTTGCGGGAACCAGGGCGAAACGTCAGCGAGAAGTCGAACCGACTGAGGAAGCTGGCCCATCTTGCCTGCCGGCCATTGAGGCGCTTGGAAGCACGGATGTACGTCAGGTTCTTGTGGTCCGTCCAAATGGTAAATGGCTCCTCGGCCCCCTCTAGCCAATGACGCCACTCCTCCAAGGCAGCCACAACCGCCAGCAGCTCCCGATTGCCGATGTCGTAGTTCCTCTCGGCAGGGAGGAAACGACGCGAGTAGAAGGCGCACGGATGTAACTTCTGGTCCGTTGCCGACTGCTGGGATAAGATAGCTCCTAGTCCAGTATCCGAGGCGTCCACCTCTACGATGAACTGTCTCTTGGGGTCTGGATGGAGCAAGATCGGGGCGGAAGTGAACCTCTTCTTGAGGGAGCGGAACGCAGCACACGCCGCTGAGGACCAGTCGAACGGCAGGGCGGGAGAGGTCAGCCTGGTAAGCCGTTCCGCCACCTGACTGTAGTTCCGGATGAATCTTCGGTAGAAGTTGGCGAACCCGAGGAAGCTCTGTAACTCCTTCCGAGAGGTGGGTTCCGGCCACTCCTCCACGGCCCGGATCTTGCGAGGGTCAGCTCGGGTCAAGCCTCTCTCCACGATGAAGCCCAGGTAATCGACGGAGTCGGAGTGGAATCGGCACTTCTCTGCCTTGACGAAGAGCCGATTGTGGAGGAGGCGCTCCAGCACACGGCGGACATGCTGGATGTGTTCCTCGAGGGTCTTGGAGAAAATGAGGATGTCGTCTAGGTATACTACCACAAACTCCTCCAGCATGTCACGAAAGACGTCGTTCATGAGCGCCTGGAATACCGCCGGAGCGTTGGTGAGGCCGAACGGCATTACCAGGTACTCGTAGTGGCCCCTGGGAGTCTTGAAGGCGGTCTTCCACTCATCGCCCTCTCGGATCCGGACCAGATGGTAGGCACTCCGGAGGTCCAGCTTGGTAAAGACGGTAGCCTGCGTGAGAGGCTCAAAGGTGGAGTTCATGAGAGGAAGAGGGTACTTGTTCTTAATGGTGATCTCGTTGAGCTGGCGATAGTCGATGCAGGGTCGAAGGTCTCCGTCCTTCTTCCCAACAAAGAAGAAACCGGCCGCCACAGGGGAGGAGGAAGGCCGAATGAGTCCTGCTTCCAAGGACTCAGAGATATATTGATCCATCGCTGCCTTCTCAGGGACGGTCAGACTGTAGAGGCGGCTGCCGGGAAGGGGAGCCCCTGAGCGGAGGTCGATGGCACAGTCGTAAGGCCGGTGAGGCGGAAGGGCCTGAGCCCTGGACTTACTAAAAACCTCCTCGAGGTCGTGGTACTAGGGGGGTATGGTCGAGAGGTCCGGAGGTGGCTCACAAACGGATCTCCGGGGCGAGGGACAGGACGCCGCCTGAAGACACTGGGCATGACAGGAGGAGCTCCACCCCCTGATGGTACCGGAGGACCAGGCGATGTGGGGCTCGTGCAGCGCGAGCCAGGGCCGGCCCAGGACTACTGGGACAAGAGGGGATCTGGTGATAAAAAACTGGAGTCTCTCAACGTGGTTACCAGCAATGGTGAGCAGGACAGGACAGGTGCCTTTGAGTGATGTCAGCCAGGCGGTGTTGGTCCAATGCGAACACCTCCAATGGCCTCACGAGGTCCTCTAGTGGAATGTTAGCCCGGGTAGCAAACTCGAAGTCTAGGAAACTCTCGTCAGCACCCGAGTCAATGAGTGCCTCCACCGTGGCCCGTTGGTCCGCCCAGGCCAGGGTGACGCTCATCAGACGGCTAGGTGGTGCACGGCTCTGGGAACGAGAAAAACGGCTCACCAGGATCTCCCGGGGTCCCGGCGAGCCTGGTCTTTTGGTCGGGTGGGGCAGTTGGCGATACGGTGTCCATCCCGACCGCAGTAGAGGCAAAGGCCGGACCTGAACCTCACCTCCCGTTCAGCTTGGCTAAGATGTGAACGTCCCAGCTGCATGGGTTCCTCCCCGGGCACCGAACGGGAGGGGAAGGGACCACCAGTTGTGTTGGGAGCAGGGCGGAGCGCAGTACCGTCACGAGTACGGGGGGTCTGGGGAACCTCTGGAGGTCCCGGTCGGGTTCTCTCACGTCTTCTCTCCTGGAGGTGTCCGTCGATGCGAATGGCGAGGCTGAATAGGTCTTCGAGGGACTCAGGTTCCTCACGGGTCGTGAGCTGGTCCCTGACAGCGTCGTTGAGCCCCCTCATGAAGGTGAGACGAAGCGCTTGATCGTTCCAACCGCTCTCCGTTGCCGCCAGTCTGAACTCCAGCACGTAGTCGGTGACCCCGCCACTGCCCTGCCGGAAGGTGCCCAACCGAGCTCCAGGGTCCTGGCCACGGGCTGGGTGGTGGAAAACCCTGCGGAGCTCAGCCACGAAGTCTGGGTAGGAAAAACAGAAATCAGCCCCCATTGCTCAGGAGGCAGTAACCCACTGGGCTGCCCGGCCTGAGAGCAGGTTAGTCATGTAAGCCACTCGGGCTCCCCTTGAAGTGAATCGGCTGGGTTGATGACGAAAAACCAACTCACATTGCATGATGAATGTGGCACAATCCTCGAAGGTACCATTGAACAACCGTGGTTCGGAGAGACGGGGCTCCCGAGGTGCGGGATCGGGAGGCGCGGGGCCTTCCACGGCTGCGGGTGATGCTCCGGCCGAGGCTCTTGAAGTAGGTGGGGTTACAAGCAAGGTGTTAACGGCTTCACTCAGCGCTTGTAATTGGTGGAGAATATTAGTCTGCTGATTACCCTGGGCTGTCTGCAGGCTAGCCAGAGAGCCAAGGGACTCCTGAATAGGCAGGACCTGGTCTCGGAGCTCCTGTACAGCAGCCGCAGCCGCGCCTAGCTGTAGGCTGTGGTCGTTGGTTAACTCAATCTGGACCGCCAACGCTGTTCTGACCCTGTCTGTGTCGGCTGAGGTCGTCATGGTCGGGTCGTAATGTTATGGTTTGTAACCGACCTCAAACGCAACGGCACAGACAGGTAGTTCAGAGTTAGCCAAATGCTAGGGCGTATTTATTTACAGAGTCAAAAGAAGGATAAAGTACTATAATCAAACAAACAAGGAGACTGCCTTCGGCAGAGTCATCTGCCGCTCTGCAGAATCCTCCTGGTGATAGTGGTGGGGAATTGGCATGTGACGTTGTAGCGGCTCTGCAGATACTCCCAGCAGATAGTGGTGGGGAATTGGCATGTGACGTTGTAGCGGCTCTGCAGATACTCCCAGCTTTCGCTCAAGGTGGAAAGCGGAGAGAGAGAGAGAGAGATCAGAAACAGTCCAATGAAACACAGAGGCAGTGTGGTTCCCTCCTCCCTAGCTGGGTCCAGAACCAATTGACAGTGACAGTCTTCAGTGTTCCCCACAACACACAATTTAGCTGAGTTAGTGCAACAAAACGAAGTCTTCAGTGTCTCTTCCAAAACACACAATCAGAATAATCCAGAACCAATTGATAGTGACAGTCTTCAGTGTTCCCCACAACACACAACTTAGCTGAGTCAGTGCAAACAAAACGAAGTCTTCAGTGTCTCTTCTATACACACAATCAGAATAATCCAGAGGGGTTTGGTTCCACTCATCCAAGCGCAACGCGTAAAGCGGGCAAACCGAGGCGCAGCTCCAAACGGGGAACAAGGTTCTCAACAGCGGTTCTCCACAGAAAGGTCCTGGAGAGAAAGTAGACCAGGAACAGCAACGGGAAAAAAGCAGGCAAATGCAGTTGTATTCCAGAACGACCCGACAACGATAGAAGGAAGGTCCCGGTATATAAAGCCCTCTGGGGCGCTAATCACAAACTATGACAGCTGCGTGATGAAAGTGGCAATCGTTCAAAAAGCGTGTGGCGGGGAATGCACCAATCAGCACCATACCTCAGGAGAGCATGTGGCGGGGAACCAACCAAACCTCACAGTACCCCCCCCTCCACGGGAGCCACCCGGCGACCAGCCCGACCCGGCTCGCCCGGATGGGCACGATGGAAGTCGGTGATTAGGCCGGGATCCACGATGAGCTGGCGGGAGACCCAGCTCCGTTCCTCCGGGCCGTACCCCTCCCAGTCCACCAGGTACTGGAACCCCCGACCCCGCCGTCGAACGCCCATCAACCGGCGGACCTGCCACTGGGGGTGACCGTCCACCATCACGGGAGGAGGTGGTTCCGGAGCAGGAGGCATCAAGGGACTGAGAGAGACAGGCTTAACCCGGGACACATGGAAAACGGGGTGAATGTGCATGGACGCAGGAAGCTTAAGACTCACCGCCGCCGGACTGAGTACCTTCAGAACCTCAAAAGGACCGACGAACCGGGGGTTAAGCTTCTTGGCCGAGGACCGAAGCGGAAGGTCCCTTGCGGAAATCCACACCCTCTGCCCAGGGTGGTACGTCGGCGCAGGGACCCGGCGCCGGGCAGCCCCACGACTGGTGCGCTCTGATGACCGGAGCAGCGCAGTCCTGGTGATCTCCCAGACCCGACGGCACCGGTCGAGGTGGTCCTGTACGGAGGGAACTGCCACCTCCGACTCCTGTGCAGGGAAAAGAGGGGGTTGGTAGCCCAGGGATACCTCAAAGGGTGAGAGGCCGGTGGCGGAACTGACCATGGAGTTGATGGAGTACTCGACCCAGGGAAGGAAACGGCTCCAAGAAGCGGGTTTCTCGGCAGCCACACACCGAAGAGCAGACTCCACACTCTGGTTCATCCTCTCCGTTTGTCCGTTAGTCTGGGGATGATAACCAGAGGAAAGACTGACCGTTGCCCCCAATCCCTTGCAAAAAGCCCGCCATACCTGGGAAGTGAACTGGGGCCCTCGGTCCGAGACGACGTCCTGGGGAAACCCATGGAGGCGAAACACGTGGCGTGTCAGGAGGTCCGCCGTCTCGGCCGCCGAGGGAAGCTTGGGAAGGGCCACGAGGTGAACCCCCTTGCTGAACCGATCCACCACGGTCAGTAGGCACGTGTTCCCCTGGGAAGAAGGAAGACCTGTGATGAAGTCCAACGCCACATGGGACCAAGGGCGGCTCGTAATGGGAAGCGGTTGCAATAGCCCGGAGGGTGCCTGGTGGGAGGCCTTGCTGCGAGCGCAGACTGCGCAGGCCACTACGAACTCCTTGACGTCGTTCCTCATCGTGGGCCACCAGAATCGACGAGCCAGGAAGGAAAACGTGCGATGAACGCCTGGGTGGCAGGCGAACCGGCTGGTATGGCCCCACTGGAGGACCCGGGACCGGACTGAGTCGGGGACGAAGAGACGATGAACCGGTACATTGCCTGGAGCGCGATGGAAGCGTAGGGCACGCCTTACCACCCCCTCGATGCCCAAGGTGACTACTCCTACCACCCTGGCCTCTGGGAGGATGGGAGTCGGGTCGTCAGTGGTTGGAGCCCCCTTGGAGTGTAACCGGGACAGGGAGTCGGCCTTCGTGTTGCGGGAACCAGGGCGAAACGTCAGCGAGAAGTCGAACCGACTGAGGAAGCTGGCCCATCTTGCCTGCCGGCCATTGAGGCGCTTGGAAGCACGGATGTACGTCAGGTTCTTGTGGTCCGTCCACATGGTAAATGGCTCCTCGGCCCCCTCTAGCCAATGACGCCACTCCTCCAAGGCAGCCACAACCGCCAGCAGCTCCTGATTGCCGATGTCGTAGTTCCTCTCGGCAGGGAGGAAACGACGCGAGTAGAAGGCGCACGGATGTACCTTCTGGTCCGTTGCCGACTGCTGGGATAAGATAGCTCCTAGTCCAGTATCCGAGGCGTCCACCTCTACGATGAACTGTCTCTTGGGGTCTGGATGGAGCAAGATCGGGGCGGAAGTGAACCTCTTCTTGAGGGAGCGGAACGCAGCACACGCCGCTGAGGACCAGTCGAACGGCAGGGCGGGAGAGGTCAGCCTGGTAAGCCGTTCCGCCACCTGACTGTAGTTCCGGATGAATCTTCGGTAGAAGTTGGCGAACCCGAGGAAGCTCTGTAACTCCTTCCGAGAGGTGGGTTCCGGCCACTCCTCCACGGCCCGGATCTTGCGAGGGTCAGCTCGGGTCAAGCCTCTCTCCACAATGAAGCCCAGGTAATCGACGGAGTCGGAGTGGAATCGGCACTTCTCTGCCTTGACGAAGAGCCGATTGTGGAGGAGGCGCTCCAGCACACGGCGGACATGCTGGATGTGTTCCTCGAGGGTCTTGGAGAAAATGAGGATGTCATCTAGGTATACTACCACAAACTCCTCCAGCATGTCACGAAGGACGTCGTTCATGAGCGCCTGGAATACCGCCGGAGCGCTGGTGAGGCCGAATGGCATTACCAGGTACTCGTAGTGGCCCCTGGGAGTCTTGAAGGCGGTCTTCCACTCATCGCCCTCTCGGATACGGACCAGATGGTAGGCACTCCGGAGGTCCAGCGTGGTAAAGACGGTAGCCTGGGTGAGAGGCTCGAAGGTGGAGTTCATGAGAGGAAGAGGGTACTTGTTCTTAATGGTGATCTCGTTGAGCTGGCGATAGTCGATGCAGGGTCGAAGGTCTCCGTCCTTCTTCCCAACAAAGAAGAAACCGGCCGCCACAGGGGAGGAGGAAGGCCGAATGAGTCCTGCTTCCAAGGACTCAGAGATATATTGATCCATCGCTGCCTTCTCAGGGACGGTCAGACTGTAGAGGCGGCTGCCGGGAAGGGGAGCCCCTGAGCGGAGGTCGATGGCACAGTCGTAAGGCCGGTGAGGCGGAAGGGCCTGAGCCCTGGACTTACTGAAAACCTCCTCGAGGTCGTGGTACTAGGGGGGTATGGTCGAGAGGTCCGGAGGCGGCTCACAAACGGATCTCCGGGGCGAGGGACAGGACGCCGCCTGAAGACACTGGGCATGACAGGAGGAGCTCCACCCCCTGATGGTACCGGAGGACCAGGCGATGTGGGGCTCGTGCAGCGCGAGCCAGGGCCGGCCCAGGACTACTGGGACAAGAGGGGATCTGGTGATAAAAAACTGGAGTCTCTCAACGTGGTTACCAGCAATGGTGAGCAGGACAGGACAGGTGCGTTGAGTGATGTCAGCCAGGCGGTGTTGGTCCAATGCGAACACCTCCAATGGCCTCACGAGGTCCTCTAGTGGAATGTTGGCCCGGGTAGCAAACTCGAAGTCTAGGAAACTCTCGTCAGCACCCGAGTCAATGAGTGCCTCCACCGTGGCCCGTTGGTCCGCCCAGGCCAGGGTGACGCTCATCAGACGGCTAGGTGGTGCACGGCTCTGGGAACGAGAAAAACGGCTCACCAGGATCTCCCGGGGTCCCGGCGAGCCTGGTCTTTTGGTCGGGTGAGGCAGTTGGCGATACGGTGTCCATCCCGACCGCAGTAGAGGCAAAGGCCGGACCTGAACCTCGCCTCCCGTTCAGCTTGGCTAAGATGTGAACGTCCCAGCTGCATGGGTTCCTCCCCGGGTACCGAACGGGAAGGGAAGGGACCACCAGTTGTGTTGGGAGCAGGGCGGAGCGCAGTACCGTCACGAGTACGGGGGGTCTGGGGAACCTCTGGAGGTCCCGGTCGGGTTCTCTCACGTCTTCTCTCCTGGAGGCGTCCGTTGATGCGAATGGCGAGGCTGAATAGGTCTTCGAGGGACTCAGGTTCCTCACGGGTCGCGAGCTGGTCCCTGACAGCGTCGTTGAGCCCCCTCATGAAGGTGAGACGAAGCGCTTGATCGTTCCAACCGCTCTCCGTTGCCGCCAGTCTGAACTCCAGCATGTAGTCGGTGACCCCGCCACTGCCCTGCCGGAAGGTGCCCAACCGAGCTCCAGGGTCCTGGCCACGGGGCTGGGTGGTGGAAAACCCTGCGGAGCTCAGCCACGAAGTCTGGGTAGGAAAAACAGAAATCAGCCCCCATTGCTCAGGAGGCAGTAACCCACTGGGCTTCCCGCAATGAGAGCAGGTTAGTCATGTAAGCCACTCGGGCTCCCCTTGAAGTGAATCGGCTGGGTTGATGACGAAAAACCAACTCACATTGCATGATGAATGTGGCACAATCCTCGAAGGTACCATTGAACAACCGTGGTTCGGAGAGACGGGGCTCCCGAGGTGCGGGATCGGGAGGCGCGGGGCCTTCCATGGCTGCGGGTGATGCTCCGGCCGAGGCTCCTGAAGTAGGTGGGGTTACAAGCAAGGTGTTAACGGCTTCACTCAGCGCTTGTAATTGGTGGAGAATGTTAGTCTGCTGATTACCCTGGGCTGTCTGCAGGCTAGCCAGAGAGCCAAGGGACTCCTGAATAGGCAGGACCTGGTCTCGGAGCTCCTGTACAGCAGCCGCAGCCGCGCCTAGCTGTAGGCTGTGGTCGTTGGTTAACTCAATCTGGACCGCCAACGCTGTTCTGACCCTGTCTGTGTCGGCTGAGGTCGTCATGGTCGGGTCGTAATGTTATGGTTTGTAACCGACCTCAAACGCAATGGCACAGACAGGTAGTTCAGAGTTAGCCAAATGCTAGGGCGTATTTATTTACAGAGTCAAAAGAAGGATAAAGTACTATAATCAAACAAACAAGGAGACTGCCTTCGGCAGAGTCATCTGCCGCTCTGCAGAATCCTCCTGGTGATAGTGGTGGGGAATTGGCATGTGACGTTGTAGCGGCTCTGCAGATACTCCCAGCAGATAGTGGTGGGGAATTGGCATGTGACGTTGTAGCGGCTCTGCAGATACTCCCAGCTTTCGCTCAAAATGGAAAACGGAGAGAGAGAGAGAGATATCAGAAACAGTCCAACGAAACACAGAGGCAGTGTGGTTCCCTCCTCCCTAGCTGGGTCCAGAACCAATTGACAGTGACAGTCTTCAGTGTTCCCCACAACACACAATTTAGCTGAGTTAGTGCAACAAAACGAAGTCTTCAGTGTCTCTTCCAAAACACAATCAGAATAATCCAGAACCAATTGATAGTGACAGTCTTCAGTGTTCCCCACAACACACAACTTAGCTGAGTCAGTGCAAACAAAACAAAGTCTTCAGTGTCTCTTCTATACACACAATCAGAATAATCCAGAGGGGTTTGGTTCCACTCACCCAAGCGCAACGCGTAAAGCGGGCAAAACGAGGCGCAGCTCCAAACGGGGAACAAGGTTCTCAACAGCGGTTCTCCACAGAAAGGTCCTGGAGAGAAAGTAGACCAGGAACAGCAACGGGAAAAAAGCAGGCAAATGCAGTTGTATTCCAGAACGACCCGACAACGATAGAAGGAAGGCGCTAATCACAAACTATGACAGCTGCGTGATGAAAGTGGCAATCGTTCAAAAAGCGTGTGGCGGGGAATGCACCAATCAGCACCATACCTCAGGAGAGCGTGTGGCGGGGAACCAACCAAACCTCACAATTTCACCCCTGGTGTAAACCATATATATAGAAAATAGGGCTTAATCACCAAAGCTTAGTCTGGTAAAATACATATCAAGTTATCTATTAATCAACTGTTTAGTATCAAAATGTAAGCAAAAGAGTAAAACTGTGATAATACTGGAAGAGTGTAATTCATATACACTAGAGATACCTTGTAAAATGTTTAAGTGGAATACCCCCTGGACTGAGAAGACCTGAGCAGCAAAGGAGGGGGCCAAAAGCAGACCCCCTCTGTTTACTGAAGGACAACACCCCGAGGAGAGACAGGGGGGCGGGACGCCCCCCCAGAAGATCATCTGATTGGGACCCAAGGAACAGAGGAGACTCCATATATAGAATCAAGAAACCTAATTGGACCAACGTATTATTAGAATATGTGCTACTATTGGGGGAAATCAGAGTATAAATAAGAATGTATTGATGAGAGAGAGGAGGCCAGACAGATATTCCCACCCCAGGGATTTCTGGCCTCCACCAGATCCACAGACTGTACTGCTATTGCCACGACATAAGTAAACTGTATGGAATAATCACTGTTTGTTGTGATATAAAGTAAGATGCCTATCTTAGACCAGGTTTAACTAGGTGGTGGCAAAAGGAGTAGTCTATTCCATTGATAAACATGACTACTTTTTTGTGCAAACTTGTTTTGATGTGAGAGCCACCGTGAATGGGCTATAAATATGTAAACCTCATCAATCCTTTTGTACATCATGTCTTATGTAAAATGATGAATAATCCCTGTATGTAACTGATGCATTTTCACCTTTGGGCCTCAACTAGTGGCCACATGACCAAATTCTCCCGGTCACTCCTAAGATTGGAACGGGACCCAGCCTAATACTGCACCCGAAGGTAAAATAAGGGGACTTCTTCCGTTCATGAGAGGAGACCTTACCGCCGGAAGTGGAGGCCTGTATCCCTGTTGGGGGAGAGGGGGGCCGGTGTAGGAGACAAGGTGGCCCTGAAAAGCCAGTTGTCCCACGTTTTGCGCCTCCTAAACTCATATGGGGAGAGGTGCATCTAAGAGGGGAAGAAGTGCATCCGAACGGGAGAAGGGTACTCTTAACTGGAGGGAGGTTGAAGGGTCAAAGCGGAAAGGGACCAGTACTGGAATCAAAGGTGTCAGATTAGGGCATGACTGATTTGTTCCATTTTGAGTGAGGTGTGGAATGTGTGTGTGTGTGTGAGGGCCGCGTCAGGAGTGTGAGATGGGTATGAGTGATTTTGGCGTTGGTTCTTTTTATTCCTTTGAAGTTTTAAATATGCGTGGATATTTCACGAGTGTTTATTGAGATGTATGGCTTTGGTTCATTTCCTTTTTCTTTTGTGTTTAATCTATTTTTTCATGATCTGGTGGGAGAGAACTGGTGAAGGCTGAAATACATCAGAACAGGATGTCAAAGGAGCTAAGTAGTTCATTTTCACATTTGTATGGATTATCAAGATGGCTTCTCTTACAAATATGTTAAATTGTTGTGTAAAAGAATTTGCATTGTGCTTTGTCTCTTCACAGCTCAGTATGGGAGGGAATGCAGATCAACCCAGAGGACGCATGGTCAATACATTACATTAGGATATGCGGCACGGTAACGTAAGAATTCAGGTTGTTTCCTGTTTCTCTTCAGTCCAATGGTGGTCAATTATCAAATAGTGGTGAGAGGATTTTTGTATACATTTTCCCCCATCTCTACAAAACCCCATAAAAGAAGGGGCCAGGTTGAAATTATGTGAACAGATGTGGTTTGGAGAAATTTCCAGGCTAAAAGAATCGTCTGCGATAGGTTGTCATGGGATAAAAGATGACTAGACCTGAGGCATGTAACCTGGCCTGAAACAATGGCTGCAGCTGTTAGCTGCCAAGCTAAGGAGGGGGGAGGAGCCGGTCTGAGGGCTGAGCAGGATACGTGTGAGCAAGATCCTCTGGAAATTTTAGTTGGGCTGTAGAAAACAGGGAAATAACTGAACAGATATTGATGGTCTTTGTTTTGTGCACATTTGATTTGGTAGAAGGCACAGACAAAGGGCGGATAGATTAACACAACGCAGGGTAAGGACATACACATAGAATAGGGAGGTAGATGCTAGAATAGATAGTAAAAAAGAAATCTCGTTGGGTGTCTGCTTTCCCTGCCCAAACTGAAGCTGTGGAGACCGAGGTGGTAAGGTTGTATGACCAGGGATGGTCATAAGGGGGGAGGATAGATGAGAAAGCCAATTGATTATGTGACGTACATGGGTACGTGGGTTGGTCATTACCATTATTACTGTATTTATGACCTATCTGAACATCAGGTTAGTATATGTAAATATGTTATGTTTTGGATGTGATGTGTGTGTGTGTGCATGATAGCTAATGCTGTCTCTTTTTCTCTGTCAGGTGCTGCCCGCCCGTCCCTACTCTGAAGAGTGCTGATTGCCTAATGGGTGACAGCTGATGGCAATCACCTCGAGAGGGTCGGGTGGACAAATACCTGACAGCACACACACGTCCGGGCGCCTCATGGAGTCATTTGCCAGTGACCATAGAGTTGGAGGTTGCCATTGTTTACCACTGTTTGTGTGGAATGGTTATTATAACACTGTCCACTGTTGTTTGTGTGGAACCGTTATTATAACACTGTCCACTGTTGTGTGGGACTGATTTATTGTGTGTTCATGTTGTTCACACCACTTACCTGGTAGGCATTGTATTTGTGTTGGTGCAGCTACCAGGTGAGTATATATATATATATATTAGAGCTGGGCCATTAACGGCGTTAACGTGCTGTGTTAACGCTATACTAGTATCGCGCGATAATATAATTAACGCATTAATCTATTTTTTTTTTTTTTTTTTTTTTTACATTTTTATTTTTTTTACCTTTATTTACCCAGGGTAGGTTCGCTGAGCACAGATGCTCTTTTTCAGGAACGCCCTGCTTCACATTCACACAGTTCCATTCACACCTGGGAGCTGCCCAGTACAACCACAGTTGACACCATTGGCCACTGAGCAACTCCACTGGAGCAGTTGATTCAAGCCATGTCACATAGTTCAAGTTTGAAATGATTCTTTCTGTTTTGCTCCTGAGAGTGTGCTAGATACTGTACTGTACTGTACTGGTAATATTATTTATTTATGTTAACTTCTGAATAAAACAACTTATTAAACACAAGTACATCTTATTGAACATTATTTTGATATTTCATTACCAATTATCATAGCAAAACAGCTTTTTCAAACAGTCTGTAATGCATTTTGGAAACGGGAGATGGCCTTATGGTGTAATGGGCCACCTGGCCTGAGAAACATAAGGAGGAAAGAAAAAGTAAGGACTTACTTCTGGTCATTATTTGGGTAGAACACACATATTTTGAATGCCTTCGGCAGTTTTTTTTTTTTTTTTTTTAGCCATTTTAATCTAGATTAATCTAGATTAAATCCAGGATTGCAGATAGATTAATCTAGATTAAAAGAATTAATCTATGCCCACCTCTAATATATATATATATATATATATATATATATATATATATATATATTGTGGCCTCTTGCCTTTTTGCCACTGTTCGTGTGGAGTTAATATATATATATATGTATTGGGCCTTCTGCCTATTTTTGCCAGACCTAAGTAAGAATATATACTGTTGTTGTGGGCCTCAGAGCCATTTGCCACTTCTTAAGTGGAAGTATATATATCTGTATTGTTTGATGGCTGGGTGGTTCCCAGTGCCAACCTAGTTGGCTGGTGTCCTGCGACACTGAGTGCTTTGGTGCTCAACTTAATTATAATTATCTTGTGTGTTCTCCCCTTACCCTTCTCCCTGTTTGTTAATTGTTTGTGGGTTGTTTTTTCCCTTTGTTATATATTCATATTACAGGTGGAGGTTTGAATTCCTGCCACAGCTAATAAATATAATTTACCTTTTGAAAGCGCGTTTGTGTTGTTTTCCTATCTGCCGGGACCTTGCTTTAAAAGCATCTAGTGAGGGGGTTGTTTTTGTTCATGTGCAGCCTGCTTCAGTTTCTATTCTATGTGGTCATTAGACCTTGGTACATGACATGGGGGCTCTATGCCGGTCTTTCATGTCCTTGTGACATGGGAGCTTGCTAGTTTGCACAATTGTATAGTTCCTTGTTGGTACATGACATGGGCATGTGACATGTGGACTTGTCGATTGGAGCGTGTCAGGTAGGTTGCGTCTTTTCATTTGGTAAGTTGTATTATTATATATCCATATTGTCGTGCTGCACACTTGACTGTTGTAAACCATTGTGAGTTATGCTCTTAACCATTCTATTTTTTTCCACATAGGTAAAGGGTGGATCACCTGCTTGGTTAGGGGGAGGGGGACATGCGTTGTCTATTCCGGTGGAGTGCGCAATGAAGTCGGTAAGCGACTGAAGATATGTGTAGTCCTCATTCCGCTAGGGAAGTAGTTTAGACGGGGTAGTTAGTGTTACCCAGTGTGATCCTAGTTAGGTGTTTAGAACCGACATTTATTATTTTTATGAATGTTAGATGTGGACATTAAATCGAATTGGTCAGGTTGTCATACTGCATAATGTGGCTGTTGAGTGTTGCACAGGGACATTGTTGAGTACTATAGGTGAGTGGCTATTTTGTAGGGCTTATTGAAGTCTGATTGGTTGGGTAGTATTGTGTGTTGCTACGGGAGCGTACTTTCTTTCATAACTGTATTCTGTGGTAGAGAGTAGAGCTATGGAGGTTTGTGATCAGGATATTGGTGTGTCGGATCTTGATGGTGTTGACTCTGCACTAGGTTCAGAACATACCAGTGTTACTTCTGCTGGTGACTTGAGCGCACTGAGCGCTGAGCTGCGTTTAGCCTGTCTAGAGGAGAGGGCGGTTTTGCGCAGGGAGGATAGAGAAGAGAGAAAGGAGGAGAGAGACAGGCAGGACAGAAAGGAGGAGAGAGACAGAGACAGAGAAGAGAGAAAGGAGGAGAGAGAATGGGAAGAGAGAAAGGAGGTGAGAGACAAGGAGGAGAGAGACAGAGAGAGGGACAAAGAGGAGAAGGCGGCTGATAGGGAATTTCAATTGGCGATGAGGAAACTAGAGTTGGAGTGTGGTGACACTAGGAGTAGCGCCACTTCCTCTCCAGTACTTTCCGACTCCCAGGCATGAGGCACCCTTTGATATTAGCCAGCATATGTCCTTGGTTCCCCTTTTTCATGAGTCTGAAGTGGAGTTGTTTTTTACTGTGTTTGAACGCACCACGCAGGCTCTGTGTTGGCCAGTGGGCATGTGGGCAATTATGTTGCAAGGCAGGCTCACAGGGAAGGCACAAAAAGCACATGCCGCGTTATCATTGGATGACAGCTTAAACTATGAGCGTGTGAAAAGCGCTGTCTTACGTGTGTACGAACTGGTACCAGAAGCATACAGGCAGCATTTTCGCAACCGCCGTAAATCTCCTTCCCAAACCCATGTTGATTTCTCCCAGGAGGAGAGACTTAATTTTGATCGGTGGTGTTCTACGTGTGAGGTAAAAGACTTTGCATCATTGAGTGAATTGGTACTTGTGGAGCAGTTCAAAGCCACCCTGCCAGTCGAAGCTGTGCTCTATTTACATGGGCAGGGGGTGTCAACACTCCGACAGGCTGCGATTTCGGCAGACGAGTTTGAATGGTCACGCAAACGTGTTTCTGTAGGTCCTAATTTATGTGGTGGAGGTGGCTCATTCACTCCTCGTGAGTCAGCATTCCAGCCACGCTCACCGCCGTCTAAAAGACCGGTGGTGTGCAATTATTGTAAGAAAACTGGCCATATGGTAAAAGGATGTCATACGCTGAGGAAGCGACAGGAGAAAAAAGGGTCAGCTCAGAAACCAAAAGGTGTGGGGTTGATTGGTACGGTGTCATGTTCTGACCAGAATAGCTCCCTGGAAAAAGAAAGTGATGGCTGTTTTAAACCCTTTCTGTTTGATGGTTGTGTGTCACTGTCGGGTGACATCTGTGACCAACGGAAGGTGAGAATACTCCGTGATACAGGTGGTTCTCAGTCATTCATCCTGGCTGATGTCTTACCGCTAAATGAAAACTCTTACTGTCAGTCTAGTGCGATGGTGAGAGGTATTGAAATGGGGTGTATGCGCGTGCCGTTGCATAAGGTGCATGTACAGTCAGATCTGATCACAGGTTGTTTTCCTGTCGCCGTTCGCCCATGTTTCCCTGTGGAGGGCGTTGAGTTTATCATGGGGAACGATATTGCTGGGGAGAGTGTGATCCCTGTGTTGGAGGTTGGAAACGCTCCATTGACTGACTTGTGTTGTGATGAATTGATTAATAATCACCCCAATGTTTTTTCTGCTTGTGTTGTCACCGAGGCACAGGACAGGAAGCGAACTCAAGCTTTGACGTTGAGTGACTCTGTCGGTGGCGAGGCTCTCGCTGAGGACAGGGGGCCATCTATTGGAGAGATGGAAGAGGTTGCTGTAAGTAGCGTTCAGGGGAAGCTGGTAATTCCCAAATTTGCTGACGTATCACTACCACTGACTCGTCAAGCATTGATCACTGCTCAGCACAGTGATTCCTCCCTATCAAGTTGTTTTGCGGCAGTGGCCAGTGCTACTGCTAGTAGGAAACGGACTTTTGTGATAGAGGAGGGGGTGTTGCACACCTAGGCCGGGTGTGGCAGATTTGAGGTGTGGAGAAGACTGGGATACAAAGCGTCAAATTATTCCGGACATGGGGGAACCTTTTGGACATGTATCTGTCATCTGCCTAAAACGAGAGCAAAAATCAATACATGTTAACAATTATGTGTGGTTCCACCCGTTTCCCGGAGGCGATACCTCTGGGGAAAATTACTGTTCCGGCCGTTACCAAGGTTCTGATTTGACAGACACCATTTTGGATCCTGACAATGTTGTTTTTGTGACGCCATTTTGAAGGGAGGTGGGCGCTGTGATGGTGCCAGGGACATGTGCTGATTTTTGTTTCCCTGTTTGCTGTCCTGTTACGTGCGATGAGATGATTTTTTAGGAAATGTTTCCAGCTTGTTGTCTCCTGTTGACAGGTTGGTATCGGTGGAGCGGCCTATCAAAGTAGAGTTTGTTATTGTTTTTTTCACAACATTCGGTAATCCACGTGTAGACCCTTAAAGGGCAACACAAAACAGGTTAAAAAGTATTTCATGCTCGAAGAGAAGTTGTTGTCTGGTTCTTCTAATTCAGGTGTGTTTGCTTTGTCTCCCAGGGTAGGGGGCACTGTGCGTCCTCGTTGGCTAGGGGAGCCCTCGCTTCTGTCCGGGGGTAAATGAGGATATAGGATCCTATGGAGTGGAGAGAAGAGTGTCGGGCACTACTTATGTGAGAGGTACATTGTTGGTTTTGGGGTGTGATGTGCTTCATTGCTGAGAAAAACCGTTTACAACTTGATTCGCAAGTTGCAGTACTGACAGCAATGTAAAGAGCTCTACCGGCTTGCGTGGACCAAATATATATTGTTGGCCACTTTAGATTCATCCTACACTGTGAGCTATATGGTTAGAGTGGTGATTCATCCTACACTCTAAGCATTAGGGTTAAAGTGGTGTTCATCCTACACTGTGAGCTACATGGTTAGAGTGGTGTTTCTTTGTTTATCCAGGTGAGCTTGGTTGTGTCTTATGGCACTTATGATTATTTGTGAGTTAGATGGTGAGATGGTTAGATCTCACCATGTTTTGAAAACAGTGTGCATACAGTAGCCAGTATGTACTACATACAGTTTTTCACGGTTTGATGAACTCGGCCTTTCATCATGCAGGCCTTGTTTGCCAAGATGAGGTGACATATAGCCTCCGGTGATCCTGTGGTTATGCCCAGGGACGGCCCGGTGTGGCTTCTAAGTTGCTTTGTTTATATGCCTTGGGGAAGTACTGTGGGTCCATTTTCCTTTTTGAAGTTTGACTCAATATAGTGCGCTGGTGTTTACTGCATCGGCGGGCTGGGATTTGGATTGTGTATGCTTTTCAGGATTCCCAGCATAATAATTTTTGGGTAGGAATTAGACCCTAATGGCCTAATAGACCCGCTGCATGTGGGTGACGTCACTGCGCGTCTATTGTACATATGTCGTTGTACATGTTGTGCATGTTTCAATTGTTATGTTGTCTGTGTTTTCCAGAACGACCATCCTGGAGCACAGTGTTCGTGTTGGGGGTGCGAACTCCCTTTTTGCAATACGCATGTCAGTGTCCGGTGGCGTTGAGGGAGGTAGTGAGAGGAGAGGCTCTGTGTGCCCTGGACAAGGGGCTAGCTGAGCCTAGCCATGGTCCCTGGGGCTCTCCTTGCCTTCTGGCTCCCAATGCTAATGTGTCTCTCCGTTTTCTGTACTACAGGAGGGTGAACGTAATAACAGTGCCTGAATTGTTCCCGTTGTCCAGGATGGGGCCCCGTCATGGCCTTCGGGATAAGGAATGCACCGGCCACGTTCCGACGGCTGATGCGTCTGGTGTTGGGTGATGTGCCTAGGGGCATTGTGTGTGTGTTTTGGGTGAGGTGGTGGTCGACCGTGTGGGCCCAGAGCGGGGCCTGTGTGGTGCTGATGTAGCCCATTTTTGTTGTTGTTTCTGTTCTCTCTGGTATGTGGTACTAACCTCATGTTGGGTAATAGGTAATAATGTTTTGCTAACCCTGCAGGTTCACTCTTATGGGGGGAGGTGTGATGTACATGGGTACATGGGTTGGTCATTACCATTATTACTGTGTTTATGACACCATCTGAACATCAGGTTAGTATATGTAAATATGTTATGTTTTGGATGTGATGTGTGTGTGTGTGCATGATAGCTAATGCTGTCTCTTTTTCTCTGTCAGGTGCCGCCCGCCCGTCCCTACTCTGAAGAGTGCTGATTGCCTAATGGGTGACAGCTGATGGCAATCACCTCGAGAGGGTCGGGTGGACAAATACCTGACAGCACACACACGTCCGAGCGCCTCATGGAGTCATTTGCCAGTGACCATAGAGTTGGAGGTTGCCATTGTTTACCACTGTTTGTGTGGAATGGTTATTATAACACTGTCCACTGTTGTTTGTGTGGAACCGTTATTATAACACTGTCCACTGTTGTGTGGGACTGATTTATTGTGTGTTCATGTTGTTCACACCACTTACCTGGTAGGCATTGTATTTGTGTTGGTGCAGCTACCAGGTGAGTATATATATATATATATATTGTGGCCTCTTGCCTTTTTGCCACTGTTCGTGTGGAGTTAATATATATATATTAGTGCTGTCAAACGATTAAAATATTTAACTCGATTAATCGCATGATTGTCCATAGTTAACTCGCGATTAATCGCAAATTAATCGCATTTTTATTTTTAATTTTTTTTACCTTAAACAGATCTTTTTCAAGTTCCAAGTTTTAATACTCTTATCAACATGCGAGTCAACAAATGCTTGCTTTGTGCAGCCATTTAACACAAAAGGATGACCCTCATGCATTGCAAATTTGCATCAAATTCAAAACAGAGTGATGCACAAAATAACTTAAAAGAAAATAATAATTTAAAACAATGAATAAAGTGTGCATGAAATAATAGGGGAAAGAAAACGTTAGGAACTTGTTACATTCACACACACAAGGGCTGATTAATCACACACCCCCCTCTCTCCCTCACACACACACTCTCTAGCTCTTTTTCTCTTTTGCCCCTTCCTCATCTCTCTCACCCCCCTCTCTCTCTATATCTCACACACACACACACACACACACACACACACACACACACACACACACACACACACACACACACACACACACACACACACACACACACACACACACACACACACACACACACACACACACACACACACACACACACACTTCAGAAACAAACATAGTATCAATGAGAGCATCAATAATACACCTGAGTAAAAAAAAAAAAAAAAAAAAAAATGTTTAGTTAATCTTGAGTTAAAAAAATTGTGGCATTAATAGAATCGGGAGTTAACGCGATATTAACGCGATATATTTGACAGCCTTAATATATATATATATATATATATATATATATATATATATATATATATATATATATATATATATATATATATATATATATGTATTGGGCCTTCTGCCTATTTTTGCCACACCTAAGTAAGAATATATACTGTTGTTGTGGGCCTCAGAGCCATTTGCCACTTCTTAAGTGGAAGTATATATATCTGTATTGTTTGATGGCTGGGTGGTTCCCAGTGCCAACCTAGTTGGCTGGTGTCCTGCGACACTGTGAGTGCTTTGGTGCTCAACTTAATTATAATTATCTTGTGTGTTCTCCCCTTACCCTTCTCCCTGTTTGTTAATTGTTTGTGGGTTGTTTTTTCCCTTTGTTATATATTCATATTACAGGTGGCGGTTTGAATTCCTGCCACAGCTAATAAATATAATTTACCCTTTGAAAGCGCGTTTGTGTTGTTTTCCTATCTGCCGGGACCTTGCTTTAAAAGCATCTACTGAGGGGGTTGTTTTTGTTCATGTGCAGCCTGCTTCAGTTTCTATTCTATGTGGTCATTAGACCTTGGTACATGACAATTAATTATGCAAATGTGATTGTACTATTTTAAGAAAGAAATAGCAGGAAGAAAATATGGAAGTAAAGTGAATATTGTGATACTAATGTATGTTTTCTCTCAACCAGATCATCTAAAAGAGTGTGGGAACAAACTTTCCTGTAGATTAAGAAAATTGGGTTTTAAATTTGTGATTTTTAGGTTCAATTTGTGATGTTTACATTATTTGTAATTGTTTTTAGCATATTCAAAGTTTTTGTTTACGAATGATGAAGAATTGGAAATTGAGAAAAATAAAAAATTCATGATTTTTGTTATTATGTTAAACTGGATGGTTAGTATTATAGAAATCAAGTCAAGATACTGGTTTATGACAATATAAATTGTCAAGGTGAGGAATGTGGTAACATTGACTGTGTATTTCATAACTAATATGTGTGAATAATTAGAAAACCATATCCAAAACACTGGTGTGCTCTAAGGAGGGATATTAGCGTGACAGGAACTGTTTGAGCCCCTATGAAACCCCCGCTGTTGTTGAAACTGTATTCAGGAGACAGCCAACAAACCCCCACTCTAAACAGATGTACTCAACTAGAACAAAAGGAACTGGAAAGTCACACCCACAGAAGGAACAATCACTCACCCTACTAAAAGTGATACTCAATAGTTAGCAGATTTCAGAGACCAGATAACCAGCTCTGATAGAATGTTAAGACTGTATGTAAATATAGTCACACTCAGCACCTAACAGATTACAGACAGAGGGAAACAGAGGTCTGGACACAGGCCTAACTTGCCTTTGCTATAGGATCATGGAAACTAATTCATAAACAAGATCAAACTAATTAAACCATATTAGATAAAAGGTATTTGAATGCCATTTAGAAATGTCAAACTAATTATGAAGATAATAGTGTCATTTCACCCCTGGTGTAAACCATATATATAGAAAATAGGGCTTAATCACCAAAGCTTAGTCTGGTAAAATACAGAGACACCCATGCATACCAAACTAGGCGCAGCTCAACTGACTTTGTGCCAGTCAGATTCAGGAGCTGCATGGGGAAGGAGTCTTTTCTGTATTCAGCAGCTATCTATTGGAATAGTCTGCCCAGTGAACTGAAAATCATAGACAATGCTGTTAGATTCAAGTCCAGCCTGAAAACATGGCTCAAAAGGGACTATACTTGACCTAGACACTTAGCTTAAGGCACCCTTGCATGTTGTATGAGTCTGTATGTATATAAATGTTAAATGGTATATGTGATGTGTTGTGATGTCATGTTTTGTATGATGCATGTATTAAGCATCACACTCCCCCACCCCCCTACAAGGACCACAATGGAAATAAGCTCTGAGCTTTTTTGTGTTTCATCCTTGGCAGTATATCCTGACTGTGCTCTTCTGTCACATGTTTATTTTTATATTGTCAAATAAAGTCATTCATTCATTCAGTCATTCATATCAAGTTATCTATTAATCAACTGTTTAGTATAAAAATGTAAGCAAAAGAGTAAAACTGTGATAATACTGGAAGAGTGTAATTCATATACACTAGAGATACTTTGCAAAATGTTTAAGTGGAATACCCCCTGGACTGAGAAGACCTGAGCAGCAAAGGAGGGGGCCAAAAGCAGACCCCCTCTGTTTACTGAAGGACAACACCCCGAGGAGAGACAGGGGGGCGGGACGCCCCCCCAGAAGATCATCTGATTGGGACCCAAGGAACAGAGGAGACTCCATATATAGAATCAAGAAACCTAATTGGACCAACGTATTATTAGAATATGTGCTACTATTGGGGGAAATCAGAGTATAAATAAGAATGTATTGATGAGAGAGAGGAGGCCAGACAGATATTCCCACCCCAGGGATTTCTGGCCTCCACCAGATCCACACACTGTACTGCTATTGCCACGACGTAAGTAAACTGTATGGAATAATCACTGTTTGTTGTGATATAAAGTAAGATGCCTATCTTAGACCAGGTTTAACTAGGTGGTGGCAAAAGGAGTAGTCTATTCCATTGATAAACATGACTACTTTTATGTGCAAACTTGTTTTGATGTGAGAGCCACCGTGAATGGGCTATAAATATGTAAACCTCATCAATCCTTTTGTACATCATGTCTTATGTAAAATGATGAATAATCCCTGTATGTAACTGATGCATTTTCACCTTTGGGCCTCTCGGCAATAAATACATGAGTTTGAATTAGAACTCTGTGGTCTTGACTGCACGTTTATTCCTTGCTGGCTATATTTGAAGTCAGATCAGGAGACCATTCTATCACTTATGATCTTTCCTCCTTCCAGATAACAAACCTCATTGTACTGTAAATAACCTTAGGTATGTGCTTAGAATATACCACAGGTGCTGTCTATATGCTCCTTCTATGCTTATTTTATGTCTGCGCTTTATGCATTGCTTTTGATCTGCCAATTTTGTATGCCTGTCTTTTCTTATACTGCTGTGAAGCACTTTGAGCTGCAATTCTTGTATGAATGGTGCTATACAAACACAGTTTATTATTATTATTATTATTATTATTATTATTATTATTATTATTATTATTATTATTATTATTATTATTATTATTATTATTATTATTATTATTATTATTATTATTATTATTATTATTATTATTATTATTATTATTATTATTATTATAATATGAGCAGGAAGAAAAGTGAACCTACCTCTGTCTGACAGAAGCACAGAGGTGTTGGGAGACTTGCAGCTGGAGTTTCCCACATGAGCCTCCACCCAGATATATACGTGACGATTCTTGATCAGCGCCTCTGCCGGGAAGACGCAACGGTTCTTCACATTGTTCTTCACAATGTACTTTTCTGTCAATTGTGCCGTGCTGAAAATGCATTACATGCGACAGAAACACTGTGAAGTGTGTAACATATCTGTAATGACTTGCTGTGTGTATACCGTATTGTAAATACTGATGTAGGCTACACAGTACTAATGGTATGGAGACTGATGCATCAAACTATGTCACTCTCTGCACCGCTGTTACCAAGACGATGTGCAGGTGAACCCAGGTGATGAGGGGTCCCTCCACCAGTCTACAGTACCCACACGTTAACACCCAGGTGATGAGGGCTCCCTCCACCAGTCTACAGTACCCACACGTTAACACCCAGGTGATGAGGGGTCCCTCCACCAGTCTACAGTACCCACACGTTAACACCCAGGTGATGAGGGGTCCCTCCACCAGTCTACAGTACCCACACGTTAACACCCAGGTGATGAGGGGTCCCTCCACCAGTCTACAGTACCCACACGTTAACACCCAGGTGATGAGGGGTCCCTCCACCAGTCTACAGTACCCACACGTTAACACCCAGGTGATGAGGGGTCCCTCCACCAGTCTACAGTACCCACACGTTAACACTGTGATGAGGGGTCCCTCCACCAGTCTACAGTACCCACACGTTAACACTGTGGTGAGGGGTCCCTCCACCAGTCTACAGTACCCACACGTTAACACCCAGGTGATGAGGGGTCCCTCCACCAGTCTACAGTACCCACACGTTAACACCCAGGTGATGAGGGGTCCCTCCACCAGTCTACAGTACCCACACGTTAACACTGTGATGAGGGGTCCCTCCACCAGTCTACAGTACCCACACGTTAACACCCAGGTGATGAGGGGTCCTTCCACCAGTCTACAGTACCCACACGTTAACACCCAGGTGATGAGGGGTCCCTCCACCAGTCTACAGTACCCACACGTTAACACCCAGGTGATGAGGGCTCCCTCCACCAGTCTACAGTAGAGGGGTGCCAGATGTGTCTACGTTAACCCTTTCACTACCACACTATAGAAGGTTAACCCTTTCACTACCACACTACAGATGGTTAACCCTTTCACTACCACACTACAGAAGGTTAACCGTCTGAACGGGTTAACCTTCTATAGTGTGGTAGTGAAAGGGTTAACCTTCTGTAGTGTGGTAGTGAAAGGGTTAACCTTCTGTAGTGTGGTAGTGAAAGGTTAACCTTCTGTAGTGTGGTAGTGAAAGGGTTACCCTTCTGTAGTATGGTAGTGAAGGGTTAACCTTCTGTAGTGTGGTAGTGAAAGGGTTACCCTTCTGTAGTGTGGTAGTGAAAGGGTTATTCTTCTGTAGTGTGGTAGTGAAAGGGTTAACCTTCTGTAGTGTGGTAGTGAAAGGTTAACCTTCTGTAGTGTGGTAGTGAAAGGGTTAACCTTCTTTAGTGCGGTAGTGAAAGCACTAAACTTCTGTAGTGTGGTTGTGAAAGCGTTAACCCCCTTTGTGGTGTGGTAGTGAAAGGGTTAAAAATCATCCATATCAATTTACATTTTGTAAGCAAGTGTGATAATGAAAACTGGTACTCATTATTCACAAAATGTAATTGCATTGCATACACTGTAAAAAAATAAATGTTTTTTCACTGTAAAAAAAAATGTTCACAGGAAATCCACTGTATTATTTTACAGAATACTTTTGTTTTTCTACTTTAAGTGTAAATGCCATAAAAATACAGTAAATTACCTTTTATAAAAAATATTAACCATTAAATAAAGGTTGTAATCTGTAAATGTATTTGATTTTACTGTCATTTGACAGTAAGTATTTGGAAACCATTGATGTTTTTTTTCTTACAGTGTACAGTTGAGTTTGTGACGTGGGAAGGATACAGACTACAGAGGCAGTAGTGGGTACAGTAGGTGTAGTGGGTAGGTGTAGTGGGTAGGTGTAGTGGGTAGGTGTAGTGGGTACAGTAGGTGTTGTAACGTCCCCAGGCCCAGCCCTTGCTGGGCCGGTTATGATAGAGACATTGGACATTCTCTACCTCCTGACAGTGGTCTCCTACCTGGTCTCCTACCTCCCTCTAGTGGCCAGATGAGCCAGATGGTGCAGGCGGCCATTTTGGTCTTGTTAAAAATATTAGAGTTAATCTCCACTTATTTATTATCTTGGGCCATCCCTGGCTTTGTTTGATGTCATCTCCCTGTCTGGTTGTTGTGTGTGATATTGCGTGTCTAGTTTGGTGTTTATTTGATTCTGTGTTTTGGCCTGGCCAGGTGTTGCTCATTGTAATTAGTCTTTGTATTTAAGGGTGGGTCTGTCCTCACTTCCTTGTGGCGTCATTTCCTCCAGTACCCCGTGTTGTTCCCGTATCGTGCCTATGTCCTATCATGTGAGTTGTGGTCCAGTCAAGTGCGCTTGTTCTTCTGTTTGTTTTGTTAGCTTTGTTTGGTGCTCTTTGTTTTTCGTGATCAGTCCGTGTTTGTTCCAGAGCCAGCCCGGCTGTGCCTCCTTTGTTTTGTAGTTTGGTTGTTTAGTAAATATCCCTTTCTTTAAGCTTCACCCCTCGTATCTGCCTCGTTCCTTCTCCCTTGACTGCATACTGTGTTCTCACCTCCATTAGCACCACCAATCGTAACAGGTGTAGTGGTTACAGTAGGTGTAGTGGGTAGGTGTAGTGGGTACAGTACGTGTAGTGGATACAGTAGTGGGTACAGTAGGTGTAGTGGGTACAGTAGGTGTAGTGGATAGTGTAGTGGGTACAGTAGGTGTAGTGGGTACAGTAGGTGTAGTGGGTACAGTAGTGGGTACAGTAGGTGTAGTGGGTACAGTAGGTGTAGTGGGTACAGTAGGTGTAGTGGGTACAGTAGGTGTAGTAGTGGGTACAGTAGTGGGTACAGTAGGTGTAGTAGTGGGTAGGGGCCACTTACGCAGGTGCCTTGAAATGAAGGTGATATGTTGCGTTGCTCAGCGCTGACGACTCACTCCACTCACAGATGTAATCAGAACTCCCTGAGGTTCTTTTGAAGCAATCTGGGGCTAAAGGAGGCTCACAAGCAGATCCTTGTGTATAGAAGATAAAAGTGATGTGAAGTGATATCATTTTAATGTATTGTACATCCTTACTATTACTATTAGTTTCAAGTTCAAGTTCAAGTTTGTTTATTAATTATCACAATAAAATACACATACGTTACAGTGAAAGGCTTGGTTCTGTATGAGCCCCTGAGAGTGTGCTTCATACAGCAAAAAAAAATATTAAAACCTTAAATAACACACACTCTCTAATAAGTATGAAATGGTAAGACAACAAATGATGAAACTAAAGAATAAAAACGAAATACTAATTTGACACTCGATACACTCTTAATATTGTGATTACGCTGCTGGCCAGTATGACTATTACCATACTATCTTTATACCTGTATCACTGTACATTATACTACAACTCTGTACATACATCTGATTAGCACTACACTCAGTAGTACTAATTTGTATATTTTGTACCTAGTTTAATATCCTGTACATTGTTGCTGTTGCACTTTACTGTTACATTTGCACTCTGGTTGGATGCCAAACTTCTTTTCGTCGTACTGTACTTGTGCTGTATAATGACTATAAATGTGAATCTAATATAAGCCCATGCAGAAAACAAAGTATGACATCATATGGAAAGTATTGGTTAGCTTATTTACACTAAGTGGATAGAAGGTAAAGGTAATTTGTTTACCTTTGCTAATCATGGTCAGCACCAGAAACATAGCAATACATCCCTGGTGTCCACTCCGTTCCTTCAGATGATCCATCAGGGACTGTGGCATGTCAAGAAGGAGGACAGTATAGCTTCAGACCAGGTGCCAAACAGGCAGCCAAACAGGTTCCACTTACTCTTCTTGTAACTGAATGTGAGCTGTAGGAAATGTCATGAATAGTTTCATGTCTCAGAGAATACGAGCAGCAGCCTACCACAAGTGGGAGGGGGAGTCAGGGGGGAGTCTTTGTCAATGTATTTCTGAGAACTGTACAGAAGTTTCTTTATTAGTTGTCATACAGAAGTACAGAATACTTTTATACAAAATGCTTCTTTCTGTTACGCTCCAGGGACTGTGCTAGACAAAAATAAGTATAAAAGTATAAAATAAGTATAGCAGTATAAAATAGAAGTCAAGTACGTAGACAAAAGTGTTCAGTATATACATATATAAAATGTACAATGCAGAGTAGAAGTAACTGAGTTACAATACAATATACTATACAGTACAAAGCAGAAATGGGATGAGGTACAATTTACAGTAAGGTGTAATGAGGTATGGGTTGTAGTGCAAATTCTTTACCAATAAATATAAAGTGTGTTTAGTGTTCTAAAGTGGGTAAAGTGGGTGCTGCAGTGAGTTGTTTGTTTAAAGTGAGTGTGTGCGTGTGGATGTGTGTGCTGTGAGTGCATTTGATGGTTGTTACATAGTGTTATTGTCATTTAGCATTCTGATGGCCTGAGGATAAAAGCTTCTTCTGAGTCTCTCTTTGCTTGCCATGAGACTCCGGTATCGCTGGCCTGACCGCAGCAGTTCAAAGAGGCAGTTGTTTGGGTGGCTGGAGTCTTTGATAATTATCTTAGCCTTACCCCTGCACCGCTTGTTGTAAATGTCCTGGAGAGTGGGAAGCCCCCCTCCAATTGTGCGTTCGGCTGAACGGGCCACTCTCTGTAGTCTGCTACGGTCTTGTGCGGTGCTATTCCCAAACCTGGAGGTGATGCCAGTCAGGATGCTCTCTATTGTGCATGAGTAGAAGTTCTTAAGGATCTTCTGACTGACTTGGAACTTCCTTAGGCGCCTGAGGAAGTAGAGGCGTTGCCGTACCTTCTTCACAACACTGTCAATGTGTGTGGTCCATGTCAAGTCCTCGGATATGTGGACTCCGAGGTACTTGAAACTGTTCACTCTCTCAACCGGTGCCCCGTCGATGCTGAGGGGGCTGTAGTCCCTGACCCCCGACCTCCTGAAGTCCACAATCATCTCTTTTGTTTTGCTGACGTTCAGGGAGAGGCAGTTCTCCTGACACCACTGCGAGATATTCTCTACCTCTTCCAGGTAGGCCCTCTCATCGTTGGCAGAGATCAGGCCCACCACTACTGTGTCATCAGCCAATTTGATGATTGTGTTGTTGTTCCGCTGTGCCATACAGTCATGTGTGTACAGGGAGTAGAGGAGGGGACTCAGAACACAGCCCTGAGGGGCCCCTATGTTGAGCGTGATGGATGAGGAGGTGCAGTTGCCTGCTCTTACCACCTGGGGTCTACCCGTCAGGAAGACCCACTGGCAGAGGGCATAGTTCAAGCTCAGGTCCCTGAGCTTGGCTATGAGTTTGGAGGGAACTATGGTATTGAATGCTGAGCTGTAGTCGATGAACAGCATTCGCACATAGTTCCCCTGCCTCTTGTCCAGGTGTGATGCTGCTGTGTGCAGCACATGGGCTATGGCAGGGCTATTCAACTAAATTGTTCAGGGGGCCACATTGTCAGAAACCCAAGGGGCCAGGGGCCGGACTGCCACGGCGCCTCCCTGTGCTATGAATATATGTACACTTGACACAACACGCAACCACATTTTCACAACTTTTATTTAACTACATTGCAAAAGTAGTATACTTTTCAAAAAAAGTGCTTCATTTATGTGCCACATCTGCAACATCTCCTGCAAAAAGTGCTTCATTTATGACTGTGCAACAACTGCAACATCTCCTCTTCAACATTTCAATATAAAAATAACATCAACACTTGAACAAAAAAACACATTTATAGTGCAGCTGAGCTTATGAAAAAGTGCTTCATGTCTGTGCAACAACAGCAAATCACAGCATCTTATTAGCACTTATTGTCCACTCTTAACTCTCAAACATCAGGGGGGTGGGGGGCAGACAGGCCTAGCCTACATACACACATCTAATGAGAGCGATTGCACTTTGACTGGGCAATGGCAGAGAAAGAGGGTTCATAGGAAGTGAGGGCTACCCGCAAACAGTGATGCAAATGCTCATTTGTCAAGGAGGCACGTTGCTTGTTTTAATGGCATTCATGTGAGAGAAACTGGATTCACAGGTGTATGTTGAGCCAAACATTGTTAGCACAGATATTGCCAGCGTTTTTATTTTGGGGAATGTCTTGACATGAATACACTTTATCCAAAATGTTGTGGTGGATTCATTCTCAAGTGCCTGCTTCAGAGCAGATGATGCTTGCATGTCAATTATTTCAAGTTGCAGGAGACCTTCATCAATGTGAAGTGATGCAAGGAACTCTTGTCCTTTTGTGGAAATAGCAGCTACATTGGCAAATGGGTTGCTCACAAAATGCATCAATTCTCTGGACATGTCAAATTCATCAAATCGACTTGCAAAGTTTTCCCTCAATTTATCAATGAAATCTGTCATTAATTGAGTGACTTTTGGCTCAATTGTGCGTGTTAACGTTGACATGAAAAGAAAAAGTAAAAAAATAATAATAATAATAATATTAAAAGAAAATATAATTTTTTTTATTTTCTTTTCTTTTTTTTATTATCATGTAATCTTTGGCGGGCCGGTCAGAATCATCCCGCGGGCCGGATATGGCCCGCGGGCCGCCAGTTGAATAGCCCTGGGCTATGGCGTCCTCCGTGGACCTGTTGGGGCGATATGCAAATTGCAGGGGGTCCAGGTTGATGGGGAGGGAGGAACAGATGTAGCCCTTCACTAGCTTCTCAAAGCACTTCATGGCTATGGAGGTGAGAGCTACAGGGCGGTAGTCATTGAGGCAAGCAGGCGTAGATTTTTTGGGTACAGGGATAATGGTGGACTTCTTCAGACAGGTGGGGATGACAGCCTGTTCTAAGGACAGGTTAAATATGTCAGTGAATACCGGGGCCAGTTGGTCGGCACAGACTTTTAGGATGCGGCCGGGGATGGCGTTCGGTCCTGCTGCCTTCCTGATATTCACTTTCTTAAAGGTCCTCCTCACCTCATGTTCTGTTATCCTGAACACTGAATCTCCATCAGCAGCGCCCCCCCCCCCCCCCCCTCCATTACAGTGGTTTGTAGGCTGGTGTTGTTATTCACAGCCTCAAACCTCGCATAGAAGGTATTGAGATAATTTGCTAAGGAGATGTCACTGTTCAGTTTGAGGGAGGTGCCTTTGTAATCTGTCATCGTTCTGAGGCCCTGCCACATACCTCTAGAGTCAGCCTGTTCAATTTTATCCCTGTAACACCGTTTTGCCTCTATTACTGCTCTCCTGACGTTGTATCTCGCCACCTTGTGGTCATTCATGTTGCCTGTCACAAGCCAGCGTTGTAGGCGCACTTTCAGAGCCTCACGGACGGATTTATCTACCCAGGGCTTTTGAATGCAATCGAGACGGTTTGTCTTCTGCTCAAAAGTGTATATTGGGCCGTTGGTCACTTGGTCCAATTATTACATGAATCTTTTTCAATTGTTTTTACTCACGTAGAGGTCTCTCTGGGAAAACCGCTGTCTTCCCCTCTTACATAAAGAGCAGAATAGACTTTTTTTTTTATTCCCAGTCTCGTCATGTGAGACCTGTGTCTGTGTCTTTGTAGACCGGCTTCCTGCTGCTCGTCCCAGACAGCAAGGGGGAAACTTTGTGTGGTGCTTTCTTGTTAGAAATTCGCCATCACTGTTCTCTGGTTCTTTGTGAGCATACAAGCTGTTTTATGAAATCAGCGTGTGGTCTTACGAGACCAATTAGCACTGGCCCAGGGTGTTTTTCAATGTTTGAATCCGCTTTGTGGGCCGGCGCGCCTTGGTTGCCCAAACATCATAAAAACAGAGTTTTTTTATGCGGTTGGCTGGGAAGGAGACTTGTCTCTACCGAGCGCCAGTACACTAGGTTAGACTCACGTCACAGGGGTGTCACGATCGGAGCTCGAGTCTGCCAGATGAGGAGCAATCAGCGCGGCTGCAAGAAATCACCTCATCAAGCGTTCCCTACTTCAACTGGCAGATCCCGTCATCCGACGTCGCAGTGTTAAACTGCCTACAGAGGTACGACGACACTACCTGAAGACCAGCTGTAACTACCCCTGTTTATGCTTTCCCTAACCTTCTGTTTCTTGTGCCCCAGGACTTCGCTCCAGCGCCCTTCCACCCTGACGTCTCGAGCCCCAGCGTCCTTCCACCCTGACGTCTCGAGCCAAGCAAAGAGGACTCCTGCTCGCTCTCAAGCACAAGACCTGTGTCCTCTCTCTCTCGCTGCCGACAGCTGCACTGAAGTGCACCTGCTCTCATTCTTCTCCCCCCCAAGAACATTATAACCTCCTGTTTCACATTCCTGTTATACTCTGCTTGGTTGGGAAGAATAATTAAAGAACCCTAAAACGGCTCCAATCTCTCCTCCTGTGTTTTGCTATTGGGCTCCGCAAGAACCCCATCCTCACAAGGGGTTGATGTCATGAATGTGTGTGTCATATAGATGCCACTATGAGTTGCCCTTAACAGTGGTGTGCATTGGTCCATACTGTGTTGTACCTTTTGCACAATGTTAGGGGGTTGGTCCTTCTCCATTTGTTTTCACCCCTCCCTCCCTGCTAAACCGGAGATGGGAGGGGGCTGTCGGGGAGGCTGCTTCTGTCAACTCCTCTATGCATCCCTGTGTAGGTCCCGGGCCGCCAGGCCCAGGTCGGGCCTTGCCCTCAATGACCTGTTGGCCTGGGTTAACCTTTTTTAAACCTGAAACGCTTGAACTGCATTGTATAGCCTGTGTATATGCGCAGTTATGTTTCTGGGGTTTCTTAGTGGGTTAAGGGAGCAACCACCTCCTGTTAATAAACATAGGGGGGTGGTTGTCTCCCCGATGTGTTGGTAGCAGAGTCGACTCTCGGGTTGAGGCCGGGCCTGACCCCGTCTGCCCAAGAGTATGCCCCCGCATCTTTCATGACGTCTGCCAATTGTGTCAAACTCTTTCTCTGAACCTCGACCCCGCAGGATGAATAAATTGGCAGGGTCGGGGTTCATGGAGATTGTGACATGGTGCACAGCATACCGAACACCCTTTCCGCCGGGATACTGTTCTTACAGTAAGCCCCTTAGGCGCCTGTCTAGTCCGCAGTTCTCCGGGCGCAGGTCGAGTTCTGCTCTTGGGACCTGTCGGCCTGGATTGAGGGATCAACCTCCTTGGAGGGTTGTCTCCCCAACGCGCCGGCTGGCCCCACGATATTGTGGGGGGGAAGCCTCCTTGGGAGCGCTTCGGAGTGGCGTGCCAAGGGGAGAAGGGCCTTCACCTGATTTAGGCCCTGTCCGATACGATGGCGATGTGGGGGATGGTGTCACCAGTGACCGTCTGGTGGGGTCTCGATGCTGCAGCCTCGTTGACCTCACCAGGCCCCTTTTTTCAGGGGTCCTAGCCCCCGGGATGTGGCCTGGGGCTGGGACCTCCTCTGCTCCCGCTGCCTTGCCACAGGGTTGGGTTTTTTTTAACCCTGACCCCGCGTTGTTGGGTTTTTTTTTTTTGCTTCGCGTCCGTTCCCTGGGATGCGCGTCCGAGTAGTCGCGGACCCTTCTAAACAAAGGTAAGTCCCACGGTCTGCTCACCCTGTGCGTTTGAGGCGCTAAACCCTCTTTGCGCAGTCGGGTACGATCTCCCTCCCGTCCCTCGCTAGGGGGGGCCCGGATCCTCCCCGGTATTCTGATGGTTGTAGGGGACCTCAGCGGGTACATCTGTCAAGCTTTTCGCTCTGCTCAGCTCTTGTGTTCCAATAGAGCAGAGCGTAAAGTCATAATGAAATATAACGAAGGTTATCCTATAACCCTAGTTATATGAATTATGGTGAGCGCTCTGCTCTGACTCACTGAGGGCCCCACGGTCTTCCGTTTCGGGGGTGAAAGACTAGGGAAGGAGCTGATAGTGTGGCCATGACCCCGCTTATATAGGAGCAGATGTGGGAGTGGTCAGGCAGGTGAGTAGGTGTGTACATGTGGTGAAAGTTTTTCATGATAGTATATGATTAAAGGGATAGTTCGAATAGAGCAGAGCACTCGCCATAATTCATATAACTAGGGTTATAGGATAACCTTCGTTCTCCTACATGCCACAAAAGCTAACCCTAACTTATTCATTTACGTAAACCGTTCCAACTGTAGTTTGTTAGCTGGCCTGCTGACATGACTCAATAAAAGGTTAGATTCAGAATAAACTATTCATTATTGACAACGTTGTTTTGCACTTGATTTGACCAGAACAGTCTCCGCTCTGTGGAAATGACTTTTTATTCACCCTCCACTGATCGTTTTAAAGTTAGAAACCACACTGTTCAATGTTTTGGTCCAGAACTCCAGTACAACAGTACCTGGGTCAGACAAGAGATAACAACAGTTTACATACATGAGTTTGTCCAGTCCAACAGAGAGCAGTTTCTCTCTTGAATCTCCTGGGTTATTGGAGCTCAGGTCCAGCTCTCTCATGTGGGAGGGGTTGGAACCGAGAGCTGTGGCTAGAGCAGCACAGCCTTCCCTAGTAACACAACATTGGACCAGCCTGCAGAGAGTTCAGCATTATTAATACTATAAATATAATAAATATATTACAATTGATCATTTACAATTGAGCCATTTTGTTACTTTTTTATTTTGTAAAATGTGGCATGAATATTAAGTACATGAATATTAAGAAGGATTTATCAACAACCATAGAACAAGATGAAATTGTGTGAATAAAAAATGTATTACACCAGTGCACACAGTGAGAGGAAGCATTGTTTTCACTCCTGTCTGTGATTCTGTCTGTGTATCTGTTATACCAGCCATACAGTAGCTCCTTCAGTTCTGATCCAGTTTGGGTGAAATGTCACACATATTCTATAGGCCAACAATTCTCAAATATGTTTAAAATCAATCAACGACAAGTATTATATTTAAATAAATTTCCATCATTTTCAATTGAAATCAATATTAAGGGTAAACATAAACTCACAAGGGTGATGCTACACAAAGCCTCAGCTCTGGTAATCAGCTCTCTGGCAAGAGTTTACAATATGGAAATGACAGAGTGACCTTGTAATGTAGTTGATACACATAGCTTTGGGTTTTAAAATCACTTAATCTCATATATAAATATACATTTATTTTCTTTTTCTTTTTACAATTCTACATTTTGTTAAATTTCTTTGAGTAAAATGTGTCTCAATATAATACTCTCTCTTCAGTCCAGCAGAGAGCAGCTCCACTCCTGAATCCTGCAGTTCGTTGTAACTCAGAGGACCAGCTCTCTCAGACTGGAGGAGGTAGAGCTGAGAACTGAGGCCAGAGCTTCACAGGATCTCTCTGAGAGTTCACAGTCGTTCAGCCTGAATGAAGATGGATGGGAAGGAAAACAGAATGAATCCAGCATGCAGGAAATATTTCATTATTTCATTATTTATACAGGTAAAAAGTAGTCAGTAGTCATTAAACTAACCCTAACCCTACTCAGTAGTACAACTGATTTACAGAGTTTCCTGTCCTGCAGCAGAAATAAAATAATATAGAATGTAAATAGAAAATAGAACGAAGATGAAAATTGTCTTGGAAAAGAAAAGATTTATTAACAACCATAGAACAAGATGAGGTCGTGGGAATTATGAATGAATTACACCAGTGCACACAGTGAGAGGAAGCATTGTTTTCACTCCTGTCTGTGGTTCTGTCTGTGTCTGTCTGTACCAGCCATAGCTTCTACAGTTCTGATCCAGTTTGGGTGAAATGTCGCACATATACTGTAGGCCAACAATTCTCAAATATGTTTAAAATCAATCAACGACAAGTATTTTAATTTAATTAATTTCCACCATTGTCCATTGAAATCAAGGGTAAACATAAACGCACAAGGGTGATGCTACACAAAGCCTCAGCTCTGGTAATCAGCTTTCTGGCAACATATTACAATATGGAAATGACAGAGTGAACCTTGTAATGTAGTTGATACACATAGCTTTGGGTTTTAAAACCACTTAATTTCATATATAAATATACATTTATTTTATTTTTATTTTTACAATTCTACATTTTGTTAAATTTCTTTGAGTAAAATGTGTCTCAATATAATACTGACCAGAGTTTCTCCAGTCTACAGTGTGGACTCTTCAGTCCAGCAGAGAGCAGCTCCACTCCTGAATCCTGCAGGTCGTAGTTGCCACTCAGGTCCAGCTTTCTCAGACTGGAGGAGGTAGAGCTGAGAACTGAGGCCAGAGCTTCACAGGATCTCTCTGAGAGTTCACAGCCCTCCAGCCTGAATGAAGATGGATGGGAAGGAAACCAGAATGAACCCAGCATGCAGGAGATATTTCATTATTTCATTATTTATACAGGTAAAAAGTAGTCAGTAGTCATTAAATTAACCCTAACCCTACTCAGTAGTACAACTGATTTACAGAGTTTCCTGTCCTGCAGCAGAAATAAAGGATATAGAATGTAAATAGAAAATAGAACGAAGATGAAAATTGTCTTGGAAAAGAAAAGATTTATCAACAACCATAGAACAAGATGAGGTTGTGTGAATTATGAATGAATTACACCAGTGCACACAGTGAGAGGAAGCATTGTTTTCACTCCTGTCTGTGGTTCTGTCTGTGTGTCTCTCTGTACCAGCCATAGCTTCTACAGTTCTGATCCAGTTTGGGTGAAATGTCGCACATATACTGTAGGCCAACAATTCTCAAATATGTTTAAAATCAATCAACGACAAGTATTTTAATTTAATTAATTTCCACCATTGTCCATTGAAATCAAGGGTAAACATAAACGCACAAGGGTGATGCTACACAAAGCCTCAGCTCTGGTAATCAGCTTTCTGGCAACATATTACAATATGGAAATGACAGAGTGAACCTTGTAATGGAGTTGATACACATAGCTTTGGGTTTTAAAACCACTTAATTTCATATATAAATATACATTTATTTTATTTTTATTTTTACAATTCTACATTTTGTTAAATTTCTTTGAGTAAAATGTGTCTCAATATAATACTGACCAGAGTTTCTCCAGTCTACAGTGTGGACTCTTCAGTCCAGCAGAGAGCAGCTCCACTCCTGAATCCTGCAGGTTGTTGAAACTCAGGTGCAGCTCTCTCAGACTGGAGGAGGTAGAGCTGAGAACTGAGGCCAGAGCTTCACAGGATCTCTCTGAGAGTTCACAGCCCTCCAGCCTGAATGAAGATGGATGGGAAGGAAACCAGAATGAACCCAGCATGCAGGAGATATTTCATTATTTCATTATTTATACAGGTAAAAAGTAGTCAGTAGTCATTAAATTAACCCTAACCCTACTCAGTAGTACAACTGATTTACAGAGTTTCCTGTCCTGCAGCAGAAATAAAGGATATAGAATGTAAATAGAAAATAGAACGAAGATGAAAATTGTCTTGGAAAAGAAAAGATTTATCAACAACCATAGAACAAGATGAGGTTGTGTGAATTATGAATGAATTACACCAGTGCACACAGTGAGAGGAAGCATTGTTTTCACTCCTGTCTGTGGTTCTGTCTGTGTGTCTCTCTGTACCAGCCATAGCTCCTACAGTTCTGATCCAGTTTGGGTGAAATGTCGCACATATACTGTAGGCCAACAATTCTCAAATATGTTTAAAATCAGTCAACGACTAGTATTTTAATTTAATTATTTTCCACCATTGTCCATTGAAATCAAGGGTAAACATAAACGCAGAAGGGTGATGCTACACAAAGCCTCAGCTCTGGTAATCAGCTCTCTGGCAACAGTTTACAATATGGAAATGACAGAGTGAACCTTGTAATGTAGTTGATACACATAGCTTTGTGTTTTAAAAGCACTTAATTTCATATATAAATATACATTTATTTTATTTTTATTTTTACAATTCTACATTTTGTTAAATTTCTTTGAGTAAAATGTGTCTCAATATAATACTGACCAGAGAGTCTCCAGTGTACAGTGTGGACTCTTCAGTCCAACAGAGAGCAGCTCCACTCCTGAATCCTGCAGGTTGTTGCCACTCAGGTCCAGCTCTCTCAGACTGGAGGAGGTAGAGCTGAGAACTGAGGCCAGAGCTTCACAGGATCTCTCTGAGAGTTCACAGCCCTCCAGCCTGAATGAAGATGGATGGGAAGAAAAACCAGAATGAACCCAGCATGCAGGAAATATTTCATTATTTATACAGGTAAAAAGTAGTCAGTAGTCATTAAACTAACCCTAACACTCAGTAGAGCAACTGATTTACAGAGTTTCCTGTCCTGCAGCAGAAATAAAATAATATAGAATGTAAATATAAAATAGAACGAAGATGAAAATTGTCTTGGAAAAGAAAAGATTTATTAACAACCATAGAACAAGATGAGGTCGTGGGAATTATGAATGAATTACACCAGTGCACACAGTGAGAGGAAGCATTGTTTTCACTCCTGTCTGTGGTTCTGTCTGTGTGTCTGTCTGTACCAGCCATAGCTTCTACAGTTCTGATCCAGTTTGGGTGAAATGTCGCACATATACTGTAGGCCAACAATTCTCAAATATGTTTAAAATCAATCAACGACAAGTATTTTAATTTAATTAATTTCCACCATTGTCCATTGAAATCAAGGGTAAACATAAACGCACAAGGGTGATGCTACACAAAGCCTCAGCTCTGGTAATCAGCTTTCTGGCAACATATTACAATATGGAAATGACAGAGTGAACCTTGTAATGTAGTTGATACACATAGCTTTGGGTTTTAAAACCACTTAATTTCATATATAAATATACATTTATTTTATTTTTATTTTTACAATTCTACATTTTGTTAAATTTCTTTGAGTAAAATGTGTCTCAATATAATACTGACCAGAGTTTCTCCAGTCTACAGTGTGGACTCTTCAGTCCAGCAGAGAGCAGCTCCACTCCTGAATCCTGCAGGTCGTAGTTGCCACTCAGGTCCAGCTCTCTCAGACTGGAGGAGGTAGAGCTGAGAACTGAGGCCAGAGCTTCACAGGATCTCTCTGAGAGTTCACAGCCCTCCAGCCTGAATGAAGATGGATGGGAAGGAAACCAGAATGAACCCAGCATGCAGGAGATATTTCATTATTTCATTATTTATACAGGTAAAAAGTAGTCAGTAGTCATTAAATTAACCCTAACCCTACTCAGTAGTACAACTGATTTACAGAGTTTCCTGTCCTGCAGCAGAAATAAAGGATATAGAATGTAAATAGAAAATAGAACGAAGATGAAAATTGTCTTGGAAAAGAAAAGATTTATCAACAACCATAGAACAAGATGAGGTTGTGTGAATTATGAATGAATTACACCAGTGCACACAGTGAGAGGAAGCATTGTTTTCACTCCTGTCTGTGGTTCTGTCTGTGTGTCTCTCTGTACCAGCCATAGCTTCTACAGTTCTGATCCAGTTTGGGTGAAATGTCGCACATATACTGTAGGCCAACAATTCTCAAATATGTTTAAAATCAATCAACGACAAGTATTTTAATTTAATTAATTTCCACCATTGTCCATTGAAATCAAGGGTAAACATAAACGCACAAGGGTGATGCTACACAAAGCCTCAGCTCTGGTAATCAGCTTTCTGGCAACATATTACAATATGGAAATGACAGAGTGAACCTTGTAATGGAGTTGATACACATAGCTTTGGGTTTTAAAACCACTTAATTTCATATATAAATATACATTTATTTTATTTTTATTTTTACAATTCTACATTTTGTTAAATTTCTTTGAGTAAAATGTGTCTCAATATAATACTGACCAGAGTTTCTCCAGTGTACAGTGTGGACTCTTCAGTCCAACAGAGAGCAGCTCCACTCCTGAATCCTGCAGGTTGTTGTTACTCAGGTGCAGCTCTCTCAGACTGGAGGAGGTAGAGCTGAGAACTGAGGCCAGAGCTTCACAGGATCTCTCTGAGAGGTTACAGCCCCACAGCCTGAATGAAGATGGATGGGAAGGAAACCAGAATGAACCCAGCATGCAGGAAATATTTATTTATACAGGTAAAAAGTAGTCAGTAGTCATTAAACTAACCCTAACACTCAGTAGAGCAACTGATTTACAGTTTCCTGTCCTGCAGCAGAAAGAAAAGATATAGAATGTAAATAGAAAATAGAACGAAGATGAAAAAAAAAAAAAAAAAAAATTGTCTTGGAAAAGAAAGGATGAGAAAGTACATAATAATAATAATAATAATAATAATAATAATGGATTAGATTTGTACCGCGCTCCACATTCGCGAGAATCTCAGAGCGCTTACAGGAGACAAAAACAAAAGTTAAATGAATAAAACAATTTAAAATGAATAAAAACAATTAAAAAGACTAACAACCAGTAAAATGGAAGAACCTAAGAGTAAAATAAAATAAAAATAACAGTAAAATTAATAGAAGTAAAAAAATAAAAGTAAAAGAAAATTCAGGCAAAAGCCTTGTTAAAAAGAAATGTTTTTAGGCCCCTTTTAAAAACCTCAACGGATTGTGGTGCTCTCAGGTGGATGGGGAGAGCATTCCAAAGTCTGGGTGCGGCGGAGCAGAAGGCGCAATCACCCATGGAGTGCAGCTTAGTCCTGGGGGCTTTGAGGAGGTAGGCTGTGCCGGAGCGGAGGGAACGTGAGGAGGACTGGGGGGTGAGGAGTTCCTTGAGATAGGCAGGGGCACCACCGTGTACGCACTGGTGAGTGAGGAGGGACACCTTGAACTCAATTCTGTGTTCCACGGGGAGCCAGTGAAGGGATCTGAGGGTGGGGGTGATGTGATCATATTTGCGCACCCTCATCAGGATCCTAGCAGCGACATTCTGAATGGTTTGCAGTTTTTTAATGCTTTTGCTAGGAATCCCGATGAGGAGTGCATTGCAATAGTCCAGCCTGGAGGAAACAAAAGCGTGGACGAGTTTCTCCGAGTCTGCCAGGGTGAGTGAGGGGCGGAGTTTGGTGATGTTACTGAAAGAGGTCTTGCAGAGGTGTTTGATGTGTGTATCATATGTGAGGTGGGGGTCCATTTTCACGCCCAAGTTGGTGACAAGGGTGGAAAGGGGAATGTCCTGACCGGAGAAGGAGATGGTGGTGATGGTGGTTGACCGGACCTGGTGTGGGGTACCGATCAGCATGTCTTGTGTTTTGGAGCTGTTGACCTGGAGAAACCTGTGGATCATCCACGCCTTAGTCTCCAACAGGCAAGTGGTCAGTGTGGGGGGTGATGAAGGTGTTGATGGTGTGATCCGGATATATAACTGGGTGTCGTCAGCGTAGCAGTGGAAAGACACACCGTGCCGGCCGATGATGCGGCCGAGGGGGAGCATGTACAGGGTGAACAGCAGGGGGCCGAGAACGGATCCCTGGGGGACACCGCAGGTGACAGGGTGGTTGGAGGATGTTGCGCCTCCGAGGGAGACACACTCAGTCCGACCAGCCAAGAGGGACTGGAATAAGCCAAGGGCTAGGTCGCGGAGTCCGACATTGGAGTGGAGACAGTCCAGTAGAATGGGATGATCCACGTGTCGAAGGCTGCCGATAGGTCGAGAAGGACCAGAATGGATGGGGTTCCCGCATCCGCCGCCATCAGTAGATCGTTGGTTACCCTGACCAGGGCTGTCTCTGTACTGTGCGCGGAGCGGAAACCAGACTGGAACTTCTCGAAGATGTTGTTGTCTCCGAGGTGTGCTTGGAGCTGCTTCGCAACTACCTTCTCCAGCACCTTGTAAAGGAACGGGAGGTTGGAGATGGGCCGGTAGTTGACATGAATATTGAGATGGATTTATTAACAACCATAGAACAAGATGAGGTTGTGTGAATTTTGAATGAATTACACCAGTGCACACAGTGAGAGGAAGCATTGTTTTCACTCCTTTCTGTGATTCTGTCTGTATATCTGTCTGTACCAGCCATAGCTTCTACAGTTCTGATCCAGTTTGGATGAAACTTAAGAAACGCACAATTCTGTAATATCTTTCAAATCCGTCAACGACAAGTATTTTATTTGAATACATATCCACCCCTGTCCATTCATACCTCTGGGCACCAGATGCCCTGCCATACACACGTACAGCAAGCAAATGCAACAGGACATTCCCAGACTCAAATGCAACATTCCCTTTTTTAAACAAAACATCATGCACACAAAGAGCTACAGTAGGACAACTCCATTCTCATCCGACCAGCTGATAAAGGTGGAGCTGTAGTTGTCTTTCACACTACACTGACTACCAAGCAGAAGCCATGTGACAGCTGATACCAGTACATGGCATGTATAGGTCGGTAGTACTGGGAAATTGAGCAACAGACCCAGTACATCCACTCGCAATATCATCAAACCTGTTATTGATGATGCTCTCAAATAAGACAAGAAGCACCTTTATTAGCCCCTGTAGGGAAATGCAGGTGTCAAAGCAGTAACAGCAATAAGAATAAGACAAAGGAGAGGTACAGTTTGGAATAATAAGACTAAATATGAATAAAATATATAGTAATAAGATCAAGTAAACACAGGGCTGCTTCCTCTTAAAATATCTTGAGTGAGTGACTAGGTGAAGCACTCAATAATTGTGAGGATTGGCTTGTTCCCCGCCACACGCTTCTTCAAGGTACTGTGTTGATTGGTGCATTCCCCGCCACACGCTTCAGGAGCGATTACCAATTCCATCACACACCTGTCGTAGTTTGTGATTAGCGCTCCAGAGGCTTCATATACTCGGACCTTCTTTCAATCCTTGTCGGGTCGTTTTGATTACTACTGCTACTGCCTGTCTTCCCCCCGTTGTTGTGCCTTGTCTACTTTCCCTCCAGGACATCTTTGGATCGCCGCTGGTGAATATCTTGATCATCCGTTTGGAGCTGCGCCTCGTTGCCCGCTTTACGCGTTTGCGCTTTGGTGAGTTTTGGAAACAAACCTTTTTGGATTATCTGTTTTTGTGTGTTTGCGATCTTGCCATCATGCTGAGAAGACCCACATGGAAGGCACTGGAGGACGGTCTTAACCAAGACATGGACATCCTAGTAGCCTATCTACAAAAGTGGCGCCTACAGCTCAGCACCAGCAAGACCGTTACAGCAGCATACCATCTCTGCAACAGAGACGCCAAGAGGGAACTGGAGGTATATGCTGACCACAAGTGTCTGGAGTCCCAGCAAGCCCCTAAATACCTTGGCGTGCGTCTGGATCGGACACTGTCCTTCAAACAACACCTCGAAGATGTCAGGGCAAAGACAACATCAAGGGTTGCGCTGATCCGACACCTCGCAGGTACAACCTGGGGAGCCACTGCCAAGACCCTTCAGATATCCACCCAAGCCCTGGTCTTCTCGGCAGCGGAGTACTGTGCCCCAGTCTGGAGCAGAAGCCCACACGTTAAAAAAGTTGATGCGGCTACTAACAACGCCCTCCGGATCATCACTGGATGCCTGAAGGCTACACCCGTCTTCCTGCTGCCAGTCCTTGCAGGAATCGCACCACCTGGCCTACGACGAGAGGCTGCCACTCTCGCCCTAGCAAGGAAGGCAGTGAAGCATGACTGGCACATCCTACACAACACCACAACAACAACAGCACCTATGAGCAGACTCAAGTCCCGCCACCCCTACAACAAGGTGGCACAAGAGATGCTCCGTTCCACCACTCAGGACCTATCCAGAAATGGATGGCTGGCGGCAGCCTGGAAGAGAGAGTGGGAGAGTGCTGGGCCAACCCGTATCCACCACTACATCTGGGATCCAGGAGATGGCGCCACAAGAGACGATCTTCCACGCCGGCAATGGGTTCTGCTGAACCGTTTAAGATCTGGGGTTGGTCGCTTTAAAGCATCATTAAAGAAGTGGGGCCTGGCAGACAGCGCTGCATGTGAGTGTGGAGACCCTGAGCAGACTGTTGACCACATCCTGACCATCTGCCCCCTATACAAACCACCCTCGGAAGCCAGCCTCTTTGATGTGGGACCAGAGTTAAGGGCATGGCTACAAGATACGGAGTTGGACCTCTGACGTTACACGAAAGAAGAAGAAGTAAACACAGGGCTGCTTCCTCTTAAAATATCTTGAGTGAGTGACTAGGTGAAGCATATGAATACTCAATAATTGTGAGGATTGGCTCGTTCCCCGCCACACGCTTCTTCAAGGTACTGTGTTGATTGGTGCATTCCCCGCCACACGCTTCAGGAGCGATTACCAATTCCATCACGCACCTGTCGTAGTTTGTGATTAGCGCTCCAGAGGCTTCATATACTCGGACCTTCTTTCAATCCTTGTCGGGTCGTTTTGATTACTACTGCTACTGCCTGTCTTCCCCCCGTTGTTGTGCCTCGTCTACTTTCCCTCCAGGACATCTTTGGATCGCCGCTGGTGAATATCTTGATCATCCGTTTGGAGCTGCGCCTCGTTGCCCGCTTTACGCGTTTGCGCTTTGGTGAGTTTTGGAAACAAACCTTTTTGGATTATCTGTTTTTGTGTGTTTGGATAACACTGAAGAAATACCGTTTTTGTTTTGTACTGGACTCAGCTAAATTGTGTGTTTGGATAACACTGAAGAAGTACCGTTTTGTTTTGTACTAGACTCAGCTAAACTGTGTGTTTGGATAACACTGAAGAAGTACCGTTTTGTTTTGTACTGGACTCAGCTAACTTGTGTGTAGTTTACACCGAAGATCAAGTCACTTGTATTTCATACTGGACTCAGCTAAGGGAGGACTGAACTGCACTGCCTCTGTGTACTGTTGGACTGTTGTTGATCTCTCTCTCTCCGTTTCCACTCAGAGTTGGATCTGGGAGTATCGGCAGAGCCGCAGCGGCGCCTACGCCGATTCCCCACCTCTAAACACCGGGAGGATCTGCAGAGCCGCAGACAACTCTGCCGAAGGCATTCTCCTTTTTTGTTGATTCAGAATTGTTATTTGGCTCTTTTTGATTCTGTAATAAATACACCCTAGTGTTTGGCTAACTCTGAACTACCTGTCTGTGCCGTGCTGTTGAGGTCGGTTTCAAACCCTAACATTACGACCCGACCATGACGACCTCAGCCGACACAGACAGAGTCAGAACAGCGTTGGCGGTCCAGATTGAATTGACCAACGACCACAGCCTACAGTTAGGTGCGGCTGCGGCTGCTGTACAGGAGCTCCGAGCCCAGGTCCTGCCTATTCAGGAGTCCCTTGGCTCTCTGGCTACCCTGCAGACAGCCCAGGGTAATCAGCAGGCTGATATTCTTCACCAATTACAAACTCTGAGTGAAGCATTTAACGCCCTGCTTGTAACCCCACCTGCTTCAGGAGTCTCGGCCAGAGCACCACCTGCAGCCGTGGCGGGCCCCGCGTCTCCCGATCCCGCACCTCGGGAGCCCCGTCTCTCCGAACCACGGTTGTTCAATGGTAACTTCGAGGATTGTGCCACATTCATCATGCAATGTGAGTTGGTTTTTCTTCATCAACCCAGCCGATTCACTTCAGAGGGAGCCCGAGTGGCTTACATGACTAACCTGCTCTCAGGCCGGGCAGCACAGTGGGTTACTGCCTCCTGGGCAATGAGGGCTGATTTTTGTTTTTCCTACCCAGACTTCGTGGCAGAGCTCCGCAGGGTTTTCCACCACCCAGCCCGTGGCCAGGACCCAGGAGCTCGGTTGGGCACCTTCCGGCAGGGCAGTGGCGGGGTCACCGACTACGTGCTGGAGTTCAGACTGGCCGCAACGGAGAGCGGTTGGAACGATCAAGCGCTTCGTCTCACCTTCATGAGGGGGCTCAACGACGCTGTAAGGGACCAGCTCGCGACCCGTGAGGAGCCGGAGTCCCTCGAGGACCTATTCAACCTCGCCATTCGCATCGACGGACGCCTCCGGGAGAGAAGGCGTGAGAGAGCCCGACTGGGACCCCCAGAAGTTCCCCAGACCCCCCGCACTCGTGACGGTACTGCGGTCCGTCCTGCTCCCACCACAACTGGTGGTTCCTTCCCCTCCCGTTCGGTGCCCGAGGAAGAACCCATGCAGCTGGGACGCTCACACCTCAGCCCGGCTGAACGGGAGGCCAGGTTCAGGTCCGGCCTTTGCCTCTACTGCGGCCGGGATGGGCACCGTATCTCCAACTGCCCCACCCGGCCAAAAGACAGGCTCGCCGGGACCCCGGGAGATCCTGGTGAGTCGTTTTTCTCGTTCCCAGAACCGTGCACCACCTAGCCGTCTGATGAGCGTCACCCTGGCCTGGGCGGACCAACGGGCGACGGTGGAGGCACTCATTGACTCGGGTGCTGATGAGAGTTTCCTGGATTTCGAATTTGCTACCCAGGCCAACATTCCGCTAGAGGACCTCGTGAGACCCTTGGAGGTGTTCGCGTTGGACCAGCACCGCCTGGCTGACATCACTCAACGCACCTGTCCAGTCCTTCTCACCATTGCTGGTAACCACGTTGAGAGACTCCAGTTTTTTATCACCAGATCCCCTCTTGTCCCAGTAGTCCTGGGCAGGCCCTGGCTCGCGCTGCATGAGCCCCACATCGCCTGGTCCTCCGGTACCATCAGGGGGTGGAGCTCCGCCTGTCATGCCCAGTGTCTTCAGGCGGCGTCCTGTCCCTCGCCCCGGAGCCCCCTTTGTGAGCCGCCCCCGGACCTCTCGACTATACCCCCCGAGTACCACGATCTCGAGGTGGTTTTCAGTAAGTCCCGGGCTCAGGCCCTTCCGCCTCACCGGCCTTACGACTGTGCCATCGACCTCCGCTCAGGGGCTCCCCTTCCCGGCAGCCGCCTCTACAGTCTGACCGTCCCTGAGAAGGCAGCAATGGATAGATATATCTCTGAGTCCTTGGAAGCAGGCCTCATTCGGCCTTCCTCCTCCCCGGTGGCGGCCGGTTTCTTTTTTGTTGGGAAGAAGGACGGAGACCTTCGACCCTGCATCGACTATCGCCAGCTCAACGAGATCACCATTAAGAACAAGTACCCTCTTCCTCTCATGAACTCCACCTTCGAGCCTCTCACCCAGGCTACCGTCTTTACCAAGCTGGACCTCCGGAGTGCCTACCATCTGGTCCGTATCCGAGAGGGCGATGAATGGAAGACCGCCTTCAAGACTCCCAGGGGCCACTACGAGTACCTGGTAATGCCGTTCGGCCTCACCAACGCTCCGGCGGTATTCCAGGCGCTCATGAACGACGTCCTTCGTGACATGCTGGAGGAGTTCGTGGTGGTATACCTAGACGATATCCTCATTTTCTCCAAGACCCTCGAGGAACACATCCAGCATGTCCGCCGTGTGCTGGAGCGCCTCCTCCACAATCGGCTCTTCGTCAAGGCAGAGTGCCGATTTCACTCCGACTCAGTCGATTACCTGGGCTTCATCGTGGAGAGCGGCTTGACCCGAGCTGACCCTCACAAGATCCGGGCCGTGGAGGAGTGGCCGGAACCCACCTCTCGGAAGGAGCTACAGAGCTTCCTTGGGTTCGCCAACTTCTACCGAAGATTCATCCGGAACTACAGCCAGGTGGCGGAACCACTTACCAGGCTAACCTCTCCCGCCCTGCCGTTCGACTGGTCCCCAGCGGCGTGTGCTGCGTTCCGTTCCCTCAAAATTACATGCTATACTATGTTATTTGATACTATCTTGTCTAGCACAGTCTCTGGAGCGTAACAGTAAGAAGCATTTTGTATGAAAGTATTCTGTACTTCTGTATGACAACTATTAAAGAACTTGAAACTTGAAAGAACTTGAAAGAAGAGGTTCACCACCGCCCCGGTCTTGCTCCACCCAGACCCCAAGAGACAGTTCATTGTAGAGGTGGATGCCTCGGATACTGGACTAGGGGCTATCTTGTCTCAGCAGTCGGCAACGGACCAGAAGGTACATCCGTGCGCCTTCTACTCACGTCGTTTCCTCCCTGCCGAGAGGAACTATGACATCGGCAATCGGGAGCTGCTGGCGGTTGTGGCTGCCTTGGAGGAGTGGTGTCATTGGCTAGAGGGGGCCGAGGAACCATTCACCATTTGGACGGACCACAAGAACTTGACGTACATCCGTGCTTCCAAGCGCCTCAACGGCCGGCAGGCAAGATGGGCCAGCTTCCTCAGTCGGTTCGACTTCTCGCTGACTTTTCGCCCTGGTTCCCGCAACACGAAGGCCGACTCCCTGTCCCGGTTACACTCCAAGGGGGCTCCAACCACTGAGGACCCGACTCCCATCCTCCCAGAGGCCAGGGTGGTGGGAGTGGTCACCTTGGGCATCGAGGGGGTGGTAAGGCGTGCCCTACGCTTCCATCATGCTCCCGGCAATGTACCTGTTCATCGCCTATTTGGTCCCCGACTCAGTCCGGTCCCGGGTCCTCCATACCAGCCGGTTCGCTTGCCACCCAGGCGTTCATCGCACGTTCTCCTTCCTGGCTCGTCGATTCTGGTGGCCCACCATGAGGAACGACGTCAAGGAGTTTGTACTGGCCTGCGCGGTCTGCGCCCGCAGCAAGGCCTCCCACCAGGCACCCTCCGGGCTATTGCAGCTGCTTCCCATTCCGAGCCGCCCTTGGTCCCATGTGGCGTTGGACTTCGTCACGGGTCTTCCTCCTTCCCAGGGGAACACGTGCCTACTGACCGTGGTGGACCGGTTCAGCAAGGGGGTTCACCTCGTGGCCCTTCCCAAGCTTCCCTCGGCGGCCGAGACGGCGGACCTCCTGACACGCCACGTGTTCCGCCTCCATGGGTTTCCCCAGGACGTCGTCTCGGACCGGGGGCCCCAGTTCACTTTCCAGGTATGGCGGGCTTTTTGCAAGGGATTGGGGGCAACGGTCAGTCTTTCCTCTGGTTATCATCCCCAGACTAACGGAGAGGATGAACCAGAGCGTGGAGTCTGCTCTTCGGTGTGTGGCTGCCGAGAAACCCGCTTCTTGGAGCCGTTTCCTTCCCTGGGTCGAGTACTCCATCAACTCCATGGTCAGTTCCGCCACCGGCCTCTCACCTTTTGAGATATCCCTGGGCTACCAACCCCCTCTTTTCCCTGCACAGGAGTCGGAGGTGGCAGTTCCCTCCGTACAGGACCATCTCGACCGGTGCTGTCGGGTCTGGGAGATCACCAGGACTGCGCTGCTCCGGTCATCGGAGCGCGCCAGTCGTGGGGCTGACCGGCGCCGGGTCCCTGCGCCGACGTACCACCCTGGGCAGAGGGTGTGGCTGTCCGCAAAGGACCTTCCGCTTCGGTCCTCGGCCAAGAAGCTTAACCCCCGGTTCGTCGGTCCTTTTGAGGTTCTGAAGGTACTCAGTCCGGCGGCGGTGAGTCTTAAGCTTCCTGCGTCCATGCGCATTCACCCCGTTTTCCATGTGTCCCGGGTTAAGCCTGTCTCTCTCAGTCCCCTGATGCCTCCTGCTCCGGACCCGCCTCCTCCCGAGATGGTGGACGGTCACCCCCAGTGGCAAGTCCGCCAGCTGATGGGCGTCCGACGGCGGGGTCGGGGGTTCCAGTACCTGGTGGACTGGGAGGGATACGGCCCGGAGGAACGGAGCTGGGTCTCCCGCCAGCTCATCATGGACCCCGGCCTGATCACCGACTTCCATCGTTCCCATCCGGACGAGCCGGGTCGGGCTGGTCGCCGGGTGGCTCCCGTGGAGGGGGGGGTACTGTGAGGATAGGCTCGTTCCCCGCCACACGCTTCTTCATGGTACTGTGTTGATTGGTGCATTCCCCGCCACACGCTTCAGGAGCGATTACCAATTCCATCACGCACCTGTCATAGTTTGTGATTAGCGCTCCAGAGGCTTCATATACTCGGACCTTCTTTCAATCGTTGTCGGGTCGTTTTGATTACTACTGCTACTGCCTGTCTTCCCCCCGTTGTTGTGCCTCGTCTACTTTCCCTCCAGGACATCTTTGGATCGCCACTGGTGAATATCTTGATCATCCGTTTGGAGCTGCGCCTCGTTGCCCGCTTTACGCGTTTGCGCTTTGGTGAGTTTTGGAAACAAACCTTTTTGGATTATCTGTTTTTGTGTGTTTGGATAACACTGAAGAAATACCGTTTTTGTTTTGTACTGGACTCAGCTAAATTGTGTGTTTGGATAACACTGAAGAAGTACCGTTTTGTTTTGTACTGGACTCAGCTAACTTGTGTGTAGTTTACACCGAAGATCAAGTCACTTGTATTTCATACTGGACTCAGCTAAGGGAGGACTGAACTGCACTGCACTGCCTGTGTGTACTGTTGGACTGTTGTTGATCTCTCTCTCTCTCTCCGTTTCCACTCCGAGTTGGATCTGGGAGTATCTGCAGAGCCGCAGCGGTGCCTACGCCGATTCCCCACCTCTAAACACCAGGAGGATCTGCAGAGCCGCAGACAACTCTGCTGAAGGCATTCTCCTTTTTTGTTGATTCAGAATTGTCATTTGGCTCTTTTTGATTCTGTAATAAATACGCCCTAGTGTTTGGCTAACTCTGAACTACCTGTATGTGCCGTGCTGTTGAGGTCGGTTTCAAACCCTAACAATAATAATCAATGAATAATGAATAATGTAAATATGTGTGTATGTATAGCCCACCTTGGTATAAATATACAGACCTAACACTATCCTAAGTCTACCCTGGTACAAATATGCATAACTCCATACTATCCCAGGTCTACAAATCTCTATCTGGCTGAGGTTGTTCATTGTATACTTGTATGCCGTGACAATTAAAACTCTTGACTTGACTTGACTTGACTTTGGTATAAATACAGAACATAAATCTATTCTAAGTCTGCCTCAGTTCAAATGTGTATACCTCTAACCTAAGCCTGGTACAAATATAACTAACTATCCTTGGTCTATTACTGGCACAATATTATATATAACTAACCTAAGTATATCCTGTGCAAATATACAGTACTCCATACTAAGTCAACCCCAATTTAGTATTTACTCCCACAAATCCACAGGAACAAAACCCAGCCTAGTTCACTAACATTCTCATATGTTTCCTCATAAGAAGTTCGAATTTGCATACAGAAATGCCCAGCCAGCTACTTATGAGGGCATGAAGGACCGTGTGCAAACAGATTCAACGGCTCCTTATATCAGAAAGGAGAGATTTGCGAATTAATTAATAGTATTTATTATTATTATAATTGTTTAAATCCAATACATCTCCCTGCTACACCTCTTAAACTTGTTCTACCTATATACAACCTGCTACACCTCTTAACCTTGTTCTACCTGTATATATCTACCTGCTACACCTCTTAACCTTGTTCTACCTGTATATATACCTGCTACACCTCTTAACCTTGTTCTACCTGTATATATCTACCTGCTACACCTCTTAAACTTGTTCTACCTGTATATATACCTGCTACACATCTTAACCTTGTTCTACCTGTATATCTCCCTGCTACACCTCTTAAACTAGTTCTACCTGTATATCTCCCTGCTACACCTCTTAACCTTGTTCTACCTGTATATATATATACCTGCTACACCTCTTAAACTTGTTCTACCTGTATCTATACCTGCTACACCTCTCACACTTGTTCTACCTGTATATCTCCCTGCTACACCTCTTAAACTTGTTCTACCTATATATATACCTGCTACACCTCTCAAACTTGTTCTATCTGTATATATACCTGCTACACCTCTTAAACTTGTTCTACCTATATATATATACCTGCTACACCTCTTAAACTTGTTCTACCTATATATCTACCTGCTACAGCTCGTAACCTTGTTCTACCTGTATATATACCTGCTACACCTCTTAAACTTGTCCTACCTATATATCTACCTGCTACACCTCTCAAACTTGTTCTACTTATATATTAACCTGCTACACCTCTTAAACTTGTTCTACCTATATATCTACCTGCTACACCTCTTAACCTTGTTCTACCTGTATATCTACCTGCTACACCTCTTAACCTTGTTCTACCTGTATATCTACCTGCTACACCTCTTAACCTTGTTCTACCTGTATATCTACCTGCTACACCTCTTAACCTTGTTCTACCTATATATATCTACCTGCTGCACCTCTCAAACTTGTTCTACCTGTATAGATGGAGTTGAGTGGGGATAGGGGGAGGGGTTGATATTACTGGTCACACCTCAGCCTCCGGAGAAGAGGTCTTGAGAAATTCACTGTATAATAAGTTACTAAACTCCAACCCACACATTAGACCAAAAACAAAAAATTTAAACAAAGTACAATATCAAACAGGGCTTTTTTCCTAGAGGTTGCTATTTAACATTACATTACAGAGCATCTTCAGAGCATTTTCTTCAGAAATTACTTTGAGAATTTAATCAAGGGAATATTACCTAGACATTATCTAGACAGCACACCTATTATCTAGAATAGATAGTATCTAGACAGAACACTTCATTTTCTACATATTATCTAGACAGAACACTAAATGATCTAGATATTACAGAACACTTATCGAGCTGTTAATTATCTAGATATTACCTAGACATTATCTAGACAGCACACCTATTATGTAGAATAGATAGTATCTAGACAGAACACTTCATTTTCTATTATCTAGACAGAACACTAAATGATCTAGATATTACAGAACACTTATCGAGCTGTTAATTATCTAGATATTATCTAGACAGAACAATTCATTATCTAAATATGACAGAAAACTTACAGAGCTGTTAATTATCTAGACAGAATACTTACAGAGCTGTACTGCAGGCTTTGACCATTGGCAGCAGTCCCAGAAGACCCTCCTCTGATGCAGAATATTTCTTCAGGTCAAACAGTTTCCTTTCTGATGTCAGGCAGAAATGGCCACTTTTATTCAGCAGACAGATCATTTACAAAAATCAATCACCACTAGAGTCTCTCCACCTACTGTACATCAGGATCAATTCATTTAGAATTAATATTTAATTTACCAGTTGTAATGGGTCCAGATGCTTTGGAGGTTGATCCTGTCTCATCCCTGACTGCTGGAGAACAAATAAGACAAAATAAGTAAGAACACATCTACACAGAACAGAGAAGACAGCTGGAACACATCTACACAGAACAGAGAAGACAGCTGGAACTCATCTAGACAGAACAGAGAAGACAGCTGGAACACATCTACACAGAACAGAGAAGACAGCTGGAACTCATCTAGACAGAACAGAGAAGACAGCTGGAACACATCTACACAGAACAGAGAAGACAGCTGGAACACATCTACACAGAACAGAGAAGACAGCTGGAACACATCTACACAGAACAGAGCGGACAGCTGGAACACATCTACACAGAACAGAGAAGACAGCTGGAACACATCTACACCGAACAGAGAGGACAGCTGGAACACATGTACACAGAACAGAGAAGACAGCTGGAACACATCTACACAGAACAGAGAGGACAGCTGGAACACATCTACACAGAACAGAGAAGACAGCTGGAATTCATCTAGACAGGCTGACAAGAATACCTGTTTGTAGATCTGCCACCAGATCATTCCTGCCAACCAGCTTCAGTATCTCCTCTGTAGTCTTCAGAGCTCCATCAGGACCATAGGTCTGCACCATCACCTCCCTCATATCCAGTCTGATAGCGTTCTCTAGCCGGCATGTTGGGATGGGAATGTAGCCATGCCCTTTATCCTTCAAATAAAACATGAACTTCTTCAGCTCCTCCTCCTTCAAGTCATCCAGAATGGCGATGAGTTGATGTGACACCATTGTTGTCACTGGAGAAACAGAGCAGAGCTTGTAAATGTTCTCATCTTGAGACCCAAACTGAGTCAATTCAGTATTGAGAGCTTGGATCCAAGCTCTTTCATTCATTCTAGTTTGTTGTGTCAATTTCAAAGCTATTTTCTATCAACAATGCAGTCATTAGAAGTGTGCATGTTTGTTTGAATTATGACCAAGATGCACGACCAAGATTCTTCTTAGTTGAATTTCCGGCAGTGCCACACAGTGGTTGGAGCCCAGCCTCAAAACGGCTTAAGATCTTGAGGTAGACAAATGCTGTTTTTGAGTACTTGATTAGAAATACAAAACAATTAATTTTTTTGAAAAAAGGAGGGAGCACTTGTATACAGGGCGGTGTCGTCCGTATAAAGATGCAGCTTGGCTGTATGGATTTTATTTCCCATGTCATTTAAAAAAAAAACATAGAATAAAACCGGAGCCAAAATAGACTCTTGGGGAACATTTCTAAATGTGTATTTTAAGATCAATTACCAGAGACGTGGAAAAGGCAATATGGATGTAGTAAGCAGGGACAAGAATGGAGCAGGTTTCAGTTTCACGATGTGAAATGTGAAAACGGGATAGGATGAGAAGAGATAGAACAACAAGACGTTATAAAGACAAGAGTTGTGTGACAAATGACAAAGTGGGTAAAATAAGTGAATTGATTGATGATAAACAGATAGGAGACGAGTGAATGTTTAAGTATGGGCGCCATGAATGCTAATAAGGTTTTCTGAGCATCTCTAACCCAGTGTTTTTCTCTAATAGGTTGTGGAGAGTACGGAGAAAAAAAAACTGGTTTATTTCACAGGCCTATAGTGAAAAAGGGGGTAACTATTAGGAGAACTGCTTAGAAGAACTAACCTGTGCAAATGCTTACTACTTGTTATGAGGTAATCGCATGCAAACTAATAAAAGCGCTAAGATAACATAACGGCGAACAGGCCACTGCAGGCCATGCAATACAGCTTTAAAGGTCCTGTATAGGACTTTGCATGAGCAGCCTGTTGCAAACGGCGAACAGGCCACTGCAGGCCATGCAATGCAGCTTAAAAGGTCCTGCATATGACTTTGCATGAGCAGCTTGTTGCAAACAGTGCAAAATAAGCATTCTGTCAAGATCCTTTGAAGGAGAGAGACCAAAGTCGGGCGAGCCAATCCAACAACAGTCCGAGACAAAGAAGCACGACTCTGGCATCACCTGGAACGCGACACGGAGTTCTGGACGGAAACAAGGACAGTGTTGTAATAAGATAGTGATCAACAAAATTACCATATGCAAGCCAGCCAGATGGTATAAGTGTTTTGTTCTATAATCAGGAAAACTGAGTGGGACAAGCAGAAGGGACAGCAGAGGCTGGACCAGCAGAGACTGAAGGCCTTGGGGTGACCGGGGGAAGATGCATGGGACAGAAGATCAAGTCCTCATCAAAACACCAAAACCATGAACCTAAAGCTAAGTACAATGCAACTACGCCTGTGCTAGGCCATTGAGAGGGTCGTCTTGCCAGCAATCTCACTGTATGAACATATAATAATCCATAAAGACATATGGAGGAAGTGTATAAAAGATGAGGTGACACCTTGTTGCCCTTAAGGTCAAAGTGCTTTGTACAAAAGACAGGAACAGGAAGCCTCCATAGGCATAAAATGAGCAACGCCGGTGACAATATAGCACGGCTAAACAAGACATGAGCAGAATAAATATGATATGACGATGACATGACCCTCAACAACACTATGGGGAAAAAAAGAAGAGACCAGAGAATAAAAAAAACACGTCTATGAGAAGAGGACTAGACACACATAGAATCATAGCTCTATAACTGGTCTCATCATCAGGAGAAGGGACGGGCAGAACATTCTTCTTCTTCTTCTTATTTGAATTTCCGGCAGTGTAGACGCATCGTGGCGTATTACTGCCCTCCGCAATTCTTGCTTCGCCCACACTTGAGAAAGTTTACACTCCTCTTCTTCTTCTTCTCATCTTCAAAACACATTTCTATCGTCTCTGTCTCCTTCTTCTCTGCTCCTCTTGTCATACAATCACAATACAAACATCATCTCCTCTCTTGGAGGGCCCCCCCAAGAGGGGGAACCCTCCATCTCCGTCCTCTCACACTGAGCTCCCCTCAGAATTGTTGAATATATATAGAACACAAATGTTCTAGAATGTCCTATTATGACATCATACTGTGCCATCACAAATGTTCTATACTGTCCTATTATGACATCATACGGTGACATCACAAATGTTCTAGAATGTTTGATTATGACATCATACTGTGACATCACAAATGTTCTAGAATGGTCTATTATGACATCATACTGTGACATCACAAATGTTCTAGAATGTTCTATTATGACATCATACTGTGACATCACAACGGAACATGTTTGAGTTCCATTTGAATAATATAAATAATTATGTATGGTAAGGCTGTTCCCGAAGCCTGTTTTTGGGATTCAAACTTCGTCAAAGTTCTTCGAACGGATGTTCGAACCTTCGTTTTTAATAAAAGAATTTAAATAAAAAAAATGTATTCTCATATTTCTTTTATACATATTTTTATTTTATATCCTCAAACTAAATCCTCAATTTGAATAAAGTGATTAATCTGATTAAATTAGTATTTTTTCTTTTAACTTTCCAGCACCCTGTCAACTGTCAAATGATGTCAACCTGAATTAACATTCAGTATTCAATATGGTCTGATATTAACATTCAGTATTCAATAGTGTCTGATTCAATATTAACATTCAGTTTTCAAATAGAACAGCTAGCTAGCCGTTGTGGACACTCACCTTTCCACAGCAAAACGGTCGGCAAGGCACCTTGGTTGAGAAATGCAGGCTTCAATCTATGTTGTTTAGTCTATCTGTTCAGTACTGTTCAGTACTGTTTCAAGATGCACAATGAGATCTTGTTCTTCTTCTTCGTCTTTAGAATTTCCGGCAGTGTAGACGCATCGTGGCGTATTACTGCCCTCCGCACTTCTTTTGATGGTCTCTTCTTCTTCTTCTTCTTCTTCTTTCTTGGCGTATTTCTTCCCTCCTCAGTTCTTATACTACACTAGTGGTGTGCCATCTTTAGGCCTCTTCAACACACACTTTCTCCTTCTTCTCTGCTCCTCTTGCCTATCCAATACGGAGAAATGTTGAATATATATAGAACACAAATGTTCTAGAATGTTTGATTATGACATCATACTGTGACATCACAAATGTTCTAGAATGTCCTATTATGACATCATACTGTGACATCACAAATGTTCTAGAATGGTCTATTATGACATCATACTGTGACATCACAACGGAACATTTTGAATAATATAAATAATATGTTTGGTAAGGCTTTTTCCACAAAAAGGGAAACAAATTACAACCGGGTAACTACAGACCCATTTCCATCCTGGGCGTTCTATCAAAAACCATTGAGAGGCTAGTATATGAGCAAATAGATGGGTATTTCTCCACTAATAACATCATGTACAAATACCAATCTGGTTTCAGGAGGTCCCACTCAACAGACATCTGCCTGCTGTTCCTCACAGAATACATCCGGAAATAGGTAGATGAGGGAAAGTTCTGTGGAATGGTAATGTTAGACCTCCAGAAGGCATTTGATTCAGTGGATCACAACATCCTGTTAATGAAGCTTAGGGCCCTAGGCTTTAATGAGGCAGCTCAGAAATTGATTGGTTCCTACCTAACAGGGAGACAACAGGTGGTAGATATAAACAGAGTACTCTCCAGTCCTCGGACAGTAGAGTGCGGGGTCCCGCAAGGGAGTGTTTTGGGACCGCTCCTCTTTCTCCTGTATATAAATGACTTGAAAGCAGCTTGCTCATGTGACCTTTTTTTATATGCAGATGACTCCGCCCTACTAGTGTCTCACAAAGACAAACAAGTGGTTAAGCAGACATTGAGTGCAGAACTAGAGAAGGTTAGCGACTGGCTAGGCCACAACAAGCTGTCCCTCCACGTGGGGAAGACTGAGTCCATTTTATTCGGGTCAAAGGTCAGGCTCAGAAAATCGCCAGGTTTTAACATTAGAATAGGAGATACTGTTCTCACAGACAAAACATCTGTGAAATATCTCGGTTGCGTTCTGGAAAACAGCTTATCAGGGGAAAGCATGGCTCACCAAGCACTTACAAAGATAAATAACAGGACTAGATACCTAGCCAGAATCTCAAATTTTTTAGATCAGTCAGCAATGAAGATTCTTGCTGGAGCTCTCATACAGTGTCACTATAACCATGCCTGTGGCTCCTGGTACAACAGTGCCCCCAAAAGTCAGAAAATAAAACTACAGACATCACAAAACAAGCTAATCAGGGTAATACTAAGGCTACCTGCCCGAACCCACCTTGACCCATCTCACTTTGAGATCATGAGATGGCTTAAGGTGGAAGAGGCTTCAGGACTGGTCACTCCACAGAGACAGCCCTCATTGCGGTCACAGAGGCACTTCACTTAGCAAAAGCGAAAGGCCTCTCCTCTGTCCTGATTCTCCTAGATCTATCTGCAGCCTTCGACACAGTCAACCACCAGATCCTCCTTGCGGCCCTCGCAGGAATGGGAGTGGCTGGCTCTGCGCTGACATGGCTGTCATCATACCTCAATGACCGCTCCTACCAAGTGTCATGGAGAGGGACCCTGTCGGCCACCCGCCCCCTGCGGACGGGTGTCCCCCAGGGCTCGGTTTTAGGACCCCTTCTCTTCTCCCTCTACACTAAATCACTGGGTAACATTATCACGTCTCATGGCTTCTCCTACCATTGTTATGCCGACGATACTCAACTCTTCCTCTCCTTCCCTCCCTCAGATATCCACATCTCTGAGCGGATCTCGGCCTGTCTGTCCGACATCTCCGCCTGGATGACGTCCAACCACCTCAAACTGAACCTAAGCAAAACAGAATTGCTCCACCTGCCGGCCAAATCCTCCCCCCTAACCGACCTTTCAATCACAGTCGAGAATGCAGCTGTGACTGCGTCCCTGACCGCCAAGAACCTTGGTGTTGTCCTCGACGACCAGTTGAACTTCTCTGCTCACATCGCAGCGACGACCAGAACCTGCCGATTCCTCCTGAGCAACGTCCGAAGGATCCGCCCCTTCCTGACAAAAGAAGCCACCCAACTCCTCGTCCAATCAACAGTCATCTCCCGCCTCGACTACTGCAATGCACTGCTCGCTGGCCTCCCGGCCACTGCCACTAAGCCTCTTCAACTCATTCAGAACGCAGCGGCCCGCCTGATCTCAAACCTACCGAAGTCGGCCCATGTCACCCCACTTCTTAGGGACCTGCACTGGCTCCCCATTGCTGCACGAATCCGCTTCAAGGCCCTCGACCTAGCATACCCAAACGCAAAGGGAACCGCTCCCGCCTACCTCCGGTCAATGGTCTCTAACTACACACCCTCAAGACCCCTACGCTCTGCATCTTCTGGCCGCCTCAGACCTACTCCTATCCAAGCTCCGGGAGGGTCATCAAAGAGAAGTCGCCTATTCTCAGTCCTTGCCCCACAATGGTGGAATGAACTACCCACCCCAGTTAGGACAGCCGAATCACGTCCAATCTTTCGCCGTCGACTAAAGACGCACTTCTTCAACCATTATCTGAATTTAAAAAAAAAACAATAAAAAAAAAAAATCTAACCCTAACTAACCGTACTGTCATGCACTTGTCCTAATAAACTAACCTACACTGTAGCACTCAACACTTTGATGAACATTGTTGCTCAGCTGATAGAGTTGTGCCCTTCCTGATGGCTTGTCGTACAGAACTTGTAAGTCGCTTTGGATAAAAGCGTCAGCTAAATGACTAAATGTAAATGTAAATGTGGAAGACAGAGTAAACCAGATAGGGATGTGCCTAGTTCACAGAATAGTGCACAGGGTAGTGCCAGTGTACTTTAACAACTACTTCAACCGAATCAGAGACACCCACGCATACCAAACTAGGCGCAGCTCAACTGACTTTGTGCCAGTCAGATTCAGGAGCTGTATGGGGAAGGAGTCTTTTCTGTATTCAGCAGCTGTCTATTGGAATAGTCTGCCCAGTGAACTGAAAATCATAGACAATGCCGTTAGATTCAAGTCCAGCCTGAAGACATGGCTCAAAAGGGACTATACTTGACCCAGACACTTAGCGTAAGCCACCCTTGCATGTTGTATGAGTCTGTATGTATATAAATGTTAAATGGTATATGTGATGTGTTGTGATGTAATGTTTTGTATGATGCATGTTTTAAGCATCACACTCCCCCACCCCCCTACAAGGACCACAATGGAAATAAGCTCTGAGCTTTTTTTGTATTTTATTTTTTTATTATTTTTTAAACAAACACATAAACAAACATGACAACACACGATAAGATATACAAGCATTAGTTGTCAGAGCACATCCAATGAAATCACATTTTAGTCAATTGTCTTATATAAGATATACCCCTAATACCTGTTATCTAAAAACCTACACACATATGCTCCAGCTCGAACCCCCCCCCTCCCGGACCCCACTTTGGGTAGTACCTCCATTATCCCTCGCACCTAACCAGACACTACCATTATAAGCTAGCTTTTATTCTCTCCACCACTTCTAACCACATTGACATTTTGGATTCATTGAGACCCAGAATTCTTGCTGTAGATATTTCTTGATAAATCACATCGAGATATGTAAGAAACCAAACTTTCCGGCACATTTTTTCCGGTTGAAACCAGCGTGATGCGATCAGCTTTTTAGCTACTGTGATACCCGATAAAACCAATCTCTTTAGCTGTGGATTTACTGCAAACTCAAAAACATCATTCAATAGTAATACCGAGGGGTGTACAGGTATATTCCAAGATACGAGTTTTGATAATTGTTGGGTCACATCTTTCCAGAATGTCTTAACTGGTGGGCAGTCCCAATACATGTTCATAAATGTCCCTTCGTCCCCATTTGTACATTGGGAGCATTTGGAGTCTTGTTTAAGACCCATTCTGCTCAGTCTTATAGGAGTCAAGTATGTCCTGTGAATATAGTTAAGATTGATTTGTTGATGGTCCGGGTTCCTAGATGTAACTCGGACATTTGCCCAGGCTCCTTGCCAATCAAAGTCATTTTCCAGGTCTGGTATATCCCTCCTCCAGGCAGAGTCTAGTTGGAGGGTTTCATACGAGGACGTTAGTAATTGATGATAAAAATCTGAAACAAAACCTCTCGATGTCTCTCTTTCATAGAAGAATTTGTGGTATCTGTGGTGTTCAATTGGTATGTCTAATGGAACACCGTGAGACTTCAAACATAGCTGTAACTGTATGTAAAAAAGCCATGTGGACTTGGTGAGATTACATTTTTTGCATATTTCTCCATAACTACAAAAACCCTGTTTGTTAAAAACATCCCCTAATGAGTGTATGCCTTGCTCTTCCCATATAGGGAATCTTATAGGTCGTTTTTCAATTAAGAGTGCATTGTTATTGAATAAGGGAGTATGATTGTGCCATTTATGTGGGTTAGGATTTTTTTTTTGTGTTTCACGCCATATCCGGATCGCATGAGTAATTATGGGGCCAAATTTCCGTTCACAGTGCTTGATTGGTAGTTTAGTGTATGCTATGTCCTTCAGTCTATGTGGGGCTACTATGTTTTCTTCTAATTTTCTCCAGGATACTAATGCTTGGGGGTCAAACCATGTTGTCAATGGTCTTAATGTGTACGCCTTAAAATATTGGAAAAAATCTGGAAATGCCATGCCACCATCTGCTTTATTTCTCTGTGCGGTGGATCTTTTTATACGTGGTGGTTTGTTATTCCAAATAAATTTGTATGTGGAGGAGTGTAATCTTTTCCAGTAACCCTCTGGAGGGGGTAACGGTAGCATTGAACTGAAGAAGTTGATTCTAGGTAGTACATCCATCTTAACTATTGATATCCGTGCTTGTACTGTGTTTTTAAGTTTTGCCCACCTATCAAGGTCGTCTTTGATTTTTGTGTAATTGTGCTTCACCGTTTGTCTTATGGTGGGGAATATTTCCACTCCCAAGCATCTAAAATGTTTTACCATAGGTATCTCTCCTGGGAGGGTTATATCTTTTTTTGCAGGGGTGTTAAGTGGAAGGAAAGCCGACTTCGGCCAATTTTTCTTAAATCCCGATAAATCACCAAAGTTCTCAATCAACTTGAGCAGATGAGGCAATGTGGTGTTGGGGTTTTGCATGAACAATATTACGTCGTCCGCATATAAACTAATTTTATGTTGTGTGCCCTTGATTACGATTGGTTCTATGGATTGGGATTGTCTTATATAGCTCTGAGCTTTTTTGTGTTCATCCTTGGCAGTATATCCCGACTGTGCTCTTCTGTCACATGTTTATTTTTATATTGTCAAATAAAGTCATTCATTCATTCATTCAGTCCCCGAAGCCTGTTTTTGGGATTCAAACTTCGTCAGGTTTCGAATCTTTGTTTTTAATAAAATTTAATTAATCAAAAATCAAATTAAAAAAATAACATTTATAATTTTTTTTATAATTTTTTATTATATATCCTCAAACTAAATCCTCAATTTGAATAAAGTGATTCAAACTTTGTCAGGGTTTTTCGAACGGACGTTCGAACCTTCGTTTTTAACACTTTGGATGCCAGCGACGCGTTTTGTCGTTAGTTCATGCCGCCAGTTGAGTGCCGGCAACGGTATAGCGTTTGTTTGTCGTATTTTCTTTTATTGGCGATTTGAATTCATATTTCATCAATCAAGCCTCACGCTAGTGTTGCAGTCTCTCTGCGCTCAATTGGGAAGATACCGCCCCCTATCGTCTCTCCCTGTGTAACTGCACCCCATTGGTTTAGACAGATGAAGGGGGGGGGGGGCAGTTTCCTCAGGTTACTTTTCCTCAAGCCAACTGAAGAGACCAAGTGATCCGGCCCTCAAAACAGCGTGGATTATGTATTTCCAGCACCCAACGCTGAATCAATAAACGCGATCAATATTTGGAATGGCAATCAGGAATTGGAATAATCTTTTTGGATAACATCTGATCTGAGGTAAGGAATCTATTTTACCAGTCTTAGGATAATCAGAGCTGTTTTCACCCATATATCAACGTGTCCCATATGTGTGTGTGTGGCTGTGAGTGTGTGCTCGCTGATCAGGAAATAAGATAATCGATTTTTCAGCCCGCTTCCCTAGCGTGCATAAGTACACATATACTATCGATAATCTAGCGTTTATTTGAAAACGATTCATAAATAGGCCGAAAAAGGACAACGTTTTTGTGTATGCCAGAATATTCCAGTAAATGCCGTTTATCACGGAATCTATATTTTCCTGAAAAACTAGGGCTTTTCAAAATGCTATAAAACGGAAATGAACCGATTAAAAAACAATCCGTTTCGACAATGTTGACTGCAAACAAGTCATTGATAAGCGACGGGCAGATTAGACACATAGCCATAATTTAAGACAGAGATTATGCGTTCACAACGCTATCATTGAAGTGGGTGCTGGCATTTAACCACATTTTACCATGTTAACTAGTGGCATCCAAAGTGTTAATAAAAAAAACTAAATCAAACTAAATCCTCAATTTGAATAAAGTGATTAAAACTTCTTCAGGGCTGGAGGGCGGTCAGGTGGCGTAGCGGAGATTGCGCTCGTCACCAATGCAAGAGGCTGCGGTCTCGACTCCCGGAGCCAGCATTGCTTGGGGCTTGGGCTGATCGCTATACTAACCCGCTTGGCTGGGTTAGGGGGAGGGCAAGTCACGGGTGGGAATCTGGGGCTGTGGACAGCGATGCCCACAGGTCAGGTCTGGGCGCCCGCTCAGCGGAGGCAGGACCCGATGGAGGCAGCGTGCCCTCCCACGCGTTACACCTCACCAATGAGAGTCCTCGCTGCCAGGTGAAAAAAGAGTGTGCACAACAAACAGGTAGGGGAGGGGGGGTATTGGCACAACGACCAAATTGGAACGGGGAGAAAACAGAAAAATCTGAGAAAGAGAGGATGGATACAAAAGAAATTATAAAAAAAAAAACGTCATCAGGGTTTTTCGAACGGACGTTCAAACCTTCGTTTTTAATTTAAAAGTATTCTCATTTTCTTTTATAATTTTTTTTTTAAACTTTTTATACCCTCAAACTAAATCCTCAATTTGAATAAAGTGATTAATCTGATTAAATTAGTATTTTTTCATTTATTATTTTGTTAGTGATGTAATCAAAAATAACACTTGGAACAAAAAAAAACAATAATATACGATTGGTAAACACTCTGACTAACCAAAACACTTAAGGCGAGATAGGCAAATATACTTTTTTTTGTTGATTTTGAGATTTTGTTATATTTTGCGTCCTAAACATGTCTTCTATGCAACTAGTGACAATAAAACGTCAATAACACACATTTAGTTGTTTATTTTACTTAATTTTGCCTTATTGCATCCATAAATGTGCACATATTTCAAAGTCAAAGATTAGTATTGCCATGTATGGACGAATCCACATTGGAATACAGGTACATGAGCAAAACACTGTGTAAACAGTACAGAAAAAATATGTAAAAACACAGACAGTATAAAAGGACAAATGCTAAAATTGATATCGAACATCCCCTAAAAGTGCATATCATAGTTAAAACAGCACTTCCACAAACCTGACTAAAACACTAATAAAAACACAGAAACAAAATAGGATAAAAAACAAAACTAGCCTTTGGAGTCATTCAGGCTCCGTACAGCACTGGGGAAAAAGCTCTTTGTACACCGAGAGGTAGAGCATGTGATAGAGCGGTAACGTCTGCCCGAGGGGAGGGGGACAAAGAGGCCTGCGGCTGGGTGACCAGAGGGGTCGTTGATAATGCCAGAGGCACGGGAAAGCAGCCTGGCACCATAGATCTCTTCTAGAGCTGGCAGGCTAGACCCGATTGTCTTGCGTGCAAGATGCACAATTCCATTCAGAGATTTCTTCTCCTGGTCTGTGATGTTACCAAACCATATTGTACAGGAGGAAGTAAGAACGCTCTCGATCACACAGCGATAGAAGTTGTGTAGAATCACCCTGTTATTTGTGAACTCTTTCAGTTTCCTGTGAAAGAAAAGACGTTGCTGGGACTTTTTATCAATGGTTCTGGTATTGGAGTGCCAGCTCAGGTCATTTGAAATAGTGACCCCAAGAAATTTAAAACTGCTCACCATCTCCACCTCTGAGCCATTTATGGTAATGGGGAGATGGGATACCTTGCTATGTCTAAAATCGATGACTAGCTCCTTCGTTTTGGAAGCATTCAGGGTGAGGTTATTGGTCTCACTCCACCTAACTAGGTTCTGTACCTCTGATCTGTAAAATGACTTGTCATTTGAGTTTATACGCCCAATGACTGTGGTATCATCAGCATACTTTACTATCAGATTGTTATCATAGGAAGCAGTACAGTCATGAGTGCAGAGAGAGAACAGTAAAGGGCTGAGAATGCAGCCTTGTGGAGAACCAGTACTTAAAACAAGTTCATCAGACATATTGTTTCCAATCCTGACTCTTTGAGGTCTCGAAATTAAAAAGCTAAGAATCCATTCACAGATAGCGTCGCATAGACCCAGACACTGAAGTTTGTGGATCAGATTAGATGGAATAAGCGTATTAAAAGCAGAGCTATAATTGATCAAAAGCATTCTAACATAGGAGTTTTTCTTATCTAAGTGTTCATACACAGGATTAAGAGCTAAGGAAATAGCATCATCTACTGATCTATTTTTCTTGTAGGTGAACTGCCAGGGATCAAGACAGGTAGGAATCTGACCTTTTATATAATTCAGCACTAGCCGCTCTAAACATTTCATTAAAACTGAGGTTAGAGCAATAGGTCTGTAATCATTAAGACAAGTCACAGGTGATTTCTTGGGAACCGGAATGATAGTAGATTCCTTGAAGCTCCTTGGAACAAGGCGGCGCTCCAGTGACATATTAAAAAGGTCTGTGAGCACAAGGGCAAGCTGCTCAGAGCAGAGTCTGATGGCCCTGGGAGGAATGCCGTCCGGGCCAGTGGCTTTCCTAGCCTTAGTACTGGACAGGACCTTGCACACCTCATGTTCTGTGACAGTCAGCTCAGACAAGTCACTGGGGTTGGAAGGAATAAAAACAGGACGCTCTGTATTACTTTCATAAAATCTGGAGTAAAAGTTATTCAGTCTATCGGGAAGCGAGTGATCACCTTCAGCGGAGGCGAGGCCCCTGGGCTTGTAGGAAGTGATAGTGTTCAGTCCCTGCCACATCCGACGGGGGTCACTGCCAGAAAAATGTCCTTCAATACGTTCTCCATAGGAGCGCTTTGCGGCTCTTATTGACCGCTCCAGCGAGTATCTAGCCAGTTTATAACTGGTTGCATCCCCAGATTTAAAAGCAGTAGCTCGTTCAGTAAGTTTGAGTCTAACATCAGAGTTAAGCCATGGTTTTTGGTTTGAGTATTGCTTAACCACCTTGCGGGGAATGCACAAGTCAATACAAAAATGTATATATCCAATGACAGCGTCACAGTATTGGTCAAGGTCCTCACTTTTAAAAACAGACCAGTCTGTGGCGTTAAGACACCCTTGTAATAGTGTTTCAGCATCTTTAGTCCAACATTGAGTGGAGCGTACCGTCGGTTTGATTTGTCTATTTTTCGGAGTATATGACGGTAGAAGAAGAATCTATTGATGATCGGATTTACCAAAAGCTGGCCTTGGGAGAGACCTGTAAGCAGCTTTTATGTTGCTATAGCAGTGATCCAGGATTTTGTTTCCTCTTGTAGGGTGTTTTACATGCTGATGGTAATTTGGCAGAACCGATTTAAGAGAACAATGATTAAAATCACCAGCTGCAATAAACACAGCCTCCGGATGGGAGATCTCATATTTATGTATAATGTCAGCCAGTTCATTGAGAGCAGTGTCAGCCCGAGGGTGTATATAAACAGCAATGGGCTCCCTCCCTCCCCCTTCTCTCTGAGTGCCCGTCTCCTGGCGCTGACTAAGGTGATGGATGCCTCGGGGTCTTGGCCAAGATTGTAGGGGTCTTCTACATCTGGAAGCAATTAGCCCCCCTTCTTCTGACCAAGCACACACACACACACACACACAAGCACACACCACACAAACACCCATACATACACACACAGAGACATACACACACACCCCCCTCCCCTTTCTCAAGAGTGTATAAAGTGACATGTAATATGGACATTCTGCCTCTTTTGTCTACTGGTGATGTGCCCGCGTGGGGTGACTGACTGTCTTCTTCTCTAATGAATAAAAGCTCCGTTTGAGAAATACTCTGTCTCCGCTTCGTCTTTCGGCCGACTGGTCCACAACTAAATCAATTAAGAACTCACAACCAGGGATAGGCTAATCCCTAACAAATGGAGGTTCCGGAGTGAGAATTGATGTGGGCCAGCCGCAACCAAGGACGGAACGGGGAATGGAGACGCGGAGGAGGAGAAGACGATGCAGAAGATCCAGCCAGACAGTCACTACCAGCTGTCTGCAGCGCGTCTGACCCAGGGGTGAGCTACCAACGGCAGCCCCTCAGACGTCCGTGACCAGACCACCAGACGACCGGATGACAGGCAGGAGGAGACGAAGGACAGACGGGCCAGGATGAGAGGCGACCGGAGGAGATGGCAGCTGTGCGAGAGGCCGGAGATGACCACCGCAGCACCGGAGAGGAACACCGCATCCAGGCACCGCGGAGACCGCAGATCAATCACCGCAGATCGTCGTCTACGACACGCAGTTCATCCACGACTAGAATGGGGGAAGCGGCCGCAGGAGAGACACTGAGCTGAGTTGGAGTGATGGTGGGCCGGCCGGCGAGAGGTGGAGCGGACAGTCTGAGACACTGGGAAGGCAGCAGACCGGAGGAGGCACGTTTGCCTAGGGGACCGCACCCTGGAACGGGAACCAGCTCAGGAGGAGACCCACATCCCCTAGAAGACGGGACCAGGAGTGCACTGTAAATAGAGGGGGGGTTCCTCTGGGTTAGGTGATGAGTAAGGGGGGTCCAACGGGGTTACTGTATCTTCTGTTAGGTTGCCAGAATCTGTGTTTCTCTCTTTCTTCTCTCTCTCTCTCCCGCTTTCTCCCCTCCCTCTATCTCTCTCTCTGCTCTCCTGATGTTGATTATCCCGTCTGGTATTGGATGTGATGCATGTAATGAGGTGACAATCGACGGATACAGATCAATGAACTGTGTGTTGACGTTTTATTTAACGTCAAAAGGGGGAATTGATAGATTTAGTTCATTGATGATGCCTGGTAATATCTGATATCTGTGCTTAGGCTGCACACTGCTCTCTGTGTCTCTCTCCCCCTGCATGTGGCGTGACCTGATGACCTCTGGCTGTAGGCACACACACCCACACACACAGGACCCCTCTCCCCACACAGACCCATACACACATGCACCCAGAAGCAGATCTCCTATTGATGCTTGCATCTGACGACTGGCCGGCGCACAAGCACGCACGCACACTCACGTGCACACGCACGCACACTCACGTGCACACGCGCACAAGCTGTCATGCCCCTTTGAGTTATGGAGATGTTGTTCAAGAATAGGGGTCTTCTACATCTGGAAGCAATTAGCCCCCCTTCTTCTGACCAAGCACACACACACACACACACACACACAAGCACACACCACACAAACACCCATACATACACACACAGAGACATACACACACACCCCCCTCCCCTTTCTCAAGAGTGTATAAAGTGACATGTAATATGGACATTCTGCCTCTTTTGTCTACTGGTGATGTGCCCGCGCGGGGTGACTGACTGTCTTCTTCTCTAATGAATAAAAGCTCTGTTTGAGAAATACTCTGTCTCCGCTTCGTCTTTCGGCCGACTGGTCCACAACTAAATCAATTAAGAACTCACAACCAGGGATAGGCTAATCCCTAACACCTCCGAGGCCTTGGATCAGTTATTCACCGCCGTCTGTCCGTGGTCCTGTCAACTGATTAACAGTATTAACAGACTGTTAACAGATTAACAGTCAACGCGGTTTCATTGCTGGGTTAAGTACTTCTATTCTATTCACATAATACGCTTACTTCATATATCTACTCCATTCACATATATGCCTACCACTTGTATCTATTGCTATGTCCGCCTACTACAATCTCATGAGCTGTCTAACGCCTGTCCCGTCTCCCTGTCTCCCTATGACTTGCTGTCCTGGAGTGTTGACCGGAGTGTTGGACGTCCCGTGACGAAGGCCGGGAGATTGTGACCCCCTCTGCGTGCCCCCCTGTCTCCGGAGGTCTCGTAGTGGTGACCGGAGTGCCGGATGTCCCGCGATGATGTCGGGGAGTTCGCGACCCTCTCTGCGCTACCCCCTATCTCCCTGTCTCCGGCTGTCCCTGAGCAACGACCGGAGTGTTGAATGTCCCGTGACTAAGACGGGGAGGACGTGACCCTCTTTGCGCCGCCCCTGTGCCTCAAATAGATCCGCTATCAACTCTATCTTTAATCTTTCAAAATGTTCAGTTGCTATCGCTATTAGCTCTATCTTTAATCTTTCAAAATGTACAGTTGCTATTGCATGCACTCATCTGTGTTTCACCACACACATGAGTGCATGCTTACCAACTGTCCGTCTGCAACACTACTATCACCAACATCTAAGAAGGGAGATCCCCCTTGAATGGCCCTTCTAAGGTTTCTCTCCTCCACACTGCCTGTGGAGATTTTTTCCCTATTGTTAGGTTTTAGTGAGTTTTTCCTTACCTTCGCGTGGGGTATGTCTGGGAGTGCTTGCATTCTTTCATTTATTTGCATTCATCTAAAAATGTTTGGACCTTATGGTGTTCTTGTTCTGTTCTTGACTTATTGTTATGTTTTCTTCTTGACTTGTTTAAAGAAGACCTGTACGGCCCATGGGGACATTAACGTGTGTTGTCGGGCCCTATAAATAAATTTGATTTGATTTTGATTTGATTTGAATAAGAAAGATAGCTGGGAATTCTCTAGGGAGATAAAAGGGGCGACATTTAATGACTAGGCATTCAAGATTAATATTGCAGGTCTTGTTCATGACCGTAGTATCGGTACACCACTTTTCATTCACAAGAAGACAGACCCCTCCTCCTTTGGTTTTGCCGGTGCATTCCTTCAGTCCGTCTGAGCGAAACACAGCGAATCCCGGCGGCTGGAAGGCTGAGTCTGGCGTGTTGCTGTCTAGCCACGTCTCCGTGAGACAGTACGCGGAGCAGTCTCTTGCCTCCCGCTGGAATTTAATCTGGTGTCGTGCCAAAATCCTACTCCCTGCCACGATTTGAGTGCCTCACTCATATTGTGGTAGGGGTTAGGCAGGGGCTAATACCCCCCTAACTTTTGATTGCAAAGTCTGACATTGACCAAATTTGATATTCCTGCACCTGGTGGGCTCTCTGTAAACTCCTGAAAAGGGGGTCAATGTCAGACTTTGCAATCAAAAGTTAGGGGGGGTATTAGCCCCTGCCACAATATGAGTGCCCCCCTAACTTTTGATTGCAAGGTCTGACATGTGTGTCATAAATGTCATGAATTGAAAATGGGGGACCCTGGTGTAAACAAGACAAAAGTCTTTCTCTGGTCTGCATCCCCTTAACAATTGTGTGTATTGAGCCTTACTGTATTGTACCCATTCTGCAATCTGTTAATAAAATGTTCAATCAATCAAATTTGGAAATATTCAGGAAATATTCAGAATTTTCTTCCACAACAGGAAGAATCACTCTGAGTGCTAATGTAATTAAATAGTTACAGAGGTTTGAACACACTGACATAAAAGTATTTTTTACTTATCTCTGAATTATTTTGGAAACAGAAGCCTACAAAATAGTTCCAGCTGAGAGGTATGAGGTCGTATCTAGTACATGATCAAAGTTGATAACAATACCACGGAAATGCCCCCCGATGGGACGTCCGATGTAAGAGGTTACATGCTAACTCATTTGAAGTTACATTTACAAAGTTTAAAGGGGAACTATCTTATAAATGACCTTTTCCAGTGTTTAGGGTTATTTTCTAGCTATGTGGACTTATAGTAATAGGATCTATGTCTCTAATTCTCGATTTGGCGCATTCTTCCAATTCTCATCTCACAATAATGTCCCTCCCTCAAGTGAGTCATCTGAAAATTTGCGTATTCGGGACGTCAGATGGTCCTCATTTGCATAATAACGCCCGCCCCCCTCTAGCTGCCAGCCGAGCGAGAGCGAGCGAGAGAGAGATAGACCCACGGTGGTGGACCAACTGGACATCGGTGTCTGTATTCGACAAAACATGTCGGCGCGCGCGGACCAACTGGACCTCGGTGTCTGTATTCGACAGGCTTTTGTCCCAATCGGCGCACCAACTGGCCCTCTCTCGCGGACCAACTGGGTCGCGCAGGATAACTGGATAGGCTGTGTCCTGTATTAGCCAGGCTTTTGTCCCAAACGGCGCCTCATAGTCCACCACCGCGCTGCGCCACAGCCCAGGCTCCCTCTCCCGGGAGACACGCAGTGTCTCTCTCTCTCTCTCTCTCTCTCTCTCTCTCTCTCTCTCTCTCTCTCTCTCTCTCTCTCTCTCTCTCTCTCTCTCTCTCTCTCTCTCTCTCTCTCTCTCTCTCTCGCTCTCTCCTTTTTTTCTTCCTCTCTTTTTGTCCCCTCTTCTTTTTAATGTGGAAGTTTTGAGCAATCGCTGGCTGCCTCTGTGGCTCGGTGGGAATGGCATTTTTAGAAGAATGTCTCATACTGTGGTTTTAACCCATTCCTGTGTCCCATCTCTCTCTCACTCACATACACATATACACACACACACACACACACACACACACACACACACACACACACACACACACACACACACTCCAACGCACACACTCTCTCTCTTTCTCTCTCTCTCTCTCTCTCTCTCTCGCAGACTGTGTGGACTGACTGTCACTCAAAGTGCTTATGGGCGGGGCCATAACAGCCTGAAATCCGGAGGCTGAAAAATTATGGTTTTGATACTTGATTAGAAATATAAACCAATGCATTTTTTTTTTTTAAACGTACAGATGTCTTCAATAGACTCACAGGAATGGTGTAAAGTTGCCCAAATAGTGCTAGGAATAGTAAAATAGTTCCCCTTTAAAGAGAGAAAAATTATATTCTGGCTGTTTTGTCATTCTGTACTTTCAAAGTACATTTAAACACCAGATAAATACTTTTGATACTTTAAGTGCATTTAATGTGAGCTACTTTAAAGGTGACCTATTCTGAAGATCGTCTTTTCCTGTGTGTTGCATTGTTTTTACAGAAAGAGGGGTTGTCCCAACACTGAGAACATGTTAAATATGTGCATTGTTCCTTTTCAGCAGTTCAGCTGTGACAAGAACCCTCCCTCTTGAAACAGGCCTGACAGGACTCAAACGGAGAGGTATAGAGGTGTTACGGTTGGGTTAGGTGTGTTGGACCCAAGTGCAGTGCAGAACAGAGGAGACGGGATGCAGGGGTTGACTTTCACAAAATAAGCAATACTCTTTTATTTGAGAGTGGCGAGTGGCACGTTAAAACGGAGCGAACAAAAGGGGAGACAGCTCAGTCTCAAAACATGACAGTAAGTCGAATACATGAAAACGGTAACATAACAATAAACCGGGGGAAATAAAGGGGAGAAAGGGTTACCCCAAAGTAGCCCAAAATACCCCAAAGTACCCCAAAGTATCCCAAAGTATACCCTAAAATACCACAAAGTATCACGAAATACCCCAAAGAACCTCAAAGTTCCCCAAAATATACCAATACCTCAATGTACCACAAAATACTGGCTCAGAGGTAGAGCAGGTCAACTAATGATCATATGGTCAATGGTTTGGTCAGTGGTTTGAATGCCAGCTCCTTCTGTTCACATGCCAAAGTGTCCTTGGGCAAGACACTGAACCCCAAATTGCTCCCAATGAGTCTGGCTGCCATTGCAAAATGGACTTATTTCCCATGGCAGGAGCGATAAGTCGTACTCACAACGGCATTACTCACAGGTATTCTGGCGATCGACTCACAGTGTCAGTAGTGACATTGAAGAGCATATAAAGCCACCTTAACAAGACACACCAGATACCAATTAATGTAATTATGGCAAATACCACCAGGTAACGCTAGAGCTTTACTCCCTGAGGAGAGCAAAACCCCAAACATTACATAGAGGCTGCCAGAATGAGAACAGGACGGAAACAGAGAGGTATAGAGGCTGCTAGAATGAGAACATGAGTGAAACAGAGAGGTATAGAGGCTGCTAGAATGAGAACAGGTCTGAAACAGAGAGCTATAGAGGCTGCTAGAATGATAACAGGACTGAAACGGAGAGGTATAGAGGCTGCTAGAATGAGAACAGGACTGAAACAAAGATATAGAGGCTGCTAGAATGAGAACAGGACTGAAACAGAGGTATAGAGGCTGCTAGAATGAGAACAGGACTGAAACAGAGGTATAGAGGCTGCTAGAATGAGAACAGGACTGAAACAGATGGGTATAGAGGCTGCTAGAATGAGAACAGGACTGAAACAGAGAGGTATAGAGGCTGCTAGAATGAGAACAGGACTGAAACAGAGAGGTATAGAGGCTGCTAGAATGAGAACAGGACTGAAACAGAGAGGTATAGAGGCTGTTAGAATGAGAACAGGACTGAAACAGAGAGGTATAGAGGCTGCTAGAATGAGAACAGGACTGAAACAGAGAGGTATAGAGGCTGCTAGAATGAGAACAGGACTGAAACAGAGAGGTATAGAGGCTAAAAAGCCTGCTATGGCTTTCTCTCCATTTTCATAGTTTCATTGAGCAAGGCCATGATATAGACAGTTTCACTGGAATTATGTTGCTAGGGAACAGTTTGGACCCAAATGTATTTCCTGTCAACTGTTTCATTAGCAAACATTGCAACGTGGGGTCATCTGGCCATCTTTGTTAGATTTTGTGTCTGTGTAACAGGTGTAAAACTCACTCCCCAGAGGCATCCAAACTGAGCGCTTAGAAGGGAATTCCTTCCCAGCGCAAAGGTCTGTGATGTCGCCCCCGGTGCGGGAGACCGGGGTTCGAATCCCACTCAAGGCATAGTTGAAGTGGCAGGTTCAGTGTTGGACTGTTACAGTGGTGCCTTGGGTGGAGTAGAAATCCTCGGAGGCAGGATAGACGTGGTTAGTTAGTAGGGAATTCCTTTCTTGGCGCAGCGGTTTGTGATGTCGCCCGCAGTGCGGACGCCTGGGGTTCGACTCCCACTCAAGGCATGGTCGAATTCGTGGCAGGGGCGAGTTGCCTCTGTTACACTGGTGCCGTGACCCGGATGCCTTGGGTGGTGTGAGTTTAGGGGGGGTGAGTGTAACGGGTGTAAAACTCACTCCCCAGAGGCATCCAAACTGAGCGCTTAGAAGGGAATTCCTTCCCAGCGCAAAGGTCTGTGATGTCGCCCCCGGTGCGGGAGACCGGGGTTCAAATCCCACTCAAGGCATAGTTGAAGTGGCAGGTTCAGTGTTGGACTGTTACAGTGGTGCCTTGGGTGGAGTAGAAATCCTCGGAGGCAGGATAGACGTGGTTAGTTAGTAGGGAATTCCTTTTTTGGCGCAGCGGTTTGTGATGTCGCCCGCAGTGCGGACGCCTGGGGTTCGACTCCCACTCAAGGCATGGTCGAATTCGTGGCAGGGGCGAGTTCCCTCTGTTACATCTGTACTACTGTATAGGTCAGGAGATATGCAAACAATTTAAAGTTTGGCGTAATGGGGGGCGCTAGAGGAAAAGGTCATGGGGTCACCAAAATAAATACTTGTTTTCCTCTTGGGGTCATGAATGTGTACAGCAAATGTTATGGCAATCGAGCCATTACTCTTCAAGATATCTTGTTCTGAGTTTGGCCTAATGGTGGTGCTTGTTGAATGTCATGGGTCCACCAAAATTCCTCTAGGGGTCATGAATGTTCACAGCAAATTGTGTGACTAACGGGTCAGTACAGTAGATATGCTCATTTGAAATCTTTGGTCTGATTGAAGGAAAGGTCATGGGGTCACCAAAGAGGAAAGGTCATGGGATCACCAACATCAATAAGTGTCTTCTGTTCGGGTACATGAATCTTTGCAGCAAATTTAGGACATTCCTTCCATTACTTTTCGTGACATCTTTTTCACAGGCAATGCATGTTGCAAACAAACGGAGGGCATAACCTCTTTGGCAGAGGTAATAACCCATATATGGGTTACAGTACACTGACAAATTGTTTCTCTTACATTTGAAGCTCAGCAAAACAACAGCTTCAGGGAAATAATAACAGGTGTTTTCTGTGGCTGAATAGTCATTCTCAATAAAACTATAGTCCTCATTTCATTGTTTGAGTCATTACATACAAAAATGTTGAACTAGTTGTCCAAATCTGTCAATTGTGGACCATGTTGTCAATCACGGCCTCACAATGGCTGAGGCTGGTCAAATGATGCAGCCAAATGTTGAGAGAACCACTGTAAATTAAATTACTATATTCAAACATTTCGTTGGGAGAGCAGGTGGGTATACTGGACAGTAATTTAGCACTAAACAATCTGCACTGCACTACTGCCATTGTGTCATACATGAAGCTTGCAGTGGGACAAGAACTTGTCACTTTTTACATTTTACATTTAGACTTACAGCTTTACTGCAGCACAGATGTACTGTATTGTAGTGTAACGTAGTGTTACAGTAAAGATTTGCCATATTTACAGTACGGTACTGTACTGCAGCATTTTACAAGAGGGAAGCACTGTTATTGTACAGTACTGTATATCTCATGTTTGCTGTAGATTACTGTAATTTTACTCTGCACCACATAGGATTGCAAGACAACCTCAAAGAGGTGGAAGAGAGCCCCTTTTTACTCCGCAACAAGAGGAAGCCATTTGTGCAATGGTGATTGCAAACAATGCCATAAGGTTGAGAGAGATACAAAGCGATGTTATAGAGGATGACAATATCTTTGGGAATATTGAATCCGTTTCAAACGCTACAATTGACAGAGTGCTCAGGAGAAATGAAATGTGCATGAAACAATTGTACAATGTCAGTCTCTGGAGAAGACGGTAAGCTAATTTCCCAAAATGTTGGAGTTTTCCTTAAGTATAATTTCTGGGTACTTTTTACACCCCTGTGTGTGTATGTGTGTGTGTGTATGTATGTGTGTGTATGTAGGTGTATGTTTGCATGTGTATACGACAGTGGTTCGGTAGGTAGAGCAGTCGTCTGGTTATCCTGAGGTTCCCGGTTTGATTCCCGCTCCTGGATAGATAGAAAGATAGAGAAAAGTAGGGGGAGGGGACAGATAGTTAGTTAGATACACCATAAGTTAGATCAGTGGTTCTCAAACACTAGTGGTACTTGGTGGTACTGCTGGTGGTACTTACATTTTTTTTTAAATAAATTATAATACTTTGCAGCCAGGCCACTGAACTTAGAAGCAGGCCAGTGTTTCTAGTTGCAGCGGCGCAATAGTTAGATAACCTAAGTGGGGAACAACCAGGAGATCACTGTGACAGAGAGTAATGCAGTAAACAGTCATACATCTTTTATTCAACTTCAGCCCTGATCATAACCATTTTTATTTTTAGATTTTTTTGTAATGTCAGATAAAAAAATATTCCAATATTTCTGAAAAATCGTTGTTGTTAAATCTGACATTACAAAAAATCCATCAAAATCTGTGTTGTTGCTAATCATTGACACATGCCTAGCATGTAATAATCCCCCCCAGAAAAATTTACTTTGCATTCGATATATTGAAAATATTTTACTTTTTGTGTGTTTTTTTAACAATAATTTGTGATGCCATCACACAAACTGGCATTTAAAGGGTTACAATTCGAAAATGTATTGAATATGTGTGTGTTTTTTTTATACAATACTTTGTGATGCCCATCACAAACACTGGAATTTAAATGGTAAAAATTCAAACATTCCTGCACCAGAATGCAGGAAATGTAAGTCTTTGTAACAAAATAATGGTATTAGGAATACATTTGCCTCCTGCGTGAACTGTGCATAGCTGAATAGACTGTATTTTAACGTCGGTCATATGGTGGTACTTGGAGAGCCAGCTACGTTCTCAGGTGGTACTTGGTGTAAAAAGTTTGAGAACCACTGAGTTAGATGAACAGACAGATGGGCGGTACACTGGTGTCACCAGGGTGGATTTTTCAATAGTCTTCACCGTGATAAATCAATAAATTGTGATAGTGTAGGCTATTATAAGTGAAATAATCTGTCTGTAAACAATTATTGGAAAGATTATTTGTGTCATGCACAAAGTAGATGTCCTGTAGTTTTAATGACTTCAACATTCAGTAAGTATATGTGACAGACTACAACTTACTAAGAATGATCTTGTCTCAAGGCCTGCTCTCTCCTTCCTCCATCTCTGTCTGATGCAAGCTGCAGCCACCTTTTGATGCATTTGTCTATGTCTGCATCAGATGCACTTTAACTGCTCCCATTGCGTCTCACGGACCCTAAAAGATTTTTTTTAAATAAGAATGGAACAGAAATTTTCTTTAATGGGGGGGTTTGTGCTGCAGACATTATGCCTGCAGACTGCAGGTTTGAGTTACTCGCATTCTCTCACACACAAATATTGGTTGTGCTTGCCCATTTGCATGTCAAGAAATATGGGCCAGGTAGGCCCACATAGTTGTACTGTGATCACATAATCTGAATATTGAAAAATGTAGCTATACTATAATAATAATAATAATAATAATAATAATAATAATAATAATAATAATAATAATAATAATAATAATAATAATAATAATAATAATAATAATAATAATAATAATAATAATAATAATAATAATAATAATAATAATAATAATAATAATAATAATAATAATTCATTTATTTTGTATAGTGCTTTTCAAAGACCCAAAGTCGCTGACAATAGGCAAAAAAGAAACAAAGAAAACAAAGAAACATAGAACCACAGGGAAACGGAGGACAATAAGAAATAAACAGGAACATAAAACCACAAGTAACGGATAACAAATACGGGAGTGAGTAGGGGAGACATTCGGGAGGAGAGTAAGGGAAAACCAAGGGGGGTGGGGGGGAGAGGAGAGAACGTGGGGCAGGGGTAAGGAAGGTTGAATGCTTGGGAGAACAGGTAGGTTATGAGTCTGGATTTGAAGGTGGAGAGTGAGGGAGAGTCTCTGATGGTCTGAGGGAGGGAGTTCCAGAGTCGGGGTGCAGCTTGTGAGAATGCCCGGTCACCAAAACTTTTGAGTTTGGATGACAGGACAGTGAGGGAAAGAGTGGAAGAGGACCGGAGGGAACGGGTGAGGCGGTAGGGGAGGAGGTCAGTCAGGTAGGGGGGGGGCAGGCTATGGAGGGCTTTGAAGCTGAGGAGTAGTGTTTTGAAGTTAATGTGTTCCTTGATCGGGATCCAGTGGAGGGAGTGGAGGACAGGAGTGATGTGCTTGCGGGACCGGGTGTTAGTGAGGAGGCGGGCGGCTGAGTTTTGGACCATCTGCAGTTTATGGAGGGAGCGGGAGGTGATGCCAGTGAGGAGGGAGTTACAGTAGTCCAGGCGGGAGGAGATGAAGGCATGTATGAGGGATTCAGCAGCAGGGGGGGAGAGGCAGTGACGGATTCTGGCAATGTTGCGGAGGTGAAAATATGAAGTTTTGACAATGGAGCGGACATGGGGGTCAAATGAGAGGGTGGGGTCGAGGATGACACCGAGGTTGCGGACTAGGGGGGAGGGGGTGATGGTGGAGTCATTGATGGTGAGTGTGATGGGTAATACGTTAGTAGATAGTCTAGGCCAGTGATTCTCAATATTATTTTGCATAATTATCTAGGACCTCTAATTTAGTCCACATGCACATCTACATACAATATACTGTAGCATTACAAACCATTTGACAGCCAGGTTCTGCACCTCTCCGTTCTTGTCCTCTAGGAGCCATCGCAGCATGGCCAAGACCTTCCTCATCCATCATACTGTCCTTCTGAAGCTCTAGCATCAAGTCATTAGTGGCCATGAACCTAGCGAGAGAGAGCGAGAATACGTTAGTAGATATAGTCTAGGCCAGTGATTCTCAATATTATTTTGCATATCTAGGACCTCTAATTTAGTCCACATGCACATCTACATACAATATACTGTAGCATTACAAACCATTTGACAGCCAGGTTTTGCACCTCTCCGTTCTTGTCCTCTAGGAGTGTGAGGATTGGTTCATTCCCCGCCACACGCTCCGCTCCTTTAAGGTACTGTGTTGATTGGTGCATTCCCCGCCACACGCTCCGCTCCTTTAAGGTACTGTGTTGATTGGTGCATTCCCCGCCACACGCTTTTGGAGCAAGTATCAATTCCAGCACGCACCTGTCATAGTTTTTGATTAGCGCCCCAGAGGCTTCTTATACTGGGACTTCCCTTCAATCGATATCGGGTCGTTTTGAATACTTCTGTTTCTGCCTGTTGTTCCTCGTTGCTGTGCCTCGTCTACCTTCCCTCCAGGACATCTGTGGATTGCCGCTGGTGAAGACCTTGTCCCCCCGTTTGGAGCTGCGCCTCGTTTACCCGCTTTACTCTTTGCGCTTTGGTGAGTTGGAACCAAACCCCTTTTTGGACTATTCTGTTTTGTGTGTTTTGAAGAACACTGAAGAGTTCTATTTTTGCTTGCACTTGACTCAGCTAAGTTGTGTGTTAAAGGAGACACTGAAGATTATCATTTTGCTTGCACTGGACTCAGCTGGGGTGTGTGTTTAGAAGAGACACTGAAGATTATCGTTTTTGTTTTGCACTGAACCTCAGCTACACTGAAGATATCGTTTTGTTTGTTCTGGACTCAGCTGAGGGAGGAGGAGACCGCACTGCCTCTGTGTGATGTGGACTCTTATTGATCTCTCTCTCTCTCTCCTTTCCACCTCGAGTTGAAGCTGGGAGTATCTGCAGAGCCGCTTCGGCGTCAACACCGTTTCCCCACCTCCAACACCAAGAGGATCTGCAGAGCCGCAGATAAATCTGCTGAAGGCAGTCTCCCTTTGTTCAAGATTGTTACTTGACTCCTTTTTGACTCTGTAAATAAATACGCCCTAGTATTTGGCTAACTCTGAACTACCTGTCTGTGCCGTGCGTTTGAGGTCGGTTTCAAACCCTAACATTACGACCCGACCATGTCGACCTCAGCCGACACAGACAGAGTCAGAACCGTGTTGGCGGTCCAGATTGAATTAACCAATGACCACAGCCTACAGCTAGGTGCGGCTGCGGCTGCTGTACAGGAGCTCCGAGCCCAGGTCCTGCCTATTCAGGAGTCCCTTGGCTCTCTGGCTACCCTGCAGACAGCCCAGGGTAATAATAATAATAATACATCTATTTTATATAGCGCTTTTCCAGGTGCTCAAAGACGCAGGCTGATATTCTTCCCCAATTACGAACTCTGAGTGACGCATTTAACACCCTGCTTGTAACCCCACCTGCTTCAGGAGTCTCGGCCAGAGCACCACCCGCAGCCGTGGCAGGCCCCGCGCCTCCCGATCCCGCACCTCGGGAGCCCCGTCTCTCCGAACCACGGTTGTTCAACGGTAACTTCGAGGATTGTGCCACATTCATCATGCAATATGAGTTGGTTTTTCGTCATCAATCCAGCCAATTCACTTCAGAGGGAGCCCGAGTGGCGTACATGACTAACCTGCTCTCAGGCCGGGCAGCACAGTGGGTTACTGCCTCCTGGGCAATGAGGGCTGATTTCTGTTTTTCCTACCGAGACTTCGTGGCAGAGCTCCGCAGGAGACCTTGGACCTTCGACTCCCAGGGGCCACTACGAGTACCTGGTAATGCCGGTCGGCCTCACCAACGCTCCGACGGTATTCCAGGCGCTCATGAACGACGTCCTTCGTGACATGCTGGAGGAGTTTGTGGTGGTATACCTAGATGACATCCTCATCTTCTCTAAGACCCTCGAGGAACACATCCAGCATGTCCGACGTGTGCTGGAGCGCCTCCTCCACAATCGGCTCTTCGTCAAGGCAGAGTGCCGTTTTCACTCCGACTCCGTCGATTACCGGGGCTTCATCGTGGAGAGAGGCTTGACCCGGGCTGACCCTCGCAAGATCCGGGCCGTGGAGGAGTGGCCGGAACCCACCTCTCAGAAGGAGTTTGATTGATTGATTGATTGAAAACTTTATTAACAGATTGCAGAATGGGTACAATACAGTACAGCTCAATACACACAATTGTTAAGGGGATGCAGACCAGAGAAAGACTTTCGTCTTGTTTACACCAGGGTCCCCCATTTTCAATTCATCAGGACATATATGACATACATGACATACAGATAGTCAGTACTGCTACATCTATACATTTATGACATACCAGATTTGCAAATACAGTACTGTTTGTGATACAGAAGGAGTCAAGAAAAGGGAGTATATACATTTGACGTAGAAACTGTACATTGGAGGAGGTTGGGTGGGGGGGGTTGGGTACACTGGGATATTGACAACCATACTGGGTAATTTACATTGGAGGTGGGTGGGGGGGGGGGGGGGGGGCACATTGTATAAACAAGCAAAACTGTACATTGAGGGGGGGGGGGGGGACTCTGTACAAACAAACAAAATTGTACATTGGACTATTGACAAGACCATACTAGGTAAATGACTGTACATTGGAGGGGGTTGGGTTAGGATATTTACAGGGGCCAGTGTTGCATTGCAGTCTCCCGTAGGTGTCTCTTGAGAGAGGTTTTGAAAGTGGGTAGTGATCCACATTCCTTTACAGCTTTGGGTAGGGCGTTCCACATTGATGTGGCATAATTGCGAAACGTGTTTAGTCCCTTATTTGAGCCGAATCTGGGTTTAACATGATTTGTGGAGCTCCCTCTGGTGTTGTGATCATGGTATTCACTGACCTTTGGGAAGTATTTTGCCATGTACATGGGTACCTTGGTCGTGTAGTGTATCTTGTAGACCAGGCCCATTGCAAGTTGCTGTACTCTGTCATCTACTCTAAGCCATCCTAGGTTGTCAAAGTGGGCAGGGGTGAGGTGGGTTCTAGGAGTAAGGTCAAGCAGTAGTCTGACCAGTTTGTTTTGAGATGTTTGTAATTTTGTTTTTAGCGCCTTTGAGGTGCTTTGGTACCATGAGGTGCAAGCATAGTCGTAGTACCCCTGAATGAGTGCTCCTGCCAGAGTCTTCAGGGTATTCTTGTTTACCAGAGAGGAGATCCGGTACAAGAATCGAGTTCGTTGGTTGACTTTTTTTATTACATTGGATGCCATTTTGTCACAGGAGAGATTAGCCTCTAGGATGGAACCCAGGTAGGTAATTTCATCTTTCCTTGTGACAATATTGTCACCCACTGTAACTGAGAAGCCGTCGGTCTTGCTGAGTTTGTTATTTGAACCGAAGAGAATGGACTCTGTTTTGCCCATGTGTAATGATAGTTTGTTATCAGCGAGCCATATGCAGATTCTGCCTAGTTCAGAGCTGAGGGTTTTTTCAACCTGTAACTTGTTCTTGTCAGAGACCAGCAGGGCTGAGTCGTCCGCAAACAGGAACAAGTTGCAGTCACAAGCTGACGACATGTCATTTGCATAAATTAGGAACAGTAGCGGTCCTAGTATGCTTCCTTGTGGAACACCACAGCTCACTGTGAGAGGGGGGGATAGGGTACCGTTTACCTCCACCATCTGTTCCCTGCCCTCAAGGTAGGATTGCATCCAGCTCACTGATAGACTATCAAAACCAATTGCTTTTAGCTTGTCAATCAGAATGGAGTGATTGACCGTGTCAAATGCCTTTTGTAGGTCCAGCATGACCATGCCGCAGTATTTGCCTGCGTCCACCTCTTGTTTGATGTGGTCATTCAAATAGAGAAGGCATGTGTCAGTGGAGTGGGATGTTACAGAGCTTCCTCGGGTTCGCCAACTTCTACCGAAGATTCATCCGGAACTACAGCCAGGTGGCGGAACCACTGACCAGGCTAACCTCTCCCGCCCTGCCGTTTGACTGGTCCCCAGCGGCGCTTGCTGCATTCCGCTCCCTCAAGAAGAGGTTCACTACCGCCCCAGTCTTGCTCCATCCAGACCCCAAGAGATCGTAGAGATGGACGCCTCGGATACCGGACTTGGGGCTATCTTATCTCAGCGGTCGGCAACGGACCAGAAGGTACATCCGTGCGCCTTCTACTCACGTCGTTTCCTCCCTGCCGAGAGGAACTACGACATCGGCAATCGGGAGCTGCTGGCGGTTGTGGCTGCCTTGGAGGAGTGGCGTCATTGGCTAGAGGGGGCCGAGGAGCCATTCACCATTTGGACGGACCACAAGAACTTGACGTATATCCGTGCTTCCAAGCGCCTCAATGGCCGGCAGGCAAGATGGGCCAGCTTCCTCAGTCGTTTCGACTTCTCGCTGACGTTTCGCCCTGGTTCCCGCAACACGAAGGCCGACTCCCTGTCCCGGTTACACTCCAAGGGGGCCCCAACCACTGAGGACCCGACTCCCATCCTCCCAGAGGGCAGGGTGGTGGGAGTGGTCACCTTGGGCATCGAGGGGGTGGTAAGGCGTGCCCTACGCTTCCATCGCGCTCCAGGCAAGGTACCGGTTCATCGCCTCTTCGTCCCCGACTCAGTCCGGTCCCGGGTCCTCCAGTGGGGCCATACCAGCCGGTTCGCCTGCCACCCAGGCGTTCATCGCACGTTCTCCTTCCTGGCTCGGCGATTCTGGTGGCCCACCATGAGGAACGACGTCAAGGCGTTCGTACTGGCCTGCGCGGTCTGCGCCCGCAGCAAGGCCTCCCACCAGGCGCCCTCCGGGCTTTTGCAGCCGCTTCCCATTCCGAGCCGCCTTTGGTCCCATGTGGCGTTGGACTTCGTCACGGGACTTCCTTCTTCCCAGGGGAACACGTGCCTACTGACCGTAGTGGATCGGTTTATGGTGGCAGAATGCCATATAAGTATGCCAACATCCTATATAAAATAGATTACATCCACATATGAATGTGAGAAAAAACACATCTCATAGACATACAACACTGTGTCCGATGAAGTCATCCGTTTTTAGTGAGTTGAGCAGAACTCTGGTCAGACCAGTCATTCCTTGTGCACCCAAAGCCCACAGCAGAAGAGGTTACTTAAGTTGAGATGAACTGAAAATGCACTCACTAGAATGAGTTCATTTGACTCCAGTTTAAACCAGTTTGGTAAGAAACAATGAGACAGGCCAAGGAATCTTTGATAAGTGCGCAGTTTAAACCCAAAAACTGGCGACAAATATACACACGCCTATCAAAATTCAAGACAACCAATAACATGAGAGACTGCATCGGATCTACCAATGGGAAAATGACCCTCCTATGGTTGTAGACATGCCAAAAATGAAAGTATAAGTATTGCCTCCGAGATTATGATGTTTAGGACTTGTTGAAACTTCATTGTTAATTCATTGAATAAACTATTCCTCACACCGCGGAGATCCGACCTGAACACAGCCTGCCGTGTCTTACTTCAACTCTGATTGTTATACTATTGCATAAAGTCAGGAGCTTCAACAATTGACGAGCTAGCAACTGGAAAAGACCTTGAGCGTCCGGCCTTCGGGGACCGAGACAGCAGTTCTGCCGGCATAGAAAGGTGGGAAATTTGAATTCTCGTTAGATTTACTGTTGGCTGGGTCTCCTGAGGCTGAGCGCTCATGCTTTAAAAATACCTTAAAAAGACACGCAGCCGTGGCTCAGACCGGATCATTTTTTTATTTTTTTATTTCCTTTAAAGGCTGTTAGTCTGACTAAACAGTGATTTCTGTTATAAATGACCTGTGAGAAAACTGTTTTTTATGTTATTTTTAGAAACAGTAGGTCAAAATGAACAATGTATAGTCCCATCAGAGGTAACGGAAGAACGACTCTGTTGATGGAGGTATGGTATAGCTGGCACACGCTGCAATGATTAGACTGGTCATGGTAAAGTGATTTAAAGCTGGTTACGTTGTTGTAATAATCAGATTGCTCACGGTGTGCGGTGACCAAAATGTTCACGTGTTGCAGGGTGGGGTACAGTTACAGGTATTTTTATTTCATTTTTATTTGTATTTTGTTTGACATAAGTGAGAAGTCTCGTGACGAGGCTCTGTGTGTTGTACGCAGAGGTATTTTTTTTTTTTTATTCTTTGGAAGTGAACTAAGATAAAAAAAAACAGCTCACAAGGGTGGGGGGTGAAAGTTCTGTGACAGACAGGGCCGTGTCTATTAATAGACAAAGCACAGACAGACTGTTGAGAAATGAACAGATAGCACCCAGCTTTGAACCACTAAAAGTACATTTGATATTCATATGAATTGAAATTCACAATTGAATTGTGTTTCTTTTCTTCCCTGTTAAAACCGGACGGAGCACACCGTTAAGATACCAACCAAACCATGGAATGAGGAAGGATCAGTGAGGAGACAAGTTTCAGAGAAGCACCAGAGGTCGTATAAGTGCACCAATACAGACATTGATGCTTCTCCCTCAGGAAAATCCTCACCTCATTACATGTAAATAGGGGAAGAGATAACAAACAACCTTAACTAAAATTAATTTTTGGTTAGTATTTTCATTTTTAGTTTTGTTTTATTTTTATTTTTAAATTACTTTGGTTTGAGAAAATAAGAAATTAGTGGCTGGTTGATTGGGGTACATTTGGAAACAACTTAAAGATTTAGTATAAACAAACATAAGAGCAACTAATTAACTACTAAAATTAGTATAATAACGCCAGTTTGCGTTATTGCTGGCCAACACCCGGAGCTTAAAACACAAATTTTGAAAGTTTCCACCAAATGGAGAAAGAGAACAAAATCTTTAGCTACACAATGGCCAGATGAAGGAACATTCGATGTAAATGCATGTGAAGAAATGGAACTTCGAATTAAGGATTACAAAGCGAGACAAACATCGAAGAAAAGGCTAAATAAGAGGGAACAGGAGTTGGAAATATTACATTTCTTTAAACAAGAAGGAGAAAGGTACAGGGACAATATTAGAAATGCCATCAGAGCTACAAATAATATTAACAAACAAACAGACACAGACAAGACAGCAGGACTCTACCCAGCTATAACAGGAACAATAGCCATTAAGGGGAACTATGAGTGGGAGGGGGAAGGTGTCGAGAACGCAGCCCCCCGAGGAGGGGCATCTCAAAGTATGGAAGAAGGAGTAAGATTAATCAATCTTGGGACACCAGAACACCAGCACATGACAGAGGAGTGACATTTACAGCAGGGAACACATCGCCTGTGTGTGATGTAACAAGGCCACAAACACAGTGGGAGCCAGCACTCTGCAGTACTGGGATAAAAAGCACAGGGCCGACAGGGCCAACAGGGCCAAGTATGAGACCAATATTGGATTGCTATGCAAAAAGACGAGAGACAAGGGGGAATAAGTCTCTACAACCCTCCTACTGGATAGATCCATCGCATAGAGAGATACCAAGGGAGGATATTCATCAGTTGGAAAATGACATAGATGAACATTACAAAACCGTGATTGGTCAGGTCACACAAGAGGGTGGGGCAAGAGGGACAACAGAGGGATCACCAAGGGTGGATAATCAACAGAGAGGAAGTAGGGAGGTGGAGGCAAACTTCGCTGTAACATCCAGACCAGTATATCCTAGACGTACAACTAGGGCACCGGACAGATACACAGAGGGGATGTATCCAATTCTGGTAAAGGGCACAGAAGTTCACTATATCCCGTGGCAGACACAAGATCTTGCAGGGTTAATTGCTAAATTGCCTGACATCCATGAGGGTGCATCAAAATGGATCAGAGCATTTGAGGAAGAGACGATTGGCAGGATGTTAGCGATCGGCGACATAAAAGCGATCTGGGCACAAACCTTGGGGGCGTCCACTATGGAAAACATTCTCAAATATCACAGAAATGATTGGATGATAGACCCTATGGCCGATGGAACTGAGTTCAATTCGTACCGAACGGAATTATGGCAGGCATTGAGAGTTGAGTACCCCACAAGAATAGAACCTAAATCACTAAAAGGGGACGCGCTCAAAGAAACAGAAAACCCTGCGGCTTACATAAACCGTTTGTTAAAACAGTGGAAACAAGAGACAGAGGAGGAGATTGAACACATTCTGGTACTAGAGACGTTGTTCAGAAACGCTGTGATTGATGCAATGCCATTAGCAGTACAAAATAAGCTGGAGGATGTGGTTGCTCTCACCTCAAAAACGCATCGTGAATTCTGCGAGAATGTTTGTCACGCAGTTGATAAACATAGAAAAAATTAAAAGAGGCAGAAAGACCAAGATTTAACCACCCAGCGTAAATTGATCCAGTTACAGATCAATGAGATTAACCAAAACAACAAAATGAAAATGCAAGCAACTGTCATGCCTGACATTAGCCTGGCAACACCTACACAGCCACCTGTAGTTAATGTGTACCCACAACGAACGACACCACAACAGTTTGGAGTGAGACAAAATGGTCGTCCAAACGGTCAGCTAAGCATGGATGAGGTTGTATGCTATCGTTGTGGTCAAACTGGGCACATGTCCAGGAGCTGCAGAGCTACTGATACCAGACCAAGAGTTTGTTGGTTATGTAGAGATCCAGGACATATGGCAAACGCCTGTCCAAAACAGATGGTGAATCGAGGTGGGGCCACAAGAGGTGGTTATGGAGGAAATAGACAAAGAGGACCTGCAAATCCATGGGCAGGGCCAAACCATGGTTACTAGGGGTGCCCAGAGAATCCTAAAAAGGGAGTTCAATTTCCAATTGTAAACATGACGGCTGATACAGCGCCAATGTTGCAGGTGGAAATTGAAAACAAACCAGTTTCAATGTTGATTGACACAGGAGCAACATACAGTTACAGCATTGCAAATTGAGGTCCCTCCTACCGCCATTCCAACGGCCTCTGCCGCCCGTTAACGGCCCTCGTCAAATGGTTTTATTAGGGTGGGTGCGGCTTCTGTTTTGTGCCGCCAGGAGGCGCAAAGTCAAGTTGGAATTATATCCATCCAGTGCACCGAAGACCCGCCCCTACTCTGCCTCATGTTTACAAAATCAGCTGTTTAGCCATTAGCTGCTAAACTAGGGTTAGAGTCGAGGAAAAGCAATTGATGCTTTGGATCTAATGAACGAGGGCATATTGGACTTTGTTACAGAGCTGTACTCAAGTGGATTTCGTGGAGGGGCGTTTATAGGTAAGTGCAAAATAACCATAACTCACCAAGAGCTAACGTTAGCTAGCCGCACACCGGTAGCTAACGTGAAAGCTAATACTAATGTTTCATACTGTATACACTTGATAACTCTGGTGATGTGCTGCTCTCACTCTCGCAACTGTGTGTATGTGGGATATGAGGACTGTGTGTAACTAGGAGGGATATGAGGACTGCGTAACTAGGAGTGATATGCATTAGCTATTTATAGTCTGTGTCTATTTTCACGTCATTTTCCATACCCAGTTCTCTTCTCTAATGGCTATTTTCTTTTTATGTTGCAGGTACCTGTCAAACTGGAGACTATTTCCACTCCATCGCCATCAGCTACAGAGTGGGGTTTTGAGCTACTACTTAAAGGCACTGGGTCCTATGTACAATATATAGTTTTACTGCTATGCCCCTATGCTATAATTGCTATTACTAACTATATTATGCATTCATCACAACAAGTTATTTTCTTAAAGTGTCCTTTGTGTTTAAAGTGACCTATGGTGTGAGCGAGTGCACTGTGTGTTCATGTGTTTTTAAGTTAGACCCACATTAAAGTCAAGATAACTACTATTTGGATGGTATCTGTGTCAATGATTCCATTCAACCAAAGTGAGTATCACTGTATTATACTACAACTCTATACATACATCTGAGTAGTGATTAGCACTATTACTCAGTAGTACTAATTTATATATTTTACACAGAGTTTAATCACCTGTTCATTGTATATCACTATTGCACTTTACTGTTACATTTGCACTCTCAAAATTAGATTAGATTCAAATGTACAGCACACCATATACTGCTATAGTGGAATATACTATTCATAAATCATATACCATAATGTATACCATCTTGTTGCGCGCTCCTGGCCACCGCAGTGTCATGATTAATTGAAAATGGGGGACCCTGATGTAAACAAGACGAAAGTCTTTCTCTGGTCTGCATCCCCTTAACAATTGTGTGTATTGAGCTGTACTGTATTGTACCCACTGTATTGAAACACAACATAGCAAGACGTAGCAGACTTTTTTTTATTACATTGGGTCTCACAGCTGGGCTACAGATGTAAACTCCTAGTTTTTATCTTTGGCAGCCTAGGGCATGTGCACAAGTTGGTTGTGAGGGGCCTACAAATAGCCGGTCTCCCCAAAAGGAAGCAGTTAGCCAGGTACTGCTCAGTATCAGCTATTATAGGAAGCCGCTCAATTAAAAAATTTATAAATAAAAGAAATCCAAGATGGCAGCATCCACATTGTCTGTGCTGAATGTTTGTTAGTGTTTGGTATTTCTTTGTTGGTTTTTAGTACTTTTAAACATTCATTTTTAAAACCTTTTTACCTTTAGTAAGTAGTAGTCATCATTTGATCATTTGATCAACAAGAGAGCTCGTAGGGACCACTCTTCATCTTCTCCATCAGAGCCCCAGCCCGGGAACAAGAGAGCTCGTAGGGACCACTCTTCATCCTCTCCATCTGACCCCCAGCCCGGGAACAAGAGAGCTCGTAGGGACCACTCTTCATCTTCTCCATCTGACCCCCAGCCCGGGAACAAGAGAGCTCGTAGGGACCACTCCTCCCCCAGTTCACCTCGGCAGCGCTCTCCTGTACATCAACCCTCATGGTCTGCACTCGCACCGTCGCCGCCGCCCCCCTCCTCCTCCTCCATGGACCCTGGGGGACCTGTTGTCTACCCTGTCCCAGTGGCAGCTGAAAATCACCCAAGGCTTTCCATCTATGATGGAGGTTTCCATGAGGGCAAACCCAAAGTCCTCTTGATTGGTGACTCCATCATCAGGTCTATTAAACTTCCCTGTTTTTCTGGTGCTAAGGTGACTGATCTTATGGAACGGGTGCCCTCTATCATTGCGAGTCATCCCTCTGTTCACACTGTGATTTTACATGTAGGGACCAATGATGTGTTATCCAGGCAATCGACCAAGCTTCAATCTGACCTTATGTCTCTGGCATAGAGAGAGCCTAGGAAAACACTGTGTCCTCTCCGGTCCTATTCCATCTTTAAGACATGGCTCTGAGCATTTTAGTCGCCTTTTTAGTCTGCATTGCTGGTTGCAGACTTTATGTACTGCCACTGGCGATACCTTCATTAACAACTTCGACACGTTTTGGAGGGGTGGCTATTTATGTAAAGTCTATTTTTTCTGTGACTATTTTAAACACTGTAACAATTCCAACAATTGGTTACTGAACCCACCAGGCCAAATCTAAAAGATTATTCTAGCCCTTGTGCACTCCTGGTCCCTTTTTCTACTTTTTTGAAATATTTTGAGTGTGTGTGTGAGCACAGCGGTGTCTGTGTTTATTATTATTTCATGAAATTGGGTAAATATCTTAATTTTACATATATGTTCATTGTGTGAAAAGCTTATAACATGAAACACTCTAGAAAAATAGTTACAGATTTAGTGCCTTGTTCACCCCTAGTCCCTTTTTCTACTCCCGTCCGCGCCAATGTTAAAACGGCATTTTCAACCATTTTTAAATATGCTCTTATTTGTTCAATTCTCGATATATCTTTCCACCCTTTGCATATTCCACGAGCTAAGGACCTTGTATATGCCGGGATGTGCTGTTACCGATGTAAAACTCATGGTGGCGTCATCGCTCCACAGATAACTTTGCCACAATTCAGGGGAGGTGAGATAGGCTGTGGCGGGCTGCCGGTGATTGAAACTCCGGACACAGGTTTTGGGGTGGTGGGGGGGGGGAGCGAGTGGATTTTCAAGACAGAACCAGAGGCGAACCGGACCGCGCAGTCCACAGCGAGCCACACGCCGAAACACAAGCCCCCCATAGCCGGCGCGCGCCAACGAGGAAGTATCCTGCACGGAGCAGGTCTGGTTCTCCTCCCACCAGCGAGGCGAGCCCAAGATTCCTGCCGCAGAACCCATTGGAACCGCCCGCAGCACATTTAGGTCAGTTGAGCGCTTAGTAACGTTTCGCCTCAACGCCGTTTCTGGCCGAACTAGTCATCGAATCTTTAATATTTTTTTTGATTCGTATTCAGAGGTAATTCGTTGAGATATTTCTATATGTTATTTATCAAAAAAAAATATGGGAAATATGGTCAAAAACAACATTTATCCGTTTTTTTTTAATGAAAAAACACGTTCTATCAAACAAACACAGGTTTGAGTGGTTATAATTCATAAATATGAGTAATATGTTGAGAGATATATTGAGATTATGCTATTACTGTTAATCATGGGTAGAAAAATGTTTTAAAAATAGTAAACAGGTAAAATTATATGGCTTTAAACATGATGTATCAAAAAGGGACCAAGCCCAGTGAGTTCCACCATTGCTAGGCGTGCACAAGGGCTAGGTCAAGTATAATTGACTTAATGTTTTCTAATAAGACTGATAAAATTAGTGCTTGTGGTGTTTTTGAATTAGGTGTCAGTGATCACTGTCCTATAGCTTGTGTTAGAAACTCTCGATTAGAGAAATCACAGTCTCGCATTATTAACAAAAGGAATATGAAAAACTTTAGTGATCAGGCTTTTCTAATTGACCTATTCCATAGCGACATCCACTACACATTGGAGATTCCCGATGTCGAAGTAGCACTCAACTTTTTTTCAAAAACCTTTCTCTCAATTGCTAATAAACATGCACCTTATAAAAGGCTTAGAATAAAAAATAGATTAATCCCTTGGTTCACACCTGAATTATCTGCCTTGCTTAAGGAGAGAGACAGAGCCTGGTCACTTGCCAGACGCTCTGGTGATCAGTCTCACTGGTCAGCATTTAGACGGCATCTGTGAGAACGGCTAAAGTTGAGTATCACTTAGAACTAGTAACCAGCTCCTACTCAGATCCTGCTAAATTTTGGAAGGCGGTGAATTTAAATAAGACCAGAACCACAATTTCCCTCCCTACAGAGATTAGAAAGGGTGAATCCTTGATCTCGGAACAAAAAGAGGCCAACATTTTATCGAAGCTGGTCATCTATTTGAGAATATCCAGGTGGACAGGATCAGGAGCCCTGTACATTCCCTGTGCAGATAGGAAATGATTTTCAGTTTAATTTACAACCCTTGTCTGTAAACTCTGTTCTTGAGGCACTTCAAGCCATTGATACCAGGAAATCAACTGGAGAGGATGGGTTGGATCCTTTTTTCCTCAAACTAGCTGCACCATTGGTTTCAAAGCCAATAACACACATATTTAATCTCTCACTACTAACAGGTGTGGTTCCTGTTGCCTGGAAAACAGCCCATGTGACCCCCTTGCATAAAGAGGGGGATAAAAGTGACCTAAATAATTACAGACCAATCTCCCAAGTTATCCTGTCTAGCAAAAATCCTGGAGTCTTGGTAAACAACCAACTTAAAACATTCATCACAAAACACTCTATATTTTTGTATCACAAACAGTACTGTATTTGCACATCTGGTATGTCATAAATGTATAGATGTAGCAGTACTGTCTATCTGTATGTCATGTATGTCATATATGTTACGATGAATTGAAAATGGGGGACCCTGATGTAAACAAGACTAAAGTCTTTCTCTGGTCTACATCCCCATAACAATTGTGTGTATTGAGCTGTACTGTATTGTACCCATTCTGCAATCTGTTAATAAAGTTTTCAATCAATCCCTTAACAATTGTGTGTATTGAGCTGTACTGTATTGTACCCACTGTATTGAAACACAACATAGCAAGACGTACCAACCGAGGAAACACAACAACATTAACACACAAACAAATTATATCTAAATATATACATCAACGGTAACATATTGCATAACTCAACATTATCAATATTGGCTCACATGTAAGATTTTAATTTATTTTTTAAGCTTGCTACACCTCTTATGTCACGTATGTCACTTGGAAGATAATTCCATGCCCTGATAGCCCTACAGTATATAAAACTGTTCTTTGCATACTGTTAGTATTTGCATGGGGTAGAATAATCTGCCCTCTACTTGCCCCTCTGGTAAAATGCATGTGCACATTTGAGCTGCGAAATTATTTTATCCGTGCTATATTTAGGACTGTGGGTTGTGATCATTTTATGAAAACAAATTAATAAGTTGGCAGAAAGTCTTTTCTCAACACTCCGCCAACTAAGACGTTCATGCACAACCTATTTAGCAACTGTTTTGAAGCAGAAGCCCACACTTTTTGTTTATGTGATCAGACCATGATAAAGTACTATTTTTGTATCACAAACAGTACTGTATTTGCAAATCTAGTATGTCATAAATGTATAGATGTAGCAGACTTTTTTTTTATTACATTGGATGCCATTTTGTCACAGGAAAGATTAGCCTCTAGGATGGAACTGTGACCGTATCAACCAGACGCATTTGACACCTCCCTGCCCCCTCTCCTAGATGAGGTGTTAATAGGTGGGTAGGTCGGGTGGGGGTGGGTGGGAAACACTGGTCTAAATGGCTTCAAGTGGGTTTTACAGCAGGTAAACACGCCCACTGTTCTTTGCATACTGTTAGTATTTGCATGGGGTAGGATTGTAAATCAAGTTGTAGGCCTACATGTTTTAATTGATTGTTATCCTTACTTGTCTTATTGTTATGATTTTATATTCTGTGTTATATTTTTAACTCTGTGTACACTCAACGTGACTGTAAATGGGGGAAACCTCAGTTGCCTTTCGAGTTTAATACAGGTTTGAAATGAAATGTATTAAACTCACCGGACTTGGTCAAACTAAATGTCCACAACAAACGACATTACTACTGTACTTTGATTGATTGATTGATTGAAAAAAAATTTGAACACAGATTGCAGAATGGGTACAATACAGTACAGCTCAATACACACAATTGTTAAGGGGATGTAGACCAGAGAAAGACTTTAGTCTTGTTTACATCAGGGTCCCCCATTTTCAATTCATCGTAACATATATGACATACATGACATACATGACATACAGATAGACAGTACTGCTACATCTATACATTTATGACATACCAGATTTGCAAATACAGTACTGTTTGTGATACAAAAATATAGAGTGTTTTGTGATGAATGTTTTAAGTTGGTTGTTTACCAATGACTCCAGGATTTTTGCTAGACAGGATAACTTGGAGATTGGTCTGTAATTATTTAGGTCACTTTTATCCCCCCCTTTATGCAAGGGGGTCACATGGGCTGTTTTCCAGTCAACAGGAACCATACCTGTTAGTAGTGAGAGATTAAATATGTGTGTTATTGGCTTTGAAACCAATGGTGCAGCTAGTTTGAGGAAAAAAGGATCCAACCCATCCTCTCCAGTTGATTTCCTGGTATCAATGGCTTGAAGTGCCTCAAGAACAGAGTTTACAGACAAGGGTTGTAAATTAAACTGAAAATCATGTCCTATCTGCACAGGGAATGTACAGGGCTCCTGATCCTGTCCACCTGGTGGCCCTACATGGCTATTCTCAAATAGATGACCAGCTTCGATAAAATGTTGGTTTATGGCTAAACAGACCTCTTTTTGTTCCGAGATCAAGGATTCACCCTTTCTAATCTCTGTAGGGAGGGAAATTGTGGTTCTGGTCTTATTTAAATTCACGCCTTCCAAAATTTAGCAGGATCTGAGTAGGAGCTGGTTACTAGTTCTAAGTGATACTGAACTTTAGCCGTTCTCACAGATGCTGTACATTTATTTCTGAGCCGTCTAAATGCTGCCCAGTGAGACTGATCACCAGAGCGTCTGGCAAGTGACCAGGCTCTGTCTCTCTCCTTAAGCAAGGCAGATAATTCAGGTGTGAACCAAGGGATTAATCTATTTTTTATTCTAAGCCTTTTATAAGGTGCATGTTTATTAGCAATTGAGAGAAAGGTTTTTGAAAAAAAGTTGAGTGCTACTTCGACATCGGGAATCTCCAATGTGTAGTGGATGTCGCTATGGAATAGGTAAATTAGAAAAGCCTGATCACTAAAGTTTTTCATATTCCTTTTGTTAATAATGCGAGACTGTGATTTCTCTAATCGAGAGTTTCTAACACAAGCTATAGGACAGTGATCACTAACACCTAATTCAAAAACACCACAAGCACTAATTTTATCAGTCTTATTAGAAAACATTAAGTCAATTATACTTGACCTAGAATAATTTTTTAGATTTGGCCTGGTGGGTTCAGTAACCAATTGTTGGAATTGTTACAGTGTTTAAAATAGTCACAGAAAAAATAGACTTTACATAAATAGACACCCCTCCAAAACGTGTCGAAGTTGTTAATGAAGGTATGGCCAGTGGCAGTACATAAAGTCTGCAACCAGCAATGCAGACTAAAAAGGCGACTAAAATGCTCAGAGCCATGTCTTAAAGATGGAATAGGACCGGAGAGGACACAGTGTTTTCCTAGGCTCTCTCTATGCCAGAGACATAAGGTCAGATTGAAGCTTGGTCGATTGCCTGGATAACACATCATTGGTCCCTACATGTAAAATCACAGTGTGAACAGAGGGATGACTCTCAATGATAGAGGGCACCCGTTCCATAAGATCAGTCACCTTAGCACCAGAAAAACAGGGAAGTTTAATAGACCTGATGATGGAGTCACCAATCAAGAGGACTTTGGGTTTGCCCTCATGGAAACCTCCATCATAGATGGAAAGCCTTGGGTGATGATTTTCAGCTGCCACTGGGACAGGGTAGACAACAGGTCCCCCAGGGTCCATGGAGGAGGAGGAGGGGGGCGGCGGCGACGGTGCGAGTGCAGACCATGAGGGTTGATGTACAGGAGAGCGCTGCCGAGGTGAACTGGGGGAGGAGTGGTCCCTACGAGCTCTCTTGTTCCCGGGCTGGGGCTCTGATGGAGAAGATGAAGAGTGGTCCCTACGAGCTCTCTTGTTGATCAAATGATCAAATGATGACTACTACTTACTAAAGGTAAAAAGGTTTTAAAAATGAATGTTTAAAAGTACTAAAAACCAACAAAGAAATACCAAACACCAGCAAACATTCAGCACAGACAATGTGGATGCTGCCATCTTGGATTTCGTTTATTTATAAAATGTTTAATTGAGCGGCTTTCTATAATAGCTGATACTGAGCAGTACCTCGCTAACTGCTTGGCCTTCCTTTTGGGGAGACCGGCTATTTGTAGGCCCCTCACAACCAACTTGTGCACATGCCCTAGGCTGCCAAAGATAAAAACTAGGAGTTTACATCTGTAGCTTAGCTGTGAGATCCAATGTAATAAAAAAAAGTCTGCTACGTATTGCTATGTTGTGTTTCAATACGGTGGGTACAATACAGTACAGCTCAATACACACAATTGTTAAGGGGATGCAGACCAGAGAAAGACTTTCGTCTTGTTTACATCAGGGTCCCCCATTTTCAATTAATCATGACACTGCGGTGGCCAGGAGCGCGCAACAAGATGGTATACATTATGGTATATGATTTATGAATAGTATATTCCACTATAGCAGTATATGGTGTGCTGTACATTTGAATCTAATCTAATTTTGAGAGTGCAAATGTAACAGTAAAGTGCAATAGTGATATACAATGAACAGGTGATTAAACTCTGTGTAAAATATATAAATTAGTACTACTGAGTAATAGTGCTAATCACTACTCAGATGTATGTATAGAGTTGTAGTATAATACAGTGATACTCACTTTGGTTGAATGGAATCATTGACACAGATACCATCCAAATAGTAGTTATCTTGACTTTAATGTGGGTCTAACTTAAAAACACATGAACACACAGTGCACTCGCTCACATCATAGGTCACTTTAAACACAAAGGACACTTTAAGAAAATAACTTGTTGTGATGAATGCATAATATAGTTAGTAATAGCAATTATAGCATAGGGGCATAGCAGTAAAACTATATATTGTACATAGGACCCAGTGCCTTTAAGTAGTAGCTCAACATTGTATTGCAAAATCCTTGCCACAGTGCCAAAACCCCACTCTGTAGCTGATTGCGATGGAGTGGAAATAGTCTCCAGTTTGACAGGTACCTGCAACATAAAAAGAAAATAGCCATTAGAGAAGAGAACTGGGTATGGAAAATGATGTGAAAATAGACACAGACTATAAATAGCTAATGCATATCACTCCTAGTTACGCAGTCCTCATATCCCTCCTAGTTACACACAGTCCTCATATCCCACATACACACAGTTGCGAGAGTGAGAGCAGCACATCACCAGAGTTATCAAGTGTATACAGTATGAAACATTAGTATTAGCTATCACGTTAGCTACCGGTGTGCGGCTAGCTAACGTTAGCTCTTGGTGAGTTATAGTTATTTTGCACTTACCTATAAACGCCCCTCCACGAAATCCACTTGAGTACAGCTCTGTAACAAAGTCCAATATGCCCTCGTTCATTAGATCCAAAGCATCAATTGCTTTTCCTCGACTCTAACGCTAGTTTAGCAGCTAATGGCTAATGGCTAAACAGCTGATTTTGTAAACATGAGGCAGAGTAGGGGCGGGTCTTCGGTGCCAGCAGTTGGGTTGTCTCGTAAAGAATAATACTGCACTGTATCTAGCTGATTACACGCTGATAGCACGTTAATGGAAAATACCACACCATTACTGTACCAATGACAGTCAAATAATCTACAGAAAAGCATTACATTGCAAAATAATATGTCCAAGACTAGTGTCGCATGCACACACACACACACAGATTGTAGAATAGCTCCCTCTCTCCACCGTGTAACTCGACTCCCCCTACTGGTTGAACCAGGCAGAGCAGCGTCAAAAGACGTCATCTTGCGTCAACCACCGGCATCTAGCTTGCTACCGGCGGGAGACGCCTCGTTTTCCAGTCCCACATCTGTACACATGCGTCAGTCCAGAACATGCTAAACATCTCCCCATGTCTGGTAAATACGTTAAGACAATAGGATTCTCGGGAGTAAGACAACTATTACCAATAACAGCACCAGTCAGATTAGTAACACAAGGAAAAGAGACAAAAATTCCTGTCATAGTGTCTGATCAGACCCCAATCAATCTACTGGGACGAGATGCATTATGTAAACTAAAGATTCAAATTTGGTGTACCCCACAAGGTGTTTACATAGATCAATCAGGGGTAGACACACAGTTTGTTGTTCAAACAGACCAGGCAAAAGCATACTGGCTGAGCGAGATAATTGAGCCAGTAACGAGAGCTTATGACAGATGGAAAGGATTTATACAAGCACAAATTCCAAAAGCAACAGCACCACAGCTTAAATATCACTGTACAATGTACTATGATCAGTCAGGAAGCACAGGATATGAAAAAGAGTGGGAGAGCAGAACCAAAGATCAAAAAATCGATTTTAGAGGTCAATATATAATAATTGGAGATCAGGGAGCCGCGCTAAACATAGATTCAAAAAACACCTTTATTACTGAATGGTATAATGTGCCTAAATCCAAGCCACATGTTACGCTATTAGTAAACAAGAACTTTGAATCTAAAGACATAGGACCTATGATGAAAGGGGCAACACAAATTACGTGGGAGAAAACAGACAATCCATTGATTTTTATGTCACACGACAAAACCATGATCAAAATTATGTGTGATGTGGAATTGACGAGTCAGCCTCAAATAATAATGATACCAGCAGGAATGAGGCAAGTATCGGATGAGGCAGAGAGGAAAAATCCACTTGTAGAAGACATGTTAAAACAGATCCCAGTTCAGTTGTGGTCGACCCATGACACAGATGTAGGATTGGTTAAATCTGCAAATCCAGTAAGAGTAGAACTGAAACCACATGTGAAGTTGCCAACTCGACCGCAGTATCCGTTGAAGCGAGAAGCAGAGGAAGGCATAAGCAAAACGATAGAGGGATTACTGCGATCAGGAGTGTTGGTACAGACTGACAGTAGATGCAATACCCCGATCTTTCCAGTATTAAAAGCTGATAAATCAAAATACAGATTGGTGCACGACCTAAGAGCGATAAATGAGATTGTGGAAGACTGCCAAACAGATGTGCCAAACCCTCACACAATTTTGTCAAACATACCGGTGGACAGTAAATATTTCACGGTGATTGATTTATGTTCAGCCTTCTTTAGCATTCCTCTAGATGAAGAATCGCAATACCTGTTTGCATTCACGTATAGAGGAAGGAAGCTTACATATACGAGATTACCGCAGGGATTCAAAAACAGTCCACAGGTTTTCAATCAGATAATAAAACATGATCTTGAGGGTATGGATATCCATGGGACCATTATTTCTTATGCAGATGACATCATCATATGTGCCAAGACATTGGATGAGTGCCATCTGGATTCGATGAGGGTGCTACAAAAGTTGGCAGAGGGAGGACACAAAGTTTCAAAAACTAAATTGCAATACTGTCTACCAGTGGTAGAGTATTTGGGATGATCGATCTCAGAAAACTCCATTGCAATATCAGCCTCACAGTTAGAGGGGATTGGCAAAGTGCCACATCCAAAAACGGTCCAACAAATGATGACATTCTTAGGAATGACAGGTTATTCGTCAGAATGGATTGAGAACTATGCTGAAGTAACTGCACCTTTAAGAGAAATAATAAAAGAGGCAGGCAGTCAATCTTTGAAAGCTCCCCTAAGATGGACAGACAGGGCCGAAATAGCATTTGAGACGATTAAACAGGAAATGCAAAGGGCTCCTGCCCTGGCAACACCAAACTATAACAAACCATTCTTGTTATATGTTTCAAACCGACAGAACTTGTACGCATCAGAAGTGTTGATGCAAGACACATGCAGTGGACGTCAGAAACAACCAATTGCATATTACAGTATAAAGTTGGATAATGTAGTTCAGGGCTGGCCACCCTGCTATCAAGGACTAGCAGCTGTACATTATGCATATGAAAAGGCTGCTACTGTAACTATGGGATATCCAATTACCATTTTTACACATCATAAGATCGCGGAACTAATAGATCAAGGGAAATTTGTGGCAACACAAGCGAGGTGTTTACAGTACACACCACTGTTAACCTATCCTGATATCACAATAAATAAATGTACGACAACCAACCCAGCCAATACCATACCACTAGAGTTTGAAGGAGAACCTCATGAATGCATTGCAGAGACAATGAGGTACACGCGATTGAGGCCTGACTTAGAGTCAGTACCAATATCAAACGCAGATTGATTGATTGATTGATTGATTGATTGAAAAGTTTATTAACAGATTGCAGAATGGGTACAGTACAGTACATCTCAATACATACAATTGTTAAGGGGATGCAGACCAGAGAAAGACTTTCGTCTTGTTTCCACCAGGGTCCCCCATTTTCAATTCATCATAACATATATGACATACATGACATACAGATAGACAGTACTGCTACATCTATACATTTATGACATATCAGATTTGCAAATACAGTACTGTTTGTGATACAAAAGTGTCCAGAAAAGGAGTGTATATACATTTGGCATAGAAACTGTACATTGGAGGAGGTTGGTGGGGTGGGTTTGGGTGAGGGCTGTACATTGGAGGTGGGGGGGGGGGGGGGGGGGGGGGGGGGGGTTGGGTAGGGGACACATACACATTTTACACTGTACATTGGAATGTTGACAAAGCCTTACTTGGTCATTTACTGTACAACTAGGTTAGGACATTTGTAGGGGCCAGTTTCGAATTGCAGTCTCACGTAGGTGTTTTTTGAGAGTGTTTTTGAAGGTGGGTAGTGATTCACATTCCTTTACAGCTTTAGGCAGGGCGTTCCACATTGATGTGGCATAATTGCGAAACGTGTTTAGTCCCTTGTTTGAGCCGAATCTGGGTTTTACATGATTTGTGGAGCTCCCTCTGGTGTTGTGATCGTGGTATTCACTGACCTTTGGGAAGTATTTTGACATGTACATGGGTACCTTGGTCGCGTAGTGTATCTTGTAGACCAGGCCCATTGCAAGTTGCTGTACTCTGTCGTCTACTCTAAGCCATCCTAGGTTGTCAAAGTGGGCAGGGGTGAGGTGGGTTCTAGGAGTCAGGTCAAGTAGTAGTCTGACTAGCTTGTTTTGAGATGTTTGTAATTTGTTTTTTAGTGCCTTTGAGGTGCTTTGGTACCATGAGGTGCAAGCATAGTCGTAGTACCCTTGAATGAGTGCTCCTGCTAGAGTCTTCAGGGTATTCTTGTTTACCAGAGAGGAGATCCGGTACAAGAATCGCGTTCGTTGGTTGACTTTTTTTATTACATTGGATGCCATTTTGTCACAGGAAAGATTAGCCTCTAGGATGGAACCCAGGTAGGTAATTTCATCTTTCCTTGTGACAATATTGTCACCCACTGTAACCGAGAAGCCGTCAGTCTTGCTGAGTTTGTTATTTGAACCGAAGAGAATGGACTCTGTTTTGCCCATGTGTAATGATAGTTTGTTGTCGGCGAGCCATATGCAGATTTTGCCTAGTTCCGAGCTGAGGGCTTTTTCAACCTGTAACTTGTTCTTGTCAGAGACCAGCAGGGCTGAGTCGTCCGCAAACAGGAACAAGTTGCAGTCACAAGCTGACGACATGTCATTTGCATAAATTAGGAATAGTAGCGGTCCTAGTATGCTTCCTTGTGGAACACCACAGCTCACTGTGAGGGGGGGGGATAGGGTACCGTTTACTTCCACCATCTGTTCCCTCCCCTCCAGGTAGGATTGTATCCAGCTCACTGATAAACTATCAAAACCAATTGCTTTTAGCTTGTCAATCAGAATGGTGTGATTGACAGTGTCGAAGGCCTTTTGTAGGTCCAGCATGACCATGCCGCAGTATTTGCCCGCGTCCACCTCTTGTTTGATGTGGTCGTTCAAGTAGAGAAGGCATGTGTCAGTGGAGTGGGATGTTCTGAAGCCAGATTGGAATTCGTAGATTAGATTTTTTTCCGCGAGGTATTTTTCGATCTGTTCGTATACTATTTTTTCTATGACTTTCGAGATGGATGTAAGGATAGAAACAGGGCGGTAGTTACCCGGGTCTAATTTGCTGCCCTTTTTGTGCAGGGGTGTTACTCTCGCAATTTTGAAGTCCTTGGGGACGTGTCCCTGTTTTATGGAGAGGTTTATTATGTGTGTGATGACTTGGGTGATGGCTGCTGCTGAGTCTCTGAGGAATTTGGAGGGGATGTTGTCATGGCCAGTGGCCTTGTTTGGTTGGAGGGCGCTCAGTTTTTTGAGTACCTCATCTGTAGTTACTATTTCCAGTTTGAAGTCGTCTTTGTGGACGCCTAGGTTCATGTAGTATGCTACTATGTGTTCTACCCCATACTGCCCTGAGTGGGAGGGTAGTTTGTTTACCAGTGTTGTGGCTATGTTTGTGAAGAAAGTGTTTAAGTAATTGGCTACATCCAGCTTGTCTGTGATGAGCGTGTTGTCCGTCTTTATGTTTATGTTTGAGAACCTGGTTTTGAGTTTTTTACTGCAGCCTAGTTGATTGTTGAGTAATTTCCAAAGTTCACGTGGTTTATTTTTGTTTTCCTCGGTTTTGTCATTGATGAATTTTTTTTTTGCAGTTTTGATCATGGAGTTTACGTCATTTCTTAGTCTGTTTCTTTCTAGTTTGAGTTCAGTCACGTGGTCTTGGAGTTCACTGCTCGTGCTTTTGGTAAGCTTTGACTGACTTTTACGAAACTCAGAGCATTTTTTGTCTCTGGCTTTCATAGCGGTCAGTATTTCAGTGTGCATCCATGGCTCAGCGCGATTTTTTACCCTGGTGGTTCTTAGGGGGGCCATTTTGTTTAGTATTGATGAAAATTTGGTTTTGAAGCCAAGCCAAGTTTCTTCAACCAGTGTACCATTGAGTTCATCTGACCAGTCCAGACTCTCCAGTTCAAGGTTAAAGGCCTCGCTAGAGTAGGTTTTGAGGTGTCTAGATGTGACTGTTTTGTGACAGCCAGCCTTTAGTTTTAGCTTTTTGCGGGTACAGAATATCATGTAATGATCACTTAACCCGCATGCTATAACCCCTTTACTGGAGATCTTGGACTTGTCAGAGGTCAGTATGAGGTCAATGGTAGTCTGAGTTGATTCACATATCCTTGTGGGTTGGGTGATTAGTTGGCTGAGGCCGTGCAGATCACAAAACCTATTGAAGGATTTGAAGACGGGTGCATTTTTTTGTTGCATATCCGTGTTCCAATCCCCAATAAGAATTTTTTCCGCATCCTCAGCTCCAGCTAAGCACACATCCAGAGTATCATAAAAACCAGTCTGTTCTGGTGGTCTATAGATTGTGCCTATTAGTACTGATTTTGCCCTTTCAAATAAGATTTCAATCCATACAGTTTCAATCTCGTCATGGTTAAGGTCAGTACGGTTGCTGAATTTGGTATCTTTGTGTATATACACACAGACACCACCTCCATACTGGTTCCTATCCCTCCTGATGATTGAATAGTCCTCGATTTCTATCTCTGGATCCTGAACAGATGAGTCAAGTTTTGTTTCTGTGAAACATAATATATTTGCCTTACCGTTTAGAAACAAATGTCTGATTTCAGCCAATTTCGGTTTCAAGCTGTTTATGTTTAAGTGAAATATGTGAAGTCCATTTTTGCTTGTAATAAGTTTGATGTCGTCACAGTTGAGGTAACTCTGTTCCATTGTGTCCTGTCCTGTGGTGGGGGGAGGGGGGGCGTTGTTGCTGTTTGTGCCGTGGGTGGGGAGGGGGGGGAGGGGTGATGCTTTGTCCTTTGCTGGTGTCTGTATTCCTTTGTGTGAAAGCCCGCGATGTGGGGGGGGGGGCTGGTTGATTACAGATATGTCTGATTGTACTCCATTGTGGGGGAGGGGGGGTGCCTTCTGTCCTGGCCTCGGCCCGGGTAGACTTGCTGGCATGGCGGGGCCAGCCAAGCTAACCGTCGGGTCCTTGGTGGTCTCGATGTCCCGCGCCGCTCTTCCTTTAGCCACTCGCCGAGTCCGCTGGGGCTTCTGTGAGGGTATGTCGCCGCTTGCTGGTCGGCTGGTGCAACTGCTGGCTGAAGCGTCAATTGCGTGGATGCTGTTGATCTCCGGCGCCGGTGTGAGGAGCGATGCCTCGCTGTTTTGTCCCCGCGACGTGCTGGGCGCCTCGGTTGTGAACCCCGGTTCCTTCCCTCTCGCTGTGGCCTCTCGGGTAGTTTACTATGTGGATGGATCGTGCTATAGAGATCATGTAGGGAATCATGCAGGTTTTGCGGTAGTACTACAGGAGGGAGACACGTTTACTGTAGCAAAAGCGGAGAGCTGTGATCAGCCCTGCTCGGCTCAGTTGGCGGAACTGAAAGCACTTACTGAGGCATGCAAACTGGCACAAGGAAAAAGAGCTAATGTGTTCACAGATAGCAGCTACGCTCATGGAGTGACACACCTGTTCGGCTCGCTGTGGAAACAGAGAGGTTTCAAGAAAACAGATGGTAGCCCGATTCAACATAAACAACAGATAGATGACTTAATGTCAGCTATGATGCTGCCGACACAATTAGCCATCATCAAATGCCAGGCACATAGAAAAGGTAATGATGATGTAATACGAGGAAACAATGCAGCCAATGAGGCTGCCAAAACAGCGTCAAAATGCCTAACAGCCATTTTGGCACCTGTAGTGTCACTAGAATCTATTATGACACCTGACGACATCATATTGATACAGAAGGAGGCGAACAAGAAAGAGCAGAACACGTGGCGAGAAAGGGGGGCGACAGTGGATGAGAAAGGGTTATGGAGATCACATGAAGGACTCTTGGTAGCCCCAGTAACCCTACTAACAATTCTAACTTCGCATGTGCATGATGTAGACCACTGCGCAAGGGGCGAGGTGATGAGAAAGATACGACAATAAGGTTACTGGTCACCATACATGCAGGCTATGGTTGATGAGATACTGTATCAGTGTGATGTCTGCGCTGAACGAAACATTCGTAAGGGAATAAAAACACCAGTGGGACATATTCCGGTCCCAGAAGGACCTTTTCGACATTTAGTATTAGATTATGTTGATATGATTAAAACAGTACAAGGAAAACGCTACATGCTCGTAGTAATTGATCGTTTCAGCCGATGGGTGGAAGCCGTTCCATCCAAAGATATGAGTGCTGACACGGTTATCAAATTCCTAACAAGGGAGGTATTTCCACGTTTTGGCACAGTGACAGAAATCTCGTCCGATAACGGGCCCGCCTTTATACAGAAAGTGGCGAGAGGGATTCTACAACAGTTGAGAATAAAGCATAGACTGGGTGCAGTTTACCACCCCGAGAGTCAAGGCATCGTTGAGAGGGTAAATCAGACTTTAAAAAGTAAGATAAGCAAGATCTGTGCAAGCACCAAGCTTAATTGGGTGGACGCTTTGCCACTGGCACTCATGAGCTATCGAACTCAAACACATAGAGTTACAAACCTGACCCCTCATCAGATGTTAACAGGTCATAGTATGCCAGCTCCACAGTTTAGAGGGCCATACAAGGGACCTCCGCTCGAACAGCTGCAGACGGAGCTGAGAGAGTATATAGAGCAATTAACTGCCGTCAATAGGACGATCTATTTACAGGAAAAAAGGAGAGAACCAGACCAAGACGAGGAGATCAAGGGACAAGTGGTGCCGGGTGATCTGGTCTACATTAAGGTCTTCCGAAGGAAGTGGCATCAACCATGACAGGAGGGACCTTACACCGTGATACGAGCAACGCCGACTGCAGTCCAGGTCGAGGGGAGTTTGACCTGGTATCATCTGAACCACTGCAAGAAAGTTCGGACGACAAACAAGGACAGTACTGTGACAAAAGACAAAATTGAACAAAATGACAATGTTGTGTGTAATCTCGATGGTAATCATTCAGTTGTGGATATTACCAGGCAATCTGGGGGTACAGGAGAAGCAGAGTCTGGACGTGAGGCTCAAGAGAGACCTGAGAGACCCAGGAGACAGTGTGCCAGACGTCCAACTGTTCTCCAATAATGATGATACTCCTAACTCAGATAAGTACAATGCAGACATGACCACGCCAGCCCACTTGGGGCCCATATGCATGCCAGCCTTCCTGAACAGGCTCAGTGTAAATTGTATTGTCACAATTGCCGTTACAATTGTGAACGAGAGGGAATCACCTCTGTATGGCAAAATAGAAAATGAAACACTGAAAATAAGTATTCCACTGCGACAATTGACAGCTGGAACATTTAGACGAGAGGTTAAGGTGATGGAAACACAGACAGAGGAAGGGAGGCCACGGACCATTTTGCTGTGTGGGTGGCTACATACACATAGATCTATGCAAGCAACATGGGGAATGCATCAGTGTAAATTAAATGTGGTGGTAGAGGAGAATGAGTGGGTGGTGGAAATAGATGCGGGCATGATTCATTCAAATCGGACATATCAGATAGAAATTAAACAGAGATGAAAAGGGGATAGATTACCAAAGAATGTATCCGTGGAAAGTGGATCTTAATGGTCACGCCCCGCAAATGGACCAACCAGAACTAGTCATTCCCATACGACAGGATGAGGTAGAACAACTAGAACCAGTATTTCCCATACAGGTTGATGAGGTAACAGTGCCCCCTATAGTAAATGTATCGCTGAATCTAACATCATTCATTAATTAATTCATTCATTCATTCATTCAGTCATTTATTCATTTATCTAATCTAACAGCAACCAAAGTTGTTCGTCAAGATGTGACTAAACAAAATACGTCAAGGTTAGATCTAACAGGGGTGATCACACCAAGGACAAGTAGGACTAATGTTAAGGCTTTTGATATATTACTTGATGATGGCAGTAAAATATCAAACGGAGGAGTTAAAGGGGAAGTACTGATACCGAGGCAGAGGAGTCTGAGAGCATCAACTGACGAATTGTGGACAAGGGCTAGTGAGAATGGTTGGTATAACTGGGCGTTATATACAGTAAAGAGGATGACGTCTGATGAATGTATCATGTGTGCAGAATCACCACTAGCTCTACCTATAGTAATTCCAGAGCCATATACATTTGAAGAATGTGCTAGAACACAACAGAGAGAGTGTAGAGAAGGTAGATTTACTTGCACAGATGATATATCACCATTGTTTGAACTTCCAATGTGTGGAGTTCAGTGTAGACTACTATATGGTTCAAAAAGAATACATGAGCATTTAGCAGCCCCAAATATTTTTCTATTTCAACATCCCGACATTCAAGCAAATTTTAAGGAAGTCTGTAAGGAATTTGAGACTGCTACGGACCAGAAGGAACCAACCACAGATTATTGAGTAGATGAACTAGCAGAGTATGAATGTTTTGCTAATGGAGGACATACGACAGATGACAATAGAGTTGTGGTAGGTAACACGACAGTAAACTGTAAGACCACATGGGTAGTGTCATGGTTTCCAGAGTCAGGGATGGGGAGTTTGTTCATAAGGAAACCTATTTGGTTTGAGAATCCAGAACCACTGGATCAAACGTGTGCAACTATAAAAATGACCAATCCACTTTTGTATCTGTTAAGTGAGCAGACATTTGCGGTGGCATATAGTTATTGGATGTGTGGGAACAATACTCTGCGAAATGAACTTCCACCATGATGGGTAGGCCTGTGTGCCCTGGTAAGACAAAAAATTAAGTTAGTCTTATTATATGAAGGAGTGAGTGAGATGATTCAAGTGGAGGAGGCTTTAAATAAGCTCGATAGAACAAAGAGAGGCCTGTGGTCTTCTGGAGTACCAGATAGGGTTGTGTTGAATGAAATTAATCAGCCCACTGGTGTCCCAAAGGAGTTCAGGGCCCAGAATGTAGTAGCAGCAGGATTAGCCTCCATCTTGCCATGGATAACAATTAACACGAACGTCAATTGGATTAACTATCTCTATCTAAATCAACAAAAATACATGAATTATACACATGCTGCATTCACGGCCATAGGCCAACAATTACACGCCACAAGTATAATGACTTGGCAGAATAGACAGGTGTTGAATTGGTTGATGGCGGCTCAGGGCGGAGTTTGTAGCATGTTTGATAAATTCTGTTGTACCTACATTCCAAATAATACGGCGGCTGACGGTAGTTTTGCGGTCGTTATGGAAAAATTAGCAAAATTGAAAACTGAGCTCAAAGTGAACGCTGGCAGTGAGGGCCTTTCATGGGATTGGCTAGACCTAAATTTAGGGAAATGGGGTGCCATATTAGCCAAGATAGCAGTATCTGTGGTAGTGGTACTAATTGTAATTTTCTTGTTGGCATGTTGCATTGGACCCTGTGTGACGAGATGGTGTCGAAGAGCAATGGACAGACGTATGGACACGGAAATTGGCATACAAGGAGCCATGATGATGAATGGACAAGGTGTACAGCCATCAGCCCCGTATCTGGATCCAGGATACTACGAAGGACTGAAGCAGGAAGAACGAGAAGGGAACAGATGGGCAACAGGCTGAACACTAATGTGGGACAATGTTACTGTTGAATAAAAATAGGGAATGGGGAAATGATGTGTAAGGAGAAGGGACGCAAGGGGTCCTGAACAATCACAGTTGTGTGCACTAGTATTTAGCAATATTATCAAGATGTTTTCAACATATAAAAGAAAAAGCTTTTAGACAGTAGGTTGGTTTTTGAAAAAAATACAAAAAAAGCTTCATATAGTAATCTGCAATATAACGATAATATCCGTTTTAATAGTAAGATGTTGGTAATGAATAAGTTACAAATAAGGAATGGATTTACTAGTTGTCTATGCTTTGATAAAGTTCAATTTGTGCATGCTGATGGTTCACAAGGAACAACAATGAAACACAGCATTTCAGGTGTCCAGAGGAAGACACTGGGGCACGAGCTTTTCCTGTAACAAAATCTGCGGTATCAGGTTTTTCCTCTTGCTAATGGAGTGTTTCATTAATGAAAATGTATTGTATAACCGAGGTATATCTGAGGTACATCTTGCATGATAGTATATGAGTACTTCAGGTATTATGCTTATACTCATTCATTTTGGTCATGTGAAGTATAATCACACAATAATCATTATTATATGTTAATCACTAGTACATATATGTACATATAGTACATGACAAAATCACGGATAAGTAGTACATATTCATGGCAATGCCATGAAAGGGAGGATTGTGGTGGCAGAATGCCATATAAGTATGCCAACATCCTATATAAAATAGATTACATCCACATATGAATGTGAGAAAAAACACATCTCATAGACATACAACACTGTGTCCGATGAAGTCATCCGTTTTTAGTGAGTTGAGCAGAACTCTGGTCAGACCAGTCATTCCTTGTGCACCCAGAGCCCACAGCAGAAGAGGTTACTTAAGTTGAGATGAACTGAAAATGCACTCACTAGAATGAGTTCATTTGACTCCAGTTTAAACCAGTTTGGTAAGAAACAATGAGACAGGCCAAGGAATCTTTGATAAGTGCGCAGTTTAAACCCAAAAACTGGCGACAAATATACACACGCCTATCAAAATTCAAGACAACCAATAACATGAGAGACTGCATCGGATCTACCAATGGGAAAATGACCCTCCTATGGTTGTAGACATGCCAAAAATGAAAGTATAAGTATTGCCTCCGAGATTATGATGTTTAGGACTTGTTGAAACTTCATTGTTAATTCATTGAATAAACTATTCCTCACACCGCGGAGATCCGACCTGAACACAGCCTGCCGTGTCTTACTTCAACTCTGATTGTTATACTATTGCATAAAGTCAGGAGCTTCAACAGGTTCAGCAAGGGGGTTCACCTCGTGGCCCTTCCCAAGCTTCCCTCGGCGGCCGAGACGGCGGACCTCCTGACACGCCACGTGTTCCGCCTCCATGGGTTTCCCCAGGACGTCGTCTCGGACCGGGGGCCCCAGTTCACTTCCCAGGTATGGCGGGCTTTCTGCAAGGGATTGGGGGCAACGGTCAGTCTTTCCTCTGGTTATCATCCCCAGACTAACGGACAAACGGAGAGGATGAACCAGAGCGTGGAGTCTGCTCTTCAGTGTGTGGCTGCCGAGAAGCCTGCTTCTTGGAGCCGTTTCCTTCCCTGGGTCGAGTACTCCATCAACTCCATGGTCAGTTCCGCCACCGGCCTCTCACCTTTTGAAGTATCCCTGGGCTACCAACCCCCTCTTTACTCTGCACAGGAGTCGGAAGTGGCAGTTCCCTCCATACAGGAGCATCTCGACCGGTGCCGTCGGGTCTGGGAGATCGCCAGGACTGCGCTGCTCCGGTCATCGGAGCGCGCTAGTCGTGGGGCCGACCGGCGCCGGATCCCTGCGCCGACGTACCACCCTGGGCAGAGGGTGTGGCTGTCCGCAAAGGACCTTCCGCTTCGGTCCTCGGCCAAGAAGCTCAACCCCCGGTACGTCGTTCCTTTTGAGGTTCTGAAGGTGCTCAGTCCGGCGGCGGTGAGTATTATGCTTCCTGCGTTCATGCGCATTCACCCCTTTTTTCCATGTGTCCCGGGTTAAGCCTGTCTCTCTCAGTCCCCTGATGCCTCCTGCTCCGGACCCGCCTCCTCCCGAGATGGTGGACGGACACCCCCAGTGGCAGGTCCGCCGGTTGATGGGCGTTCGACGGCGGGGTCGGGGGTTCCAGTACCTGGTGGACTGGGAGGGATACGGCCCGGAGGAACGGAGCTGGGTCTCCCGCCAGCTCATCATGGACCCCGGCCTGATCACCGACTTCCATCGTGCCCCCCCGAACGAGCCGGGTCGGGCTGGTCACCGGGTGGCTCCCGTGGAGGGGGGGGGTACTGTGAGGATTGGTTCATTCCCCGCCACACGCGCCGCTCCTTTAAGGTACTGGGTTGATTGGTGCATTCCCCGCCACACGCTCCGCTCCTTTAAGGTACTGTGTTGATTGGTGCATTCCCCGCCACACGCTTTTGGAGCAAGTATCAATTCCAGCACGCACCTGTCATAGTTTTTGATTAGCGCCCCAGAGGCTTCTTATACTGGGACTTCCCTTCAATCGATGTCGGGTCGTTTTGAATACTTCTGTTTCTGCCTGTTGTTCCCCGTTGCTGTGCCTCGTCTACCTTCCCTCCAGGACATCTGTGGATTGCCGCTGGTGAAGACCTTGTCCCCCCGTTTGGAGCTGCGCCTCGTTTACCCGCTTTACTCTTTGCGCTTTGGTGAGTTGGAACCAAACCCCTTTTTGGACTATTCTGTTTTGTGTGTTTTGAAGAACACTGAAGAGTTCTATTTTTGCTTGCACTTGACTCAGCTAAGTTGTGTGTTAAAGGAGACACTGAAGATTATCATTTTGCTTGCACTGGACTCAGCTGGGGTGTGTGTTTAGAAGAGACACTGAAGATTATCGTTTTTGTTTTGCACTGAACCTCAGCTAAATTGTGTGTTGTGGAGAACACTGAAGATATCATTTTTGTTTGTTCTGGACTCAGCTGAGGGAGAAGGAGACCGCACTGCCTCTGTGTGATGTGGACTGTTATTGATCTCTCTCTCTCTCCTTTCCACCTCGAGTTGAAGCTGGGAGTATCTGCAGAGCCGCTTCGGCGTCAACACCATTTCCCCACCTCCAACACCAAGAGGATCTGCAGAGCCGCAGATAAATCTGCTGAAGGCAGTCTCCCTTTGTTCAAGATTGTTACTTGACTCCTTTTTGACTCTGTAAATAAATACGCCCTAGTATTTGGCTAACTCTGAACTACCTGTCTGTGCTGTGCGTTTCAGGTCGGTTTCAAACCCTAACAAGGAGCCATCGCAGCATGGCCAAGACCTTCCTCATCCATCATACTGTCCTTCGGAAGCTCTAGCATCAAGTCATTAGTGGCCATGAACCTAGAGAGAGAGAGCGAGAATACGTTAGTAGATATAGTCTAGGCCAGTGATTCTCAATATTATTTTGCATATCTAGGACCTCTAATTTAGTCCACATGCACCGTCCTCTACATACAATATACTGTAGCATCCATCATCACTTCTTGATTTGTAAGAAGTCTTTGCAGAAGAGCTAAAAGTAAGGACATTCAACATTCAGTATATGAAGGCATTTCCAGCTGTTGAAATGAAAGTATGTCCCAGATTAAAAAGTATATATATACACAGTCACACACACACAATAAAACATTTTATACATCACTTACAAGCATGACCACTTGAAGTACCGGTAGATCTTGACGGTCTTGGGCTTTCATCTCGTTGTTGAGATCCAGCACTTGTCACAGACCGCCAGGGTTCAGAGCTAACCCTAACTTTCAGTATAGACAAAAGAGCAGAGAAAGCTATCAATGAAATGCCTAAATGTAATGCCCAGTTTCTCAAACCATCCGCTAAACTATCTGTAGGAAGGTGAGGAGATGTATATTTCCTTTGTGGAATTCTTGTCCGTGAGGTTTATTCTTCACAATATCCAGTTGTCATCACATTTAGCTGGAATAGTTGCTATTAGTTATTTGATCATGGGTAAAACAATTAACGTCTGAAGCATAAACAAGAACTGTCATACATAAGCATAGGCCTATATTATATATAACACAAATTATATTACTATATAAATGAGTACAATATTTAGCACATTTAGCCACCATGCTACGCACTATGCAAGCTTATACTGTAACGTTAGATGAAAGAAAACAACGACGGTTGGTAATGGTGGTAATATATAGCTCAGTCAATCACCGAACACAGCCAAATTTGCGATATATAACAGGTGAAAGGATAAACAGGCACTTACTTTTATATCATTGACTACAATCTGAATGTTACAGGATGGATCCCACATAAATTAAATAACTATTGACGTTAACTTTCAAACGACTGAACTCGGACTGAACTTCAACCGTCGTACTATCTTCACAACCGGCGTCTTGAAGGGACAGTCCCCTAAATCTCCCAGAAATCAAATTTAAAATACACAGGAATAAATCCTGTAACAGTATTTGCTACAATGAAATTATATATTTTATAATTAAATTAAGCCATGAAAGATCTGTGCAGCGTGATAACGTCAGTATTCTCTATACTTAGACTTATAGCAGTGGTGGCCTGCTAGCAGTAGTCCCCCCGCCAGTTTCATAATATCGAGCTACGTTACAGTAGTCACTGAAACACAGACTAAACAGCACTCATTTACATCAGCGGCACGCATTACTTTTTTTAATTTCGTTGTAACAACTGTAACAATGACAATAAAGATCTATTCTATTCTACTTATAAATAATAAAAATATATGTGTTGCATACCTGAGATGAGAAGATGCAACAGCAGTTGGTCGTATACTGTAACGTTAGAGAAAATAACGACGGTTGGTAAATGGTATCATAATATCGAGCTACGTTACAGTAGTCACTGAAACACAGACTAAACAGCACTCATTTATATTAGCGGTATTACTTATAAATAATCAAAAATATCTGTTGCATAAATTACCTGAGATGAGAAGAACTACAACAGTCGTACTGGTCTGGCTGTGCCCCGCGGGTCAATTCAAATTTCAAAAACCACAATGCATTGTGGGGATCCCCCACAATGCAACGCAGCTGTTAGTCGGTGTTGCCAAATTTGAGAGTCTGCCCCCATGTGGCGTCCCTTTGATTACATTGGGCGCGGTTGGGAAATTGTTAATCCGATCTGGCAACCCGCTCTTCCTTCACAGACTGCAGACCACGGTTTCCAGACAATTATTATTTATATTATTTTATATAACAGTTACTCAATCAACATGCTTTATGCCTACAATCTCTCTGACAAATCTCAATGGCACAAGAATAACTTAATAATAATAATAATAATAATAATAATAATAATAATAATAATAATAATAATAATAATAATAATAATAATAATAATAATAATAATAATAATAATAATAATAATAATAATAATAATAATAATAATAATAATAATAGCTCTCTTTTCAAGTAAAAAAATATGAAATAATGTTCGAAATAATACATCTTGTGTAGAAAATCCAGCTTTAACAAATTATTTCTGTATCTTTTCAATGTAAATAATAAATCAGTAACCTCACAAAGATACTAATCTAATTATTAAGTGAACTATGCAGTTTTGGATTTGTACATTTGCATAGTGAACATGACATTTAGGTGGGTTTTGAGCAGTTTTTTTAATGAGTCCAGAGTTGGGGCGTTGCGGAGTTCAGCGAGGAGGGAGTTCCAGAGGGTGGGAGCTGCCACACTGAATTATAGGGTGACTTTTTGATAATTACATTATTTGAATAGCTTAAAATATCATTTTTATTGTAGCATAAAGTGTATACATGAATTGGCATAAATCTGGTCTAGAACAGCCTAATAGATATTTATGTTAAATTGTTTATTATTATTGTTTAGAATGACATTACATTATAGGCTATATTTCTGTAACACACCATTTGCCCCCAGTGATAAGTCAGCTGAGTGCAGGACATCACACAGCCGCACGCTCCAACCAGGGCTGGACTGGGACCAAAAATCGGCCCTGGCATTTTTGGCCCAGACCGGCCCACCATAATGTGCGGTGCTATTCCCAAACCAGGAGGTGATATTGCCAGTCAGGATGCTCTCTATTGTACATGAGTAGAAGTTCTTAAGGATCTTCTGACTGACTTGGAACTTCCTTAGGCGCCTGAGGAAGTAGAGGCGTTGTCGTGCCTTCTTCACAACACTGTCAATGTGTGTGGTCCATGTCAAGTCCTCGGATATGTGGGCTCCAAGGTACTTAAAACTGTTCACTCTCTCAACCGGTGCCCCGTCGATGCTGAGGGGGCTGTAGTCCCTGACCCCCGACCTCCTAAAGTCCACAATCATCTCCTTTGTTTTACTGACGTTCAGTGAGAGGCTGTTCTCCTGGCACCATCCCGCCAGGACCTTGACCTCTTCCAGGTAGGCCCTCTCGTCGTTTGCAGAGATCAGGCCCACCAATACTGTGTCGTCAGCAAATTTGATGATTGTGTTGTTGTTCCGCTGAGCCACACAGTCATGTGTGTACAGGGAGTAGAGGAGGGGACTCAGAACACAGCCCTGGGGGGCCCCTATGTTGAGGGTGATGGATGAGGAGGTGCAGTTGCCTGCTCTCACCACCTGGGGTCTGCCCGTCAGGAAGTCTAAGACCCACTGGCAGAGGTTATAGTTCAAGCCCAGGTCCCTGAGCTTGGCTATGAGTTTGGAGGGGACTATGGTATTAAATGCTGAGCTGTAGTCGATGAATAGCATTCTCACATAGTTCCCCTGCCTCTTGTCCAGGTGTGATGCTGCTGTGTGCAGCACATGGGCTATGGCGTCCTCTGTGGACCTGTTGGGGCGGTATGCAAATTGCAGGGGGTCCAGGTTGATGGGGAGGGAGGAGCAGATGTAGCCCTTTACTAGCTTCTCAAAGCACTTCATGGCTATGGTGGTGAGAGCTACAGGGCGGTAGTCATTGAGGCAAGCAGGCTTGGATTTTTTAGGTACAGGGATGATAGTGGACTTCTTCAGGCAGGTGGGGATGACAGCCTGTTCTAAGGACAGTTTAAATATGTCAGTGAATACCGGTTAGTTTAGATTAAGTTCATTATCCCTTACCTGCCCTCATCCTCCCCTTTTCCCCTACTGCCCCATTTCCCTAGCCCTCTTGATTGTAAAGCGACCTTGGGTTTCATCATTCTGGGAGGAACCCCGGTGGCCTCTGTGGAGTCCTGCCGCTTCCTCGGCATGACACTCTCCCGGGACCTGAAATGGGAGCTGAACACCATCACTCTCAATAAAAAGGCCCGGAAGAGGATGTTCTTCCTACGTCAGCTGAGGAAGTTTAGGCTGCTGAGGACTATGATGGTCCAGTTCTACACTGCCATCATCCAGTCCATCCTCACCCTCTCCATCATCACCTGGTTCCCTGCAGCCACGGTCAGGGACAAGGCCAAGCTGCAGCGGGTGATACGATCAGCAGCGAGTGTGATCGGCTGCTCCCTTCCCTCCCTCGAGTCCCTACATTCCTCCAGGGCCTTGAGGAGGGCGAGGAAGATCATGGCAGACCCCGCCCACCCGGGTCACGACCTCTTCACCATGCTTTTCACCGTAGCAACCACCTAGAAACACCCTAGCAACTACCTATAACACCCTAGCAACCACCTAGAAACACCCTAGCAACCACCTAGAAACACCCTAACAACCACTTATAACACCCTAGCAAGCACCTATAACACCCTAGCAACCACCTAGAAATACCCTAGCAACCACCTACAAACACCCTAGCAACCACCTATAACACCCTAGCAACCACCTAGAAACACCCTAGCAACCAGCTATAACACCCTAGCAACCGCCTAGAAACACCCTAGCAACCACCTATAACACCCTAGCAACCACCTAGAAACACCCTAGCAACCACATATAACACACTAGCAACCGCCTAGAAACACCCTAGCAACCACATATAACACCCTAGCAACCACCTAGAAACACCCTAGCAACCAGCTATAACAACCTAGCAACCACCTATAACTCCATAGCAACCACCTAGAAATACCCTAGCAACCAGCTATAACACCCTAGCAACCACCTATAACAACCTAGCAACCACCTATAACACCTTAGCAACCACCTAGAAACACCCTAGCAACCAGCTATAACACCCTAGCACCACCTATAACAACCTAGCAACCACCTATAACACCCTAGCAACCAGATATAACACCCTAGCAACCGCCTAGAAACACCCTAGCAACCACATATAACACCCTAGCAACCACCTAGAAACACCCTAGCAATCAGCTATAACACCCTAGCAACCACCTATAACAACCTAGCAACCACCTATAACACCCTAGCATCCACCTAGAAACACCCTAGCAATCACCTATAACACCCTAGCAACCACCTATAAACACCCTAGCAACCAGCTATAAAACCCTAGCAACCACCTATAACACCCTAGCAACCGCCTATAAACACCCTAGCAACCAGCTATAAAACCCTAGCAACCACCTATAAACACCCTAGCAACCAGCTATAAAACCCTAGCAACCACCTATAACACCCTAGCAACCGCCTATAAACACCCTAGCAACCACCTTAACACCCTAGCAACCGCCTATAAACACCCTAGCAACCACATATAACACCCTAGCAACCACCTAGAAACACCCTAGCAACCAGCTATAACACCCTAGCAACCACCTAAAACAACCTAGCAACCACCTATAACACCCTAGCAACCACCTAGAAACACCCTAGCAACCAGCTATAACACTACAGCAACCGCCTAGAAACACCCTAGCAACCACATATAACACCCTAGCAACCACCTAGAAACACCCTAGCAACCAGCTATAACACCCTAGCAACCACCTATAACAACCTAGCAACCACCTATAACACCCTAGCAACCAGCTATAACACCCTAGCAACCAGCTATAACAACCTAGCAACCACCTATAACACCCTAGCAACCAGCTATAACACCCTAGCAACCAGCTATAACACCCTAGCAACCACCTATAACACCCTAGCAACCACCTATAACACCTTCGCAACCACCTAGAAACACCCTAGCAACCAGCTATAACACCCTAGCAACCACCTATAACACCCTAGAAACCACCTAGAAACACCCTAGCAACCACCTATAACACCCTAGCAACCGCCTAGAAACACCCTAGCAACGACATATAACACCCTAGCAACCACCTATAAACACCCTAGCAACCAGCTATAACACCCTAGCAACCACCTAGAAACACCCTAGCAACCACCTATAACAACCTAGCAACCACCTATAACACCCTAGCAACCACCTAGAAACACCCTAGCAACCACCTATAACACCCTAGCAACCACATATAACACCCTAGCAACCACCTAGAAACACCCTAGCAACCAGCTATAACACCCTAGCAACCACCTAAAACAACCTAGCAACCACCTATAACACCCTAGCAACCACCTAGAAACACCCTAGCAACCAGCTATAACACTACAGCAACCGCCTAGAAACACCCTAGCAACCACATATAACACCCTAGCAACCACCTAGAAACACCCTAGCAACCAGCTATAACACCCTAGCAACCACCTATAACAACCTAGCAACCACCTATAACACCCTAGCAACCAGCTATAACACCCTAGCAACCAGCTATAACAACCTAGCAACCACCTATAACACCCTAGCAACCAGCTATAACACCCTAGCAACCAGCTATAACACCCTAGCAACCACCTATAACACCCTAGCAACCACCTATAACACCTTCGCAACCACCTAGAAACACCCTAGCAACCAGCTATAACACCCTAGCAACCACCTATAACACCCTAGAAACCACCTAGAAACACCCTAGCAACCACCTATAACACCCTAGCAACCGCCTAGAAACACCCTAGCAACGACATATAACACCCTAGCAACCACCTATAAACACCCTAGCAACCAGCTATAACACCCTAGCAACCACCTAGAAACACCCTAGCAACCACCTATAACAACCTAGCAACCACCTATAACACCCTAGCAACCACCTAGAAACACCCTAGCAACCACCTATAACACCCTAGCAACCACATATAACACCCTAGCAACCACCTAGAAACACCCTAGCAACCAGCTATAACACCCTAGCAACCACCTACAACACCCTAGCAACCACTTATAACACCCTAGTGACCACCTATAACAACCTAGCAACCACCTATAACACCCTAGCAACCAGCTATAACACCCTAGCAACCAGATATAACACCCTAGCAACCACCTATAACACCCTAGCAACCAGCTATAACACCCTAGCAAACAGCTATAACACCCTAGCAAACAGCTATAACACCCTAGCAACCACCTATAACAACCTAGCAACCACCTATAACAACCTAGCAACCACCTATAACACCTTCGCAACCACCTAGAAACACCCTAGCAACCAGCTATAACACCCTAGCAACCACCTATAACAACCTAGCAACCAGCTATAACACCCTAGCAACCACCTATAACAACCTAGCAACCACCTATAACACCCTAGCAACCAGCTATAACACCCTAGCAACCAGCTATAACACCTTCGCAACCACCTAGAAACACCCTAGCAACCAGCTATAACACCCTAGCAACCACCTATAACAACCTAGCAACCACCTAGAAACACCCTAGCAACCACCTATAACACCCTAGCAACCGCCTAGAAACACCCTAGCAACCACATATAACACCCTAGCAACCACCTAGAAACACCCTAACAACCAGCTATAACACCCTAGCAACAACCTATAACACCCTAGTAACCGCCTAGAAACACCCTAGCAACCACATATAACACCCTAGCAACCACCTAGAAACACCCTAGCAACCACCTATAACACCTTAGCAACCACCTAGAAACACCCTAGCAACCACCTATAACACCTTAGCAACCACATAGAAACACCCTAACAACCACATAGAACACCCTAGCAACCACCTAGAAATACCCTAGCAACCAGCTATAACACCTTAGCAACCACATAGAAACACCCTAACAACCACATAGAACACCCTAGCAACCACCTAGAAATACCCTAGCAACCACCTAGAAACACCCTAGCAACCACCTATAACACCCTAGCAACCACCTAGAAACACCCTAGCAACCACCTATAACACCTTAGCAACCACATAGAAACACCCTAACAACCACATAGAACACCCTAGCAACCACCTAGAAATACCCTAGCAACCACCTAGAAACACCCTAGCAACCACCTATAACACCCTAGCAACCACCTAGAAACACCCTAGCAACCACCTATAACACCCTAGCAACCACCTAGAAACACCCTAGCAACCACCTATAACACCCTAGCAACCGCCTAGAAACACCCTAGCAACCACATATAACACCCTAGCAACCACCTAGAAACACCCTAACAACCAGCTATAACACCCTAGCAACAACCTATAACACCCTAGTAACCGCCTAGAAACACCCTAGCAACCACATATAACACCCTAGCAACCACCTGGAAACACCCTAGCAACCAGCTATAACACCTTAGCAACCACCTAGAAACACCCTAGCAACCACCTATAACACCTTAGCAACCACCTAGAAACACCCTAGCAACCACCTATAACACCTTAGCAACCACATAGAAACACCCTAACAACCACATAGAACACCCTAGCAACCACCTAGAAATACCCTAGCAACCAGCTATAACACCTTAGCAACCACATAGAAACACCCTAACAACCACATAGAACACCCTAGCAACCACCTAGAAATACCCTAGCAACCACCTAGAAACACCCTAGCAACCACCTATAACACCCTAGCAACCACCTAGAAACACCCTAGCAACCACCTATAACACCTTAGCAACCACATAGAAACACCCTAACAACCACATAGAACACCCTAGCAACCACCTAGAAATACCCTAGCAACCACCTAGAAACACCCTAGCAACCACCTATAACACCCTAGCAACCACCTAGAAACACCCTAGCAACCACCTATAACACCCTAGCAACCACCTAGAAACACCCTAGCAACCACCTATAACACCCTAGCAACCACCTAGAAATACCCTAGCAACCACCTAGAACACCCCAGCAACCACCTAGAAACACCCTAACAACCAGCTAGAAACACCCTAGCAACCACCTATAACACCCTAGCAAGCATCTCTTTTGTATCTTTTGAACTGTTTGTCATAGAGACAATACAGACCCTCTCCCGTTGGCCGGCGGTGCACAGGCGTCACCCACACTTTCACAATTTCCCCCGCGCGGAATTGTCTAGGCTACATCAACAGGCTGCTATGAGTGCAGCTAACGTTAGCTTTATGAGGCTACATCAACAGGCTGCTATGAGTGCATGAGTGCAGCTAACGTTAGCTTTATGAGGCTACATCAACAGGCTGCTATGAGTGCAGCTAACGTTAGCTTTATGAGGCTACATCAACACGCTGCTATGAGTGCAGCTAACGTTAGCTTTATGATGCTACATCAACACGCTGCTATGAGTGCAGCTAACGTTAGCTTTATGAGGCTACATCAACAGGCTGCTATGAGTGCAGCTAACGTTAGCTTTATGAGGCTACATAAACACGCTGCAATGAGTGCAGCTAACGTTAGCTTTATGAGGCTACATCAACAGGCTGCTATGAGTGCAGCTAACGTTAGCTTTATGAGGCTACATCAACATGCTGCTATGAGTGCAGCTAACGTTAGCTTTATGAGGCTACATCAACAGGCTGCTATGAGTGCAGCTAACGTTAGCTTTATGAGGCTACATCAACACGCTGCTATGAGTGCAGCTAATGTTAGCTTTATGAGGCTACATCAACACGCTGCTATTAGTGCAGCTAACGTTAGCTTTATGAGGCTACATCAACACGCTGCTATTAGTGCAGCTAATGTTAGCTTTATGAGGCTACATCAACACGCTAATATGAGTGCAGCTAACGTTAGCTTTATGATAGGGATGCACCGATATGAACATTTGTCACCGATACCGATTGTTCAACTAACACAATCGGCCGATACCGATATGTGTGGCAATTTTTTTTTTATAATTTTTATTTTTCTAAATGTTTTGATGAATTGAAAATGGAGGACCCTTATGTAAAAAAGCCGAAAGTATTTTTCTGGTCTTCATCCTCCAGTCCACTGAGCTGTACTGTACCCACTCTGCAGTCTGTCAATAAAGCTTTCAATCAATCAATCAGTCGGCTCTGGCTCGGCAACCATTACCGGGCTAGAGCCGGCTAATCTTTGGCGAGCCGGCGTCGGCTCTGGCCCGGCAACCATTACCGGGCCAGAGCCGGGCCAGAGCCGGCTCATCTTTGGCGAGCCGGAGTCGGCTCTGGCCCGGCAACCATTACCGGGCCAGATCCGGCTCATCTTTGGCGTGCCGTGCCAGGACTGCACCGAGTGTGCCGACCAGTAGCCGGAATCGGGACGATTATGCTGGCTACCTGGGTTGGTGCAGATAAGATGTCCAATGGACATTACCCCACTCTTCCTTCCTTCCAGGTCAAGTCAAGTCAAGAGTTTTATGTCACAGCATACAAATATACAATGAAATGCGGGGGATCTTGCCCGCAGCGATTGTGCATAATACAATAGTAATATATAATAATATAATAGGAATCCAGTAGAACGGCATTGTGCAATAAACAAGTAAACAAGTAGGGCATATCGGTATATGTACATGAGGTATTTACAGAGCATGGTAGGACATGCTAGGTCCTGTGGTAGTGCAATACACTGTTAGCTACGGATGAGGCACTGGGTCTTTATGTACACTGCTATACAATGCTATATTATACAATCTCAAAGTTATACTATACTATTCTTAAAGTGACCTTTCCTTTTGTAAAGTGACCATAAGTGTGAGCATGTGCAGCATGAGTGTGTGTGTGCTCATGTTAAAGTGGCTGCTAGTGTGTGAGCGTGTACAGTGTGTGTGTTGTGTGTGTGCTCATGTGTGCTTGTGTGTGGAGAGTTCAGTGTTCAAGGCTCTGATGGCCTGGGGGAAGAAGCTGAGCCGAAGTCTCTCTGTCCTAGTTGCTGGTGTTCGCAGGTGTTTGCCTGACCGCAGCAGCTTGTACAGGCTGTTGTTGGGGTGGTGAGGGTCTTTCATTATTCTGCAGGCTCTGGATTTGCACCTCTTGTTGTATATTGTGGTAGTGCAATACCCGTGGTAAGCTCGGCTGAGCACACCGCTCTCTGTAGGGCCTTCTTGTCCTGTGCCGTGCTGTTTCCATACCAGGCAGTGATGTTTCCATTCAAGATGCTTCCCCTCCCGAATGATTTTGTTAATAACAATGTCTTTGTCTACAAAACATATGTTACTTCACTACATTTGGAGATATGACGTGTGCTGTGTGTGAATTGTCTTGGTCGCTTTGTATAGCTTGGGTTAGCGTTGGCCAAGGCTTGTGCCTTTCTCTCTACCTACGAACAGCATTGTTTTTTACGTGAGTAAAAATGAACTGGGTTTTTTGTTGTATGATGAGAAGTTGTGTGTCTTCATATAACGTTTAGACAACGTGGCTGCGCCCACAACTGGCTGGGTTACCCTACAATGATGTGCATAGTGGCATGTGATCGAGGGCTGAGTCCCTCTCTTGTTATTCTTACTTGTGTGTAATGATGAAAATAACAGGTGGCAACTTTTTTTCACACATAAGCAGAGCTGTGGGAAACCTGTTCAAACAGGGTCTTCGGCTGTGCTGGCGTGCATGATGTAAAGCTTACTCGACACAATTGGCGTCATATCAGGGGTAAGGTGGTGTGGGGTGGGTGAAATTATTCCCCGGTTTGCCCCTGCCCCCCCCCCCCTCCCCTCAAATATGATTTTGTTTACAAAATGTGTGTTGATTCACTATATTTTTGGGGATACGGTGTAAATCCCTCAGCTTCTGCTGGGAATGTGCTCTTGCTTAGAGAGAGGCATTTTCTCTGAAACTTGTTTGGTCGCTGTCATGTGGACTTAGCAAGGCCTGTGACCATCACTTAATCGAGGACTTATGTCTTCTCTCATCATAAAAAACCATGGCTGGAGGGTTGTGTGTATCGTATTCACGTTTAGGATCCACAACTGGGTTAGGTGTTGGCCTACAGAAGTTACATGTGTAGCTCTTGTACCAGGGCCCTTGGCCCCTCTCTTGGTCTGTGTTTCTTCTTCCTTTAGGTAAAGGTGTAAAAATTCAGGTGGCAGGTTCGCACATGAGCCTGAAGCCATGTATGAAACCAGTTTTTGCACAGGCGAGGTTATCGTCTGTGGCTGGCGTGCAGAATGTGAAGCTGTTACCCTGTTACCCTATAAATGCACTTCATGTGGCACGCTATGACTGGTGTCATGGCTCTGCTTTGTCGTTGCATCGTATCAGGGGTGAGGGGTCATGAGGGGTGGGCTGATAAAATCCTCCCCCCTCTTTACCGATTGGCCGGGAGGTGGGACCTCCTGCCTGGCAGTTTTCGATGTCGGCTGAGGGGCAGCGTGTCACAGGGAGGGGGAAGGGGGGGGTTCCCTGGTTCCGCTCCCTGTTAGAATGGGTGGGTCACGGGATTTTCCCCCCGGCCATGGGATACGTCACTGGGTGCGTTTCCTATTGGCCAGGAGACGTCCATGAGGTTACAGGCTCTGTGCTGCAGACCGCTGTCTTTGTCAAAGTTGGATGATGCGTTGCATTCAAAAACTGTTCGTTTTCTGCTCTGCTCTCTATTACAGTGTGTATTGGGCTGTTGGTCACTTGGCCCAATTATTATTGCATGTATCTTTTTCAATTGTACTCACGTGGAGGTCTCTCTGGGGGAACTTCTGTATTTCCCCTCTTATGTAAGGAGCGGAATTGACGGGGTTGCCCTCAGTCGCGTCATATAAGGCCTGTGTCTGTGTCTTATTGACCGGCTTCCTGCTGCTCGTCCCAGACAGCATGGAGGGGACGTCGTCTGGTGTTTTCTTGTTAGAATTCACCATTGATGTGTTTCGGGTTCTTGACGTGCATATAGCGTTCCTATGTGGAACCACTGTTTTGGGCCGGCGCGCCTTGGTTGCCCAATTTGTAGAAACTGCGTTTTTTATGCAGGCGACTAGGAAGGAGATTTTTTGTCTCTACCGAGCGGCAGTGCAAGACTCGATGACTCGCGTGCATCTCCGGGGGGAGATGACGGAGTAGATCATTACATTGGCGGAGGGGTCTCGCGCCCATGAGGTGGGCCACCAGGTGCAGTGCATTCACGTTCTGTCCATCTTGGTGGCGCCCTCTGTGATGTTTTAGACACACGTACCTACCCCCCTCTTACAACTGGGGATGGTGGCGTGACTAGGAGGCGGGACTGGTTCTGGTCATGCCGGACCAAGTCAGTTAACCCGTTGACCGCCGGGGCGCAGATCTGCTGTTCTGGTACCCCGAAGGACTTTGTGCTTTTCCGGGGGGAAAATGCCGGGTCGGTCCGGGCTTCGCGGGGATTGATGTTGTGGATATGTGTGTCATATGTATGCCACTACGGCTTGCCCATAACAGTGACGTGCTTGGTCCATACTGTGTTGTACCTTGCGCTGTGTTAGGGGGCCTGGTCCTTCTCCATTGTGTCACTCCTCCCTCCCCCTGCTGGGCAGGTATGGGAGGGGGCTGTCGAGGTGGTTGCTGTCAACCCCTCTAGGCATCCCTGTGTAGGTCCCGGTCCACCAGGCCCAGGTCCGGACTCATTCCCGTCGACCTGTTGGCCTGGGTTAACCCTTTGAAAACTGAAACACTCTGTTTCTAGGTTTTTCTTGGTGGGTTAAGGGAACAACCGCCTCCTGTTAAACTAAACATAGGGGGGTGGTTGGTTCCCTGGTGTGTTGATAGAGGAGTCGACCCTCGGGTTAGGCCGGGCTTGACCGCATCTGCCTGAGAGTGTGCCCCCGCACTTTTCATGATGTCTGCCAATCATGTCAGCCTTCTCTGCCTCGGCCTCTCTAGGGGGTCAGGTTTTGGTGGAGGCTCCGCAGTGCTCCGGGCACAAGTCGAGTTACGCTTTTGACCTGTTGCCAGGATTGAGGGATCAACCTCTTTGGGGGTTGTCTCCCCGGTGCGCCGACTGGCCCCACAGTGTTGTGGGGGTGTAGCCTCTGTGGAGTGCTTCAGGGCCGCGTGCTGTAGGGGGGAAGGGCCTGCTCTTGGATTGGGCCCTGTCCGATACGCTGGCGATGTGGGGGGTGGTGTCACTAGTGACCGTCTGGTGGGGTCTCGATGCTGCAGCATCGTTGGCCTCACCAGGCCCCCTTTTCCGGGGGGTCCTGGCCCTCAGGCTGTTCCTGGGGCTGGGTCCTCCTTCGCGCTCTGCTGCTACGGCCTTTCCACGGGGTTGGGTTCTTGGCCTTTGACCCTGTGATGTTAGGGGCTGTAATAGGGTTTTTTTCCTTCCCGTTCGTTCCCTAGTGGCATGTGGGATGCGCGCCTGAGTAGTCGCGGGTCCTTCTATGTGAAGGTAAGTCTCACAATCTGCTCACCCTGTGCGTTGAGTTACTAAACCCTCTTCGCACAGTCGGATCCGATTCCCTCCCGTCCCCCTCTAGGGGGGTCCGGGGGTTCGGGTCCTCCCCGGTTCAGATGGTTGTGGGGGGCCTCAGCGGGTACATTTGTCGAGCTTCCGCTCTGCTCAGCTCCTGTGTTCCACTAGAGCGCAGAGCGTAAGCTATACGATATATAACATACGGTTATCCTATAACCATAGTTATATGAGTATAGCGAGCGCTCTGCGCTGACTCACTGAGGACCCCGTGGTCTTCGCCTTCGGTGGTGAAAGACTTGGGAAGGAGCTGTCAGTATGGCCACGACCCTGCTTATGTAGAGGAGCGGATGTGGGTGTGGCCAGGCGGATGGGTGTGTACATGTGGAGACAAATTATTCAGTGCTAGATTGGATAAAGGGATAGTTCCACTAGAGCGCAGAGTGCTCGCTATACTCATATAACTATGGTTATAGGATAACCGTATGTTATCGGCTGTGGCTGGCGTGCAGGATGTAAAGCTATTACCCTAACAGGTATATGCGCTTTGTAGCATGCTGCAACTGGTGTCACGGCTCTGCTTTGTTATTGCATCGTATCTGGGGTGAGGGGTTCAGAGGGGTGGACAAATAACCCCCCCCCCCTTCGGATATAGTTATATCCTTTGCTAAACTGATTGGCCAGGAGGTTGTACCTTCTACCTGTCAGTCTCCCTGTCGGGCTGAGAGAGAAAGCGCGTCACAGGGAGGGGGAGGCGGGGGGATTTCCCTGTTTCCCACACCATATTAGGATGGGTGGGTCACAGGATTTCCCCGGCCATAGAAGACGTCACTAGGCGCGTTTTCTTATTGGCCATGAGACATATCCGTGAGTTTCAGGGCCTGTGCTGCAGACCGCTGTCATTGTCAAAGTTGGTTGATGCATTGCAATCGAGACTGTTTGTCTTCTGCTCTGCTCTCTATCAAAAGTGTATATTGGGCCGTTGGTCACTTGGTCCAATTATTACATGAATCTTTTTCAATTGTTTTTACTCACGTAGAGGTCTCTCTGGGAAAACGGCTGTCTTCCCCTCTTACATAAAGAGCAGAATTGAAGTTTTTTTTTATTCCCAGTCTCGTCATGTGAGACCTGTGTCTGTGTCTTTGTAGACCGGCTTCCTGCTGCTGGTCCCAGACAGCAAGGGGGAAACTTTGTGTGGTGCTTTCTTGTTAGAAATTCGCCATCACTGTTCTCTGGTTCTTTGTGAGCATACACGCTGTTTTATGAAATCAGCGTGTGGTCTTACGAGACCGATTAGCACTGGCCCAGGGTGTTTTTCAATGTTTTAATCCGCTTTGTGGGCCAGCGCGCCTTGGTTGCCCAAAAATCTTAAAAACAGAGTTTTTTATGCAGTTAGCTGGGAAGGAGACTTGTCTCTACCGAGCGCCAGTACACTAGGTTAGACTCACGTCACAGGGGTTGATGTCATGAATGTGTGTGTCATATAGATGCCACTACGAGTTGCCCTTAACAGTGGTGTGCATTGGTCCATACTGTGTTGTACCTTTTGCACAATGTTAGGGGGTTGGTCCTTCTCCATTTGTTTTCACCCCTCCCTCCCTGCTAAACCGGAGATGGGAGGGGGCTGTCGGGGAGGCTGCTTCGGTCAACTCCTCTATGCATCCCTGTGTAGGTCCCGGTCCGCCAGGCCCAGGTCGGGCCTTGCCCTCAATGACCTGTTGGGCTGGGTTAACCCTTTTTAAACCTGAAACGCTTGAACTGCATTGTATAGCCTGTGTATATGCACAGTTATGTTTCTGGGGTTTCTTAGTGGGTTAAGGGAGCAACCACCTCCTGTTAATAAACATAGGGGGGTGGTTGTCTCCCTGGTGTGTTGGTAGCAGAGTCGACTCTCGGGTTGAGGCCGGGCCTGACCCCGTCTGCCCGAGTATGCCCCCGCATCTTTCATGACGTCTGCCAATTGTGTCAAACTCTTTCTCTGAACCTCGACCCTGCAGGATGAATAAATTCGCAGGGTCGGGGTTCGTGGAGATTGTGACATGGTGCACAGCATACCGAACACCCTTTCCACCGGGATACAAGTCAAGTCAAGTCAAGAGTTTTAATTGTCACGGCATACAGGTATACAATGAAATGCGGGTGGTCTTGCCCGCAACGATGTGCAATACAGTGGTACATATAATAGAATCAAAAGAAGAAACAACATTGTGCAGTAACAGGTAGCAGGTAACATGGAGTGACATCTCGGTATCTGTACATAGTTATTTACAGCGCATGTGTGACATGCTAGTTAGCTTTGGTAGTGCAATACACTGTTCCTGTTATTCTAATTTAAAGTGTCCTTTCCTTTGGCCATAAGTGTGCGTGTGTGCGACATGAGTGTGTGCCCGCTCATGTTAAAGTGTTAAGTGGCTGCTCGTGTGTGAGCGTGCACAGTGTGCGTGTCGTGTGTGTGTTCATGTGTGCTTGTGTGTGGACAGTTCAATGTTCTGAGCACTCAATGTACATTGTTCATGGCTCTGATGGCCTGGGGGAAGAAGCTGAGCCTAAGCTGCTCTGTCCTAGTAGCTGGGATTTGCAGGCGTCTGCCTGACCTCAGCAGCTGAAACAGGCTGTTATTGGGGTGGTGAGGGTCTTTCATTATCCTGCAGGCTCTGGATTTGCACCTCTTGTTGTATAGAACCTGCAGGGGGGGTAGTGCAATACCCGTGGTACGCTCGGCTGTTCTTACAGTAAGCCCCTTAGGCGCCTGTCTAGTCCGCAGTTCTCCGGGCGCAGGTCGAGTTCTGCTCTTGGGACCTGTCGGCCTGGATTGAGGGATCAACCTCCTTGGAGGGTTGTCTCCCCAACGTGCCGGCTGGCCCCACGATATTGTGGGGGGGAAGCCTCCTTGGGAGCGCTTCGGAGTGGCGTGCCAAGGGGAGAAGGGCCTTCACCTGATTTAGGCCCTGTCCAATACGATGGCGATGTGGGGGATGGTGTCACCAGTGACCGTCTGGTGGGGTCTCGATGCTGCAGCCTCGTTGACCTCACCAGGCCCCTTTTTTCAGGGGTCCTAGCCCCCGGGATGTGGCCTGGGGCTGGGACCTCCTCTGCTCCCGCTGCTACGGCCTTGCCACAGGGTTGGGTTTTTTTTAACCCCGACCCTGCGTTGTTGAGTTTTTTTTTTTTTTGCTTCGCGTCCGTTCCCTGGGATGCGCGTCCGAGTAGTCGCGGACCCTTCTAAACAAAGGTAAGTCCCACGGTCTGCTCACCCTGTGCGTTTGAGGCGCTAAACCCTCTTTGCGCAGTCGGGTACAATCTCCCTCCCGTCCCTCGCTAGGGGGGGCCCGGATCCTCCCCGGTATTCTGATGGTTGTAGGCGACCTCAGCGGGTACATCTGTCAAGCTTTTCGCTCTGCTCAGCTCTTGTGTTCCAATAGAGCAGAGCGTAAAGCCATAATGAAATATAACGAAGGTTATCCTATAACCCTAGTTATATGAATTATGGTGAGCGCTCTGCTCTGTCTCACTGAGGGCCCCACGGTCTTCCGTTTCGGCGGTGAAATACTAGGGAAGGAGCTGATAGTGTGGCCATGACCCCGCTTATATAGGAGCGGATGTGGGAGTGGTCAGGCAGGTGAGTAGGTGTGTACATGTGGTGAAAGTTTTTCATGATAGTATATGATTAAAGGGATAGTTCGAATAGAGCAGAGCGCTCGCCATAATTCATATAACTAGGGTTATAGGATAACCTTCGTTCTCCTACATGCCACAAAAGCTAACCCTAACTTATTCATTTACGTAAACCGTTCCAACTGTAGTTTGTTAGCTGGCCTGCTGACATGACTCAATAAAAGGTTAGATTCAGAATAAACTATTCATTATTGACAACGTTGTTTTGCACTTGATTTGACCAGAACAGTCTCCGCTCTGTGGAAATGACTTTTTATTCACCCTCCACTGATCGTTTTAAAGTTAGTAACCACACTGTTCAATGTTTTGGTCCAGAACTCCAGTACAACAGTACCTGGGTCAGACAAGAGATAACAACAGTTTACATACATGAGTTTGTCCAGTCCAACAGAGAGCAGTTTCTCTCTTGAATCTCCTGGGTTATTGGAGCTCAGGTCCAGCTCTCTCATGTGGGAGGGGTTGGAACCGAGAGCTGTGGCTAGAGCAGCACAGCCTTCCCTAGTAACACAACATTGGACCAGCCTGCAGAGAGTTCAGCATTATTAATACTATAAATATAATAAATATATTACAATTGATCATTTACAATTGAGCCATTTTGTTACTTTTTTATTTTGTAAAATGTGGCATGAATATTAAGTACATGAATATTAAGAAGGATTTATCAACAACCATAGAACAAGATGAAATTGTGTGAATAAAAAATGTATTACACCAGTGCACACAGTGAGTGGAAGCATTGTTTTCACTCCTGTCTGTGATTCTGTCTGTGTATCTGTTATACGAGCCATACAGTAGCTCCTTCAGTTCTGATCCAGTTTGGGTGAAATGTCACACATATTGTATAGGCCAACAATTCTCAAATATGTTTAAAATCAATCAACGACAAGTATTATATTTTAATAAATTTCCATCATTTTCAATTGAAATCAATATTAAGGGTAAACATAAACGCACAAGGGTGATGCTACACAAAGCCTCAGCTCTGGTAATCAGCTCTCTGGAAAGAGTTTACAATATGGAAATGACAGAGTGACCTTGTAATGTAGTTGATACATGTAACTGAGGGGTACAATTCCCTGACTGTATTGATAAGTATGGTATCATTAAACCACTACCGCTTTATGTACTTTAACTACTGGCCATACAGTACACAATATCTAAGTATGATGAACACTTTCCCACATATGAAATCAGGTCCACACAAAGGTAATAGTCAAATATTTAATATATAGCAAAAGGTACATATAATAGTTACTTATTACATTTATGATTTGAATGCACTTGTAAGGCAAATGAGTATTCGTAGGCAAATCAACACTGAATGTCCAATCTCTGGTTACGCAAGTATACAACCTGGCTCTTAGGGAATTATAACGATGGCACTTAATGATTATAGCGGGATATACTGTAAAGGGTCCTGCCGGTTGTAAGCCAGTAGGGGGGGTAGGAGAGCCGTCGGCTGTATCCCGTCTGGTCAACGATTTCTAGGGAGAATTCAGGTACAGAACACAGTGCCCGTAGAATCTTGATCCACAGATGAATACACTTGGGCTCTCTTGTAGACGATAGCTGTAGCTGTAGCTGTCGGTCCACAACGGAGAAGAAGCGAGGCGACCTCAGTCTGGTCTGAGCGCCGTCTCACCTTGGCTCCTCTCGGGGTAAATCCAACACTCACCGGTGTTGGCGATTATCCGCTCCACAAATCAAAGCACCAAAGCAAATAGATATTCCATGCCGTATAGGGCTCAGCAGTCGTCGGGGTAGGTAATCCAATGTGCAGGTCCACTCGGTCCTCGCCTAGAACTCCTCGGATGAAAGCACCACGTGTGGTCTGCCCAACCTGGTTAAGACTAGATAACACAAGGAAGCGATGGGGGTGCTGCTCACTTTAGAACTCTAACCGCACGATGCACCATACATAATAGACTATTATTACTTAATAGAAATACGGTGCCAAACTCTGGCAATTCAGCTATTAATTCGCACGAGGTCTCACTGCTATTCTAAGGCCAAACAGGCCATACTACACCGCACGCGGTATCGTGGGGTGAGGCTTCACGTCTTGTTACTTAGTTGGGTAGAAGGGTAAAGGACTAAGGGGAATTCTACATTTCTTGCGCCATATTTATATGCACGGTGGACAAATAGGGCCACTCTGCTTTCGGTAGCCGTATTCCTGCGCGGAGCTGGGGCTAGTAAGGGCATGTCTCGTCGGTACCTTTGAACTTGAACGCCAGGGGCCGGTCCCCGGCGCCTGGTCCTTTTGTCCAATAAGAGAATGAACTATTATGGGCTGTAGTAGAATAAAGGGGTATTCCGTGTATATGTACAAGGAATATACAAGGGATATCAAACGATATACAAATACTATTAAATATATATCCATAAATAAATATATATATTCGGTTTAATCTGATCCTTCACAACAGCCGCCCCCTAATTAGTCCCACCTAATTAGCTAAGCAGAGACAGATTAACCGCACTGTCCACTACTCAATGTCCGCTGTAAGGGTCAGTCAACTCACAAAGTCATAGGGTCATGGTCATCATCGATAGTATTGGGGAGCCTTGGCAGTTCTATTAGCCTCGCCACGGGTCGGGTGTAAATCCGTCCTTGGACGAGCACTTCAGCTGCTCGGACCTTTCCATCGGCACCGGTGATCACTTTGCTTACGCGGCCAGCCGGCCACATAGCTCTGAGTAGTGACTGGTCGATAATCATGACGACTGTTCCTTCTGTCAAATTGTCTCTCTCTTTTACCCACTTCTGGCGGGTCTGTAGAGACGGTAGGTAGTGGAGTAGGAAGCTGTTCCAAAACTTGTCAGCCAGTACTTGACTGTACCTCCACATTCTTCGGCCGTTCGCTTCTTCAGGCCTGTACACTGTCTGTGGTAGCGCAGGGTCCAGCCGCTCCATCAAGAGGGTGTTGGGGGTGACTGGGTCGACATCTGCTACATCACTTGAGACGTAACCGAGGGGCTTTGAGTTCAATACTCCCTCGATCTCCGTGAGGACTGTCATTAGGACTTCTTCCGCCACAGTCTGGGCCCCAAGCACGGCGTACAGGGCTGTCTTTATGGAACGTACTTCTCGTTCCAAGGTTCCACCGAAGTGAGGTGCGTTCGGGGGATTAAACTGGAAGTCAATCTGGGATGGAGCGAGGTGGGTCTTAAGTTCTGGGCCCATAGCTTGGAAGCTCTCTCTCAGCTCTCTTTCTCCGCCTTTGAAGTTTGTCCCGTGATCAGACAACAATGTAGACGGTTTTCCTTTCCGTGATGTGAATCTTCGGAAGGCCATAAGGAATGAGTCTGTGCTCATGGTTGGGAGGAGTTCGATATGTATCGCTCTGGTGGTCATGCATTTGAATACAATACCCCACCGCTTCTCGGTTCCTCTTCCTCTCTTTATATACAGCGGGCCAAAACAGTCCATACCGGTGGAGTGAAAGGGCTTGTCGCCGAGTCGGAGGCGACAGGGAGGTAGGTCAGCCATCCGGGGTATACTGGGCTGCGCGCGCCACTTACGGCAGTCTAGACAGGTTCGCTGGAAGCGCCGCACTGCTTCTCTCCCTTGCAGTATCCAATAACGACGTCTGATCTCCGCGAAGACTCTCTCTGCCCCTGCGTGGTGCACATCCTCGTCGTATTTCTTTATGATCAGCTCTGTGACCTTGTGTCGGCTGTTCAAGACTATCGGGTACTTAACGTCATCCGGTAGGTCTGGGGCTCTCCGCAGACGACCACCCACTCTGATGAGATTATGGGCGTCGCTCTCGGGGGCTAAGTGGAGCAGTCTGCTGTCTGATGGGACAGGCTTTGCTCCCTGTAGACAGGCTAGCTCTTCGGGGAACGAGTCTCTCTGGGCTCGTTGTAGTAGAAGGAGTTCTGCTTCTTCGTAGTCAGCTGCTGAAATGTCAGTGGTGGGCTGAACCTCTGGGTGGTGCCACAGAAATGTCTTTAGCTGCGCACTCTCTAGGGTGAGGCAATCGTCTATGTCGGGGTCTGTGGGGACGAGTGTGTGTGTCAACCCACAGAACATAGGTTTCTTGTTCTCTGCCTCCTCTTTACTCGCCTCCCGTGGGGTGGGTGTAGGCCACTCTTCTTCCGGGAGCTTGAGGAACTCTGGCCCGTCACTGTAGAGGTTGTGACGGGTGAGGTCATCCAGGGACATTCCCCGGGTGATGATGTCAGCTGGGTTGTGTTTGGTGTCCACATACCTCCAGCTGGTTACTTCTGTTAACTCTTGAATCTCGGTGACTCTGACTCCCACGAAGACCTTGTATCTGCACGAAGCAGACCGGATCCATGTGAGTACGGTCGTGGAGTCTGACCACAAGATTGTTCTTTGCACCGGGATGGTGTGTTCACGTTGGATTAACGTGGCGAGCTGCGCTCCTGCTAGGGCTGCGCAGAGCTCTAGGCGCGGGATAGATTGTTGCTTGCGTGGGGCTATTCTTGAGCGAGCCAGGATGAAAGCAGTATGTATTTCTCCTCCCTCCTCTCGGGCACGCAAGTAAGCCACCGAACCGTAGGCTACTTCGGAGGCGTCGCTGAATACGTGCAGGTCGATCTTGCATGTCTCTGGCCTCACTGTGGGTGGGAAGTAGCTGTGGCGTATATTAACACCTGGGAGTGAGCGGAGTTCCGTCTCCCACTCTCTCCATGTGGATGCAAGGTGTTCGGGTATGGGATCGTCCCAGCCCTGGTCTTTGTCCCATAGCGCTCTTACAATCATCTTTGCCCTGGTGGTGTAAGGTAGAATACATCCCAACGGGTCATATTGTCTGGCGAGTGTTCTGTATACACTCCGTCTGGTGGTCGGTATTGCCGTCGACCTTCCCTGCTCCTTGATCAGGGGTTTGTGTCTATAATGGAGCGAGTCTGTTTTGAAGCGCCAGACTAGTCCTAGTGTCATTTCTTGGGCTTCTCCTGGGATGGTCGCCATCCAGGTGTCGCTGCTCGCGGCCTTGTCCTCGGGGGAGAGGCTGCGCAGTACTTGCGGGTCGCTGCTGGCCCACTGCCTGAGATCAAAGCCGCCTTTGATCAGGGAGGCGCGGAGCTTGAGTAGGAGAGCCTCGGCTTCTTCTGGCGTCGAGACGCTTTGTAAACAGTTGTCCACGTAGAAACTATTTGTCACACTTTGTTGGACCTCTTCATCTGCTGCTGGGTCCTCTGCGACGTGCTTTTGCAGTGCAAACCTAGCACAGCATGGGCTGCATGTGGTTCCGAAAGGGAGGACTTCCCATTGATAGATGGCTGGGTGCTCATCTCCGATCCTCTCTCTCCATAGGAACCGCAGCAGGGGCTTGTCCTCCTCCACTAGTCTCACCTGCAGGAACATCCCTTTGATGTCGCCGCTGATAGCCACCTTGTCCTGGCGGAAGCGTAGTAGCACGCCTAGTAGGGAGGGGCCGAGTGTTGGGCCGGCCAAGAGTTCTTTATTCAGATTTTGTGATCCGATCTGGTAGCTGCAGTTAAACACAATGCGATCCTTGCCGTTGTGGTGGACCTTGTGGTGCGGCACGTACCATGATTCGGTTGTCTGATCGGCCTCTTTAATGTCAATTTTCTTTATGTGTCCCGCTGTGATTAATTTGGTAATCTCAGCGCGGTATACAGCTTCTTGAGCGGGGTCTTTGGCTAGGCGCCGCTCTGTGTTCAATAGATACCGCTCCGTCGCCTCTTTTGTAGCGCGAAAGGTGGGCATTCCCTCTCGCCTCAGGAGTGGAGTTGCGTATCTCATCATTCCGTTGACGTTGACTCTCTTTGTCCCGTGCTCGAGGAGGGCTATAGCGTAGATATCTTCCTTAGAACGAATGTCTTTCTTTTCGTTCTTAAAGGGCATTGTCTCTAGTGTCCATAGCCTCTCGACATGCTGCAGGAGTGTGGTGTCTCCTTCTGTCGCTCTGGAGTGGAGGCAGCTAGTGGCTGCTGTTCGGTTAAGAGACTTGACGAGGGGGCCTTGTAATGTCCATCCTAGGCGGGTCTCGACTGCTGCAGGACAACCTCTGGGTCCTGTATGGACCCGGTCTATCGGGACTATGAGGTCTGCATGGTCGGAGCCTATCAGCAGGGTCGGGGTGGCACCGTCTATGAGCGGGATGGGGATTTGACGCAGGTGCACATATTTCTCCATCAGCTTGGCGATGGGGTAGGTGTACTGCGATAGTCCTATTTCTTGGCTGGTGAAAGCATTAGTAATCCTGTACCGTCTCTCGGGCTGCCCGCTTGCTGCGATAGTGAAGGAGACATTCTCGCCCTTTATCGTCTTTAGATCTCGTCTTATTGTCCGAATAGTCATCTGGTTCTCGCTCCCCCGTAGCCCCAGCTGGGCCACAGCGGACGCGAGGAGAAGGGTCTTCTCTGACCCGTCATCAAGGACGGCGTAAGTGTCCATGATCTTATCTTGGTAACTCAGTGTTACACGGACCACCTTTAAGAGCACCTGGGCGCCGCTGCTGCTAGCGGGGTCAATGTACATAACACTTGCCTTTGTGCTGCTGGATGGTGCAGGCTTTCTTTTGTTACTGTCATGTAGGACATCTAGATGGGCTCCGTCACACCGACTACACCTCTTCTTTAGGCGGCACTCGGCTGCCATGTGACTGCGCGCACATCGGTAACAGCGCCTGTTGGACTTTATCCAGTGACTCACTTCTTCAGCGGTCATCTTCTTGAACTGGTCACATTGTGACAACCAGTGTTCCTTCTCGCAGTACGGGCACACCATCTTCCACTTCTCTTTCATCGAGGGGGTACTGTGGTTCTTGCTGCTCGGTACTGATTCTGATTGGTGCATGACAGTCACCGATCTTCGGCCATCGTTTACTCTCCTAGGTCCCTCTCTGGAGCTTGGTGTGCTCCGCACGAACGTATCCAGCCGTAGGCTGCTGACTTCTCTCGCCAGGAAGTCGGCTAAGTCTAGGAGGGATGGCTCGGGACCGTTAGGATCACGGTGGTCTCTTTGCCGCCTGAAGCGCTCCTGTCGGGCGGGCGGCAGCTTCTCTAAAATCCTCTCGACGTTCGAGTTTGCGTATAGTTCGTGCATACCCTTTTCTCGTTGCGCCCCCAGCATCCCTACCAGGGATTGTACTTTTATAGACAGGTCGTCTAGTGAGCGATTGTCTGTTGCTGGGGGTAGGCGGTCAATATGCCTTATCTCCTGTATTACGTAATCCCATATACGTCCATATCTCTGGTCCAGCGCTGCTAGAGCCGCGGTGTATGGGGTCGTAGAGGTGGCATAGGCCAGCGCTATGTTGTGCGCTCGGGGCACTTTCAGGTGCTTCAATAATATTGCATACTTGTGGCGTTCATCAGCGACATCCACCATCATTGTCTCTAAGCACATCCGGAGCTCCGTGTACTGTGCTCGATTCTCATGGGTGAAGTCTGGAAACGTCGGTGTGCCAATGTATGACGCCGTGGATGGCTGGCACATCGGTGAGCGTTGGAAGAGAGGCCTCCTGGGCGAGTCTCTTCTTACGCCTCTCAGTGGGCTGGTACTGGCGGGGTACCATGGCCCGCTGGTCCAGGTGCTATTCCTCGGGACTGGTCGTGCGTCATGCTCACCCGTGAATCGAGTCGGGGGTCTGTAGCGCAGAGCCGCGGGGGTATAGCCTGGGCTGTACTGGACCTCCTGGTCCTGTGGAGTAATGTGCTGCTGTCGGGCTTGACTCTCCTCTTCTCCCTCTTCTTCTTCTGCCAGGTCATCTAGATCCTGTAGTCGTTTATTTAGCCTCTCCGCGGTGTCCGCCGTTCCTTCCTTGTAGCTGGGTCTCACTTGGACCAGTCGGGGAAGGAGTTCGGAGGGGGGTGTAGACTCTCTCTGGTGGTCGAGTTCAAGGTCGCCTGCTCGGTCAGGGGAGGGTGCCCTTGACACGTGTCTTGACGAGGCCCTGGAACCCCTTGTGGAGGGAGGGGGTGTTGCCCTGGTGATCAGCTGCTCCATTAGCTGCGCTTGTAGTCTGTCGCGCTCGGCTTGTAGTCTGTCGCGCTCGGCGTCACGCTTGGTGAGATCTGCTTCTCTTTGGGCACCGGCAGCGGCACGCTGGGTGTCGGCCCGGTCTCTTGCCATATTCTCTTCCGTCTGAAGGCGTCTCAGCTCCAGACGTATGTGCTCTTCTTCGCTCCGTTGCTGCGCTTGGAGTTGTTCGCGCTCGCTAAGCGTCTGTGCTTGGAGTCGATCGCGTTCTCCCTGAAGTCGATCGCGTTCACCCTGAAGTCGATTGCGTTCGGTAGAGGCTGTCAGGCTGGCGAAGAACGCCTGTGACAGCATCCTCTCCGCCTCGCTGGGGGAAGACGCTTGTAGAGGTGAGCCGCTCCTGGCTGTACTCGTTGGGGATGCGTTCCCCTGCGGGGAGTCCTGGAGCTCTATCTCCTCGGCGCTCTCCTCGTCTTGTTCCGTGCAGAGTTCCGTCTCTGGAGGGTTGTCTTCCTCCCGGAGCTCTGGGGGGACTACTTCTTCGGTCTTGGCGGGGGGTAAAGTCGTGTCAGTTCCCTCCTGGTCCCCACCGTGAGCTTGGTCAGTTACATTAGAACCCACTAGGGCCTCTGTGGTCGGGGTATCCTGGTTGATAGGGTCGGACATAATTTTACTTTCTACTTTTACCGCGTTTACCATTTGTAGAAGGCTAGGTAGTATACTGGCAGCGTAATCCTCTAAGTACTGAGGTGGCTGTCGGCTACGTTGCGGGCGTTCTACTTTAGGAGGACCGTTTCGTGGAGTGTTCATCATAGGCCATTTCAATATTAATACCACTATATTAATATTACACTGATTACCCTCCGGCTCGAAGGACCAATTGTAACTGAGGGGTACAATTCCCTGACTGTATTGATAAGTATGGTATCATTAAACCACTACCGCTTTATGTACTTTAACTACTGGCCATACAGTACACAATATCTAAGTATGATGAACACTTTCCCACATATGAAATCAGGTCCACACAAAGGTAATAGTCAAATATTTAATATATAGCAAAAGGTACATATAATAGTTACTTATTACATTTATGATTTGAATGCACTTGTAAGGCAAATGAGTATTCGTAGGCAAATCAACACTGAATGTCCAATCTCTGGTTACGCAGGAAGCAAGTATACAACCTGGCTCTTAGGGAATTATAACGATGGCACTTAATGATTATAGCGGGATATACTGTAAAGGGTCCTGCCGGTTGTAAGCCAGTAGGGGGGGTAGGAGAGCCGTCGGCTGTATCCCGTCTGGTCAACGATTTCTAGGGAGAATTCAGGTACAGAACACAGTGCCCGTAGAATCTTGATCCACAGATGAATACACTTGGGCTCTCTTGTAGACGATAGCTGTAGCTGTAGCTGTCGGTCCACAACGGAGAAGAAGCGAGGCGACCTCAGTCTGGTCTGAGCGCCGTCTCACCTTGGCTCCTCTCGGGGTAAATCCAACACTCACCGGTGTTGGCGATTATCCGCTCCACAAATCAAAGCACCAAAGCAAATAGATATTCCATGCCGTATAGGGCTCAGCAGTCGTCGGGGTAGGTAATCCAATGTGCAGGTCCACTCGGTCCTCGCCTAGAACTCCTCGGATGAAAGCACCACGTGTGGTCTGCCCAACCTGGTTAAGACTCTAGATAACACGAGGAAGCGATGGGGGTGCTGCTCACTTTAGAACTCTAACCGCACGATGCACCATACATAATAGACTATTATTACTTAATAGAAATACGGTGCCAAACTCTGGCAATTCAGCTATTAATTCGCACGAGGTCTCACTGCTATTCTAAGGCCAAACAGGCCATACTACACCGCACGCGGTATCGTGGGGTGAGGCTTCACGTCTTGTTACTTAGTTGGGTAGAAGGGTAAAGGACTAAGGGGAATTCTACATTTCTTGCGCCATATTTATATGCACAGTGGACAAATAGGGCCACTCTGCTTTCGGTAGCCGTATTCCTGCGCGGAGCTGGGGCTAGTAAGGGCATGTCTCGTCGGTACCTTTGAACTTGAACGCCAGGGGCCGGTCCCCGGCGCCTGGTCCTTTTGTCCAATAAGAGAATGAACTATTATGGGCTGTAGTAGAATAAAGGGGTATTCCGTGTATATGTACAAGGAATATACAAGGGATATCAAACGATATACAAATACTATTAAATATATATATCCATAAATAAATATATATATTCGGTTTAATCTGATCCTTCACAACAATACACATAGCTTTGGGTTTTAAAATCACTTAATCTCATATATAAATATACATTTATTTTCTTTTTCTTTTTACAATTCTACATTTTGTTAAATTTCTTTGAGTAAAATGTGTCTCAATATAATACTGACCAGAGAGTCTCCAGTGTACAGTGTGGACTCTTCAGTCCAACAGAGAGCAGCTCCACTCCTGAATCCTGCAGGTTGTTGTCACTCAGGACCAGCTCTCTCAGACAGGAGGAGGTAGAGCTGAGAACTGAGGCCAGAGCTTCACAGGATCTCTCTGAGAGTTCACAGCCCTCCAGCCAAAATGAAGATGGATGGGAACGAAACCAGAATGAACCCATGCAGGAAATATTTATTTATTTATTTATTTATTTATTTATTTATTTATTTATTTATTTATTTATTTATTTATTTATTTATTTATTTATTTATTTATTTATTTATTTATTTATTTATTTATTTATTTATTTATTTATTTATTTATTTATTTATTTATTTATTTATTTATTTATTTATTTATTTATTTATTTATTTATTTATTTATTTATTTATTTATTTATTTATTTATTTATTTATTTATTTATTTATTTATTTATTTATTTATTTATTTATTTATTTATTTATTTATTTATTTATTTATTTATTTATTTATTTATTTATTTATTTATTTATTTATTTATTTATTTATTTATTTATTTATTTATTTATTTATTTAGTTAGTTATTTATTTATTTATTTATTTATTTATTTGTTTGTTTGTTTATTTATTTATTTATTTATTTATTTATTTATTTATTTATTTATTTATTTATTTATTTATTTATTTATTTATTTATTTATTTATTTATTTATTTATTTATTTATTTATTTATTTATTTATTTATTTATTTATTTATTTATTTATTTATTTATTTATTTATTTATTTATTTATTTATTTATTTTTATTTATTTATACAGGTAAAAAGTAGTCAGTAGTCATTAAACTAACCCTAACCCTACTCAGTAGTACAACTGATTTACAGAGTTTCCTGTCCTGCAGCAGAAATAAAGGATATATAATGTAAATAGAAAATAGAACGAAGATGAAAATTGTCTTGGAAAAGAAAAGATTTATCAACAACCATAGAACAAGATGAGGTTGTGTGAATTATGAATGAATTACACCAGTGCACACAGTGAGAGGAAGCATTGTTTTCACTCCTGTCTGTGGGTCTGTCTGTGTGTCTGTCTGTACCAGCCATAGCTCCTACAGTTCTGATCCAGTTTTTGGTGAAATGTTGCACATATACTGTAGGCCAACAATTCTCAAATATGTTTAAAATCAATCAACGACAAGTATTTTAATTTAATTAATTTCCACCATTGTCCATTGAAATGAAGGGTAAACATAAATGCACAAGGGTGATGCTACACAAAGCCTCAGCTCTGGTAATCAGCTCTCGGGCAACAGTTTACAATATGGAAATGACAGAGTGAACCTTGTAATGTAGTTGATACACATAGCTTTGAGTTTTAAAAGCACTTAATTTCATATATACAAATATACATTTATTTTCTTTTTCTTTTTACAATTTTACATTTTGTTAAATTTCTTTGAGTAAAATGTGTCTCAATATAATACTGACCAGAGTTTCTCCAGTTTACACTGTGGACTCTTCAGTCCAGCAGAGAGCAGCTCCACTCCTGAATCCTGCAGGTTGTTGTAACTCAGGTACAGCACTCTCAGACTGGAGGAGGTAGAGCTGAGAACTGAGGCCAGAGCTTCACAGGATCTCTCTGAGAGTTCACAGCCCTCCAGCCTGAATGAAGATGGATGGGAAGGAAACCAGAATGAAACCAGCATGCAGGAAATATTTCATTATTTATACAGGTAAAAAGTAGTCAGTAGTCATTAAACTAACCCTAACACTCAGTAGAGCAACTGATTTACAGAGTTTCCTGTCCTGCAGCAGAAAGAAAAGTTATAGAATGTAAATATATAATAGAACGAAGATGAAAATAATAAGAACATTTAATTAATTAATCTTGGAAAAGAAAGGATGATAAAGTACATGATTTATTAACCATAGAACAAGATGAGGTTGTGTGAATTATGAATTAATTACACCAGTGCACACAGTGAGAGGAAGCATTGTTTTCACTGCTGTTTGTGATTCTGTCTGTGTATCTGTCTGTACCAGCCATAGCTCCTACAGTTCTGATCCAGTTTTGATGAAATGTCGCACATATACTGTAGGCCAACAATTCTCAAATATGTTTCAAATCAATCAACGACAAGTATTTAAATTTAATTAATTTCCACCATTGTCAATTGAAATCAATATTAAGGGTAAACATAAACGCACAAGGGTGATGCTACACAAAGCCTCAGCTCTGGTAATCAGCTTTCTGGCAACCGTTTACAATATGGAAATTACAGAGTGAACCTTTCAATGTAGTTGATACACCTAGCTTTGGGTTTTAAAATCACTTAATTTCATACATACGAATATACATTTATTTTCTTTTTACAATTCTACATTTTGTTAAATTTCTTTGAGTAAAATGTGTCTCAATATAATACTGACCAGAGTTTCTCCAGTGTACAGTGTGGACTCTTCAGTCCAACAGAGAGCAGCTCCACTCATGAATCCTGCAGGTTGTTGTTACTCAGGTGCAGCTCTCTCAGACTGGAGGAGGTAGAGCTGAGAACTGAGGCCAGAGCTTCACAGGATCTCTCAGCTGTCCAGCCTGAATGAAGATGGATAGGAAGGAAACCAGAATGAACCCAGCATGCAGGAAATATTTATTTATACAGGTAAAAAGTAGTTAGTAGTCATTAAACTAACCCTAACACTCAGTAGAGCAACTGATTTACAGTTTCCTGTCCTGCAGCAGAAAGAAAAGATATAGAATGTAAATAGAAAATAGAACGAAGATGAAAAAAAAAAAAAAAAAAATTGTCTTGGAAAAGAAAGGATGAGAAAGTACATGAATATTGAGATGGATTTATTAACAACCATAGAACAAGATGAGGTTGTGTGAATTTTGAATGAATTACACCAGTGCACACAGTGAGAGGAAGCATTGTTTTCACTCCTTTCTGTGATTCTGTCTGTATATCTGTCTGTACCAGCCATAGCTTCTACAGTTCTGATCCAGTTTGGATGAAACTTAAGAAACGCACAATTCTGTAATATCTTTCAAATTCGTCAACGTCAAGTATTTTATTTGAATACATATCCACCCCTGTCCATTCATACCTCTGGGCACCAGATGCCCTGCCATACACACGTACACCAAGCAAATGCAACAGGACATTCCCAGACTGAAATGCAACATTCCCTTTTTTAAACAAAACATCATGCACACAAAGAGCTACAGTAGGACAACTCCATTCTCATCCGACCAGCTGATAAAGGTGGAGCTGTAGTTGTCTTTCACACTACACTGACTACCAAGCAGAAGCCATGTGACAGCTGATACCAGTACATGGCATGTATAGGTCGGTAGTACTGGGAAATTGAGCAACAGACCCAGTACAGACCCACTCGCAATATCATCAAACCTGTTATTGATGATGCTCTCAAATAAGACAAGAAGCACCTTTATTAGCCACTGTAGGGAAATGCAGGTGTCAAAGCAGTAACAGCAATAAGAATAAGACAAAGGAGAGGTACAGTTGGGAATAATAAAACTAAATATGAATAAAATATATAGTAATAAGATCAAGTAAACACAGGGCTGCTTCCTCTTAAAATATCTTGAGTGAGTGACTAGGTGAAGCATATGAATACTCAATAATAATCAATGAATAATGAATAATGTAAATATGTGTGTATGTACAGCCCACCTTGGTATAAATATACAGACCTAACACTATCCTAAGTCTACCCTGGTACAAATATGCATAACTCCATACTATCCCAGGTCTACAAATCTCTTGGAGATTTGTAGACGCAACGACCGGCTGCCTGTCTGTACGCTCCGTCGAGACTGTGCTTACTTTTGTTAATATTTATAGTTTTTAGAGTTTTGTTTGTACCAACTGTTGGTGCATCTAACGTGTATGACCGTCAGTCACTCATTGACATTGGATTACGGGAAACTTACCAACTGGATTACTCACTGGACCAGCTTTCCGAACCGCAACAATGGCCTGAAGAAATTCTCCGGAGAGTAGGACCAGATCCTTTGTTCCAGGAACAGGGGAACCAGACGGCGTGGGAAGAGGGCTGGGATCCGTAACAGGCTGAGATCCAGACGCCACCGTACACCACTGCCCAGTATATTGCTAGCCAATGTACAATCAATTGACAATAAACTGGATGACATCCGAGCAAGGATTCAATATCAAAGAGACGTTAGGGACTGCAACGTCCTCTGCTTCACCGAAACATGGCTCACACCGGAGGTTCCAGACCACGCAATTCAACCGGCAGATCACTTCTTTATCCATCGCAAGGATCGGACATCAGCAGAGTCCGGTAAACAACGTGGAGGAGGTATTGCCTTCATGTTTAACAAAAATTGGAGCGATCCAACTAACGTGAAGGAATTATCCAACCACTGCTCCCCAGAACTGGAATATATAACCATCAAGTGTCGTCCTTTCTTCCTCCCGAGGGAGTTAACGGCGATCGTCCTGATCGGAGTGTATATTCCACCGCAAGCCAGCAACAAGGTTGCGCTCTCCAGACTCCACGACGAGGTAAATAGAATACAAGTGGCGAATGTTAACGCCGCCATTTTAGTGCTGGGAGATTTCAATAGCGCCAATCTGAGAAAGGTATTGCCTGACTTCTATCAGCATGTGACTTGCAACACCAGAGGCGGTAACATCCTAGATCACTGTTACACGCAATTTAAAGGTGGCTACAAGGCTCATTCTGATAGTGGCTTTGGTAAATCAGATCACGCGTCCATCTTTCTTTCACCAAAGTACAAACAGAGAATTAAAAGTACTCCTGTAGTCTCGCGAGAGGTGCAGAAATGGGATTTGACGTCAGAGGAGACGCTCCGGTCCGTGTTTCACTACACAGACTGGAATGTGTTCCGCGACACAGATAACATTAATGTCTACACGGAAACAGTGCTGGACTATGTTTGTACTAGGGTGGAAGAAACAATCCCCACTACCAAAATGAAACTTTACCCAAATCAAAAACCCTGGGTAGACAAATCCGTCCATGAAGCTCTGAGAGAGCGCACCAAAGCATACAACGACGGCCTAGTGGCAGGCAACATGAATGACCACAAGGTGGCGCGATACAACGTAAGGAGGACAGTGTCAGAGGCCAAACGGCGCTACAGGGATAAAATTGAACTCCAGTTTGAACAAGCTGACTCTAGAGCTATGTGGCAGGGGCTCAAAACGATGACAGACTACAAAGGCGCCTCCCTCAAACTGAACAGTGACATCTCCTTAGCAAATGACCTCAATACCTTCTATGCGAGGTTTGATGCTGGTAATAACACCAGCTCACAAGCCACGGCAATGGGGGGGGGGGGGTCGGCTGCTGATGGAGGCGCAGTGTTCAGGGTAACAGAGCATGAGGTGAGGCGGACCTTTAAAAAAGTGAATATCAGGAAGGCAGCAGGTCCGGACGGCATCCCCGGCCGCGTCCTAAAAGTCTGTGCCGACCAACTGGCCCCAGTATTCACTGACATATTTAACCTGTCCTTAGAACAGGCTGTCATCCCCACCTGCCTGAAGAAGTCCACTATTATCCCTGTACCCAAAAAATCCAAGCCTGCTTGCCTCAACGACTACCGCCCTGTAGCTCTCACCTCCATAGCCATGAAGTGCTTTGAGAAGCTAGTAAAGGGCTACATCTGCTCCTCCCTCCCCATCAACATGGACCCCCTGCAATTTGCATACCGCCCCAACAGGTCCACGGAGGACGCCATAGCCCATGTGCTGCACACAGCAGCATCACACCTGGACAAGAGGCAGGGGAACTATGTGAGAATGCTATTCATCGACTACAGCTCGGCATTCAATACCATAGTCCCCTCCATACTCATAGCCAAGCTCAGGGACCTGGGCTTGGGCTATGACCTCTGCCAGTGGGTCTTGGACTTCCTGACTGGCAGACCCCAGGTGGTGAGATCAGGCAACTGCACCTCCTCATCCATCACCCTCAACATAGGGGCCCCCCAGGGCTGTGTTCTGAGTCCCCTCCTCTACTCCCTGTACACACACGACTGTGTGGCTCAGCGGAGTAGCAATACAATCATCAAATTTGCTGACGACACAGTGGTGGTGGGCCTGATCTCTGCCAACGACGAGAGGGCCTACCTGGAAGAGGTCAAGGTCCTGGCGGGATGGTGCCAGGAAAACAGCCTCTCCCTGAACGTCAGCAAAACAAAGGAGATGATTGTGGACTTCAGGAGGTCGGGGGTCAAGGACTACAGCCCCCTCAGCATCGACGGGGCACCGGTTGAGAGAGTCAACAGCTTTAAGTACCTCGGAGCCTACATATCCGAGGACTTGACATGGACCACACACATTGACAGTGTTGTGAAGAAGGCACGACAACGCCTCTACTTCCTCAGGCGCCTAAGGAAGTTCCAAGTCAGCCAGAAGATCCTTAAGAACTTCTACTCATGTACAATAGAGAGCATCTTGACCGGCAACATCACCTCCTGGTTTGGGAATAGCACTGCACAAGACCGAAGCAGACTACAAAGAGTGACACGTTCAGCCGAACGCACAATTGGAGGGGGGCTCCCCACCCTCCAGAACATTTACAACAAGCGTTGCAAGGGCAAGGCTAAGAGAATCATTAAAGACTCCAGTCACCCGAACAACTGCCTCTTTGAACGGCTGCGGTCAGGCAAGCGATACCGGAGTCTCAAGGCGAGCACAGAAAGACTCAGAAGAAGCTTCTATCCCCAGGCCATCAGGCTGCTAAACAAACAATGAATGAACACTACACAACAACAACCACCAAACGCACATAGCACACACATCCACACGCACACACTCACTTTAAACAAACACACTGTAGCACCCACTCCACACACTTTATAGCACACACCCACTTTAAACAAACACACTGTAGCACCCACTCCCCACACTTTATATTTATGGATGAAGGATTGCACTACAACTCGTACACCTTACTGTAAATTGTACCTAAAATTGTACCTCATCCCATTTCTGCTTTGCACTAGATAGTACTGTACATTAGTACACTGCATAGTATTGTGTATTGTATATTATATGGTAACTCAGAACATTGTACATATGTCTATACCGGACACTGTGACCTCATTTTTCTTCTTCTAAATTCATGCTATATTATGTTATTATGTTATTTGATACTATCTTGTCTAGCACAGTCTCTGGAGCGTAACAGTAAGAAGCATTTTGTATGAAAGTATTCTGTACTTCTGTATGACAACTATTAAAGAACTTGAACTTGAACTTGAACTTGAACTTATCTGTCTGCTTTGGTATAAATATACAGAACATAAGTCTATTCTAAGTCTGCCTCAGTTCAAATGTGTATACCTCTAACCTAAGCCTGGTACAAATATAACTAACTATCCTTGGTCTATTACTGGCACAATATTATATATAACTAACCTAAGTCTATCCTGTGCAAATATACATACTCCAAGTCTAAGTCAACCCCAATTTAGTATTTACTCCCACAAATCAACAGGAACGAAACCCAGCCTAATTCACTAACATTCTCGTATGTTTCCTCATAAGAAGTTCGAATTTGCATACAGAAATGCCCAGCCAGCTACTTATGAGGGCATGAAGGACCGTGTGCAAACAGATTCAACTGCTCCTTATATCGGAAAGGAGAGATTTGCGAATTAATTAATAGTATTTATTATTATTATAATTATTTAAATCCAATACATCTCCCTGCTACACCTCTTAAACGTGTTCTACCTATATACAACCTGCTACACCTCTTAACCTTGTTCTACCTGTATATATCTACCTGCTACACCTCTTAACCTTGTTCTACCTGTATATATACCTGCTACACCTCTTAACCTTGTTCTACCTGTATATATACCTGCTACACCTCTTAACCTTGTTCTACCTGTATATATCTACCTGCTACACCTCTTAACCTTGTTCTACCTGTATATATACCTGCTACACCTCTTAACCTTGTTCTACCTGTATATATCTACCTGCTACACCTCTTAACCTTGTTCTACCTGTATATATACCTGCTACACCTCTTAACCTTGTTCTACCTGTATATATACCTGCTACACCTCTTAAACTTGTTCTACCTGTATATATACCTGCTACACCTCTTAACCTTGTTCTACCTGTATATATACCTGCTACACCCATAGGCGGAGTTTGAACTTGACGCCAGGGGGTGCGACTGCTTGGCGAACGATACCCGCGCGCACCCGCATCGAGCGCGCGCGATTTTTTTGACCTTTATTTTATTATTTTAGCGTTTTTACAATGCCCTAACCCCTAATTTTTTATTTTATTTAGGTAGTACAGCAGCACACACACACACTCACACACACAGCACTACGGGGGATCATTTTTAACTGACTTACTCTTAATCATTGACAAAGTGACAAAGATAAAGAAGGAAATACTAAAATAAAAAGACCACAACAAGTATATTGCTGCTCCACTAGACCACTTTACTGTACCAAACATGACATACAAAAATAACAAAATACTGTGCAACACTCTGCCAAGCGCACAGCCGCACACACGTATGCATACAGTAGGTTGTCAAAGGCTGTACAAACAAAAGTTCACATTTTCTAATAACAGCATTATTAGACATGCCAATCCAACGAAAGATGTGCTGGTCGCGCTGGAGAAAAGAAAAGAAAAAGATGTTGCGTTTTTATTTGTTATTCTAAGATGCTAATTCATCTGTATCTGGATAACCAATGAACGGATTCTGTCGGGGCAGGTAGCGTTATTTCGGGGAAATTGATATCTATAGTCTGGAATATTTTTCGTGGAGGCTCTAATTATTATTATTCATAGAGACTCTCGAGCAATAATAATTATTACAGCCTCCATTTTTCGTGGACGAAAAATATACCAGACTATAGATATCAATTTTCCCGAAATAACACTACCTGCCTCGACAAAATCCGTGCATTGGTTATCCAGATACATTAATTATCATCTCAGAATAAGTGGCTTTGTACAAGGTTACCGTACTATCGCGGGGCATTCTGCTGCTGCTGCTGCGAATGGTGGTGCTTGGCCGCGCGTTAACCCTTTCACTGCCACACTACAGAAGGTTCGCCTTATAATGTGACATGATTACTACTATAAAATGAATGTATTGTAAAACAAAACATAATAGAATTCAGATTTGTTTCTCACAATTATTATAATTTTATTAAAATAAAAATAATCTTGATTTTTTTTTTTTTTTTTTTTTTTAAGCAATTTCACCCCCGGCCACCAGGGGGTGCAATGCACCCCCTGCACCCCCATAAACTCCGCCCATGGCTACACCTCTTACATTTACATTTACATTTAGTCATTTAGCTGACGCTTTTATCCAAAGCGACTTACAAGTTCTGTACGACAAGCCATCAGGAAGGGCACAACTCTATCAGCTGAGCAACAATGTTCATCAAAGTGTTGAGTGCTACAGTGTAGGTTAGTTTATTAGGACAAGTGCATGACAGTACGGTTAGTTTTTTTTTTTTTTTTTTTTTTTTTTTTTTTTAATTCAGATAATGGTTGAAGAAGTGCGTCTTTAGTCGACGGCGAAAGATTGGACGTGATTCGGCTGTCCTAACTGGGGTGGGTAGTTCATTCCACCATTGTGGGGCAAGGACTGAGAATAGGCGACTTCTCTTTGATGACCCTCCCGGAGCTTGGATAGGAGTAGGTCTGAGGCGGCCAGAAGATGCAGAGCGTAGGGGTCTTGAGGGTGTGTAGTTAGAGACCATTGACCGGAGGTAGGCGGGAGCGGTTCCCTTTGCCGCACGGTATGCTAGGTCGAGGGCCTTGAAGCGGATTCGTGCAGCAATGGGGAGCCAGTGCAGGTCCCTAAGAAGTGGGGTGACATGGGCCGACTTCGGTAGGTTTGAGATCAGGCGGGCCGCTGCGTTCTGAATGAGTTGAAGAGGCTTAGTGGCAGTGGCCGGGAGGCCAGCGAGCAGTGCATTGCAGTAGTCGAGGCGGGAGATGACTGTTGATTGGACGAGGAGTTGGGTGGCTTCTTTTGTCAGGAAGGGGCGTATCCTTCTGACATTGCTCAGGAGGAATCGGCAGGTTCTGGTCGTCGCTGCGATGTGAGCAGAGAAGTTCAATTGGTCGTCGAGGACAACACCAAGGTTCTTGGCGGTCGGGGACGCAGTCACAGCTGCATTCTCGACTGTGATTGAAAGGTCGGTTAGGGGGGAGGATTTGGCCGGCAGGTGGAGCAATTCTGTTTTGCTTAGGTTCAGTTTGAGGTGGTTGGACGTCATCCAGGCTGAGATGTCGGACAGACAGGCCGAGATCCGCACAGAGACGTGGATATCTGAGGGAGGGAAGGAGAGGAAGAGTTGAGTATCGTCGGCATAACAATGGTAGGAGAAGCCATGAGACGTGATAATGTTACCCAGTGATTTAGTGTAGAGGGAGAAGAGAAGGGGTCCTAAAACCGAGCCCTGGGGGACACCCGTCCGCAGGGGGCGGGTGGCCGACAGGGTCCCTCTCCATGACACTTGGTAGGAGCGGTCATTGAGGTATGATGACAGCCATGTCAGCGCAGAGCCAGCCACTCCCATTCCTGCGAGGGCCGCAAGGAGGATCTGGTGGTTGACTGTGTCGAAGGCTGCAGATAGATCTAGGAGAATCAGGACAGAGGAGAGGCCTTTCGCTTTTGCTAAGTGAAGTGCCTCTGTGACCGCAATGAGGGCTGTCTCTGTGGAGTGACCAGTCCTGAAGCCTGACTGATTAGGGTCTAGGAGGTCATTCTGTAAGAGATAAGTAGTAAGTTGGTTGGATACAGCACGTTCAAGTGTTTTAGAAAGGAAGGAGAGAAGAGAGACAGGACGGTAGTTGCCTATGACAGTAGGGTTCAGGGTTGGTTTTTTTATGAGCGGCGTGACTCTGGCTTGTTTTAGGGAGGTGGGGACCACCCCCGAGTTGAGTGAGGAGTTGATGGTTGCAGTTAGGAATGGGAGGATGTCTGGTGCTATGGTCTGGAGGAGTGGGGAGGGTAGCTGGTCCAGCTGGCAAGTAGTCGGACGGTTTGACGTTACCAGTGTCAGGGTCTCTGCTTCTGTAATGGGAGAGAAAGATGACAGAGTGAAGGATGAGGTTCTCGATTCAGCATTTGGAATGGGTGGGGGTTGGGAGAAGGAGCTGCGGATGTTCTCCACTTTTTCCTCAAAGAAGATCGCAAAGTCTTCGGCAGAGAAAGATGAGGGAGGGGGGGGTGGGGGGGGAGTGAGGAGGGAGGACATGGTAGCATGCAGTTTGCGAAGATTCTTGGCAGAGGCCTCGATCCTATGGTGGAAGAAAGAAGCTTTGGCATTAGTGATGGTTTTGGAGAATGTTAACAAGAGGTTGTGATATGTGTCGATGTCAGCAGTGAGGCGTGACTTTCTATACTTCCTTTCAGCTGCTCTCAGGACCTGTCTTTGTTCTCTCACTGGATCTGTCAGCCATGGACTGGGTGGGGAGCGGCGGGCAGGTTTCTCAACGAGGGGACAGAGCTTGTCGAAGGAGGTTGCAAGGGCTGAAAGGAGGACCTCTTAACCTTGTTCTACCTGTATATATACCTGCTACACCTCTTAACCTTGTTCTACCTGTATATATACCTGCTACACCTCTTAAACTTGTTCTACCTGTATATATACCTGCTACACCTCTTAACCTTGTTCTACCTGTATATATACCTGCTACACCTCTTAACCTTGTTCTACCTGTATATCTACCTGCTACACCTCTTAAACTTGTTCTACCTGTATATCTCCCTGCTACACCTCTTAAACTTGTTCTACCTATATATCTACCTGCTACACCTCTTACAATTGTTCTACCTGTATATCTACCTGCTACACCTCTTAAACTTGTTCTACCTGTATATCTCCCTGCTACACCTCTTAAACTTGTTCTACCTATATATCTACCTGCTACACCTCTTAAACTTGTTCTACCTATATATCTCCCTGCTACACCTCTTAAACTTGTTCTACCTGTATATATACCTGCTACCCCTCTCAAACTTGTTTTACCTATATATCTACCTGCTACACCTCTTAAACTTGTTCTACCTATATATATACCTGCTACACCTCTCAAACTTGTTCTACCTATATATATACCTTCTACACCTCTCAAACTTGTTCTACCTGTATAGTGGCTATTTACAAACAATTTTGTCTTTCGTATTTGCCACTTCCACTCCGGGGATAGCTTTAGTCTACGCGCACATAATAAAGATTCTGATCCATCCGTTTAGCTGTCACAATGAATCAATCATTTATTTCCAATAAGCAAAACAAACAAAACTTGTATATCTAATACATGCATGCGTTGCGTGCAGTGCGTGCGTTCGTGCGGTACAAAAACTGTTTGCTTTCCCGGTCCACGTCTCCCACGCAAGCCACCACCCCTTATCAAGGTAAACCACACAGGTGGATAGCTCAGGTAGGTCTCTTTAAAGGGAAAGTGCACATAGTTTCAAATCATAAGAATAGTTACAATAAGATAATCAGTGTAAATAATATCAGTGTCAATCAAATTAACAGTTTTCGTTTTCATATTTCGTAATCCATAAAGCATTTTCATAATTCAAATAATTGCATGATACAAACTCAAAGATTAAATAACTCAAGAATGGCTCCTATGTCCCGGCCTCTAATTGTCCATTATTAAAAAAGGGACAATTATTCTATGCAAATATGATAACAGGAGCCTGAACATGTCTTTATATAGTTCATGTAGGAATCGAAATATTCCAAAAGGGGGGTATGTTCCACGAAAAAGCGTATAATCCACAAAAAAGGTATAATCCACAAAAAAGGTATAATACACAAAAAGGTGTAGTCCATCAGTGTAACAAAGGTTCGGGCATTGCCCTCGAAAAGGAAAAAACAAACAAGCGCGTGAAGAAGTCAGTAGGGGCTAGTCAATGTCAGTCAATCTGCTTCTTTCAGCAAGCATAGTTTGCTGATGGGCCTTTCTAGGATATTGTACTTGGTCTTGACCTTTACCTTGCGTTCATGCCCTCTGCTGTCAGGCATTGTCTCTTCCACCTTGCCCATGAGCCAGGAATTTCTTGGTGATGACTCATCCACAATGAGGACCACCTCCCCTGGGGCTAAGTTCTTCCTTACTTGGTTCCATTTCTGACGTTCTTGAAGCAGAGGGATGTACTCCTTTTTCCATCGCCTCCAGAAGAGGTCGGCCATGTACCGGACCTGCCGCCATCTCCTTCTGCAGTACGAATCCTCCTTTGTAAACAAACCAGGTGGTAGAATGGGTTTTCCTTTCAACTGCAGTAGATGGTTCGGGGTCAGAGCCTCAAGATCGTTAGAGTCATCTGAGACGGTGGTAATAGGACGGTCGTTGAGAATGGCCTCAGTTTCACATAGGGCGGTTTGGAGACTCTCGTCATCCAGGGTCTGCTGGCAGAGTACTGAGTACAGCACTTTCTTTATAGACCGTATTAGTCGCTCCCAAACGCCTCCGTGGTGGGAGCCAGTGGGTGGATTGAATGTCCACTGGATTCCCTCGTCGAGCAGTGCATGTTGGATCTTGCTGTGGTCCAGGTTGGAAAGTGCCTCCCGCAACTCCCGCTCAGCTCCGACAAAATTGGTTCCGTTGTCTGATACCATCTCTTTAACTTGACCTCTTCTGCAGATGAACCGCCGCAGTGCTGATATGCAGGAGTCAGTATCCAAGGAGTATGCCATTTCGAGATGAACGGCACGGCTCACCAGGCACGTAAAGAGTACGCCATACCTTTTGACCAGGCTCCTCCCTCTCTTCACCTCTATAGGCCCGAAATAATCTGTTCCCACATGCGTGAATGCTGGCAAGTCTGGAGAAATGCGATGCCTTGGTAGGTCGGCCATCTTCTGCTCTTTCACTGTGGCATTAAATCGTCAACACAGAACACAGTCATTGACGATCTTCCTGGCAGCAGAGTTGGCTCGCATTATCCAGTACTTCTGGCGAAGCCTTGAGAGCATGTGGTTTCTTCCAGAATGGCCTACAACCATGTGTATATGGCTCAGTAGAAGATGAGACAAATGGCTGGTTTTAGGAAGGATAACCGGATACTTGGATTCCTCTGGCATCGCCATTCTACTGACTCTTCCTCCAACTCTCAGCACGCCGTTCAGTAGCATTGGGTCCAGTCTGTAAATGGTGCTCCTTTTATTTACAGTATTCTCTTTCTTCAGCGCAGATATTTCATCCTGGAAATGCTGCTGCTGTATGTAGCATACAAGTGTCTCCTCAGCATGCGCAAGATCTTCAATTGAGAGACTCTGAGCTCCTAGATGAGCTCTTGTTTTGTTCATCTGGTCATCCAGATGGTCTTGTCGTTTCTGGTCTGGATTCTTTGTGCAGGTTGCAGCCTGCAGCTCCTTTCTTTTGAGGCTTAGATTCTGAAGTGTTTCTTTGAACTTCAAGATCCATGCTGTAGCCTTCTTTAACTTATCCCATGATGAGAAGTGCTTGATAAGCTTGGCAATGGGATCACTGTCATGATCCATCACGGCTGTACTGAACGTGATAGTGCTCTTCTTAACTTCTGGATCGTCCTCACAGAGGGCAGGCAGCTCCTCTGGGGACTTTGGCCAGTCTTTCTCAGGCCTCTGTAAGAAGTCTGGGCCGTTCAACCATCGACTGGATTTGAGAAAAGAATCCATGGTCAGGCCTCGTGACGCGTCATCTGCAGGGTTGACTGCTGTATTTACATAGCGCCACTGTGATCGGTCAGACAGTTCTCGGATGGTCGAAATCCGGTTTGCAACGTATGTCTGGAATCGACTGGTTGTGTTGTTGAGGTACTTGAGGACAGACGTGCTATCCGTCCAAAAGACAGATTCCAGAAGTTCCACTTCCAGTTCCTCTTTCAGCATTTTATCAATGCAGACTGCGACCACTGCTGCCGCCAGTTCCATTCTGGGTATTGTCATCTGCTTCAGTGGGGCTACCCGTGCTTTGCCCATGACAAAGACAATATGGACGTCACCTTTGAGGTTGGTCAGTCGCAGGTAGCTAGCTGTACCATACCCGTGTTCGCTGGCATCACTGTAGTGTTTGGGTGTTTGAGCTGACAAGAGCGACAAGTCAGGCGATTCCTACACAACTTGCTCATGTGTCCTCTGTTTAGACATGCAAAGCAGATTCCCTTTGTCCTGAGAAATTCGATCTTCTCTTTATGAGGCTTCAGAATCATTTTCTTACAACACTCCATGGCGTGTTCTCCAGTACGAAATAAGCATGGCTTACAAAATGCATTTGAACTGACTTTGCCATCCGACTTTTTCTTTTCCATTTCCACTGGTGTCACTGATGTAGCAAAACTGCTCCTGCCTTTGCTTCCTGATGACTTGGATTGATGCTGGGGGTTACCCAGCCTTGTTTTAAGGCATTGTACCTTTGGTGTAGACTCTTGAATATTCCCAAATACTGGGTCTAGAATAACTCTCACTTGCTGTTCCACAAAGTCAACCAGGTTTGTGAATCTTGCTCTTTACAGGGTTCGTTCATAATATCTGCATGCTACAGATCTCCATGCATCTCTGAGCCTGTAGGGTAACTTAGAAATGACCGTTCTCATTTTGGATGGATTGTCCAGTTCATGCATGTACTCTAGGGCCTGCATAGCATTGCAGCACACACGGAGAAATAGTGAATAGGCCTGTAGTGCTGCCCCGTCCTCAGGTTTGATAGCAGCCCAATCCAGTGCCTTCTGTATATAGGCACTTGTGATTTTTATCTTATCACCGAAGTGCAGTTCCAGCAGTCGCCTTGCTTCAGCATATCCTCTTGCAGGATCCATGTGCTGGCAGCTGCGTACCAGCTCTATTGGTTGGCCAGTGGTATATTGCTCCAGATAATATAATCTGTCCCTACTGATGTCCGTGTTGGACTCGATACCATGTTCAAAAGCACTTATGAACGATTGATATTCCATTGGGTCTCCTCCAAATGTTGTGATTTCCCTGGCGGGTAGCAATGACAGCCTTTGTTGGTGCACAAGAAGTTCTGTCATTTGACTCTGCCTGTGCATGACAGTAGCTAATGTGTTCTGGTGACTTTGGTGACCATGCCCTGATGGTGCACCTGGTTGAATACCTCCCCCTAGTGGACCAACTTGGACATTGGTAATGTGTGATGGCCTGGACAGGTAAGTTGCTGCACCTGGCTGAATGCCTCCCCCTAGTGGACCAACTGGGACATTGGTAATGTGTGATGGCCTGGACAGGTAAGTTGCTGCTCCTGGCTGAATGCCTCCCCCTAGTGGTCCAACTGAGAAATGGTCAACATGTGATGGCCTCGATGGATATGGACCTGCCTGTGACAGGGGTTGACTGTATTTCGTTTCCATGGAGTGGTCAGGTGGCATCCTTGACCTAGCTCCTAGCTGGGGGGACTGTTGTCTGTCATCGTCAGGCGGGGGGGGGGGTGAGCTTCCCGGATCAATAATGTCCATTGTCATTGGGGGTTGATCTTGCCTGGCTTGCATTTGGTCAAGATACTCATTCATGCCATCTGTAGGAGTCTTTGCCTGAGATTCACATGATTTGACCTCAGCCTGGGATTCCTTTATTTTGTCATATTTATCGAGGACTTTCAGTTTAGCATCAGATTCAGCAAATCCCATTTGCATTTCAAGTTGTTCCTTCCTTTTTTTCAGTTTATCCTCTTCCTCCTCTAATTTCCACTTTTCCTCCATGGCTGCTGATTTTGCAATGAGAGCAGCTCTCCCAGTTTCTAGTGTTATATGCAGAGTTGAGGTTGTTGATTTAGTGGTCTTCTTAGATGTGCTGCTGATGCTGTCCTCAGGTCGAACTTGATCCTGTTCTTTATAACCAGGTTTTATTCTGTTTCGAACATCATTCATAAATGAATTGAATTGTTGAACCTTTGGTTTATACCAGTCGTATTCATCACCCTCTTTCTCATCTTCATATAACAGTGCTTGGACAGATTGGTGCATTTTCTCAAATTCATTCATTAAAACATCAAAGGCTTACAAATATTCATTCACCTTTTCCACGTCTACGTCATCATGTCCGTCGAACAGCGCCTCCAACTCATTCTTGCGCCTAGTCAATACACCGAGCTTCACCCTGCGAGAGCCAATCAATTTCACCAGCTCTCTCTCAGCCTCTTGGGCCATTTCTGTTTCAGACATTATTTTTATTTATAGTTGAAATATCACAATAATGTGTGATAGCGTCAGTGATGCAATGTCAACAGTTTAACAGTTCAGAATTCCCGCAAATGTCATCCACAGTCCATGCGTAAAGACGCTTCGGTGTTTATTATTATGGATGTGAAACACAATGAAACACAGTCCGTGCGTTATGGTCAAACAAATGTATCCACAGCGGAGAATAATTGAATCAGAGTCACCTCCCTGGTAGCACTTCCACAATGACGTCGGATCCAAGATTAATTCATTCAAGTTCATAATATCCCCGCGGGATTCCCAATGAATCAATCATTTATTTCCAATAAGCAAAACAAACAAAACTCGTATATCTAATACATGCGTGCGTTGCGTGCAGTGCGTGCGTTCGTGCGTTCGTGCGGTACAAAAACTGTTTTCTTTCCCGGTCCACGTCTCCCACGCAAGCCACCACCCCTTATCAAGGTAAACCACACAGGTGGATAGCTCAGGTAGGTCTCTTTAAAGGGAAAGTGCACATAGTTTCAAATCATAAGAATAGTTACAATAAGATAATCAGTGTAAATAATATCATGACTTGTCAATCAAATTAACAGTTTTCGTTTTCATATTTCGTAATCCATAAAGCATTTTCATAATTCAAATAATTGCATGATACAAACTCAAAGATTAAATAACTCAAGAATGGCTCCTACAACCTGTATATATACCTGCTACACCTCTTAAACTTGTTCTACCTGTATATCTACCTGCTACACCTCTTAAACTTGTTCTACCTATATATCTACCTGCTACACCTCTGAAACTTGTTCTACCTATATATCTACCTGCTACACCTCTTAAACTTGTTCTACCTATATATCTACCTGCTACACCTCTTAACCTTGTTCTACCTGTATATCTCCCTGCTACACCTCTTAAACTTGTTCCACCTATATATCTACCTGCTACACCATTCAAACTTGTTTCCACCTATATATCTACCTGCTACACCATTCAAACTTGTTTCCACCTATATATCTACCTGCTACACCTCTCAAACTTGTTTCAAGTTTCTTTAATAGTTGTCATACAGAAGTACAGAATACTTTTATACAAAATGCTTCTTACTGTTGCGCTCCAGAGACTGTGCAAGACAAGATAAGTATGAAATAAAATAACATAGTAAAATTAGAAGTAAAATTTTTTTTTCCACCTATATATCTCCCTGCTACACCTCTTAAACTTGTTCTACCTATATATCTACCTGCTACACCTCTCAAACTTGTTCTACCTATATATCTCCCTGCTACACCTCTTAAACTTGTTCTACCTATATATCTACCTGCTACACCTCTTAAACTTGTTCTACCTATATATCTACCTGCTACACCTCTTAAACATGTTCCACATTTATATATCTACCTGCTAGACCTCTCAAACTTGTTTCCACCTATATATCTACCTGCTAGACCTCTTAAACTTGTTCTACCTATATATCTACCTGCTACACCTCTCAAACTTGCTCTACCTATATATCTACCTGCTACACCTCTCAAACTTGTTCTACCTATATATCTCCCTGCTACACCTCTTAACCTTGTTCTACCTGTATATCTGCCTGCTACACCTCTCAAACTTGTTCTACCTGTATATCTACCTGCTACACCTCTTAAACTTGTTCTACCTATATATATACCTGCTACACCTCTTAAACTTGTTCTACCTGTATATCTGCTTGCTACACCTCTTAACCTTGTTCTACCTATATATCTACCTGCTACACCTCTTAACCTTGTTCTACCTATATATCTACCTGCTACACCTCTTAAACTTGTTCTACCTATATATATACCTGCTACACCTCTTAAACTTGTTCTACCTGTATATCTGCTTGCTACACCTCTTAACCTTGTTCTACCTATATATCTACCTGCTACACCTCTTAACCTTGTTCTACCTGTATATCTGCCTGCTTCACCTCTTAAACTTCTTCTACCTATATAGATGGAGTTGGGTGGGGATAGGGGGAGGGGTTGATATTACTGGTCACACCTCAGCCTCCGGAGAAGAGGTCTTGAGAAATTCACTGTATAATAAGTTACTAAACTCCAACCCACACATTAGACCAAAAACAAAAAAATTAAACAAAGTACAATACCAAACAGGGCTTTTTTCCTAGAGGTCGCTATTTAACATTACATTACAGAGCATCTTCAGAGCATTTTTTTCAGAAATTACTTACAGAATTTAATCAAGGGAATATTACCTAGACATTATCTAGACAGCACACCTATTATCTAGAATAGATAGTATCTAGACAGAACACCTCATTTTCTACATATTATCTAAACAGAACACTAAATGATCTAGATATCACAGAACACTTATCGAGCTGTTAATTATCTAGATATTACCTAGACATTATCTAGACAGCACACATATTATCTAGAATAGATAGTATCTAGACAGAACACTTCATTTTCTACATATTATCTAGACAGAACACTAAATGATCTAGATATTACAGAACACTTATCGAGCTGTTAATTATCTAGATATTATCTAGACAGAACAATTCATTATCTAAATATGACAGAACACTTACAGAGCTGTTAATTATCTAGACAGAATACTTACAGAGCTGTACTGCAGGCTTTGACCATTGGCAGCAGTCCCAGAAGACCCTCCTCTGATGCAGAATATTTCTTCAGGTCAAACAGTTTCCTTTCTGATGTCAGGCAGAAATGGCCACTTTTATTCAGCAGACAGATCATTTACAAAAATCAATCATCACTAGAGTCTCTCCACCTACTGTACATCAGGATCAATTCATTTAGAATTCATATTTAATTTACCAGATGCAATGGGTCCAGATGCTTTGGAGGTTGATCCTGTCTCATCCCTGACTGCTGGAGAACAAATAAGACAAAATAAGTAAGAACACATCTACACAGAACAGAGAAGACAGCTGGAACACATCTACACAGAACAGAGAAGACAGCTGGAACACATCTACACAGAACAGAGAAGACAGATGGAACACATCTACACAGAACAGAGAGGACTGCTGGAACACATCAACACAGAACAGAGAAGACAGCTGGAACACATCTACACAGAACAGAGAAGACAGCTGGAACACATCTACACAGAACAGAGAAGACAGCTGGAACACATCTACACAGAACAGAGAAGACAGCTGGAACACATCTACACAGAACAGAGAGGACAGCTGGAACACATCTACACAGAACAGAGAAGACAGCTGGAACACATCTACACAGAACAGAGAAGATAGCTAGAACACATCTACACAGAACAGAGAAGACAGCTGGAACACATCTACACAGAACAGAGAAGACAGCTGGAACATATCTACACAGAACAGAGAAGACAGCTGGAACACATCTAGACAGAACAGAGAAGACAGCTGGGACACATCTACACAGAACAGAGAAGACAGCTGGAACACATCTACACAGAACAGAGAAGACAGCTGGAACACATCTACACAGAACAGAGAAGACAGCTGGAACACATCTACACAGAACAGAGAAGACTGCTGGAACACATCTACAGAGAACAGAGAAGACAGCTGGAACACATCTACACAGAACAGAGAGGACAGCTGGAACACATCTACACAGAACAGAGAAGACAGCTGGAACACATCTACACAGAACAGAGAGGACAGCTGGAACACATCTACACAGAACAGAGAGGACAGCTGGAACACATCTACACAGAACGGAGAAGACAGCTGGAACACATCTACACAGAACAGAGAAGACAGCTGGAACACATCTACACAGAACAGAGAAGACAGCTGGAACACATCTACACAGAACAGAGAAGACAGCTGAAACACATCTACACAGAACAGAGAAGACAGCAGGAACACATCTACACAGAACAGAGAAGACAGCTGGAACACATCTACACAAAACAGAGAAGACAGCTGGAACACATCTACACAGAACAGAGAAGACAGCTGGAACACATCTACACAGAACAGAGAAGACAGCTGGAACTCATCTAGACAGAACAGAGAAGACAGCTGGAACACATCTACACAGAACAGAGAAGACAGCTGGAACACATCTACACAGAACAGAGAGGACAGCTGGAACTCATCTAGACAGGCTGACAAGAATACCTGTTTGTAAATCTGCCACCAGATCATTCCTGCCAACCAGCTTCAGTATCTCCTCTGTAGTCTTCAGAGCTCCATCAGGACCATAGGTCTGCACCATCACCTCCATCATATCCAGTCTGATAGCGTTCTCTAGCCGGCATGTTGGGATGGGAATGTAGCCATGCCCTTTATCCTTCAAATAAAACATGAACTTCTTCAGCTCCTCCTCCTTCAAGTCATCCAGAATGGTGATGAGTTGATGTGACACCATTGTTGTCACTGGAGAAACAGAGCAGAGCTTGTATATGTTCTCATCTTGAGACCCAAACTGAGTCAATTCAGTATTGAGAGCTTGGATCCAAGCTCTTTCATTCATTCTAGTTTGTTGTGTCAATTTCAAAGCTATTTTCTATCAACAATGCAAGTTTCTTTAACAAGTTTCTTTAATAGTTGTAATACAGAAGTACAGAATACTTTCATACAAAATGCTTCTTACTGTTACGCTCCAGAGACTGTGCTAGACAAGATAGTATCAAATAACATAGTATAGCATGTAATTTAGAAGAAGAAAATGAGGTCACAGTGTTCGGTATAGACATATGTACAATGTTCTGAGTTACCATATAATATACAATACTATGCAGTGTACTAATGTACAGTACTATATAGTGCAAAGCAGAAATGGGATGAGGTACAATTTAGGTACAATTTACAGTAAGGTGTACGAGTTGTAGTGCAATCCTTCATCAATAAATATAAAGTGTGGGGAGTGGGTGCTACAGTGTGTTTGTTTAAAGTGGGTGTGTGCTATAAAGTGTGTGGAGTGGGTGCTACAGTGTGTCTGTTTAAAGTGAGTGTGTGCGTGTGGATGTGTGTGCTATGTGCGTTTGGTGGTTGTTGTTGTGTAGTGTTCATTGTTCGTTTAGCAGTCTGATGGCCTGGGGATAGAAGCTTCTTCTGAGTCTTTCTGTGCTCGCCTTGAGACTCCGGTATCGCTTGCCTGACCGCAGCAGTTCAAAGAGGCAGTTGTTCGGGTGACTGGAGTCTTTAATGATTCTCTTAGCCTTGCCCTTGCAACGCTTGTTGTAAATGTTCTGGAGGGTGGGGAGCCCCCCTCCAATTGTGCGTTCGGCTGAACGTGTCACTCTTTGTAGTCTGCTTCGGTCTTGTGCAGTGCTATTCCCAAACCAGGAGGTGATGTTGCCAGTCAAGATGCTCTCTATTGTACATGAGTAGAAGTTCTTAAGGATCTTCTGACTGACTTGGAACTTCCTTAGGCGCCTGAGGAAGTAGAGGCGTTGTCGTGCCTTCTTCACAACACTGTCAATGTGTGTGGTCCATGTCAAGTCCTCGGATATGTAGGCTCCGAGGTACTTAAAGCTGTTGACTCTCTCAACCGGTGCCCCGTCGATGCTGAGGGGGCTGTAGTCCTTGACCCCCGACCTCCTGAAGTCCACAATCATCTCCTTTGTTTTGCTGACGTTCAGGGAGAGGCTGTTATCCTGGCACCATCCCGCCAGGACCTTGACCTCTTCCAGGTAGGCCCTCTCGTCGTTGGCAGAGATCAGGCCCACCACCACTGTGTCGTCAGCAAATTTGATGATTGTATTGCTACTCCGCTGAGCCACACAGTCGTGTGTGTACAGGGAGTAGAGGAGGGGACTCAGAACACAGCCCTGGGGGGCCCCTATGTTGAGGGTGATGGATGAGGAGGTGCAGTTGCCTGCTCTCACCACCTGGGGTCTGCCAGTCAGGAAGTCCAAGACCCACTGGCAGAGGTCATAGTTCAAGCCCAGGTCCCTGAGCTTGGCTATGAGTATGGAGGGGACTATGGTATTGAATGCCGAGCTGTAGTCGATGAATAGCATTCTCACATAGTTCCCCTGCCTCTTATCCAGGTGTGATGCTGCTGTGTGCAGCACATGGGCTATGGCGTCCTCCGTGGACCTGTTGGGGCGGTATGCAAATTGCAGGGGGTCCATGCAGTCATTAGAAGTGTGCATGTTTGTTTGAATTATGACCAAGATGCATAATCTTAATTAATGAATTGGGCAATAAAGAATTAGAATCTGAATATATACTATGAGTAAAGTATAGTAAACAGTATACACAGGTGCAGTATACACAAGGTACCATAACAGCTAGCTAGCCGTTGTGGACACTCACCTTTCCACAGCAAAACGGTCAGCAAGGCACCTTGGTTGAGAAATGCAGGTTTCAGTCTATGTGTTGTAGCCTAGACGTTCACATGTTGTATTGGAAATGTGGTGCAACTCTATTCTAAGTCTTGTGTTTTGTTCTTGTACTTGCAGTACGTAAAGACATGACGGTATGACGCAGTGGCGGGAAGCCGAGCATGTATATCTAGCTGTCAGCTGTCATCAGTCAGCTGTCAGTGCGCACAGTGGTGAAAATGGTGTGTCACAGCTGGGAGTGTTTGTGGTGTTTGTAATGGAGGAGAAGTTTGGTTCACTTATTGTAAATAAACTATTCACATAAAAGAAACAAAGCGGATCAGGCGTTCTTTGTGTGGATAAATACATATGATAAGATATGAGTTGTGATGATGAAGAAACAGAACCCTCTACATTGAACAACACTGATGATGAAGAAACAGAACCCTCTACATTGAACATGGAGAGCGAAGGAACAGGAAACTCTACAGGTTATGGGCCCAGGCGTGGTGGTACCGCAGGAGGACGATGGCAGAGATTAGTTTTCGACGGAGATGAAAACAATTACGAGCGTTGGGAAGTGAAGTTTCTCGGCCACATGAGAATGATGGGACTAAAAGACACGATACTCTGCATCAGTGAGGACGGTCCAGATGACAACAAGAACGAAGAATGCTACGCAGAGCTAATACAATTCCTGGATGACAAAAGTCTATCGTTGGTTATGAGAGAGGCGACAGATGACGGCAACAAAGCATTCGAAATACTAAGAAGTCATTACGCAAGTCAGGGTAAGCCAAGAATTATTGCCCTGTACACATAACTAACGTCACTGAAGAAAGAGTCTGGTGAAACGGTGACAGATTATATCATTCGAGCTGAAAAGGCAGTAACTTCCCTAAGAAATGCAAAGGAAGTTATTAGTGACGGGCTAATTATAGCCATGATTCTAAAAGGACTTCCAGATACGTATAAGCCTTTTGCCATCCATACGACACAGAGCATTGATGAACTGACGTTTACCCAGTTCAAGAGGAAACTACGGAGTTACGAGGAGACAGAAAAGTTTGACACTAAAGAAAAATCAGACAATGTGATGAAAGTAAACGTATCATCGGTGACATGTTACGGATGCGGAGGCCGTGGTCATATAGCAAGAGTGTCGGCAAAAAGGAACCAGTGTAGCGAAGTGGTGTAACTACCATAAAAGTTCTACACACAGCGATGAGACATGCAGGAGAAAATCCCAGCAGAGAGATGACGCAAAACAGACGGCGGACAGACAAGAACGTGAAGAACATACATTTGTATTCACAGTCAGTCAAGGATTCCTCCCAGACACTATCAGAAGAAACGGATTAATGGTAGACTGCGGAGCTACATCCCACATCATAACAGAGGAAAACAAGTTCACAAGATTTGACGAGACATTTGACCCAAAGTCACACTACATGGAACTAGCTGACGGGACCAGGATGAACAATGTGGCAATGAAACAAGGCGACGCAGAGGTGTTCCTACAGGACTCGGAAGGAAGATGCGTCAGAATAACACTGAGGAATGCGCTGTTCATCCCATCCTATCCACAGAGCATCCTCTCCGTGCAAGCAGCCACAGCAGACGGAGACAAGGTGACATTCCAAGAAGGACAGAACCTGGTCACCAACAGAGATGGCGCTGTTTTCCGCATAGAGCAGCATGAGAGACAGTTTAGGACTTTATTTGAAATGGGAAGGTGCCAATTATTAGAAAAGAGATTACCAAAGACACTGTGGCCTTATGCTGTACAAAATGCAGCTCACATCCGAAATAGATGCTACAACGAAAGGACCAAAAATACCCCTTACTTCATGTTAACAGGAAAGAAACCAGACCTCTCAAAAATGTGAGTGTTATGCATATAAACACAATCATAAGAAACTCGATCCCAGATGTGAAAAGGGGATATTTGTGGGATACAGTAAAAACAGCCCGGCACACCTAGTATACAAACCGCATACAGGAAAGGTATCAAAACACAGGCTAGTAAAATTCATTAGAAAGAACAGTGTGGAACAACAGACTCAAACTGATGAGGATGATACAGAATTCCTGACACAAGGCAGAGAGTCTGGTAGTAAGAACAGCACTCATGTACCACAGCCACAGGGTGAGGAGAACACAGAGAGTCAGGTTCTAGAGGGGAGCGACGAGACTGTAAATACAGATACAGATCAACAGGATGAAAACGATGCAGATCCACAACCTAGTCCTAGTGAAAAACGCCACTATCCAAAAAGAGAGAGGAGGAAACCACAATACTTACAGGACTATGTATCAGATTTTACAGATGATGATGTAACCGATACATGTGTTGATTACTGTTACAGGGCGGTTTGTGGAGTCCCTCAAACCTACAGTATAGACAAGCTCTGAGGTCACCAGAGTCACCCAGATGGGAAAAAGCGATGAACGATGAGATCGACTCACTGAAAGAAAATGACACTTTTGAACTGACCTCTTTGCCTGAGGGCAGGAACACAGTGGGGGGTAGATGGGTCTATGCCATTAAAGAAAATTCTGAAAGAGGCAAAATATATAAAGCTAGATACGTTGCTAAGGGTTACAATCAAACAGAAGGCATAGACTACCATGAGACGTTTGCTCCAACAGCAAACCTTACGTCAGTAAGGGCACTGATGCAGGTCGCAGTACAAGATGACCTCATTGTCCATCAAATGGACGTCAAAACAGCATACTTACATGCTCCTATAGAGGAAGATTATTCCTAGAACAACCTGAGGGTTCTAGAATGTCCTATTATGACATCATACGGTGACATCACAAATGTTCTAGAATGTTTGATTATGACATCATACTGTGACAGCACAAATGTTCTAGAATGGTCTATTATGACATCATACTGTGACATCACAACGGAACATGTTTGAGAGTAATTTGAATAATATAAATAATATGTTTGGTAAGGCTGTCCCCGAAGCCTGTTTTTGGGATTCAAACTTCGTCAGGGCTCGAATCTTCGTTTTTAATAAAATAATTAAAATAAAAAAAAATAACATTTATTATTTTTTTTTATAATTTTTGATTATATATCCTCAAACTAAATCCTCAATTTGAATAAAGTGATTCAAACTTCGTCAGGGTTTTTCGAACCTGACATCACAAATGTTCTAGAATGTTTGATTATGACATCATACTGTGACAGCACAAATGTTCTAGAATGGTCTATTATGACATACTGTGACATGACAAATGTTCTAGAATGTTCTATTATGACATCATACTGTGACATCACAACGGAACATGTTTGAGTTCCATTTGAATAATATAAATAATTATGTATGGTAAGGCTGTCCCCGAAGCCTGTTTTTGGGATTCAAACTTCGTCAGGGTTCTTCGAACGGACGTTCGAACCTTCGTTTTTAATAAAAGAATTTAAATAAAAAAATGTATTCTCATAATTTCTTTTATACATATATATTTTTTTATATCCTCAAACTAAATCCTCAATTTGAATAAAGTGATTAATCTGATTAAATTAGTATTTTTTCTTTTAACTTTCCAGCCCCCTGTCAACTGTCAAATGATGTCAACCTGAATTAACATTCAGTATTCAATATGGTCTGATATTAACATTCAGTATTCAATAGTGTCTGATTCAATATTAACATTCAGTTTTCAAGTAGAACAGCTAGCTAGCCGTTGTGGACACTCACCTTTCCACAGCAAAACGGTCGGCAAGGCACCTTGGTTGAGAAATGCAGGCTTCAATCTATGTTGTTTAGTCTATCTGTTCAGTACTGTTCAGTACTGTTTCAAGATGCACAATGAGATCTTCTTCTTCTTCTTCTTTAGAATTTCCGGCAGTGTAGATGCATCGTGGCGTATTACTGCCCTCCGCAGTTCTTTTGATTGAGCTCTTCTTCTTCTTCTTCCTCTTCTTTCTTCTTTTGAATTTCCCGCAGTGTAGATGCAACATGGCGTATTACTGCCCTCCTCAGTTCTTATACTACGCTAGTAGTATGGTTTCCATATTATGGTCTCTGGCAAATCAACTTTTGATTGTTTACACTCTTCTTCTTCTTCTCATCTTCAAAACACATTACTATCGTCTCTGTCTCCTTCTTCTCTGCTCCTCTTGTCTGTCTCCTTCTTCTCTGCTCTTGTCATACAATATTGTCAACACCCAAAAAAAAATCACCCCCTCAGGCTCCGAAGCAGACCCAAACACGGAACAAAAAACACCCGACCCACAAGTGCGGCCTCCACCCACAGCCGACCGCTCCAAAACAGCACCCAACCAGAACAAAGCAAAAACCAATGAACAAGAAAACATCTACAAAATGCAAACAAATGCACATCAAACGCCGAACAAAAACCACTCAGAGCACACCCGCCACCAGGCATGAGAAACAACAAGAAGCGACAGAGAGCCCCGGTGGGGAGATCAGGGGCCCCCCCGCCACCTCCCACCGCCCCCCATGTTCGGCCACATGCCCTCCGGCGACAAATGTGCCGTGAACAGCCTCCACCCAACATCCACCACACGCCCATTCACATTCCACAAACACCGCGACACCCATCCATCTCCACCCCATTCCAGCTGAACACCACTCCAAAGCAATCAACTGCAAGCAAAAGCCACACCCGGCAAGCCACCAAATGTCCCCCACCCCATGTCCACATCCACTTCAGAGCCCGAGAAAACCTGAGTCCCGATCTTGATCCACCTCCACCTCTCCAATCACAATCACGCTCTCAACATGGCGTATTACTGCCCTCCGCAGTTCTTATGCTTCGCCCACACTTGAGAAAGTTTACACTCTTCTTCTTCTTCTCATCTTCAAAACACATTACTATTGTCTCTGTCTCCTTCTTCTCTGCTCCTCTTGTCTGTCTCCTTCTTCTCTGCTCCTCTTGTCATACAATCACAATACAAACATCATCTCCTCTCTTGAAGGGCCCCCCCAAGAGGGGGAACCCTCCATCTCATCGCCACTCCCCATGTAACACAAATGTTCTAGAATGTTTGATTATGACATCATACTGTGACATCACAAATGTTCTAGAATGTCCTATTATGACATCATACTGTGACATCACAAATGTTCTAGAATGGTCTATTATGACATCATACTGTGACATCACAACGGAACATGTTTGAGAGTAATTTGAATAATATAAATAATATGTTTGGTAAGGCTGTCCCCGAAGCCTGTTTTTGGGATTCAAACTTCGTCAGGGCTCGAATCTTCGTTTTTAATAAAATAATTAAAATAAAAAAAATAACATTTATTATTTTTTTTATAATTTTTGATTATATATCCTCAAACTAAATCCTCAATTTGAATAAAGTGATTCAAACTTCGTCAGGGTTTTTCGAACGGACGTTCGAACCTTCGTTCTTAACACTTTGGATGCCAGCGACGCGTTTTGTTGTTAGTTCATGCCGCCAGTTGAGTGCCGGCAACGCTATAGCGTTTGTTTGTCGTATTTTTTTTTATTGGCGATTTGAATTCATATTTCATCAATCGAGCCTCACGCTAGTGTTGCAGTCTCTCTGAGCTCAATTGGGAAGATACCGCCCCCTATCGTCTCTCCCTGTGTAACTGCACCCCATTAGTTTAGACTGATGAAGGGGGGGGGGGCCAGTTTCCTCAGGTTACTTTTCCTCAAGCCAACTGAAGAGACCAAGTGATCCGGCCCTCAAAACAGCGTGGATTATGTATTTCCAGCACCCAACGCTGAATCAATAAACGCGATCGATATTTGGAATGGCGATCAGGAATTGGAATAATCTTTTTGGATAACATCTGACCTGAGGTAAGGAATCTATTTTACCAGTCTTAGGATAATCAGAGCTGTTTTCACCTATATATCAACATGTCCCATATGTGTGTGTGTGGCTGTGAGTGTGTGCTCGCTGATCAGGAAATAAGATAATCGATTTTTCAGCCCGCTTCCCTAGCGTGCATAAGTACACATCTAATCTAGCGTTTATTTGAAAACGATTCATAAATAGGCCGAAAAATTACAACGTTTTTGTGTATGCCAGAATATTCCAGTAAATGCCGTTTATCACGGAATCTATATTTTCTTGAAAAACTAGGGCTTTTCAAAATGCTATAAAACGGAAATGAACCGATTAAAAAACAATCCGTTTCGACAATGTTGACTGCAAACAAGTCATTGATAAGCGACGGGCAGATTAGACACATAGCCATAATTTAAAACTGAGATTATGCGTTCACAACGCTATCATTGAAGTGGGTGCTGGCATTTAACCACGTTTTACCATGTTAACTAGTGGCATCCAAAGTGTTAAAAAAAGAAATAAAAAAAGAAATAAAAAATTCATAAATTCTTTATTTCAATTTTTTTTATCCTCAAACTAAATCCTCAATTTGAATAAAGTGATTCAAACTTCGTCAGGGCTGGGGGGCGGTCAGGTGGCGTAGCGGAGATTGCGCTCATCACCAATGCAAGAGGCTGCGGTCTCGACTCCCGGAGCCAGCATTGCTTGGGGCTTGGGCTGATCGCTATACTAACCCGCTTGGCTGGGTTAGGGGGAGGGCAAGTCACGGGTGGGGATCTGGCGCTGTGGACAGCGATGCCCACAGGTCAGGTCTGGGCGCCCGCTCAGCGGAGGCAGGACCCGATGGAGGCAGCGTGCCCTCCCACGCGTTACACCTCACCAATGAGTCCTCGCTGCCAGGTGAAAAAAGAGTGTGCACAACAAACAGGTAGGGGAGGGGGGGAATTGGCACAACAACCAAATTGGGACAGGGAGAAAACAGAAAAATCGGAGAAAGAGAGGATGGATACAAAAAAATTATTAAAAAAAAACATCATCAGGGTTTTTTGAACGGATGTTCAAACCTTCGTTTTTAATTAAAAAATAATTATTAAAAAAGTATTCTCATTTTCTTTTATAATTATTATTTTTTTTTTTACTTTTTATATCCTCAAACTAAATCCTCAATTTGAATAAAGTGATTAATCTGATTAAATGAGCCTTTTTTCATTTATTATTTTGTTAGTGATGTAATCAAAAATAACACTTGGAACAAAAAAAAAGGATAATATACGATTGGTAAACACTCTGATTAACTCTTTGATTGCCTAAGGCTAAATTCATTATATACCATAGGTTGCCGGCTCTATTTGTCTATGGAGAAATTCCCCTTCTTTGCAGGGCTATAACTTTTTAAATTCTATTGCTACATTGCCATTATTAGGGCCCATTCAAAGTCCTATATGTATTGTTCATTGTGTAGCAACGTTAAACTTTTTCATTCACATATTCATAGTAAAGTATGGTCTAATGTATAAGTATGTTTTCATCTCTTTCTGCAGCTTTCTCCAGAACGTGATCTATAGCCCCAAATGCATTATATTGATGATGAAATACAGATGGCAATCGGGGCGATATAAAAATGTTCAATTGGACGTACTTCTAGAATGATCTACGTATGATCTGATGATGACCGGATGGGCGGGGGATCGTTTATAATTCCGTGGGCAGCGTTATATCATTCATCTAGTGTGGGTCATATGTTCATCATAACAGTTTATATGGAACACGTTAAAAAATAACGCTGAATCTTACCGTATCTTCCTCGCGCCGTTGGACGATCAGCGTGGTGTAGACCGTTTTCGATTATGGGATGTTTATCCTGATGAACCATTTCCAGCTTGTATAATACTATATACGTCCAATAACGTTGTTTATTGAGTTAGGGCGAGCGATTGATCATCCAGTGTGTTGAGATGGAGTCCGGCTACCGGACGCGAGTGCCCGGAGCTCATATGGATGAGCACTTCCTGTTTGGGGCGCCCCTCCCACCAGATGGCGCTCTCGAACCGTTAGACAGTTGGTGGGAGCCCACCAGCACATCTCAGGGCTCCGGAAAGAAAATATGATTTAGATCACAGATTTTTTAAATATTGATATCAAAGACGAGTTACGGCGTCCTCGGCACCTTTAGCATGGCTCTGAATGACGTGAAAAAGCGTTTTCCGGCAATCAAAGTGTTAACCAAAACACTTAAGGCGAGATAGGCAAATATACTTTTTTTTGTTGATTTTGAGATTTTGTTATATTTTGCGTCCTAAACATGTCTTCTATGCAACTAGTGACAATACAACGTCAATAACACACATTTAGTTGTTTATTTTACTTCATTTTGCCTTATTGCATCCATAAATGTGCACATATTTCAAAGTCAAAGATTTGTATTGCCATGTATGGACGAATCCACATTGGAATACAGGTACATGAGCAAAACACTGTGTAAACAGTACAGGAAAAATATGTAAAAACACAGACAGTATAAAAGGACAAATGCTAAAATTGATATCGAACATCCCCTAAAAGTGCATATCATAGTTAAAACAGCACTTCCACAAACCTGACTAAAACACTAATAAAAACACAGAAACAAAATAGGATAAAAAACAAAACTAGCCTTTGGAGTCATCCAGGCTCCGCACAACACTGGGGAAAAAGCTCTTTGTAAACCGAGAGGTAGAGCATGTGATAGAGCGGTAACGTCTGCCCGAGGGGAGGGGGACAAAGAGGCCTGCGGCTGGGTGACCAGAGGGGTCGTTGATAATGCCAGAGGCACGGGAAAGCAGCCTGGCACCATAGATCTCTTCTAGAACTGGCAGGCTAGACCCGATTGTCTTGCGTGCAAGACGCACAATTCTATTCAGAGATTTCTTCTCCTGGTCTGTGATGTTACCAAACCATATTGTACAGGAGGAAGTAAGAACGCTCTCGATCACACAGCGATAGAAGTTGTGTAGAATCACCTTGTTATTTGTGAACTCTTTCAGTTTCCTGCGAAAGAAAAGACGTTGCTGGGACTTTTTAACAATGGTTCTGGTATTGGAGTGCCAGCTCAGGTCATTTGAAATAGTGACCCCAAGAAATTTAAAACTGCTCACCATCTCCACCTCTGAGCCATTTATGGTAATGGAGAGATGGGATACCTTGCTATGTCTAAAATCGATGACTAGCTCCTTCGTTTTGGAAGCATTCAGGGTGAGGTTATTGGTCTCAATCCACCTAACTAGGTTCTGTACCTCTGATCTGTAAAATGACTCGTCATTTGAGTTTATACGCCCAATGACCGTGGTATCATCAGCATACTTTACTATCAGATTGTTATCATAGGAAGCAGTACAGTCATGAGTGCAGAGAGAGAACAGTAAAGGGCTGAGAATGCAGCCTTGTGGAGAACCAGTACTTAAAACAAGTTCATCAGACATATTGTTTCCAATCCTGACTCTTTGAGGTCTTGAAATTAAAAAGCTAAGAATCCATTCACAGATAGCGTCGCATAGACCCAGACACTGAAGTTTGTGGATCAGATTAGATGGAATAAGCGTATTAAAAGCAGAGCTATAATCGATCAAAAGCATTCTAACATAGGAGTTTTTCTTATCTAAGTGTTCATACACAGGATTAAGAGCTAAGGAAATAGCATCATCTACTGATCTATTTTTCTTGTAGGCGAACTGCCAGGGATCAAGACAGGTAGGAATCTGACCTTTTATTTAATTCAGCACTAGCCGCTCTAAACATTTCATTAAAACTGAGGTTAGAGCAATAGGACAATCATTAAGACAAGTCACAGGTGATTTCTTGGGAACCGGAATGATAGTAGATTCCTTGAAGCTCCTTGGAACAAGGCGGCGCTCCAGTGACATATTAAAAAGGTCTGTGAGCACAAGGGCAAGCTGCTCAGAGCAGAGTCTGACGGCCCTGGGAGGAATGCCGTCCGGGCCAGTGGCTTTCCTAGCCTTAGTACTGGACAGGATCTTGCGCACCTCATGTTCTGTGACAGTCAGCTCAGACAAGTCACTGGGTTTGGAAGCAATAAAAACAGGACGCTCTGTATTACTTTCATAAAATCTGGAGTAAAAGTCTATCGGGAAGCGAGTGACTGTCTCCTCACGAACAATGGCTGGGTTAATCCCAAAGAGGTGCATGTTCTCTCACGCTCCCCAGACATGGAACATCTCTCAATTATGTGCCGTCCGTTCCACCTCCCCCGAGAGTTTACTGCGGTCATCATGACCGCTGTATATATCCCTCCACAAGCGAACACCGTCAGAGCGCTGGCGGAGCTACACGATCATCTCAACAAACATCAAATTAAACATCCAGACGCAGCGATGATCGTAGCTGGTGATTTCAATCAGGCCAATTTGAAAAAAGTGATGCCGTCCTTTTTTCAACACATCGCCTGCTCCACAAGGGGGGCAAACACACTCGACCACTGCTACACACCGGTCAGAGCCGGCTACAAGGCTGTAGCGGCTCCACCATTGACGGGGGCTACAAGCTCATCTGACCACGACGCCATTATCCTCTACCCCGCATACAAACAAAGATCACGTGACGCCGTCGTGTCAGGTGAGACAAAAAAATTTACCGACCAATCAGAGGCCACGCTTCAGAACGCGCTCGAGGACACGGACTGGAATATGTTTCAAGGAAGCGCCAGTGACGTCAGCGAGTTCGCGGACAGCGTTGTATGCTTCATAACAACACTCGCTGACAGTATTGTCCCCACAAAGAAGGTGCGGGTGTTCCCAAACCAGAAACCGTGGGTGGACAGTCCTATCAGAGCAGCTCTGAACTCTCGTACCACTGCCTACAACCTGGGCAGAGAGTCAGGAAACATGGAGGAGTACAAGGCTACAGTCTATACTCTGCGCAAGGCTGTAAAACTTGCAAAACGGACATATGCTGATAAACTGGAGACACAAATGGCACAAAACGACACAAGAGGCTTATGGCAGGGACTGAGGACAATAACTGACTACAAGGTCAGCGCCCCCTCAATGGGGAGCGACAACGCCTCTCTCGCGGACAAACTCAACTCTTTCTATGCTCGGTTTGGGGTAGACAGTGGCGCCGCTAGCTCACCGGCTAGTGACGTCACTGGCGAGCCGGCTGTTGTGGAGGGGGGGGGGACAACCGCGGGGGGGCGGGGATGCTCTCTCGTTGTCGGAACACAGTGTGAGAAGAGCATTTATGCAGGTGAACACCAGGAAAGCTGCTGGCCCAGATGGTATAACAGGATGCATACTTAAGTCCTGTGCCAACCAGCTAGCCCCTGTGTTCACCGCCATATTTAATCAATCCCTGGCAGTCAGTGGTCCCTGCCTGCTTCAAGATGTCTACCATCATCCCTGTACCGAAGAAACCCTCCCCAACATGTCTCAACGACTACAGACCGGTGGCACTCACCTCTGTGGCCATGAAATGTTTCGAGAGGCTGGTCAAGGACCACATTTGTGCCTCCCTCCCCAGTGATATGGACCCCATGCAGTTTGCATACAGGCCAAACAGGTCCACTGACGATGCGGTCTCCCAGGTACTGCACAGCACCCTCTCTCACCTTGACCGCCAGAAGGGGGGCTATGTGAGACTGTTGTTCATTGACTATAGCTCAGCGTTCAACACCATAGTCCCCACCAGACTGGTGGACAAGCTGATCGAGCTGGGTCTGAGCTCCGCTCTGAGCGCCTGGATACTGGACTTTCTGAGCGAAAGGCCCCAGGCGGTCAGGGTGGGGGGTCAGACCTCCAACACCATCACCCTGAGCATCGGGTCCCCCCAGGGCTGTGTTCTGAGCCCCCTGCTGTACTCACTATACACACACGACTGTGTGGCCAAGTTCAGCTCCAACTCCATAGTGAAGTTTGCGGACGACACAATGGTGTTGGGGCTGATCTCGGACAACGACGAGAAGGCCTACCGGGAGGAGGTTGAGGTACTGGAACGCTGGTGCCAGGACAACAGCCTGCTCCTGAACATTGGTAAAACCAAGGAGCTGATTGTGGATTATAGGAGAGGACAGCAGGAGACACACACACCACTGAGGATAAACAGGGCTACCGTGGACAGGGTGAGCAGCTTTAAGTACCTGGGGGTCCACATCTCAGATGATCTGACATGGTCAACACACATACTCAGTCGTAAAAAATGCGAAGCAGCGCCTCTACCACCTGAGACAGTTAAGGAAGTTCAGAGTATCTGGGAAGATACTCCAGTCCTTCTACTCCGGAGCTGTAGAGAGCATCTTGACTGGAAACATCACTGCCTGGTATGGAAACAGCACGGCACAGGACAAGAAGGCCCTACAGAGAGTGGTGCGCTCAGCCGAGCGTACCACGGGTATTGCACTACCACCCCTGCAGGTTCTATACAACAAGAGGTGCAAATCCAGAGCCTGCAGAATAATGAAAGACCCACACCACCCCAACAACAGCCTGTTCTGCCTGCTGAGGTCAGGCAGACGCCTGTGAAGCCCAGCTACTAGGACAGAGAGGCTTCAGCTCAGCTTCTTCCCCCAGGCCATCAGAGCCTTGAACACTGATCTCTCCACACTCAAGCACACATGAGCACACACACGATACACACACTGTACACGCTCACACACTAGCAGCCACTTTAACATGAGCAAGCACACACTCATGCTGCACACGCCCACACTTATGGCCACTAAGGAAAGGTCACTTTAAAAACAGTATAGTATAACCTGAGACTGTATAAAATAGCAATGTACAGAAAGACACAGTGCCTCATCTGTAGTTAACAGTGTATGCACTACCACAGGACCTAGCATGTCCTCCATGCTCTGTAAATAACTTATGTACAAATACCGATATGCCATACTATGTTACTGTTTATTGCACAATGTTGTTTTATTGGATTTTATTATATGTTGTTACTACTATATTGCACATCGTTGCGGGCAAGAAGACCACCCGCATTTCATTGTATACTTGTATGCCGTGACAAATAAAACTCTTGACTTGACTTGACCTTCAGCGGAGGCGAGGCCCCTGGGCTTGTAGGAAGTGATAGTGTTCAGTCCCTGCCACATCCGACGGGGGTCACTGCCAGAGAAATGTCCTTCAATACATTCTCCATAGGAGCGCTTTGCGGCTCTTATTGACCGTTCCAGCGAGTATCTAGCCAGTTTATAACTGGTTACATCCCCAGATTTAAAAGCAGTAGCTCGTTTAGTAAGTTTGAGTCTAACATCAGAGTGGTTTTTGGTTTGAGTATTGCTTAACCACCTTGCGGGGAATGCACAAGTCAATACAAAAATGTATATATCCAATGACAATTGGTCAAGGTCCTCACTTTTAAAAACAGACCAGTCTGTGGCGTTGAGACACCCTTGTAATAGTGTTTCAGCATATTTAGTCCAACATTGAGTGGAACATACCGTCGGTTTCATTTGTCTATTTTTCTGAGTATATGCCGGTAGAAGAATAATCTATTGATGATCGGATTTACCAAAAGCTGGCCTTGGGAGAGACCTGTAAGCAGCTTTTATGTTGCTATAGCAGTGATCCAGGATTTTGTTTCCTCTTGTAGGGTGTTTTACATGCTGATAGAAATTTGGCAGAACCGATTTAAGAGAACAATGATTAAAATCACCAGCTGCAATAAACACAGCCTCCGGATGGGAGATCCCATATTTATGTATAATGTCAGCCAGTTCATTGAGAGCAGTCCCGGTGGCGTGTATCACTTCCGCAACGGATTTAGTCAGAATTCGGTTTCCGGGTTGGCCTGATTGGCCGCCACAGCCACGTGACACGCCGTGGCATGCCCCCCGCGGCAGCGGCAGCAGCGTTGCCGCTGCGCCCTGCTGTGGCGACGCTCGTGGGAAGCAAGAATCACTTTTCAATGCGAAATAACATATAACGTTACAGCGTACAGTTTCTCGTTAATCAGTCAGCCTCCACTGATGTACAGTGACGCGTGACGCGAATCTGGTAGTTGGTTTATGACGTTAATTAATAATAAACACTGTTAGGACTCTTAATAATAAACATTGTTAGGACTATCTGACTCTTAATAATAAACACTGTTAGGGCTTGTGACGTACGTGGGTTGGTCATTATCATTGTTACTGTATTTGGAAGACCATGTGAACATCAGGTTAGTATAATTAGTATGGGTTGTGTTATTTTTGTTTGTGTGATGTGTCATCTTCTAATTCTGTTTTTCTTTCTCCTTTCCCCAGATACCACTCATCCCCCTGATTGAGCTGATTGCACCTGCTTGGTGCACCTGTGGGCAGTCAGTGGAATGAGTGGTTATAGTCTGGAAGATGACACACACACGGGGCGCCTCATTTGAATCACTGCCACGTTCCAGAGTGGAGTGAGGAGGTTGCCTTCTCGCCTAGCTGTAGCTTTGGAATGATATCGTGTGGTTTTCTCTTTGTGTCCCATGACTGGCACAGTTACATTTATATTATTTACTAAGTGTTTGTTTATATATATGTATGTCTTGTTTGTTCTCCCCTACCTTTTTCCCCTGTGCATTATGGTGGAGGTTTCAATCCCTATCACCATAAATATATAATTTACTATTTGGAAAACATCTTGTGTTGTGGCTTTCTTACCTACCTGGGACATTGCTTTAAACGCATTTACTGAGAGAGGCTGTTTTTTGTTCATGTGCAGCCGGCTCCAGTTATTATTCTGTGTGGTCCTTAGACCTTTGTACATGACAGGGCTCTTATTTCATACTTATCTTGTCTAGCACAGTCTCTAACAGTAACAGTAAGAAGCATTTTGGATAAAAGTATTATGACAACAATGTATGTCTTTCAAATGTTAAATGATAAATGATTAAATGATACACACTGAAATCTACGCTCTCTCATCCTGCTTTCCACAATGCGACAATATTATGCAAAGCGGTATCAGAGCCTACCCCCCCCCCCCATCCATTACTGGTAACAACAGATTGGCTTTTCATAATATGTATGAATTATCTCTTGCAATAATATCCACCTCGTTTCTCCTGCATGAGGAGTCTGACTTTCGTCTTGTTTACATCAGGGCCCCGCAACATTGTACTTTTTTTTGGAATACTTGATGTGGCCATGGAACATTATGAATTAAAAGTAGTCTTTGCAAACCTCACCACCAGTCTATGACGTTGCGCTAAAACATTAACTACTTGTGTTGTGAAGGGCCAGATTAAACCGAATATATATATTTATTTATATATATATATTTAATTGTATTTGTATATTCTCTAATATTCCCTGATATCCCTTGTATATTCCTTGTACAATATGCATTGAATATCCATTCTAGCCTACTGAGCATCCCATAATAGTCTCCATTCTACTATTGGTCGAGACCTTGGTGCCAGGCTGCCATACCCCTCAGACCCAGTTCAAACGTACCGCTCGACATGTACGAACAAGTCCTAGTTCCGCGTAGGAATTTGGCTACCGCACCACTAATGGGACTATTTGTTCATAGTGCGTATATATACTGCGCTACTAAAGTAGGACTTTCTTTTCAGTCCAGTTTCTTACCCTCCAATAGAGTCACAGACGTAAAGCCTCCCCGCGATGCCACGTGTGGGAGTAAGGCCAAGTTCGGCCTACCATCGGTATTGAGACATCGTGTATATTAATATTTGAATAGTCATATTTGGCACTATATCGTCGAGTTGGACGTAGTCTATTAAGCTAATAATAGTCTGTTAATATATAGTGCTTCGTGCGGTGAGAATACTACCGTAGTCAGTACCCCATCGTTTCGGGCAGAGAACTGGCTGCTTACCCAGGGTGGTTGACCCTATGTGAAGCTGCACCCGAGGAGCCCCAGAGCCGACGAGCGAGTGGACCTGTATACCGGATTATTCTACCGACGACAGCCCGCCTTCCCAGGCACGGATTATGCTTTGGATACTTTGATTATTCTATGGATAAAGACCCCCGACACTACCGTGTGTTGGAACCCCTCCCCCTGGAGAGGACGCAAGGTGAGGAGACGCTCTGCAAGACGAGGTCTCTCCACATCTCTCCCCCGTGGACCGGAGAGAGCCGGCCCACAAAGAGTCCACCTGCTTTCATCTGTGGTCCAAGGATCGCCGGCGCATTGAACGGCACTACAGTGGGTTCACCTGGGATACCCTTGGCCGGACGAGGCAGCTGGATTCTACCCCCCCCCCCTCCTACTCCTGTCGGCTTACAAGCGACCGGATTAACCCCCTCTAGTGTATCCAGCCTATAATCATTAAAGTATCATTGCTGTTATTCCTTAACTATTCCAGGTCGTATATTTACCACCTGCGCCTTCAGAGATTGGACATTATCTATTGATATACCGACGAATACTCCTTGCCATAAAAGAGCATACTATTTCAATTCATAAATGTAATTAAGTGATTAAGTGTTTATTCTACACACCATCGCTGTGTAGGAAATAAAGACCTGTTTCTAATTCGTACATTTGTGTTGGATCCGTTTCATCTACGTGAGAGTGTTCATGATAATATATTTATGCCGTGTACTGGGTGGCCGAATATTAAGTACAAAGGTAGTGGTAGTAAGTATCATATCTAGTAATACAGTCAGGGAATTGTACCCCTCAGTTACAATTGGTCCTTCGAGCCGGAGGGTAATTAGTGTAATATTAATATAGTGTTATTAATATTGAAATGGCCTATGATGAACACTCCACGAAACGATCCTCCTAACCAACGCCCGCAGCGCGAACGACGGCTCCCTCAGTACTTAGAGGCTTACGCTGTCAGTCAACAACCTAGTCTTCTACTAACAGTAAACGCGGTAAAACTAGAAAGTAAAAGTATGTCTAACCCCAACGCCCAGACTACCCCAACCATAGAGGCCCCTACGGGCTCTAATGTAACTGACCAAGTTCACGGTGGGGACCAGTGGGAACCAGACATGACTTCACACCCCGCCAGTACTGAAGAAGTAGTCCCCGATGAGTCCCGGGAGGAATACAACGCTACCGAGAGAGAACTCGGCACGGAAGAAGACGGGGAGAGCACCGTGGAGATAGAGCTCCAAGGCTCCGCAAGGAGTACCCCGAGGGAAGGCTCCCCTATACAACCGCCTTCTCCCAGCGAGGCAGAGAGGACCCTACAGCAGGCATTCCTCGTCAGCCTGAAAGCCTCTACTGAACGCGATAGACTCCAGGGTGAACGCGATCGATTGCAGCTACAGCAACGGAGCGAAGAAGAGCACATACGCCTGGAAATAAGACGCATTCAGATGGAAGAGAATGTGGCCCGAGACCGAGCAGACAGCCAGCGAGCAGCTGCTGGTGCTCTACGGGACGCAGAGCGCGACAGACAGCAAGCGCAACTAATAGAACAGCTGATCAGACGGACAACACCCTCTCCCTCCGCCAGAGGCTCCAGGAACTCGTCTAGACACACCTCCAGGGCGGCATCCCCTAGCCGAGTAAACAACCCTGAACTTGACCAACAGACGAGGTCTATACCCCCCACAGACCACCTCCCCCCACCGGTCCAAGCGAGACCTAGCAACCGGGAAGGAGCAGCATATCCTGTGGAGAGGCTAAACCAGAGACTACAAGCACTGGATGACCTAACTGAAGACGAAGAGGAAGAGGAGGAGAACCGCGCCCGAAGACAGCACAGTACTCTACCGGACCAGGAGGTCCGGTACAGCCCAGGCTATACTCCCGCGGAGCTGCGCTACAGACCCCCGACTCTATACACGGGTGAGCACGACGCACGACCCGCACCGAGGAACAGCACCTGGACAAGCGGGCCATGGTACACTGCCGGTACCAGCCCATACCAAGGAGCGGGAGGAGACTCGCCTAGGAGGCCTCCCCCCCAACGCTCGCCGATGTATCCACAGTCAGCGTCATACATTGGCACGCCTATGGTACCCGACTTCACCCAAGAGAACCGGGCCCAGTATACAGAACTCCGCATGTGTCTGGAGACCATGTTGGTGGATGTATTGGATGAACGCCACAAATACGCCATCCTACTGCAGCACTTAAAGGTGCCCCGCGCACATAATATAGCGCTCGCCTACGCGACTTCCACCACCCCATACACAGCAGCGCTGGTAGCATTGGACCAGAGGTATGGGCGCATATGGGATTACGTGATCCAGGAGATCCGACACATCGACCGCTTACCCCCAGCAATAGACAATCGAGCACTGGACGACCTGTCCATCAGAGTGCAGTCCCTGGTAGGGATGTTGGGAGCGCAAAGAGAGAAGGGGAAGTATGAACTTTACGCCAACTCAAATGTGGAAAGGATCCTGGAGAAGCTGCCGCCCGCTCGTCAGGAGCGCTTTAGGCGGCAGAGGGACCACAGAGACCCGAATGGCCCCGAACCGAACCTCCTCGATCTAGCAGACTTCCTGGCGAGAGAAGTCAGCAGCCTACGGCTAGATACATTCGGACGGAGCACCCCTGGCTCCAGAGAAGGAACCAGACGACTAAATGATGGAAGAAGATCGGTGACTGTGATGCACCAATCGGAGTCAGTACCGAGCAGCAGGAGCCACAGTACCCCCTCCAGAACGGAGAAGTGGAAGATAGTGTGCCCCTACTGTGAGAAAGAACACTGGCTAGCGCAATGTGACTCCTTCCCCAAGCTGAACGCGGAGGAAGCAGGTCAATGGATAAAGTCCAACAAGCGCTGTTTTCGCTGTGCGCGCTCACACATGGCAGCCGAATGCCGCTTAAAGAAAAGGTGCACCAAGTGCGATGGAGCCCATCTGGACATACTTCACGACAGTAACAGACGGCGCCCTTCACCTGCACCATCCAGCCGCAAAGCGAGCGTCATGTACATCGATCCCGCCAGCAGCAGTGGAGCCCGAGTACTCCTAAAAGTAGTGCGTGTGACACTAAGCTACCAGAATAAAGTCCTGGACACTTACGCCGTCCTCGATGACGGGTCAGAGAAGACCCTGCTGCTCGCCTCCGCTGCGGCCCAGCTAGGGCTGCGGGGAAGCGAAACCCAAATGACAATTCGGACAATAAGACGAGATTTGAAGACGATAAAGGGCGAGAATGTCTCATTCTCTATCGCAGCAAGCGGCCAGCCTGAGCGACGGTACCAGATTGCAGACGCTTTCACCAGCCAAGAAATAGGACTGTCGCGGTACACATACCCCGTCGCCAAGCTGATGGAGAAATATGCACATCTGCGCAAGTTACCGATCCCGCTCATAGACAATGCTATGCCGACCCTGTTGATAGGCTCCGACCATGCAGACCTCATTGTCCCGATAGACCGGGTTCATACCGGACCCCGAGGCTGTCCTGCAGCAGTCGAGACCCGTTTGGGATGGACTCTCCAAGGCCCGCTCGCCAAATCTCTCAACCGAAGTACAGCCACTAGATGTCTCCACTCCCGAGTCACAGAGGGAGAAACCGCACTCCTGCAACACGTAGAGCGGCTATGGAGCTTGGAACAAATGCCCTTTAAGAATGGAAAGAAAGACATTCGCTCTAAAGATGACATTTACGCCATTCACCTCCTCGAGACAGGGACCAAGAGAGTCCCGGTCAACGGCGTGTTGAGATACGCCACGCCACTCCTGCGGCGAGAAGGAATGCCTACTTTCCACGCCAAGACAGACGCCATAGAACGGTACCTGCTGAACACGGAGCGGCGCTTAGCCAAGAACCCCGCCCAAGAGAGTGTATACCGCGCTGAGATTGAGAAGCTCATCACAGCGGGACACGTCACAAAGATGGACATTAAAGAGGCTGACCAGACCACTGAATCGTGGTACGTGCCCCACCACAAGGTCCATCACAACGGTAAAGACCGCATAGTATTTAACTGCAGCTACCAGATCGGATCCCAAAATCTGAACAAAGAGTTACTGCCCGGTCCCACACTCGGCCCCTCCCTACTCGGCGTTCTACTCCGCTTCCGCCAGGAAAAGGTGGCCATCAGCGGGGACATTAAAGGAATGTTCCTGCAGGTGAGATTAGTAGAGGCGGACAAGCCCCTGTTACGGTTCCTATGGAGAGAGAAGCCAGGAGATGAGCACCCAGCCATCTACCAATGGGAAGTCCTCCCCTTCGGAACGACGTGCAGCCCCTGCTGTGCGACATTTGCACTACAGAAACATGTAGCAGAGGACCCAGCAGCGGACGAAGAGGTCCGACACAGCGTAAAGAACAGCTTCTACGTAGACAACTGTCTACAAAGCCTTTCAACCCAGGAAGAAGCCGAGGCTCTCCTGATTAAACTCCGCGCCTCATTGATCAAAGGCGGCTTTGATCTCAGGCAGTGGGCCAGCAGCGATCCGCAAGTACTGCGCAGCCTCTCCTCCGAGGACAAGGCAGCCAGCAGCGAGACCTGGATGGCTACAATCCCGGGAGAAGCCCAGGAGATGACCCTGGGATTGGTGTGGCGATTCAAAACAGATTCGCTTCACTACAGACACAAGCCCCTGACTACGGAGCAGGGAAGGCCGGCGGCGGCGCCGACCACCAGACGGAGTGTGTACACAACACTCGCCCGACAATATGACCCGCTAGGATGTATTCTACCGTACACCACCAGGGCAAAAATGATTGTACGAGCATTGTGGGACAAGGACCAGGGCTGGGACGACCCCATTCCCGCACACCTTGCATCCACCTGGAGAGAGTGGGAGATGGAGCTCCACTCACTCCCAGGCGTTAATATGCGCCGAAGCTACTTCCCACCCACGGTGAGGCCAGAGACATGTAAAATGGACTTACACGTCTTCAGTGACGCCTCAGAGGTCGCATACGGATCAGTAGCCTACTTGCGGGCCCAAGACCAGGGGGGAGAGATCTACACAGCATTTGTCCTCGCCCGCTCGAGAATAGCCCCACGCAAGCAACAATCTATCCCACGTCTAGAGCTCTGCGCAGCCCTAGCCGGAGCGCACCTAGCCACGCTCATCCAACGTGAGCTCACCATACCGGTGTCTAGAACAATCCTGTGGTCAGATTCCACGACGGTACTCGCCTGGATCAAATCGGACTCATGCAAGTACAAAGTCTTCGTGGGAGTCAGAGTCACAGAGATTCAAGACTTAACCGAAGAGTTAACCGGAGAAACAGAGTGGCGCTACGTTGATACAAAACAGAACCCAGCTGACGTCATCACCCGGGGGATGCCCCTGGATGACCTCACCCGTCGCAATGTCTACAGTGACGGCCCCGCATTCCTAAGACTCCCGGAAGGACAGTGGCCCAGGCCTATCCCGAGGGAAGCAAGTCCAGAGGAGGTGGAAATTAAGAAGTCTGTGTTCTGTGGATTGAGCACCGTAGCCTCCACCGACCCTAACATAAACGATTGCACGTCCATAGAGAGTGCACAACAAAGAACATTCCTGCGGTACCACCCGGAGTGCAAGTCCCCCGCTGATATGTCAGCAGCTAACTACGAGGAAGCAGAATTGCTTCTACTGCAGCGAGCCCAGAGAGACTCGTTCCCCGATGAATTGGCCTGTCTACAGGGAGGAAAGCCCGTCCCATCCGACAGCAGATTAATTCACCTGGCCCCCGAGAGCGACGCTCACACCCTCATCAGAGTGGGTGGTCGCCTACGCAGAGCCCCCAATCTACCGGATGACATTAAATACCCGATCGTATTGAACAGCCGACACAAGGTCACAGAGCTGATTATAAAGAAATACGATGAGGATGTACATCACGCAGGAGCAGAAAGAGTCTTCGCGGAAATCAGACGTCGTTACTGGATCCTACAAGGAAGAGAGGCGGTACGACGCTTCCAACGAACATGTCTAGACTGCCGCAAGTGGCGCGCGCAGCCCAGCATACCAAGGATGGCTGACCTTCCTCCATGTCGCCTCCGAATCGGTGACAAGCCATTCCACTCAACGGGTATGGACTGCTTTGGCCCGCTGCACATAAAGAAAGGAAGAGGAACCGAGAAGCGGTGGGGTATTGTATTCAAATGCATGACCACCAGAGCGATACACATCGAGCTTCTCCCGACCATGAGCACAGACTCATTCCTTATGGCCTTCCGTAGATTCATATCACGGAAAGGAAGACCGTCTACCCTATTGTCCGATCATGGGACAAACTTTAAAGGCGGCGAAAGAGAGCTGAGAGAGAGCTTCCAAGCTATGGGCCCAGAACTTAAGACCCACCTCGCTCCAGCACAGGTTGATTTCCAATTCAACCCCCCAAACGCACCCCACTTCGGTGGCACTTGAGAACGAGAAGTGCGCTCCATAAAGACAGCCCTGTACGCAGTACTTGGGGCCCAGACTGTGGCGGAAGAAGTCCTAATGACAGTCCTCACGGAGATTGAGGGAGTACTTAACTCGAAGCCCCTCGGATATGTCTCCAGTGATGTGGCGGATATCGACCCAGTTACCCCCAACACACTCCTGATGGGGCGGCTAGATCCCACATTACCCCAGACAATGTACCGGCCTGAAGAAGCGAACGGCCGACGAATGTGGAGGTACAGCCAAGTATTAGCCGACAAGTTTTGGAACAGTTTCCTACTGCACTACCTACCGTCTCTACAGACCCGCCAGAAGTGGGTAAAGGAGAGAGACAATTTGACAGAAGGAACAGTCGTCATGATTATTGATCAATCACTGCCCAGAGCTATGTGGCCGGCCGGCCGCGTAAGCAAAGTGATCACCGGTGCCGACGGCAAGGTCCGAGCAGCTGAAGTGCTCGTCCAGGGTCGCACTTACACCCGTCCCGTGGCAAGGCTCATAGAACTGCCTCGACTCCCAGACACAATCGATGATGACCATGACCCTACAACCCTATGACTTTGTGAAGTTGACTGACCCCTACAGCAAACCCTTATGTGTAAATAGACAACGCGATTAATCTGTCTCCGTTTAACTGATTAGGTCTGGGACCTATTCAGGGGGTGGCTGTTGTGAAGGGCCAGATTAAACCGAATATATATATTTATTTATATATATATATTTAATTGTATTTGTATATTCTCTAATATTCCCTGATATCCCTTGTATATTCCTTGTACAATATGCATTGAATATCCATTCTAGCCTACTGAGCATCCCATAATAGTCTCCATTCTACTATTGGTCGAGACCTTGGTGCCAGGCTGCCATACCCCTCAGACCCAGTTCAAACGTACCGCTCGACATGTACGAACAAGTCCTAGTTCCGCGTAGGAATTTGGCTACTAATGGGACTATTTGTTCATAGTGCGTATATATACTGCGCTACTAAAGTAGGACTTTCTTTTCAGTCCAGTTTCTTACCCTCCAATAGAGTCACAGACGTAAAGCCTCCCCGCGATGCCACGTGTGGGAGTAAGGCCAAGTTCGGCCTACCATCGGTATTGAGACATCGTGTATATTAATATTTGAATAGTCATATTTGGCACTATATCGTCGAGTTGGACGTAGTCTATTAAGCTAATAATAGTCTGTTAATATATAGTGCTTCGTGCGGTGAGAATACTACCGTAGTCAGTACCCCATCGTTTCGGGCAGAGAACTGGCTGCTTACCCAGGGTGGTTGACCCTATGTGAAGCTGCACCCGAGGAGCCCCAGAGCCGACGAGCGAGTGGACCTGTATACCGGATTATTCTACCGACGACAGCCCGCCTTCCCAGGCACGGATTATGCTTTGGATACTTTGATTATTCTATGGATAAAGACCCCCGACACTACCGTGTGTTGGAACCCCTCCCCCTGGAGAGGACGCAAGGTGAGGAGACGCTCTGCAAGACGAGGTCTCTCCACATCTCTCCCCCGTGGACCGGAGAGAGCCGGCCCACAAAGAGTCCACCTGCTTTCATCTGTGGTCCAAGGATCGCCGGCGCATTGAACGGCACTACAGTGGGTTCACCTGGGATACCCTTGGCCGGACGAGGCAGCTGGATTCTACCCCCCCCCCCCTCCTACTCCTGTCGGCTTACAAGCGACCGGATTAACCCCCTCTAGTGTATCCAGCCTATAATCATTAAAGTATCATTGCTGTTATTCCTTAACTATTCCAGGTCGTATATTTACCACCTGCGCCTTCAGAGATTGGACATTATCTATTGATATACCGACGAATACTCCTTGCCATAAAAGAGCATACTATTTCAATTCATAAATGTAATTAAGTGATTAAGTGTTTATTCTACACACCATCGCTGTGTAGGAAATAAAGACCTGTTTCTAATTCGTACATTTGTGTTGGATCCGTTTCATCTACGTGAGAGTGTTCATGATAATATATTTATGCCGTGTACTGGGTGGCCGAATATTAAGTACAAAGGTAGTGGTAGTAAGTATCATATCTAGTAATACAGTCAGGGAATTGTACCCCTCAGTTACAACTTGCTTTTTATGTGCAAGGAAGGAAGAGGTGGACTGCATTATTATTATTATTTTCATTCTCGAGAATACACAGACCCGACCGAACGTTATGAATTAAAAGTAGTCGCCCGTGTATAAAGCTTTGCGCTAAAACATTAAACTGTCTGTATGGCAGAGACAAAGTGCGTGGACAAAGTGCGTGTGTGTACGAGTTATGAATTATCTCTCGCAGTCCCTTCAGGCTGGCTACGTGATAACAGCTCTCTCTCTCTTTGTTATTTTTCAACCTCGCCTAAGAGAAATAGAAAGGAGCGCTCAGTAGCGGGCAATTCCAGCGTTATGGATGTTACATTCAGAGAGAACATTGGAAACTTAACTTAACATTGACAAGGCATCAATTTGAATTGGAAGTATAATTTACACATTTTAGTTACACTTATTGAGATAAAGATGAGCCTGCAGTAAGAAATGTTTTGACCTTTTGGATTTTGAGATAGGTGACAAAATACACAGTGAAATGGACAAGCTTTTCGGACTCGCTGAACACATGATGAAAACTCTGTGAATATCTTTTTCAAAGAATAACATGTTTACTATCACTTTGTAGGGAAGGGTTTGAGGTACCCAAAAAGCACATTCAGGAAAACCCTGCATTTCCTCTCAAGGAATGAATCACAAAAAAGTGCTGTTATGGATGTTACATGTTTTGTGTTATGGATGTTACACATCTGAAATAGACAAAAAACACTATCAAAAATAGAGCTTTACCCACATGTGTTTGACTTCGGTGGACCATTTTGAGGGTCAAACCAGTCTGGATTGATGTTGTAGTCTGAAAAAATGCCAGGAAATGCTGAGAGAATTGTTGCATATATAGAACACAAATGTTCTAGAATGTTCGATTATGACATCATACTGTGACATCACAAATGTTCTAGAATGTTCTATTATGACATCATTCTGTGACATCACAAATGTTCTAGAATGTTCTATTATGACATCATACTGTGACATCACAAAAATTGTTTAGGAAGTTTGGTTGACATTGCATTCCAGATGCATGTTTTATGACAACTTTTCCTGGAAAATGTTATGGATGTTACATTTGCTGTCCCATAAAGGGGCATTATAACAGCATGCTTCACCTGCCAATGGAAAGACACAAAGTACATAATTGATTCACATATTGATACAACAGCCCTTCATGACCAAAGGTGAGGTTAGAAAAATATCTGTTGATATTTTTTTTGCCATTCTGGCCATTCAGAAAGTCATGCAATTAGTTAATCGAAACATTTATTTTTACATCATTGTGTCTCCTCCTGTAGTGTGAAAAAACATGCATTCTCATAAATATTACGATCAAATCTATTTTGTACTTGATGATACATTTAAAATTGGTTTGGTTATGATCATGTTATTTAGGAATTGCCCTAGTGCATGAATCTCCACCAGGCCACAGCCACACTCTCTCTCTCTCTCTCTCTCTCTCTCTCTCTCCCTCTCTCTCTCTCTCTCTCTCTCTCTCTCTCTCTCTCTCTCTCTCTCTCTCTCTCTCTCTCTCTCTCTCTCTCTCTTCTCTCTCTCTCTCTCTCTCTCTCTCTCTCTCTCTCTCTCTCTCTATACAGACAGCACTATACACTATTTGCACAGCCATTTGAAATCTACAGTTACACATTGCTGTATTTAGTGAGGTAAATGAGTACAAGACCAGTCAACTTCTAATTTGAATCTGTTCAGATGTGTCTGTTGTGTGTGGGTGTGGGTGTGTGTGTGTGATTTTCAATTGCAAATCTATCACTTATAGTGAAATACCAGAGCCAATGGCCCATGATTAGGTATGCAGATGCTTTCTTTTCTTTCTCTCTGTGAATACTTAGTCCCATTCAGCCCCTAATTGTTGCTGTACATATTTATAGGGTATATACTTCAGTCTCATCATATTGACTTTTCAATTGCAAATCACTTATGTGGCTGTAAAAATGGAAATACCAGAGCCAATGGCCATTGAGAGCCAATGGCCCGAACTGAATATATAAAGCACATGTTTACAAGAATCAGTCATTCAGTCATGGCATCCAGACGCCTCACCCCAGCTGAAGCTCTCGAATTGGTACTACTAACTGATGAAGAGGTCGATGAGGAATCTGGATGTGAAAGCTTTTTCACAGATGACGAAGTTTTATACGGAAGCGGTCTCGATCCAGTAGAGGAGTGAGTATATATATATATAAATATATATAAATAATGCCTGCTGCTTGTAATCTTTTAGACCTAGCCTCATGATATTACTGTAATGCAAAAGAGTTGTGTGGCCAAACGAAATATTATAAATCATTGTTTCATTGTCATCAGTGAACCAGGAGAGGAAGAACCAGAGGTTTCCAGAGGTAAACCCTAACCCTCGTCGTCCTCCTGTAAAGCGTGGTGGCCCTCGTCGGCCCGGAGCAACCACACCCAGGCCCAGAGCGACAGCAGCCATACCCTGGAATGAACCCTGGAAAACAGAAAAGGACCACGACACAGCTCCGCAGCCTATACGGTTCACACCAGCAAGAGAACCTGGACATAAACTGAACCCAAGCTGCAAGTATACACCAATGGACCTATTCAAATTCTACATAGACAACGATGCAGTGGAAACACTTGTCAGGAACACAAACAAAAAAGCTGCAAAGAGCAAGGCAAGTGGAAAAAAATATAAATGGACTGACATCAACACCAATGAGTTGTACACATTTTTCGGACTGATTCTCTACATGGCAATTCTGAAACTGCCAGGAGTACAACAGTACTGGAAAAAGAACACCATTTTCAGCATATCATTTCCACCCACTGTCATGGCAAGGGACAGGTTCTGAACGATATCTTGGAACGTCCACATGAGTGATCCGGACAAGGATGTTGTGAATGACAGAAAGAAGGGGACAGCAGACTATGACCGCCTGTTCAAACTGAAGCCCCTTATGGAGACCATCAGGTCTGCATGCAAAGCGCTCTACCACCCCAGGCAAAACATTTCCATTGATGAGAGGATGGTTGCAAACAAGGCCCATACTTCTATGAAGCAGTACGTGAAAGCCAAGCCAACGAAGTGGGGCTTCAAACTTTTTGTTTTGGCTGACAGTAGCAATGGCTACACTTTGGACTTTGCTGTTTACGCCGGGAAGTCAAAGTTCAAATCAGGCATTGGACTGGCGTATGACTCTGTCATGTCCCTGATAAAGCCAGCACACCTCAAGCAAGTACCCATGGGCAAGGGATATCATTTGTATGTCGATAACTTTTATACAAGTCCAAAGCTTTTCAGGGATCTGCATAGCCTGGGTGTCGGAGCATGTGGAACATGCAGAGTTGACAGAAAAGAATGCCCCCGCACAGAGGTGAATGCTCTCAAAAAGAAGGATGCTAGGGGCACCATCAGGTGGCTACGTGATGGCCCACTGGTCTTTGTGAAGTGGATGGACACACGTGAAGTCTCTGTTTGCTCCACAATCCACGAGTCATTCTCTGGAAAAACTATGCTGAGGAGAATACAAAATAAGCGCAGTGAGACCTGGTCCATTGAGAACATTGCATGCCCAACACCTGTCCTGGAGTACAACAAGTACATGGGAGGCGTTGATTTGTCTGACCAACTCATCCAGTACTACTCTGCACACCACAAGACAATGCGCTGGTACAGGACTTTGCTCTATCATTATCTGGACATTGCCGCCACTAACTCCTACCTTCTTCACATGGAGCTCTGCAGAGAGCAGCAGGTGCAGCCGATGACCCACCTGGTCTTCCAGCAGGAGCTGGTAGCTGAGCTGTGTGGCGTCACAGTTGTACAGGTGCCAGTGGACAACCTACCCACGGCAGTGGACAATCTACCCACAGCACCAGTGGACCGCCCTACCAAGGAACCATTCACCTGTTGCAATTACGCAACAGGCAGATAAATCCCAGAAGGCCACGGCTGGCCGCCTGTTTTGCGTACATTGTAAGATGAAGACCCCGCTGGAAGTGCTGTGAATGTGGAATGGCCCTCTGTATCATTCCAGAAAGGAACTGCTTTTTCACATATCACTTAGGCCCCGTTTAGACGGAAACGCCAGCAGGTGAATCAGCAAAAATATTTTTTCGGATGTGCCTTTCGTTTATACGGGGTGAAACCGCAAAAAAGTGAGACTACCTTCCAGGGTGGAATTCCTAGAAACGATAAACCTTTGCGCTCTCATCTAAACTGTCAAACCGCATAAAACGATGACGAAAGGGTTGTCAAGGCTCTCGTCACGCGTACTGCTTACATCACAGGCATGCGTCAGTAGCCTAGAAGCGTAAACAAAGCATGTCTGATTCTATCCATGGTGATCACCTGAAGGCTACATTGGCAGTACTTTTAAATACACAAGAATCTGTCCCGCGGCTTGACTGGACCCACTGTCTGTGAGTGACTCTGCTTTGGTCCAATCACATTCCCCACCCACAGTCTGCGAATCAGAGGCAGAGTAGGGCGGGTCTTCACAGCACGTCATGTGACATATGCGCCAATCGTGTGACAGCGGGGCTCAGTTGTCTGGCGTCGTTACAGCCTCGTCTGCACGGAGAATTCCATCCCAAAACGATAGTCTAAACGCAAAATTAAAAGTGAAACCGTAAGACGACTTTTGCGGTTTCTGTTCAGACTCTCTCCGTCTAAACGTAGCCTTAGTGTGATACAGAACAGGCAGATACAACCATGAGGAGACACCTATTATTATTTTTTATACATGTGCATCGTTTTATTTTTAGCTTTTTTTGTACATGTAGATTTTGCCTAAATTCATTGTGGTCGCTCTCTGCCAAATATCATATGAGGTACTTTGTATTATTATTGTAATCCAAAAGTGATATATAGGGTTGTTCATTGTACAATACAATTGATACAGTTGATGTTTCTTGTTGATTATTATTCTCTATGTTTTTTTAATAAAATTGTGTGATATTCTATTCCAGTTGTGTTTTTTTCATTTTTTTAGTGATACCCACAATGACATCTGAGAATACTTCTGTGTGTGTGTAACCAAATGCATACCTACACACACACACACACACACACACACACGCACGCACGCACGCACGCACGCACGCACGCACACACACACACACACACACACTACACACACACACACACACACACACACACACACACACACACACACACACACACACACACACACACACACACACACACAGAAATAAAAAGAAATCAGTACATTACAGAAGGAATTTCTTGTACAATTATTCTATTTAATAATAATAATTATAATAATAATTATTATAAATGTCTCTCTGTCTATATCTCTTTCTTTCTTTCTTTCTTTCTTTCTTTCTTTCTTTCTTTCTTTCTTTCTTTCTTTCTTTCTTTCTTTCTTTCTTTCTTTCTTTCTTTCTTTCTTTCTTTCATTCTTTCTTTCTTTTTTCTTTCTTTCTTTCTTTCTTCTTTCTTTCTTTCTTTCTTTCTTTCTTTCTTTCTTTCTTTCTTTCTTTCTTTCTTTCTTTCTTTCTTTCTTTCTTTCTTTCTTTCTTTCTTTCTTTCTTTCTTTCTTTCTTTCTTTCTCTCTCTCTCTCTCTCTCTCTCTCTCTCTCTCTCTCTCTCTCTCTCTCTCTCTCTCTCTCTCTCTCTCTCTCTCTCTCTCAAATCAAAGTGTGTGGCCTTCCTGGGCCCACATTGGAATAACAAAAGGAACAAAAGGCCTTTGTCCCAGGTGTGGCTAGGCAAGTGACATTGACATTGAAATCACATTGCATTCTGGGAAGGAGTGTAGTTCTCTTTTCATTTAGTTCAATTCAATGAATTATTTTCAGACCCCCGTGCTGCAAATTGGTATGGATTGTACCAGAATGTTTCATAGGACATTGATTAAAAACTATCGGCTCAAATTTGACAATTGATGGCTTATTTTGAAGGTATGAATCTGTAATTTTACATTATGTAACAAAAAAAAATGAAAATTCTGAGAAGGTGGAGCTAGTTACTTTAGACATTAGAGGGTTAAAAGGCTGTATAATATACACCTGTAGCTCAACTGCAAAAACTGCTTTTTGTATTTGATTCGATTTATTTGGAAATTAAAAACACATCATAAAAACAAATTATCTTGACCAATTTGTATTCCTGAGGATATCACCTAAAAGCATTCATTAAAACACTTATTTCCAAGGTGGTCCTCGATGGAAGACATAAAAACACAGCGCATATAGCCTACTCAACTGCAAATTTTTCCTCAACTGCAAAAATGTATGCCTACTTATGTATTAGCCTACAGGGAAAAACACATTCACAACAGGCAGCAAAGTTTATTTTCAGCCAAGTATGGTAATAAGGTAACTATTAGGATATATATGGTATGGATTACTTACTCTTAATAACTATCTGTGGTAGCTCTAGTCTCCACCTACACAAATTGTTTTTGTGCTGTCCATTGATCATGCACCTTCACGTGGTAGGCACATTAACTGTAGGTCAAACTCCCCAAACAAACACACCATTGATTTAATTGCCATATAAATCACATACAAAGATATAACTATTAGTCCTCTCTGAACATGAATATAAAACAAGAAGGTGATCTATTAACTGTGTAAACCTTATGCAATATTCATCATTGATATTTGAATACTTGAAATCTGTATGAACTGAGTAGTTAGTATCAAATGAAATAAGATGGAACAGCTCATGCATTCATTGAATAAACAACGATTTTCTCATTACCAGTATGGTATTGTTTAAATTGTACAGCCTTTTGCACATCTTTGTCAGGGAATTCCAACAATTCTGGACCGGAATGTACCAGTTAATTGTAATCATCTCTCCTTATGTCTAGTCAAGCCAGGTTGTGGAGGAGAGAGACAGGGATGAACAGGCTATAGACTACTTTGCCCATCCTGAGCCTGCTATGATGCAGGTGTTTTTACATCACCACCCAAAACAAGATTCAGCCAAGAGCGAGGGAGTACACTGGTCCACTTGTCCATGGCACTTACTACCCAGCTTTGTAGTGGGTTGGGGGAATAGTACAGTAGGTACGCTTCCCAGCCCTTCCCAGAGACAGTCGCATTTCTCTCCTCTCCCCAGGCTCCTCAAGGCCGTTCCTACCGCCGCCTCTACTGCTCCATGGAGCCCGACACTGCTATGCTCTGCTTTGTGCCGGTGGCCGGACTATACTCAAATCAACTCTAAATGGATCTAATCAGTGGATTGCATATTTTCTTCAAGAAGCAGAATAAGGCTAACCCTCTCTGCCTATCCATCATAATCGGGCTACCAACTTGAAGACGTGGTCATTTTTGGATTATCGAAGCTTTTGGACTGCAATAAGAAGATTTTGGATCTGTTTACCGCGCACAGGACCTACCAAAATGAACTGATTAAGACACGTGGACACTTGGACTAATAATGCATTCAGTCATTTGGACGGAGTTGTTAAAACTCACTCCACTCAAATCAATAGAGTTATATTTCACTCTATTCAAATCAAATTTAAAGTGACGTGGCTGGGATAAATGTGCCAGTCAGTCAGCCAAAGCAAATTCCTGGACCAAGTTTGAACCAGAGAGCTGTGGAGTCGAAGGCCCCCTGGGAGATAAGAGTGGCGAGCGGCTTCCCCCACCCCCAATCCCTACCCAATCCCCCAAGGGGGGGGCCTAAGACTGTTTCATCACCAAAGTCCTATCCCCCAGTCCATACCCCCTCCCTCTGGACAATCTTTTCCGCCCTCCCTCCCGCCACCTGGCGCGACGACACTTTGTTTCAGACACTTTGTTGTTGTTGCAGCCGACTATCGCATATGGCGTCTCAGGCATTCTGTAGATGACATGTGTCAACAAATGTACATGTCTGTGTGAATTTATCTTGTGCCGTTGTTACTGTAAAAATTTAATAATTGTGATATGTTGTTATTAATGAGACAATGAGCTGTATGTGTGTGTCACTGGAATTTCCCCAAGGGGATTAATAAAGGAATATCTTATCTTATCTTATATTTAAGGGGGCCGCAAGGATGGTGTACTGGTGGGTGGTGTCCGACCGATTATAGTGGGCCGGTCTGGGCCAAAAAAATAAATGGACCTCCCTAATTTCTAAACCCTGGCTACGGCCCTGTATAGAGGCTGCTAGAATGAGAACAGGACTGAAACAGAGGCATATAGGCTACTAGAATGAGAACAGGACTGAAACAGAGAGGTGTAGAGGCTGCTAGAATGAGAACAGGACTGAAACAGAGAGGTATAGAGGCTGCTCGAATGAGAACAGGTCTGAAACAGAGAGCTATAGAGGCTGCTAGAATGAGAACAGGACTGAAACAGAGAGCTATAGAGGCTGCTAGAATGAGAACAGGACTGAAACAGAGGCATATAGGCTACTAGAATGAGAACAGGACTGAAACAGAGGGGTATAGAGGCTGCTAGAATGAGAACAGGTCTGAAACAGAGAGGTATAGAGGCTGCTAGAATGAGAACAGGTCTGAAACAGAGAGGTATAGAGGCTGCTAGAATGAGAACAGGTCTGAAACAGAGAGGTATAGAGTCAAGTCAAGTCAAGAGTTTTAATTGTCACGGCATACAAGTATACAATGAAATGCGGGTGGTCTTGCCCGCAACGATGTGCAATACAGTGGTACAACATATAATAGAATCCAATAAAAAAAAAAAAAAAAAAATTGTGCAATAAACAGGTAACAGGTAACATGGTGTGACATCTCGGTATCTGTACATAGTTATTTACGGAGCATATAGGACATGCTAGGTAGCTTTGGTAGTGCAATACACTGTTCCTGTTATTCTAATTTAAAGTGGCCTTTCCTTTTGGCCATAAGTGTGCGGCATGAGTGTGTGCCCGCTCATGTTAAAGTGTTAAGTGGCTGCTAGTGTGTGAGCGTGCACAGCATGCGTGTCGTGTGTGTGTTCATGTGTGCTTGTGTGTGGATAGTTCAGTGTTCTGTGGCACTCAATGTTCATTGTTCAGGGCTCTGATGGCCTGGGGGAAGAAGCTGAGCCTAAGCCGCTCTGTCCTAGTAGCTGGGGTTCGCAGGCGTCTGCCTGACCTCAGCAGCTGGAACAGGCTGTTATTGGGGTGGTGAGGGTCTTTCATTATCCTGCAGGCTCTGCATTTGCACCTCTTGTTGTATAGAACCTGCAGGGGAGGTAGTGCAATACCCGTGGTACGCTCGGCTGAGCGCACCACTCTCTGTAGGGCCTTCTTGTCTTGTGCCGTGCTGTTTCCATACCAGGCAGTGATGTTTCCGGTCAAGACGCTCTCTACAGCTCCTGAGTAGAAGGACTGGAGTATCTTCCCCGATACTCTGAACTTCCTTAACTGTCTCAGGTGGTAGAGGCGCTGTTTCGCCTTCTTTACTACTGTGTCTATGTGTGTTGACCATGTCAGATCCTCTGAGATGTGGACCCCCAGGTACTTAAAGCTGCTCACCCTGTCCACGGTAGCCCCGTTAATCATCAGTGGTGTGTGTGTCTCCTGCTGTCCTCTCCTATAATCCACGATCAGCTCCTTGGTTTTACCAATGTTCAGGAGCAGGCTGTTGTCCTGGCACCAGCGTTCCAGTACCTCAACCTCCTCCCGGTAGGCCTTCTCCTCGTTGTCCGAGATCAGCCCCACCACCACTGTGTCGTCTGCGAACTTCACTATGGAGTTGGAGCTGAACTTGGAGGCTGCTAGAATGAGAACAGGACTGAAACAGAGAGGTGTAGAGGCTGCTAGAATGAGAACAGGTCTGAAACAGAGAGGTATAGAGGCTGCTAGAATGAGAACAGGACTGAAACAGAGAGGTATAGAGGCTGCTAGAATGATAACAGGACTGAAACAGAGAGGTATAGAGGCTGCTAGAATGAGAACAGGTCTGAAACAGAGAGCTATAGAGGCTGCTAGAATGAGAACAGGACTGAAACAGATGGGTATAGAGGCTGCTAGAATGAGAACAGGACTGAAACAGAGAGGTATAGAGGCTGCTAGAATGAGAACAGGACTGAAACAGAGAGGTATAGAGGCTGCTAGAATGAGAACAGGACTGAAACAGAGAGGTATAGAGGCTGCTAGAATGAGAACAGGACTGAAACAGAGGCATATAGGCTACTAGAATGAGAACAGGACTGAAACAGAGAGGTGTAGAGGCTGCTAGAATGAGAACAGGACTGAAACAGAGAGGTATAGAGGCTGCTAGAATGAGAACAGGTCTGAAACAGAGAGGTATAGAGGCTGCTAGAATGAGAACAGGTCTGAAACAGAGAGGTATAGAGGCTGCTAGAATGAGAACAGGACTGAAACAGAGAGGTATAGAGGCTGCTAGAATGAGAACAGGTCTGAAACAGAGAGCTATAGAGGCTGCTAGAATGAGAACAGGACTGAAACAGATGGGTATAGAGGCTGCTAGAATGAGAACAGGACTGAAACAGAGAGGTATAGAGGCTGCTAGAATGAGAACAGGACTGAAACAGAGAGGTATAGCGGCTGCTAGAATGAGAACAGGACTGAAACAGAGAGGTATAGAGGCTGCTAGAATGAGAACAGGACTGAAACAGAGGCATATAGGCTACTAGAATGAGAACAGGACTGAAACAGAGAGGTGTAGAGGCTGCTAGAATGAGAATAGGACTGAAACAGAGAGGTGTAGAGGCTGTTGAATGAGAACAGGTCTGAAACAGAGAGCTATAGAGGCTGCTAGAATGAGAACAGGACTGAAACAGAGAGGTATAGAGGCTGCTAGAATGAGAACAGGTCTAAAACAGAGAGGTATAGAGGCTGCTAGAATGAGAACAGGTCTGAAACAGAGAGGTATAGAGGCTGCTAGAATGAGAACAGGACTGAAACAGAGAGGTGTAGAGGCTGCTAGAATGAGAACAGGTCTGAAACAGAGAGGTATAGAGGCTGCTAGAATGATAACAGGACTGAAACAAAAAAGTATAAAGGCTGCTAGAATGAGAACAGGACTGAAACAGAGAGGTGTAGAGGCTGCTAGAATGAGAACAGGACTGAAACAGAGAGGTATAGAGGCTGCTAGAAAGAGAACAGGACTGAAACAGAGAGGTATAGAGGCTGCTAGAATGATAACAGGACTGAAACAGAGAGGTATAGAGGCTGCTAGAATGAGAACAGGACTGAAACAAAGATATAGAGGCTGCTAGAATGAGAACAGGACTGAAACAGAGGTATAGAGGCTGCTAGAATGAGAACAGGACTGAAACAGATGGGTATAGAGGCTGCTAGAATGAGAACAGGACTGAAACAGAGAGGTATAGAGGCTGCTAGAATGAGAACAGGACTAAAGCAGAGAGGTATAGAGGCTGCTAGAATGAGAACAGGACTGAAACAGAGAGGTATAGAGGCTGCTAGAATGAGAACAGGTCTGAAACAGAGAGGTATAGAGGCTGCTAGAATGAGAACAGGACTGAAACAAAGAGGTATAGAGGCTGCTAGAATGAGAACAGGACTGAAACAGAGAGGTATAGAGGCTAGAAAGCCTGCTATGGCTTTCTCTCCATTTTCATAGTTTCATTGAGCAAGGCCATGATATAGACAGTTTCACTGGAATTCTGTTGCTAGGGAACAGTTTGGACCCAAATGTATTTCCTGTCAACTGTTGCATTAGCAAACATTCCAACGTGGGGTCATCTGGCCATCTTTGTTAGATTTTGTGTCTGTACTACTGTACAGGTCAGGAGATATGCAAACAATTTAAAGTTTGGGGTAATGGGGGGCGCTAGAGGAAAAGGTCATGGGGTCACCAAAATAAATACTTGTTTTCCCATTGGGGTCATGAATGTGTACAGCAAATGTTATGGCAATCCAGCCATTACTCTTCAAGATATCTTCTGAGTTTGGCCTAATGGTGGTGCTTGATGAATGTTATGGGTCCACCAAAATTCCTCTAGGGGTCATGAATGTTCACAGCAAATTGTGTGACTAACGGGTCAGTACAGTAGATATGCTCATTTGAAATCTTTGGTCTGATTGAAGGAAAGGTCATGGGGTCACCAAAGAGGAAAGGTCATGGGATCACCAACATCAATAAGTGTCTTCTGTTCGGGTACATGAATCTTTGCAGCTAATTTAGGACATTCCTTCCATTACTTTTCTAGACATCTTTTTCACAGGCAATGCATGTTGCAAACAAACGGAGGGCATAACCTCTTTGGCAGAGGTAATAACCCATATATGAGTTACAGTACACTGACAAATTGTTTCTCTTACATTTGAAGCTCAGCAAAACAACAGCTTCAGGGAAAGACTAACAGGTGTTTTCTGTGGCTTCCTACCACAGATGTTGGATAGCCTCATCTATCTGATCATGCCATGGGTAGACCCATCACAGTAAAGGCCAACAAAATACAGGTTTTCAAAAAAAATAAAAAATCTACAGTTTTCCTGCACTTTTCTGCCTTCTGTGCCCCCTTCATTATCTTAGTGTACAATATAGAATACTATATTGAACACTACTGCATAGAGACTAGACAGTCATGCCTTTTAAATTCCGACCTCTCGCATCCTTGTGTGATGAGGCGGTAACAGTGTTCCAGGGATCCAGGGGTCCCCTTGAGACCCTTTATTCAGTGCTAAAGATAGATCACTATTTAAACTTTTCAGAGGTTCAGGTTTCCACCCCAAAATGACCCTCCATAGAGCAGCTTTATTAACTCATTAACTCCTGTTTCAGTGGAGAGATCAACACTCACCTACAGGAACCACCTGGAGCGCAGACCAGTCGCTCCACAGCGAGTTGTGGGCAGGGCCGGATTAACAACCGGGCCGTCCGGGCCGCGGCCCGTGGGCCTCTAGTGATGAGGGGCCTCCAAAAAAAAAGAGGCCTTTTGGAGGCCCCTGGTCACTAGAGGCCCCAAATTATAATTATTTTTTTTACTTTTATAAAAAAAAATTTGAGGCCCCAAATATTTGTTTATTTTTTTTAACTTTTATTTAAAAAACAAATTGGAGTCCCCTCGTCACTAGAGGCCCCCATTTTATTTAATTTTTTTTTCTTATTTTGGAGATCGATGTCATACTATGACACTGAAATGAAAACATATTTCATCGACTAAAATATTTAGTCAACAAAAATATTTCATCAACTAAAATATACAGTACGTCACGTCACACCCTGCCATCTGCAAGTGGCTAATCTTGAGTATTTTTTCTCCTCTTCATAAGAGTTTGAGGTTTTCCGTTTGAGGTAAAAACAGCAATAAAAAAAAATCTCCACATCCCAGCCCCGACGCCTGAATACTTTTACCAATGGATTTCCAGTTCCGCGTTCGCGTTCTGCGCTCTGATTGGCCACTGACGTTTCTGGTAGCGCCAATCGTGTGACGCCTCTTTCTTTCACCGGTTAAGCTTAGGCACTCTTTCGAAGTTGGTTAAGGTTAGAGTTTGTCTTAGAGCAGGGCGATAGAACACCAGCCCTGATTCCATACTCTAACCTTAACCAACTTCGAAAGAGTTGCCTAAGAAACGACAGTGGCCAATCAGATCGCAGAACGCGGACGCGGAACTGGAAATCCGTTGGTAAAAGAATAGACGCAGCCCGACACGAATGAGGCAGATTGGGATCATTATTCATGACAGACAGCAGAGACACGCCGGTGCTGATAGCGGATATCATCGAGCTCCCCCTAGTGACTAGGGGCCTCCACTACACACTAGTAAAAAAAATTAAAGAAATACGAAAAGAATATATATATAATCAGATCCTCATCCAGCGTTTACTTTCACAGCATCTATAGTGACTACTAGTATCATCTCATCTCTTCTCTATCTATTTTTATAAAAAGAATTGTATTGCAAATAAAAATATGATTGATTGTTTGATAATGAGGGGTGAGAGACGTTGAGTCTACGTGACACTGACGTCCAGGTCCAGGGGTCACTGTCAGGTCAGGTGACCACTGACCGAGAGAATTGCACTTGCAAGTTGATCAAGTAGGCTAAGACTCGAGTAGTACTGTATCATATGAGACTCAAAAAACATGGATAAAAAAGTTAAGCGGTGGGAAAGCGGAGCTGCTAAGTTAAAATCTAAACAGGAAAGGGACAGAAAGAGCGAGTTACTTCGGCAAAGCATACCGACTATCTCTACTTTTTCCACCCCGTCAGGTAAGGAGGAGGATAGCCCCCTGGCTAGCACTAGTAGTAGCAGCAACGTCGTTAAAGAGGCTGAGCCAGGCGCCGCGGGCAGAGAGGACGAGAATGCTAACGTTATTATTATTGATGCTAGCGACAGAGAAGAGGCAGCGGCAGCCTCTAGTTCAGCCGGCCCACCACCACCAGTGGCTGCCACCTGTTCAAATACGCCCGCCGCATCTCCACAGCCCAGCCCCAACACCAACACCAATGACTCTGACTCTCAGGCAGACCGTGATGATGGCAGCCCGCCGCCGGCGGTGCTTGAACATGAAAACCAGGAGGATTGGTTGGACAATGTTACGGATCCAGCTTTTTTTTTAAGTGACATATAAAAACGCAACTGTGTGTGGGTGTGGGGGGGGGGGGGGGGGGGGCCTCCACAAGAATCTGGCCCGGGGGCCTCTGAATTCTTAATCTGGCCTTGGTTGTGGGCGTTCCTCTTCTGTGGGACCTGCACCTGGTACGCCGTGTGTCCCTCCAGGGGGAGACTGAGACTGACGTGGGCTGTTCGGAGACACACAGAGAGCCGCTTAACCCTTTCACTGGGACAACGACACAGAAGGTTAGCCCTTTACTATCACACAACCCACGGCGATGCTCCATCATTAGCATCATTAGCTCCGCAGTTTGAGTAAAATGTACTCTGCGAAATGTACTGTGTGTCTTGTGTGGCAGTGAAAGGGTTAAAGGGATAACGTGACATCTGAATTCTAGCAGGTTATTTTCCCTGCACCTCAAGGCTGCTGCCGACTAGTTCTCTTGTGAATGGTGAAAATGGTAAATGCTGCACATATATATATATATATATATAACAGCTTTTATCCAAAGTGATTTACAATTTGTTCCTCACATTCACACACCGACGGAGGCCGAGGCGACCAGGCAAGGTGCCCAACCTGCTCATCAGGAGCAATTAGGGGTTAAGTGTCTTGCTCAAGGACAGTTTGACACGCTGCCCGGGGAAGAGAGGAAGCGAACCGGGAACCATCCGATCACCAGGCGGCGTGTATGCTTTCTACAACGCAGTTGTGTTTCCGGGTTCCTCTGATTGGCCACTGACCTATGCTATTACGTCCCCCTTTACACTCTCGCGCTGTGAAGCGCCAGCGCGAGGTCGACATGGTCGCACCAACACGTAGGTTTCAATCACTGAGCTGTCTGTCTGTTGTTGTGTGCCTCTCTCTCCATACAGTACCAGCAGCTGCAGGTCTGACGAGCACAGAGTTGCCAGTCGATAATTTTTGCTATTTAAAAATATTCCTCTTCTCCCCCACTACTCCTCCAACGGGTGTTTGTGCGACCATGTCGACCTGAACAATGGCTCAATGGGGGATAATAATAAGAATGAGCCGCCTCGGAGGGAGGATACCGCAGGCGGAAGACGGCCGCTGCTGCTGGAGCTGGACCGAGTCATGTGAGACAAGCCGGCGGCAGCGCGGCGCACGGAGCTGGGGAGAAACCACCACCTCGCCCCGCTGGCGCTTCACAGCGCGAGAGTGTAAAGGGGGGCGTAATAGCATAGGTCAGTGGCCAATCAGAGGAACCCGGAAACACAACTGCGTTGTAGAAAGCATACACGCCACCAGGCGACCGCTCCACCCCCTGAGCCCCCTGGTGGCTAACAGTGCTCCATGCAACAACCCCACTAAACAAGCCATTTTAGAAAAAGGGAGCTGCAAATGTATAGGACATATATTTTTTTTTTACTATCTTTCCCCCCCTCCTTTTTCCGTTTTTCTCCCATCCCAATGTTAGTCATTGTGTCAATTCCCAATCCCCCCTTCCTGGTCGTTGCGTGCTCTGCCCCCTACCATCGGTCCTGGAGGGCGGAGACTATCACATGCTTCCTCCGACACATGTGTAGCCAGCCCACCGCTTCTTTTTACCTGGCAGCGCGGACTCTCACTGGGGGAGTGTAACGTGTGGAAGGTCACACTACCTCCCTCCAGATCCTTCCTTCGCTGTGCAGGCGCCCCGACCGAACTGTAGGAGTCACTGTTTACAATGACCAGGACCCACCCCACTGGCTTTCCCACCCGCTGACACTGCCAATTGTGTCAGTATGGACGACCGACCAAGCCGGAGGCACCGCAGCTGGATTCGATCCCACTGTCTCTGCGGTGGTAGACAGACGCTTAGTCCGCTGCGCTACCCAGCCGCCCAGGAAACATTTCTGCACAATGTGAACAAGTGTCTGTCGTCTGGTTCAATTACCACGGGAATATAGTCTACACACTCTTTTCCAAATAGATTCACATAGCAGGGTGTACGAGTCAAAACGCTGGATGTACGTTTATTTCAAATAGCTTAGATTACAACGTTATTTATTAATCAGCATGAATATGTCAGTGAAGAGATTAATTACTTACTTTTTAAAAGTGCATCGTGGTCTTATTTGGTCTCTGTGTCGTATATTTCTAAATGAAAACATGTAAAATATCAATGCAACTGTACAAAATGATACTAGACGGAAATGCTGTTGGTAAACTGTAAGGGATTTGGCAGAGGGGCGACAGGGGCTCCAGGAGAAATGGTGTCAGTTGGCACCAGGCCTAAAGATAGTAGGATTTAGTCGACTCTCCCATCACCCCACCAGCTGGCTGACCTTAAGATAATTATTGACCCCTCCAGGCTATCTTGAAGGAAGCAAGGAGAGAGGCTTGTTGATTTTAGGTAAAAGAATCAACTAATCTCTGTTTCCCCCACGGTCGAACCTATTTGGTAAGAGACTAAAGAGGAACTTATTATCTTAGAACAGGCATGAACAAGACTGGGGGGAAGGGAATACATTCTGTAGGATGATGAAACCTAGCATTTGAAGGCTCATCGATTGTGGAGGTCAGAGGTCTTGTAGACAATAGCTGACCAGCCGTTGGACCCAGGAAAAGGACTGGAGGGTATTTCCCGGCTACGGCAGCTGGTCTGAGACTAGGCTTCAGAGTATAGAAAATTAAACAAATACAATTATCACATATACTAAAGGTTAGTCTAGAAGCAAGGGAGTTTCAGAAACATTCAGTTAGGTATCAAACATGAGGAACATTGGACACTAGAAAAGCCAAATGAAGTTAAATACATTCTAGAATTAATGCTAGCATAACCTAACTACAAGTAAAACTGTCATACAAAATCACATTTGATAATAGGTTTAGCAAGCATGAAAAGTAGACAACAAGTGAACCAAATAATAAGACAGAGGTAGTAAATTAAGGTTAAAGCTAAAATAAGGTTAAAGAAAAGGTTACTACTAAGAGAACAGACAAACCATCAGCAGGATGGAAACATTTAATAAGGCAATTTCATAAGTTACATGTAGGTATAACTCTTAAAACTATTAGAATAACGGAAGTCACCATAAAGAATAAAAACTCTTAATGCTAAAAGATAAAGCTATACAGTGTTGGTCAATGGTTGGTCAGAAGGACAAAGTATTCTGTTGAAAGACGTATATGCTATTTTCTGTGAATCAAGAGCCAGTCTGTTTTTCCAAGGTACACTGTGTAAAACATTGGGTCACAAGAAACATGAGGATGTGTTACTCATTGAACAAATCCCCTAATAGGGTAATGATTAAACAGCCCGGCAGATTTTATTGTGAAACGGTTGTGTCAGCAGACCAAGGCTGTGTCAGGACGTGTCACTACAGACAAGTTTCTACTAGAAGGAATTTGGCCAATGGGGAAGCCCGATTGTGGGAGTGACGTCACTAGACAGGCTGGGGAAAGGTCTTTTCTATCTCATTAAAAGGGCAGGCGGAGAGACAGACAGGATCCCTGGAGCGCGGGAGACTGGAGACCCGGAGACAGGAGAGGAGCGAGGAGACGGAGAGGATCCCTGGAGGGCGAGCCACACAGAACTCGAGAGCCGAGCCGGAGACTCAGAGCCACTGAGACCCGATGACAGACGATCCTGAGAGAGACGAAAACAAGCGCTCTCTGCCTGAGCGCTGATACTCACGGAGGACCAAGGTTGCCCTGGCGACCACCAACCACAAGAGAAGCCGCGTGTTGTCATGGGAACCCGAGAGACCACAACCCCAGCACGAGAGAAGAAAGCTCTGATCGGCCCTAGCTGATTAGATCATGGACAGACCTGCCACACCAAAGAGACGATTAGATTGAAGTAAAGAGCTTTTACTGTGTTTTGAAATAAGCTGTGGTTTATTTAGGAATGGAAATAAACACCGCAGTTTGTTTGATTGAACCACCTCGTCAGCTTCTTTCCTTACTTGAACCGAACATCTGAAATACCAAACAATGCAGAGGAGAAGGGTAAAAAGACTATACGATCACAGAACTTAGAAATAGGTATAAATGAAGATAGAGATACTTCATCTGCATCAACAATAAGCAAATAAGTCAGAACAAGGTAACTAACATCAATGTACAGAGAACACTTTAACTCTTTCACGGTCTGTAGTGTGGTAGTGAAATGGGTAACTTTCTGTAGTGTGGTAGTGAAATGGGTAACTTTCTGTAGTGTGGTAGTGAAAGGTTAACCTTCTGTAGTGTGGTAGTGAAAGGTTAACCTTCTGTAGTGTGGTAGTGAAAGGTTAACCTTCTGTAGTGTGGTGGTGAAAGGTTAACCTTCTGTAGTGTGGTAGTGAAAGGTTAACCTTCTGTAGTGTGGTAGTGAAAGGTTAACCTTCTGTAGTGTGGTGGTGAAAGGTTAACCTTCTGTAGTGTGGTGGTGAAAGGGTTAACCCTCTGTAGTGTGGTAGTGAAAGGGTTAACCTTCTGTAGTGTGGTCGTGAAAGGGTTAACCTTCTGTAGTGTGGTAGTGAAAGGTTAACATGTAGTGTGGTAGTGAAAGGGTTAACCTTCTGTAGTTTGGTAGTGAAAGGGTTAACCTTCTGTGTTGTGGTAGTGAAAGGGTTAACCTTCTGTAGTGTGGCAGTGAAAGGTTAACCTTCTGTAGTGTGGTCGTGAAAGGGTTAACCTTCTGTAGTGTGGTAGTGAAAGGTTAACATGTAGTGTGGTAGTGAAAGGGTTAACCTTCTGTAGTTTGGTAGTGAAAGGGTTAACCTTCTGTGTTGTGGTAGTGAAAGGGTTAACCTTCTGTAGTGTGGCAGTGAAAGGTTAACCTTCTGTAGTGTGGTAGTGAAAGGTTAACCTGTAGTGTGGTAGTGAAAGGTTAACCTTCTGTAGTGTGGTAGTTAACCTTCTGTAGTGTGGTAGTGAAAGGTTAACCTGTAGTGTGGTAGTGAAAGGTTAACCTTCTGTAGTGTGGTAGTGAAAGGTTAACCTGTAGTGTGGTAGTGAAAGGTTAACCTGTAGTGTGGTAGTGAAAGGTTAACCTTCTGTAGTGTGGTAGTGAAAGGTTAACCTTCTGTAGTGTGGTAGTGAAAGGTTAACCTGTAGTGTGGTAGTGAAAGGTTAACCTGTAGTGTGGTAGTGAAAGGTTAACCTGTAGTGTGGTAGTGAAAGGTTAACCGTCTGTAGTGTGGTAGTGAAATGTTAACCTTCTGTAGTGTGGTAGTGAAAGGGTTACCTTCTGTAGTGTGGTAGTGAAAGGGTTAACCTTCTGTAGTGTGGTAGTGAAAGGTTAACCTGTAGTGTGGTAGTGAAAGGGTTCACCTTCTGTAGTGTGGTAGTGAAATGTTAACCTTCTGTAGTGTGGTAGTGAAAGGGTTAACCTTCTGTAGTGTGGTAGTGAAAGGGTTAACCTTCTGTAGTGTGGTAGTGAAAGGGTTAACCTTATGTAGTGTGTTAGTGAAAGGGTTCACCTTCTGTAGTGTGGTAGTGAAAGGGTTAAACCCCAAATAACCAATTACCAGTGTTGTAGTCCAAAACACCTAAAGCAAGAGTCCCAGGGTTAGGGTTAGGGTTAGGGTGTGTGTGTGTGCGTGCGTGCGTGCGTGCGTGCGTGCGTGTGTGTGTGTGTGTGTGTGGTTGGTAAACACATATATGGTTTAAAGTCCTAAAGAAACAAATAAATGGTTTAAAGTCTTAAAGCAACAAATAGATGGTTTAAAGTCCTTAATAAGCAACAAATAAATGATTTAAAGTCTTAAAGCAACAAATAAATGGTTTAAAGTCCTAAAGCAACAAATAAATGGTTTAAAGTCCTAAAGCAACAAATAAATGGTTTAATTAAGGACTTTAAACAATTTTTTGTTGCTTTAGGACTTAAAACAATTTATTTGTTGCTTATTAGTGACTTTAAGGACTTTAATAAGCAACAAATAAATGGTTTTGAGTCCTGTCACGCCCTATTCTTGCCTCTCTCTCTCTCTCTCTCTCTCTCTCTCTCTCTCTCTCTCTCTCTCTCTCTCTCTCTCTCTCTGTCTCTCTCTCTCTCTCTCTCTCTCTCTCTCTTTCTCTTCTCTCTCTCTCTCTCTCCTCTCTCTCTCTCTCTCTCTCTCTCTCTCTCTCTCTCTCTCTCTCTCTCTCTCTCTCTCTCTCTCTCTCTCTCTCTCTCTCTCTCTCTCTCTCTCTCTCTCTCTCTCTAATTGCAGACACGGAGTCAGGTGTGTGTGAGCTCTGGGAGCAGCTGATTGGTTCACCTACAGACCTGGCTCAGATGTCCTCATGCTGCCAGATCGTAGCTTAGTATTACCCAGTCAGTCACAGTTCTTTGCTCGTCCAATCAACAGTCATCTCCCGCCTCGACTACTGCAACGCACTCCTCGCTGTCCTCCCGGCCACCGCCACCAAGCCTCTTCAACTCATTCAGAACGCAGCGGCCCGCCTGATCTCAAACCGAAGTCGGCACATGTCACCCCACTTCTTAGGGACCTGCACTGGCGCCCCATTGCTGCATGACTCCGCTTCAAGGCCCTCGACCTGGCATATCGTGCGGCAAAGGGAACGGCTCCCGCCTACCTCCGGTCAATGGTTTCTAACTACACACCCTCAAGACTCCTACGCTCTGCATCTTCTGGCCGCCTCAGACCTACTCCTATCCGAGCTCCGGGAGGGTCATCAAGGAGAAGCCAGCTATTCTCAGTCCTTGCTCCACAATGGTGGAATGAACTACCCACTCCGTTAGGACAGCCGAAACACAACCAATCTTTCGCCGTCGACTAAAGACGCACTTCTATATGTCTGTAACCAATTTATGTTTTATATGTCTGTGATGCAATTTTTGTATGAAAGGTGCTATACAAATAAAGTTATTATATTATACTAAGAAAACAAGAACAGAATTAGTGAATTCAGCTTTTGACCCATGTCGCGCATCAAGGGGTTAATGTACTAGGAGTCAAATATACAAATACCCTGTGATTCAACACCATTGTAGCAGAATTACATAAAAAAATAATGTGCCTCACGTTTTCCCACAACTTCATGGCAACTCCCAGTGTTTGGTAGCGGACATCTACTACCGCTGCTCTCTCCTCCGCAGCCTTCCAGCTCACGGTGAGATTGTTAGACAACCAAGACAGAGATAGATGAGCTGGTGCTGCATACTTAACTGTTGAGGAAAAGCAAATGGTTTCCTTTTAGGCACAAATAATAAATATGTAAAACAGTTTAATCTCCTAGGAAGCCATTCTGGAGGGATTTCCCTGCACTCTGATATAAAAGCTCTGACTTGGTCAAGTAGGCACCTAGACTATACAGTACTGTTTATCAAATAAGATACTAAACAGATAAAACAGTAGGGAACAGCTGTGTTTTCACCTCTGAGGCAGTAATCAGGAACGATTCTGTTTTTAACGCATGCTTCCCAAGGGGATTAATAAAGGAACACTTGGCTTGACTTCATCAAGGGTGTTTTAAGTGAGCGGCTTCTGAAGCGTGATACAGTGACTGATGCATGTACAGTAGTTCCTCATTAGTTCCTAGATACTTAATCATATCTCACAATCCATCAAACACATCATTTGTATGAAAAGATGATGTGAGTTTTGTGTATCTGCCAATTTCATGATTTTATCTATTTTACGTGTATCAGTGATCATCAAACCATAAACAAAGAGGCCTATTAAGATGTTAGATCCTGATGTGAAAAACTATGCGATAATGTTTTATGCCGTACCTCGACTTTGTCTATTTTGGTGTGTGGTAACATTGACTGTGTATTTCATAACTAATATGTGTGAATAATTAGAAAACCATATGCAAAACACTGGTGTGCTCTAAGGACGGATATTAGCGTGACAGGAACTGTTTGAGCCCCTATGAAACCCCCGCTGTTGTTGAAACTGTATTCAGGAGACAGCCAACAATCCCCCACTCTAAACAGATGTACTCAACTAGAACAAAAGGAACTGGAAAGTCACACCCACAGAAGGAACAGTCACTCACCCTACTAAAAGTGATACTCAATAGTTAGCAGATTTCAGAGACCAGATAACCAGCTCTGATAGAATGTTAAGACTGTATGTAAATATAGTCACACTCAGCACCTAACAGATTACAGACAGAGGGAAACAGAGGTCTGGACACAGGCCTAACTTGCTTTTGCTATAGGATCATGGAAACAAATTCATAAACAAGATCAAACTAATTAAACCATATTAGAGAAAAGGTATTTGAATGCCATTTAGAAATGTCAAACTAATTATGAAGATAATAGTGTCATTTCACCCCTGGTGTAAACCATATATATAGAAAATAGGGCTTAATCACCAAAGCTTAGTCTGGTAAAATACAGAGAAACCCATGCATACCAAACTAGGTGCAGCTCAACTGACTTTGTGCCAGTCAGATTCAGGAGCTGCATGGGGAAGGAGTCTTTTCTGTATTCAGCAGCTATCTATTGGAATAGTCTGCCCAGTGAACTGAAAATCATAGACAATGCCGTTAGATTCAAGTCCAGCCTGAAAACATGGCTCAAAAGGGACTATACTTGACCTAGACACTTAGCTTAAGGCACCCTTGCATGTTGTATGAGTCTGTATGTATATAAATGTTAAATGGTATATGTGATGTGTTGTGATGTCACGTTTTGTATGATGCATGTATTAAGCATCACACTCCCCCACCCCCCTACAAGGACCACAATGGAAATAAGCTCTGAGATTTTTTGTGTTTCATCCTTGGCAGTATATCCTGACTGTGTTCTTCTGTCACATGTTTATTTTTATATTGTCAAATAAAGTCATTCATTCATTCATTCATTCATATCAAGTTATCTATTAATCAACTGTTTAGTATAAAAATGTAAGCAAAAGAGTAAAACTGTGATAATACTGGAAGAGTGTAATTCATATACACTAGATATACTTTGCAAAATGTTTAAGTGGAATACCCCCTGGACTGAGAAGACCTGAGCAGCAAAGGAGGGGGCCAAAAGCAGACCCCCTCTGTTTACTGAAGGACAACACCCCGAGGAGAGACAGGGGGGCGGGACGCCCCCCCAGAAGATCATCTGATTGGGACCCAAGGAACAGAGGAGACTATATAGAATCAAGAAACCTAATTGGACCAACGTATTATTAGAATATGTGCTACTATTGGGGGAAATCAGAGTATAAATAAGAATGTATTGATGAGAGAGAGGAGGCCAGACAGATATTCCCACCCCAGGGATTTCTGGCCTCCACCAGATCCACAGACTGTACTGCTATTGCCACGACGTAAGTAAACTGTATGGAATAATCACTGTTTGTTGTGATATAAAGTAAGATGCCTATCTTAGACCAGGTTTAACTAGGTGGTGGCAAAAGGAGTAGTCTATTCCAGTGATAAACATGACTACGTTTATGTGCAAACTTGTTTTGATGTGAGAGCCACCGTGAATGGGCTATAAATATGTAAACCTCATCAATCCTTTTGTACATCATGTCTTATGTAAAATGATGAATAATCCCTGTATGTAACTGATGCATTTTCACCTTTGGGCCTCTCGGCAATAAATACATGAGTTTGAATTAGAACTCTGTGGTCTTGACTGCACGTTTATTCCTTGCTGGCTATATTTGAAGTCAGATGAGGAGACCATTCTATCACTTATGATCTTTCCTCCTTCCAGATAACAAACCTCATTGTACTGTAAATAACCTTAGGTATGTGCTTAGAATATACCACAGGTGCTGTCTATATGCTCCTTCTATGCTTATTTTATGTCTGCGCTTTATGCATTGCTTTTGATCTGCCAATTTTGTATGCCTGTCTTTTCTTATACTGCTGTGAAGCACTTTGAGCTGCAATTCTTGTATGAATGGTGCTATACAAACACAGTTTATTATTATTATTATTATTATTATTATTATTATTATTATTATTATTATTATTATTATTATTATTATTATTATTATTATTATTATTATTATTATTATTATTATTATTATTATTATTATTATTATTATTATTATTATTATTATTATTATTATTATTATTATTATTATTATTATTATTATTATTATTATTATTATATGAGCAGGAAGAAAAGTGAACCTACCTCTGTCTGACAGAAGCACAGAGGTGTTGGGAGACTTGCAGCTGGAGTTTCCCACATGAGCCTCCACCCAGATATATACGTGACGATTCTTGATCAGCGCCTCTGCCGGGAAGACGCAACGGTTCTTCACATTGTTCTTCACAATGTACTTTTCTGTCAATTGTGCCGTGCTGAAAATGCATTACACAAGACAGAAACACTGTGAAGTGTGTAACATATCTGTAATGACTTGCTGTGTGTATACCGTATTGTAAATACTGATGTAGGCTACACAGTACTAATGGTATGGAGACTGATGATGCATCATACTATGTCACTCTCTGCACCGCTGTTACCAAGACGATGTGCAGGTGAACCCAGGTGATGAGGGCTCCCTCCACCAGTCTACAGTACCCACACGTTAACACCCAGGTGATGAGGGCTCCCTCCACCAGTCTACAGTACCCACACGTTAACACCCAGGTGATGAGGGGTCCCTCCACCAGTCTACAGTACCCACACGTTAACACCCAGGTGATGAGGGGTCCCTCCACCAGTCTACAGTACCCACACGTTAACACCCAGGTGATGAGGGGTCCCTCCACCAGTCTACAGTACCCACACGTTAACACCCAGGTGATGAGGGGTCCCTCCACCAGTCTACAGTACCCACACGTTAACACCCAGGTGATGAGGGGTCCCTCCACCAGTCTACAGTACCCACACGTTAACACTGTGATGAGGGGTCCCTCCACCAGTCTACAGTACCCACACGTTAACACTGTGATGAGGGGTCCCTCCACCAGTCTACAGTACCCACACGTTAACACCCAGGTGATGAGGGGTCCCTCCACCAGTCTACAGTACCCACACGTTAACACCCAGGTGATGAGGGCTCCCTCCACCAGTCTACAGTACCCACACGTTAACACTGTGATGAGGGGTCCCTCCACCAGTCTACAGTACCCACACGTTAACACTGTGATGAGGGGTCCCTCCACCAGTCTACAGTACCCACACGTTAACACTGTGATGAGGGGTCCCTCCACCAGTCTACAGTACCCACACGTTAACACTGTGATGAGGGGTCCCTCCACCAGTCTACAGTACCCACACGTTAACACCCAGGTGATGAGGGGTCCCTCCACAAGTCTACAGTACCCACACGTTAACACTGTGATGAGGGCTCCCTCCACCAGTCTACAGTACCCACACGTTAACACTGTGATGAGGGGTCCCTCCACCAGTCTACAGTACCCACACGTTAACACTGTGATGAGGGGTCCCTCCACCAGTCTACAGTACCCACACTGGGAACTTGCGTCTCAAGCTCAGCATGGGAAAGACAATGTCTACAATGTTCCACCTCAACAACAGGGAAGCGACCCGTGAGATGAGCGTCATGGTGGATAACGTCCGGCTACAGTACCAACATACCCCCACATACCTTGGTGCGAAGCTTGACAGAACACTGTCATTCAAAAGTCGATTCTGCCAATTACGTCACACCGCTTGCACCCGCCTCTGCTTTTACCACCAATCGGCAAGCGCATATTCGTTTTTTACTTCCTGGATGTCCGCCATTGATTTTCACAAGATCAACAACAAAGCTAATAACGTTGGCTCCCCGCCGGCCACGAGTGGATTACCAGCGCTCCACAGGAGTACTAAACGAGGCACAATGATTTTACTGCAACGAATGTTATAATAAAGCCCTTCGTTCTATACACTGATTGAAAACGTTATTAACAGACCGCAGAATGGGCACAACTCAGCACGCTCTGAGCAAAGGAAGGAACTGAGATATGAATTGAGTAATGCTTGCCTTGCTATGGTCCGGTAAATACGCTGATGTTATTGAACGTGTAACTATATAATGTTAATGCCACAAAACGAATGCCTTTGTTAATCATAAGTAGTAACTTTGATGCAGTAGCGTGTGTGTGTGGGGGGTGGCGTTGTGCAGGTCGCTTGACTGAAACTTCGGCTAATCTCAAAGATTAGCCGGCTCTGGCCCGGTAATGGTTGCCGGGCCAGAGCCGGCTAATCTTTGGCGAGCCGGAGTCGGCTCGGCAACCATTACCGGGCCAGAGCCGGCTAATCTTTGGCGAGCCGGCGTCGGCTCTGGCCTGGCAACCATTACCGGGCCAGAGCCGGCTCATATTTGGCGAGCCGGAGTTGGCTCTGGCCCGGCAACCATTACCGGCCAGAGCCGCATCATCTTTGGCGAGCTGGAGTCGGCTCTGGCCCGGCGCGGCAACTTTGATGGAGTAGCGTGTGTGTGTGGGGGCGGCGTTGTGCAGGTTGCTTGACTGAAACTTCGGCTAATCTCAAAGATTAGCCGGCTCTGGCCTGGTAATGGTTGCCGGGCCAGAGCCGGCTAATCTTTGGCGAGCCGGCGTTGGCTCTGGCCTGGCAACCATTACCGGGCCAGATCTGGCTCATCTTTGGCATGCCGTGCCGGGACTGCACCGACTGTGCCGACCAGTAGCCGGAATCGGGACGATTATGCTGGCTACCTGGGAATTGGTGCAGGTAAGATGTCCCCACTCTTCCTTCCTTCCAGGTCAAGTCAAGTCAAGAGTTTTATTTGTCACAGCATACAAGTATACAATGAAATGCGGGGGATCTTGCCCGCAGTGATTGTGCATAATACAATAGTAATATATAATAATATAATAGGAATCCAGTAGAACGGCATTGTGCAATAAACAAGTAAACAAGTAGGGCATATCGGTATATGTACATGAGTTATTTACAGAGCATGGTAGGACATGCTAGGTCCTGTGGTAGTGCAATACACTGTTAGCTACGGATGAGGCACTGGGTCTTTATGTACACTGCTATACAATGCTATATTATACAATCTCAAAGTTATACTATACTATTCTTAAAGTGACCTTTCCTTTTGTAAAGTGACCATAAGTGTGAGCGTGTGCAGCATGAGTGTGTGTGTGCTCATGTTAAAGTGGCTGCTAGTGTGTGAGCGTGTACAGTGTGTGTGTTGTGTGTGTGCTCATGTGTGCTTGTGTGTGGAGAGTTCAGTGTTCAAGGCTCTGATGGCCTGGGGCAAGAAGCTGAGCCGAAGTCTCTCTGTCCTAGTTTCTGGTGTTCGCAGGTGTTTGCCTGACCGCAGCAGCTTGAACAGGGTGTTGTTGGGGTGGTGAGGGTCTTTCATTATTCTGCAGGCTCTGGATTTGCACCTCTTGTTGTATAGGGCCTGCAGGGGTGGTAGTGCAATACCCGTGGTAAGCTCGGCTGAGCGCACCGCTCTCTGTAGGGCCTTCTTGTCCTGTGCCGTGCTGTTTCCATACCAGGCAGTGATGTTTCCATTCAAGATGCTTCCCCTCCCGAATGTTTTTGTTAATAACGATGTCTTTGTCTACAAAACATATGTTACTTCACTACATTTGGAGATATGACGTGTGCTGTGTGTGAATTGTCTTGGTCGCTTTGTATAGCTTGGGTTAGCGTTGGCCAAGCTCTCTACCTAGGAACAGCCTTTCTCTCTACCTAGGAACAGCGTTGTTTTTTACGTGAGTAAAAATTAACTGGGTTAATTAACTGGGTTTTTTGTTGTATGATCAGAAGTTGTGTGTCTTCATATAACGTTTAATTAAATAGTATGATCTATCTATCTAGGTGGTCCTCGGACGGGCCCTCCACACGCAGCATTCTGGTGCAGCACCCACCCAAGGACTTCTGCAGGGTGGGCTTCAGGGTCCAGCGTTCACCGCCATACAGGAGGACAGACTCAACTGTTCATGAAAGAAGTTGAGCTTGATTTGACGGGGAGGTTGGATTTCCACACACTGGTCATGCCGTTCCACCCAGCCAACCAACCAGCCAACCAGCCAACCAGCCAACCAGCCACAACAGATCAGGTAGCAGCAGCCAACCAGCCACAACAGATCAGGTAGCAGCAGCCAACCAGCCACAACAGATCAGGTAGCAGCCAGCAGTCAACCAGCCACAACAGATCAGATAGCAGCCAGCAGCCAACCAGCCACAACAGATCAGGTAGCAGCCAGCAGCCAACCAGCCACAACAGCTCTACAGCTGGAGACGAGGCAAAGAGTGAAGCAATCATCGTCCAGAGTATCTGAGAGCGCGGTGATGCCGGCTGGTTGTAAGATGGGTGATGCGGGTGGGAGGAGTGATTTCGATGCCTGGGTTCTGCTGTCCGAGGCTCATGCCGGCCACCAGGCCACCCAGAGGGCCATGTCGGAGATCCAGGAGAGACTGGCCTCCATGCTGGCTCGTCCGATTTAATGCTCCTACTGATAGAAGAAGCTACCAAAGATCGACAGATTGTTCAGCATGAAATTGAGGAAATGAACAAGAAGGTGGATACACTGAACAAAGACCTGGAAAAGGCTCCACTTGAAATCAAATTAACAGAACATTTGAACAAATTTGCAATGACACTCAAACAAGATAAGCTCCGGAAATTCCAGCGGGATGAAAAAGATTTTAAAGAGAACAATGTTTACTCATGGCACAGACCAGGGGCTGCCAACCCATGGCATAGACGCAAGGCTCAACACTTCCATGAACCCAAGCGCACACGTCCCCGCACTGTCTCCTTCAACTTCACCAGTGAAGAAGAAGACTCTGATGCCCCACGAAGGAACCCCGGAGTGGATTTTTTTAGGAGAAGACCAATCTCTAACGAGCCAAGACAAGGACACACGGACACCCCACAAGGAAAACAGAGGAAGAGGACGAGGAGGGGGAGAAAGAAACCCGCATCGCAAATATCACACACGGAGCCAACAGAGGTAGTGATCAACTTGTCAGACGTACAGCTTACTGATGCGCAGAACAAGGTATTATCCAAAGGTCTCTCTTTCTCCCCGACCAATCTTCCCAATGACTTTGAATTAAAAACAGACTTGTTTCGCTTTTATAGGAATCTACACATTAAGGCATGGTATAAGCAGAATCCACAGTGTGTGTTTACCGCAGTTAGTCAAAATATTATTACTCCATGTACTCCTTTTAAGCCTAAATCATATTTTTGTCCAGTAGTACAGAATACTACGTTGAGCACATTCGAGAAAAAAGTAAATTATGAAGTAAAGAAATTAACTAATAGCAAGACACATGTCCACCATAATTTGACTAAAAACGAACGAGATGCCCTCAAAGAACTCTCAGATAATAGAAATATTGTCATTAAGAGAGCCGACAAGGGAGGAGCCATAGTAGTTTGGGGTGTAGAACAATACGTTAAAGAGGCGTCCCGAGTCCCGACAACTGCAGGACACTACTTTTTATCTCCCTCTTACTTCTAACCCGTCAACTATATTAGCAGAAGAACTTAAAGACTTGCTAGTTCGGTCGAAAGAAGATAACCTTATCTCTGACCAAGAATTTAAGTTCTTATACAATGATAACCCTCGTATGGCCTCCTTCTATTTATTGCCTAAGATACATAAAAACCTTGCTGAACCACCGGGGAGACCAGTGATTTCAGGGAACGATAGCCTAACTGAGCCTATATCTAAATACGTCGATTTCTTTATTAAACCACTACTTCCAACGCTTCCAGCTTATTTACAGGACACTACAGATGTTCTCAATAAAATCAAAGAGCAAGGGAATATTGGACCAGGCACTTACTTGGCGACAATGGATGTAGAAGCCCTTTACACCAGTATTGCCCATGACCAAGGCATGACAGCCATGAGACATTTTTTAGATACTTGCACTGACTCACAGGACCCCCCTACAGATTTTTTTGTCGAACTAACCAAATTTACTTTACTTAATAATGTGTTTTTATTTCAGGACAAAATGTATCGACAGGTAAAAGGCTGTGCTATGGGTGCATGTTTTAGCCCTTCATATGCAGGCTTGTTTATGGGAAAATGGGAGGAGGACTATGTGTTCAACACTCAAAACGTATTTAAAGATAAGATCATCTGGTGGGCCAGATATATAGATGACATCATTATGTGGTGGAAAGGCACTATTGATGAATTGAAAGCTTTTCATAGTTATTTGAACAACACTAACCCAAATATAAAACTGTCTCTAGATTTTAGTCCTGATAAGATCCATTTTCTGGACTTAGAAATCACTAAAGACTTGAATGGTGACTTACATACGCCATTGTACAGGAAGTTAACGCATAAAAATACTATTTTACATGCAGAGAGCTTCCACCCCTCTACTTTGATCAACAATGTTCCGTACGGCCAATTTAAAAGAGTACGTAGAATTTGTGACAGTGAGGATGATTTTAGAGAAAAGAGCGGAGAGATGTATGATCGCTTTAGAGAACGTGGCTATACACATAATACTCTTAAAATAGCTATATCTGAAGCCGCTACTGTAGAACGCGACTCCCTCTTAAAAAGAAAGACACTGAAGGAGAAAACCGATAGGGTGTTTTTCTCTACCACTTATAGTACTAAAGCCCTTGCTGTTCGCAATATAATTAAAAAGAATTGGAGCTTGATCCAATGTGATGAGTCCCTGTCTAACATTTTCCCTGACCCGCCCCTCTGTACATTTAGGAGAGCTCCCAATCTCGGAGATAAATTAGTACGAAGCCATCTACCGGCAGATGTCAAATCTACATGGCTACCTAAGCCTCCTATAGGAACGTATAGATGTGGTCACTGCAAACAATGTGATGTGGTGATAAGATCAAAAGCTTTTACCCACCCAGTTACAAAACAGACATATACTTCTAACAGCTTTATTAATTGTCAAACGACACATGTTATTTATATACTGTCTTGTTCCAAATGTGACTCTTTTTATGTTGGTCGTACGAAACGCCGTCTACTTGATCGACTGGCAGATCATAAATATGCTATTAAAACTAACAACATGGATTATGCAATGGCTAAACATATTCATGAAGTTCACCAAAGTACCTCTGCTTTATTTACAGCTATCGGAATTGACAGTGTTCCACTCACATCTAGAGGAGGTAATAGACAAAGAATTCTGTTGAATGCCCACGCTCCCTCTTAGGTCAGATCGATAACTTCATAACTCATTGGTCTGCCTATCTACACCTCAAACAGCGTCCTGTGAAATGGTTGACACGCAGGACCAACCGAGTCTACAAAATGTTGTTGTTACCACTGACCGACAAGAGACAGCGAATGCACCGTTCCGACCCCCGTCAGTCATCGACCTTAGGTCGAGTGATTGCAGTTGCGGAATCTTTTAATTTATATTTGCACTGGGAAGGACTATCTATATTCAGAGGAGGTCCATTTCCCTAATCCGTCTAAGGTATTAAAGCCATACTTCTATTTGCCTTAATGCATAAGCATAGGTCTTCTTTTACTCTAACGTATTAAAGCCATACTTCTATTTGCCTTAATGCATAAGCATAGGTCTTCTTTTACTCTAACGTATTAAAGCCATACTTCTATTTGCCTTAATGCATAAGCATAGGTCTTTTACTCTAACGTATTAAAGCCATACTTCTATTTGCCTTAATGCATAAGCATAGGTCTTCTTTTACTCCGTAGGGATAAAGCCTTTCTCCTCCTCCTCCGTCTGGGGAAAAAGTTCTTTTTTATATCATATATTAGGCACAATACAGGCACATTGCAGCACATTATCATTATTATTATTATTATTATTATTACTGGTAAAGTTACAATGCAAAAATACATCTCCATCCTTACCCGTTATATATCAGGTTTCAGTCTTCTCCTCAAAATCTCTCAAAAAAGTCTCTAAGTAACATTCTTCTTCTCTCTCCAGCTCAGTGTAAAAATCTCACTCTGCTCTCGCCAGTTGGCCCTTTTTATAAGGTCCGTCACGTCACGCCATCGTCAGTACATAGCTCCAATCACCGTACATTACGTGTCATATCCCTCCTTCAGTTATTTGTTACTTTGCAGTTACATATCAAATCAAGTAATTTATAAGAATACAATGCCCCTCTGACTAGCGCCCCCCCTTCTTGGCCTTGCATTCCAGCCGGTCACTTCTCTACTGCATGGGGCCTCTTTCGTTCTGGGACGAGGGCGAGGCAGACTTCCGTAATATATCTTACATAGCCCACCACATACATATACAGAGATATACAGGTACAATACAGTACACGGTGTACTATATTACATTAGTTTACATTACATTATAGTCATTATAATCTGCTCTCTTCTCCTTCCTCTTCTGATTCAAGACTTCAACCAGCAACCCTCCCCGTCTGAAAGGGTTTAACATTACACAGCTCTTTCTCCTCCGTCCCTGTCTCTCTCCTCTCCAGAGGCCCATGAATGAATCATTCTGTTGGTTCACTCCCTTTTCACAGCTTTTCACAGACATTTTCTATGGAGACATATAAAGGCTCAGTTCCATTTTTTATAAGAGAGAGTTCAGTTCCAAGATTCATACTGGTCATATAGGAACGACCCAGGATGTCATTGTCAAAAAGTGTCACTTGTTCTGTGGCACATCTCACCCACTCTGTCATTCTGGGCGGTCATTGTCCATCATCAACTGAATAATGAAGCATATAATTACATGTGAAAAAAGGTATATACGGTCATATAGGAATGACCCAGGATGTCATTGTCAAAAGTGTCACTTGTTCTGTGGCACGTCTCACCCACTCTGTCATTCTGGGCGGTCATTGTCCATCATCAACTGAATAATGAAGCATATAATTACATGTGAAAAAGGTATATACGGCTATATTGTTACATAAACAACAACAAAAAATTCAAAATAGAAATCACTGTTCTTCTTTAGAGAACAGGGCTTTTGCTTTTTAAAAATTGTAATCACTGTTCTTTCTCAGAGAACAGGGCTCTTGCTTCTTTTTTTGATTATATTTCTTCCAACATTTTTATGTCATTGGTAAGGTGATTTTGATGACTTTCGTGCTTTCTTCGGCCTCTCGTAGTCCGCCCAGCCTCTGGAAGATGGTGGCGATGCACTTGTACCGGGGACTTCTTGTCTTGACCCCCCGGATCGAGAGGCCAGGGATCTTGGGTCTGGCAGGCCTTGACCTTTTTCACCTCCCCTGACTTCTTGACCGACCACACTACTGTGCTCGGTGGAGGGCAGGACAGGATAAATCTTCGGGTCCCTCCGCGCATAACGGATTCCAGATTGAACTTTGATGTTGGACGTGCTCATCTTAGGATAAAAGATCAAATCCATTCTATAATATTCGCAGCTGTTTCCCCAACTCTTGACGGTCGCCCATGTCTTGCCGAAATTTGTGTCACTCTCTCGGGTAACCATGTAGATCTTTACCCAGGCCGGGAGGATACCGGCCCAGTTACCTCCCACCAACACATGGGCGACACTGGATCTCTCTTCTGACGCAGCGTCCAAGTAGTAGAAGTCCTCGTACTGCATCCTGGTGAAAGGGTCAGAATAAGGTCTTCTCCCGGGTTTTATTCCCACTATGTCGGGCCAACTGGCAGGGGACTTAAGTTCTTCATTTGTCATCATTCTGCCAGTTCCTGTATATAACTGAGATCGTTGGCCGTCATCTACAACGTCCCATTTTCCTCTCTGGAGCGTTATTTTCTTCATCCAGGTTACTCCTAGGCCCAGAGACATTTTATCCTCCGGTGTTGTCATCGCAGTGGCTGTCTGTCCCTGGTCAGGCATTTTTGGTGAAGCCAGACTTGGTGATGATGACACGAGGGCCGCTCTCAATATATCAAGGGGGTCATGATCCAAAATACTCAATACGCTATCACCATGTAACATAAGTTCGTCTGAGATGGTATATCCCTTAACCGCCATTCTCCGGTGGTGTCTGTTCGTTCCAGCGTTCCTGTCTAGTGTGTGAGAGAGACAACACTGGTCCTCTTTTATCTTCATTTCAGAAGAGGCTCCGTCATAGTTGAAGGCCAAATTCTCTTTTTTGCATAATTTACGGCCCTCCCTGACCGGGAGAGGAGGCCCATACGACGGAGTAGATTTATTGTAATAATGACCCCTATTATCACAATGCAGGGAAGAGCCCATCTCACTATCCCCTCCACCACCGCCCTGGCTGTCTGTACCATGGAAGTGGCAAAATTCCAAACATCACCTACTCCATCTGCCACGGCCCCCCCTATATCTTCAGCTGCACGCCCGATAATGGTACCGAGTACTATCGCAAATTGAGTTATGTCTCTCCTCCTGCTCCATTCGTCCACATGCGGTGCCCTATCCTGTGAACAGGACCCGTTTGTCATGTTGTTAGCATGCGAAATGGGAAAAACACCATCCAGGTAGAATCCTCTTGTTGTCCAGCCAAACCCCGGACCCAGCCCTCCTCCCGTTTCCAAATAATCAGATATGGGTTTCCATGGGGATACAAAGTCAAACAGGGCCTTGTTGCATCCCGTACAGGTGTTAAACAGATGGTGATTGTTTCCCCGTCTGTTATTGCAGTACTGGGTATTGATGAAATTCCATCGGTTCAACAGGTATGCCTCCGGTGGCCAATAGTAGGGGAATCCTCTATCCAGGGTGTGTTCAAACAGCGTTGCTAGGGGTCCGCATTTTGAAGTTTTTGCCTGCCATGTGGCTTCATTCTGTCTATCTCCCCATTTCGCAGTGGGAGAAGAGCGGTAGCAGTTAGCCACTATCAAGGGGATGCTCACCTGCCGGGGGAATTTTGAGTCATAATACAGTGTTCCACCCTCCCCCGAAACTGCCCTCCATCTCATTAGGTCACTGGTGTCCCGTGAGGTTGGAGAGTCAAACCAGTGCATATTACTCCATGCATGTTCCTGCGGCGGAGGGTTACGCACAATGTAGTACCTTTCTACCATTCTTCGAGGGTCGCATCCTATCTCCTGAGCCTTAGCCAGAGGGAGAGTGCCCCAATGGATCCACGTACTGTTAATCCCATCCCGGGATCTCCCCCTAGTCAGGGTCCTAGTAGAAGCTAGGTCCACCATAGCTGAGGTAGCTTCCTCCACATGTAGGTGCGGATAAGTATCCTTCTCTGTACACAGACTCTGATCATTCTGCGTACAATACTGTTTCCCCCATTTACCATAAGTTGTTCCGGGGTAGGCCCCGAGCTGGGCCCCCGTCGCTCTGAAGCTTGGTTCTAGACCCCACCTCATTATGTAGCCACTAGAGGTCTTTCTAGTGAGAATAAGAGGTGGGGGTATTAGGATTTCGCCTAATTGTCTCTCTTTAATGTTTACCATAGTGAATGGTAGCTGTGGATCCTTTTCCTTCCAATCCTGTACCCACTCCAATATATCCTCTTTTTCCGATCCATCGGGATTAAGGTTTGGATTAGGTTTGCTTTCTTTTGGGGGATCTTTGTTATTGCTCCCCACCGCCACTACCAATGCTCCGGGGTATGGGGTGCTGGAATTTGGGTCTATATGCCTACCCACATTTAGTTGGAACCCCAAAAGCTGAGCAGCTAACTGTTGGTGGATGAACAGGGTCAACTTGGTCTCTTCCGTATCTGGCTCCTTCTGCCAGCATGCCGCCACCAGGTTGACCTCCTCATCCGTGAGGCCTATTCCTGCATAGGCCCTCCATTCATTGAGGGGCCGTTTTGCCCACCTGCTGTGGTATCTGTCGAATTTTGAGGGTTCTGGGTATACTCTATACCTCCTCAAATAATTCCTGAAATTCACACGACAGGTGGCTTCCTGGCCCAGAGTTCCATTCGAGTATGGGCGTGGGACCCCCATATTCCGTGCTTCTCGGCATATAGGGACTAATTCACCTGCTTCTCTCATCATTCTTTTTCCCACTTCAATGGTGGTAAGACCCCTCCAGACCTCGTCAGTTTTTGCCAGGTTATCAGATAGGCAATCGAGGAGAGAGTCTAGTATTTGCGTGCCCCACTTTCCCTCGAGTTTCTCCACCTGGCTCGGGGTCAAGGTTGGGACGTCTGTGTACCATAAGGTCCTCCCCCCCGCCAGGGGGAGACCGCGCACCCATGGAAGTGTAGGTGGGTATGGTTTGATTTTTACCCGTCCTGGGTTGGTTACCGCCACAGTCCATTTGAACCATGTAGCGGTAGTCTGAAAAGGACATCCTCCTGCTTGGTCAGTAGCTGTGAGAGGTATATCCTGTTCAGGCCGTTCCTGGACCTGAGCCTCCGGCAGAGTGTCCTGTCTGGGGGTCAAGAACCCAAAAAAGGCCTCAACCTCTCGTTCCCATGCCGGGGGCCATTTTGTATACAGGGTCACCTTGGTCAAGGTAGATTCTCCTGTGTCATCACTGGGTTTCCTGCCCGGGGTCACTTCTACTGCTCGGGTCCCATTCAGTCTGGTAGTAGAACAGTTAGATAATTCCTCCCAAGGCCCCCACTCCGGGTCACCCTGATACCTGGAGTGTGCTCTGACCCTGATGCAGGGGTATATCCGTGCCTCTCCCTTGGCTAGTTTCAATTTGGTTGAGATTTGGCCTCTGGGGCTAGAAGGGTATACTGCTGTCACCTCCGCTCCTGCCGCACCCAGGCATATCTCGTCCCTCTGAGCGGCCAAATCTTTCCATGTCATGTATGGATTACATCCCTCCTCTGGGTTTAGTAACCAGCATTGTGGTTCCGGATCAGGCAGTGAGCAGTCAGGGAATTGTTCCTTGGCCTGACCTGTGTCACTAAAAGAGGTAGATATATAGTCCGACCAGGCCTCCCATCTCTCTGATGCGTTTCTTGGTTCACACGGGACCTGAGTGACCATCCTATAGTGGGTCACTGGTATTCCTCTATGGTCCTTAATCGTTGGTTCTTCAAACTCCCATTCAGTACGAGTCCTGGGATAATCAATTGCCCTTATTAATCCCAGGGTCAGTGTGATGACAAGTACTACCAGAGTCACTCTGATTATCCATTTACTTGCCACAGCCTTGGTGGATTTCTTGGGTTGAGTCGCCAGGCTTGGCGATATCTCTTCTATGTTGGGAGCGGCCCTGTTCTCGGATTCATTGTCAGAATCTGACTGCTCCCATTCCCGATCTATATCCATTGTCAAGCAGGTCATGATCTCTCTTCGAGCAGATTCATCATTTGGGCTGGGCACCGCATATGCCCCTTTGTTTAGACAGGTCATGTGCTCATATATATAGTCCCTGCCCATATGCGTTGGTTGTCTGCTTATGACTGGCAGGTCATGGTATTTTGGGTTGGGTGGTGCCCAATATTCTGATGTCTGGGTACTGGGCCCCAGTGTGTCTTCGGGACTAGGCCCACTGCGCATGGGTATGGGTTGTTCCCCGTACTCCGGGGCTACCAGGTTATAGGTGTTTGTGGGGTTCTTCCGGTAGGCCATATTCCTCCCTCTCGCCTTTCCTTCGCTGCCTGAGAAGAAAAGGTGAGACGGTTATCGCCCGTGCGCATCGAGCATGTACTACTTGGTCAAGGCTTCTGATCTTCGCCTGATGCGATCCCATATACTGGGCGCCCTTGAGCCTGGTCCCATTCCGTCGGGGTAGTGTACCCTCTTTGGTTTGATCATGGACCCCTTCCTAATGCTTCCGATCACAGGAGTGTCTTTCCCCGGGGCAATCTCCACAGAGAGGCCTCTGATAGGATGAGGCATATGCCCCACACTCAGCGTGACAGAGAGTATCACCCATTGGTATTCTTTTCCATTCACGGGTCTCTCTGTATCTCCTGGGGATATAGACTTCCCTTTCGTGCCCGTTTTAGTTACTCCAGGCCCGTCCCTCACCAGTAGTTCTAGTGATAGGGTTTCACGAAACCCTTCTCTGAGCTCTCCACTTATAGTCGTCAACCAATCGAATTCACCACCGTGTCTGTGTCCAGCGCTGGGGAAGGGCAAGGAGATCAGTCCCGAGGTTAGTAGCACAGCCCTTTTAGCCAACATCATGCGCACCAGGCTGGCTACATCTAGTAGAAGGTCATTTCCTTTTAGTCTATCATTGGTCATGACCTCCTGTCCCTTGGTGAACAGTCTTGACCTCTCCTCCGTATCCTTCACCCAGAATGTGTCTGGTCCTTTCACCAGGAACATCTTATCCCCCCTTGAAGGCATTGCCCTGGGGAAACAGGTGTTTATGGTTTTCTCAAGATAGGTTTCCATCAGGCTGGCCAGGTTTTCCGTGCTGCCCTTGAAGGCTATACCTCCTCGACCCGCGGCCCCTTTGCGGACTGGAGCATCCCCATCTTGCAGGTATCCACTGCCCTTTGTCAGGTATATTCCTGACCCTAGTTTCACTTCCGTATGGTCTTGGCATTTGGCTAGAGCATAACCCAGCCATGAGCACCCGCACTTGGATGCTAACTGTGGGGTCATAGGAGGGTACGCTGCCAGTACTATACGGGGTCCATATTCCATATAACATGCTTGGCAGACAATTATTCTGCATCCCCTCGGGCCTTCTTTTGGCCCAAAGGTGTAGGTATCATCGCCTGGGCGATATAGAGGTTTGTGATCCGTGGGGACCTGTTCTGGACGATTCCGTGAGGGTCCTTGCCATAGTAGGTTAGTCACCTGGACGAGGCACAAGGTGCATTTATCCAGGTTGTGTCCCCATTTCGTCCATCTGATTATACTTCCTCCTGGTCCCTCCACAGGTTCTGCGTCCGGGGTGTCGGGGTGACGTATTAGTGATCTGTTATCCGACAGATACCCCTTTTTCGCCGCCTTAACTGCTCCATCAGCCACACCCATAAAAACGCTGGCGCCTCGTATGTTTCCAGTGTCCCCGTTCAAAGGGGACAATCCTGGCGCCATACAGATCAATATTTTGTGCCTGGCGCACTCCAAGGCGAAGGGCATGGATTCTCTAAGTCCCGGTACACCCCTTTGGGCCATCTTACTTCCCGTTTTCTGTGGCGTAGAGCTTGAGATTCCAGCCATCTTTCCCTTTCTTCACCCGGTCTTGCGGACTTGATTTACGTGCACTATACCTAGGTTCTGTAATCTAAATCGCCTGGGACTAAGTATTTCAACGATGGTATCTTTGCTTTCACACTTCTTGCTGGGATTTCCTGCCAGGGGTTTTCGGAGCACCCACACGGCTTCACCTAAGGAGAAGGGAGAAGAGACAGCCGTGTTATCTTCTGAAACACATCTCTTATCCTCTCTTCCCAAGTTCACAGCTTGGTGTATCCTAAGGAGAGAGATTGGTTCATCCCAGGATCGCAACATATCCTCCTTGATTATCTGCTCTTTTATAGAGCGCACAGCCCTCTCGGCCACTCCGTTCGTATTGGGCTGGTAGGGCACCGAGTATTGGGCCATTACACCCGCTTCCTCCAGTAGTGTCTTCACTGTTCCGTGAGTGAAGTAGGTGGCATTATCCATCCTGAGCGATGTAGCCCTTGGCTCTTCCCTTAGGAACTGTGATATGCAGTTGCATATTACTGCAGCCGTTGGAGTGGGGATAGGGTACATTCTGAGTCTACCTGGCCCATTGTCCACTATCACCAGTCCCTGCCTGTGTTTTTTTTTTGTCCCCTCCGACATGGGTCCAAACACGTCGGCGGAAAAATGCAGCCCTGCATCCGATACTGCTATTTGTCCCAGTGGCACAGGCTCAGGTTTCGTCCCTCTCACCAGCGCACATTGTTCACAGGCCTTCCGGATTGTTATCGCTCTTTGTTTCGCTTTAGGTATGTGAATGTGGTTGGTTCTTAGGTATACCAACATCCTCTTACTTCCAACATGTCCAAGGTTATCATGTACCAGTCGGATCATGTGAGTAGCCTCGTCCTCCGGTACTCTCACTGTGCCGTTGTCTTCCCAGGCAGTGGGCGTGACTAAGGCCAGTCTTTTGAGTTTTAGCCCGCTGACCTCAGGGCGGTTTTGGGCCAGGGTGTCGACTTCTTTGTTTCCCTGGTAGTGGACCCCGGTTTCCTCCGTATGGCTTTTTAGCCATTTCCAAGCTATTTTCATGCCTCGGAATTGTTCCACTATGAGGGCCCAGAGGTCACCATGGGCCATTGGTCTGCCTGTGCTGGTTTCATATCCTTTCGCTTTCCAGTACTCCAGGTTCTCTGTTCCTCCGTTGTAACAGTATTGGCTATCGGTTACAATAAGTAGTTTCGGTATGTGCTTCCCTTTGGCCATTATTATGCCCTCCAGTATAGCTGTTACCTCTGCCGTTTGGGCTGATCCCTCGGTCCAGCCACTCGCTGTTTTGATGTTCTCATTGTTGTGTTTTAGAACATAGGCCCACTTGGCCTTTGTTCCGTCCTGTTTGTGCTGACTTCCGTCTGTGTAGAGTACCCAGTTGGGTTCGGCCTCAGGCTCGGTGAGCTTGGTTTTCGTTTCTAGGGGACACTTGGTTCCTGTTGTGATAAATCTCATTTTAGGATCTGTTAACATCATTGACCAATGTCCCCATCGTGAGGTCATGGCCCTCGAGCCTGTAATAGTTCCCTTCGAGGCACTCTGCAGGGCAGGAAATTCGGTGGTTACTATTATATCTTTGTCTTGAGCCAAGTCCTTCAGGGCATTCCAGAATCGAAATACTCCACATAGGATTCGTTCTTCTTCTGTATACCGCTCCTCCGTATTGGTGAACTGCATGGATAAAAGTAGACAAGGGGTCTTCCCCTTTCTATTCTGACATTTCAGAGTTATCCCTTGCGTACCCTCCACTTGTGGGAATACTTCTAGATGTTTGGTGGGGTCTCTTTTTTCCAGATCTTTGCAGTTTTCCAGCACATGGGTTTTGAACACCGTCCAGCCTGGCTCCACTTCCTCTATGGGGATGTTCCTATTCCTAGGGTTTTTTCCCTCGAGGGCTTTGCCTTTCAGTTTGTGGAGCGGGGATGCCTTTGTCGCATAGCCAGGCACATGGGTCATAATGTGGCCGCATTTTCCCATGGCAGAGTCCAGCTGACTCAGGGACACAGGCTTCTCAATGGCCGCTACCTGATCCAGGTATTCCCTGCTGACTGACTTTCCGGTGTCCGTTATGTTGAAACCCAGATACCTCAGGGTATGTTTCGCGATCTCGCACTTCTTGAGGCCTATCTTTAACCCGGCCCTGGAGAGGCGGGTCACTACCTGGTCCAGTAGTTCCAAGTGTTCTTGTTCCGAGTCATTGGTCCAATACACATCGTCGATGTATATGGTGACATCCAGGCCTCTCAGGATGTCCTCAATGACTCCTTGGAACACATTCGGGGAGTTTTTATACCCCTGTGGTAAAACTGTCCATCCATAGGACAGCCCGTTCCAGGTGAACGCCGTCTTCTGGGTGGATAGGGGGTCGATAGGTACTGACCAGAATCCATTAGCCAGGTCAATGCTAGACTTCCAACGTTTGTTGGGCAGATTCCTGGTTGTCTGTGCTATGTTTATCATTGTCCTGGTATCTGAGCATGTTCTAGCATTCAGGGCAATTAAGTTGTGCACTAATCTCCATGACCCATCAGGTTTGGGGACTCCCATTACAGGGGTATTTGTTAGAGCAGAGTCCAACATAGTCAACACGCCCATTTCTTCCAATTCTGCGATGGTTTCTGTCAGCTCCTTTTTGCACCTCGGGTCCACCCTGTGCTGTGCTTGTCTCGGTGGTATGGTCCCCTTTATAGTGTGTGTATACTTGGGGTCCACCCTTCCCACGTCGTTCTTGTGGGCAGCATATAAGCCTCTCTTGAGTATTTCTCGTATGAGGATTTTCTCGTGGCTTTCGGACTCTTCCACTACCTTTTCCATTTCGCCCCGTATGTCCACTGGCTTCATATATTTGACACGGACTCCGTGCTGTGTCCTTTGCGGGTCACCCTTGGGTATGAATTTTTCCTTTTCGTACAGTAGTATCAAGTCTTTTGGGGATAACAGGGGTTCCGAATTAGGTGGTCCTACCACTCCTGATATCCCATGCTTCTCCCCTGTTCCCATGAGGGCTCTGGTCCCATTACCTAATTCCACTTCTATGGATCCGGTAATGGGTGTATTTACATGCAGGGAAATTTCCGCTCCGGTGTCTACTAGGTATTGGTCGTTTCCCACTTGACACGTTAACTTCCCATCCGTCTCCTGTGTCTTGAGTGCAATAGCATTCAGTAGGGGCCTCTCCTGGGGATCTATATTGAGGGTTAATAGACTCTCTGTCACTCTGTCTTCTTCCCATGTTCGAGTGTCATGTGTCACATCACCAGGAGGCCAGGATTCTATTCTCTCTCCTTCCGGGATCTGAATTCCTCCCTTGTTGCCCTCCTTTCTGCTTGCTTTTCTGGGGTTAATGCGGCCCACTCGTCGGGAGGTAGGTACATGTAATTCTTCTTCTCTTCCTTGTCCTTGGTTATCCTCGGGGGGAACTCCTTGGAGCCCCCCCTTTTGTCGTTTTTTGAGTAGATAGGTTTAACGTTAGCCGCTGGCTGTTGCTGGGCTCTGGGAGGCCGAATTTGAGCCTTCTCCTCTCGTGGGTTCTCCCCTTTCCTTTCACTTTTATTGTATTTGGTTTGAGAAAGCATTTTGACTTGGTCATACAGCATGCATTCCGTCCGTAACTGATCTCGGGACCATGCTGCGCATTTGGCTGCTAGACGGTTACCCCCTGGTACTCCTATGAACAATTTTTCAAGTAGTAAGCCTGATCCTTGCACAGGTCCTCCACGTATGACTGATTCCGCTGCAACAGTGAGAGACACACTCCCGTCTCTCACCTGTGGGATTAGTTTCTCCACCATATTTTCCCCTGGATCTTGACCGGGGGTTCTCACTTCTATTTCCATCATTTGGGCCATAGATGCCCCTTCGGGGATCTCCAGTCCTTTGAGGTGTCGCAAAATGCGAGCGGCATCCGGGTCATCGTAGAGAGGGGACCCATGAAAAATCTGAGCAATCCTATGGATATAAGCAGCCTGGGTCTCCCCATGATTCATTTCTGGGGCCAGTTTCTTGAGCACTTGGGTTTTGCTCAATAATTCTTGTGCTTTGTTGCTTTCTCCATATTGGGCACTGTCATACAGACTCCTATCGGTATGTAAACTCTTTCCTCTTGGTCGGTATATGTCTCCGGGAGATTGGGCCAGTATGGAGTGAGGGCTTACCTCCGGGCGGTGTTCCCCTGTGCCGTGTCCCAGGGCTCGGATTGGGCTTATGGACGGGGCTTTGTTCAACCAGTGTCTTTCTCTCCTGGCTATTTCGGCCATGGCCCTGTCCCGTTTGTACACTTGTTCGCGCAGTACGTCATAGCCAGCATGTAAATATGCATGCTTGTATGGTTCCGTTATTCCCGCGTGAGACAACACTTTCTCTGCCTCAGGTGACCGTGCTAAGGCCCGAGCCTTCCTCCATGTCACGGGATATGCTGGCATAATATCCCCTGTTTCTTCTCCTGCCAATTCTCCTTCACTTTCGTCGGAGACGTCCTCCAATCCTGAGCTCCAGGTCAAGCCTGAAGGTGACTGGAAGGCGGTGCCCTTCAGGGGGGGCCCGGGGCCTATAGGTCTCAGTTTGACCGGTTTGGCTCTCTTGTTCCGAGGCCTAGGAGGTTCGCCCCTTGGGTACCGAACTCTCTCCCTAGATCTTGACCTAGATGAGGACATTGAGGAGGCTCTGGAGCTCGACCGATCCAGGTCTCTCTCTTCTCCTGAGTCCTGATCTGAATCAGTATACTCCGGTCCGCTATCTGTCGGGTCGTCCCCTGACTCCTGGGGACAGCCTAGTCGTCTAAGAATACTCTTAGCCCGGGATTTGACAAGTCCATCCCTTTCTGGTTCAAACTGTACTGTTGGTTTCCGGGGAGTGGATGATCTCCCTCTTTCTGTTGTTCGGGAGAAGCTCTGGGAATTGGACTTTTCCTTCCTGGGTCCAATTCCCGACCCCTCAGTGTCTGGAGGGGGATTGAGGGGTATCGATGCCGGTTCACTGTCCTCATCCTCCTCACTCTCTCCTGCTTCAGTCAAGGCCTGGGTTATTCCCTCATGGTCCTTGGGTTCTACCATGAGGCAGATTTCCGTGTGTTTTGCACTTCTTATGGTTGAGATTGCGTGGACTACTGCCTCCCCCAACCATATGCCTCTTTGGCCATATACTCGAGACCTGCCCCACATCAGGTTTATAGCTAGTCGGTAGGGCATGTCCTTGGTACCATGGCCAGCATAGATTTCTCTTCTCTGCAGTAGATCCTTCATCCGGGACACCAGATTGTCCCAGTTCTTTTGTGAGGACTGTATTTTATTGTACCTGTTTTGGCTCAGTGTCACATGGACAACTTTCTCCGCGTGAAACACATTATAATCACACTCAGTGATTACTGCCTTGCCCGGTTTTAGGGGTTCTTTGGTCCTTATTTCCATCACCTGTTTCCTCAGGTTCCGGTAATAAGCGCCTCCTGCCGCTACCATGCTCGTTTCCCATCTACCATAGCTCGTCAAAGATGGTCCAGTGAAGGTGAGAATCGACCATGGTGCGTCAGAGTTGTCGGTCCAGACTGGGTAGTTAGTGACTGTTATGTCTGGTGTTTCTTTGTGAGAGTCGGTAGATATTCCTCTCGCCCCGGAGTGTTCACCACGGCGAGAGGTGGAGGCTGCTCTCGCTTGTTTCACTTCCTCGTGAACACGTGGTCCTGGGCTTAAGTACCCCAGGGAGTAATCTCGCCCTGGGGTCGATGTAGCCATTGGTGTAGCTGATCCCCCCAGCGTCTGTAGTTGTCCCCCGCTAGTAACTTCCCTCATTTCACATCCAGAGGGGTCACTAATGGAGCGGGGATCCCTCTGGCTGATGTACTTGTGAGGGGGTACAGGCCGTGCTTGGTCCGCGTCTGCTCCTGAGTCCTGACTACGTTCCTGCGTCACCCCCTCCTGGGTGTGCCTCGCACCGGAAAACTGGAGTGCAGGGCTTCCAGGGTTAGTGAAACCCCCTGAGCCTTCTCTCTCAGTGCTGGGAGGCCGAGTGTCTGGTATTTCCTCATACATCCTCCCGGGTCCAGACGGGGGCCACGTGATTTGGGCCCTCTGTTCTGAGTGACTCGCTTCCCGTGGTGTTCCCTGAGGACCAGACCATGTCTGGTTTCTGTATGCCACCTCGTTCATGACCTGTGTGAGGTCTCCGACCATAGTGGGCTCAATTTCTTCGAACAGATTTCCCCAGCCATTTCGGTAATGTGATGGCCATGCCTCCATTTGAGCTCTGCGCACTGTGTTTGCTTGGTATTTGTCCGGGACTAGCAAGACCACTGCCATGGATGCAGCCGGTATTTCTTGGTAGGCTTCCAAGAAGCACCATATGCTCGTGTTGACGTCATAGTGCCAGATCCCTGTTCCGAACAGTGTCATGACTAGGCTTGTTATGCCTATTCTCTGGGCTTGTCTGAAAATGCTCCTGTAATATGCCAGGAGTACTCGGGTTTGGCTTTCAAGGTCTGTTCCGGGCAGTATGTCTTGCATGGCAATTGTCAGTATCCCCTCGTAACCCTTATTTTTAAGTAGGTAGGGGACTCCTACCAGCACTGTGCCATCCTTAAGGAGGTTATGAGGTTGTCTGGCCACTTCTCTTGCACACCATTCGGCGTAGCCGGGTCCTGCCATGTCTTGTATGGCTTTTGCCATTCCCCCCCCATTACGTAGGCCTCTGTTGGCTGGGTTAACCACAAAGGTGTGGTTTCCTTTTGGTACAAAATTTTGTAACCATATGGAGCAGACCCATAGGTGCTGTATATGCTTAGGGTTTCCTGGTTGAGATCTGGGTTTGATAGTACATGAGATTTCATTCAACCTTGACATGCCAGGGGGCATGGTCTGCTCCTCTGGCGTAGAGTGTGTTGTAGGGACTTGGGGCAGGGGGCTCCACTGTCCCTGAAGTCCCAGGCCTTCGGGCCAGTATGCAGGGGCCGTAGCCTTCGGAACCGTTCGTGTTCCAATTACGGCCTGCTGTCCAGCTGGCAGCTCTGGATATAGGGGTTCGCTTGGTTCTGTGAATTCCTCACTTCCTGCAAACGTATCAGGGGACTCAGGGCGGTCCTCCCGTTCTCCTGGGTAGTCCAGACCCAGGTCGGGTATAAACACCCCCAATCTCTCCTCCGAGGGTAATTCCTCCTCTATGGTGTGGGAATGATTGTGAGACATCGTGTTAGCACTGGTCTGTTAGCCGATGGTGAGCTAGTTAGCTTCCGCCTGGCTTCGTGTCACGTAGCCTCGGGCTAGGTAGCCATCCAGTTAGCATTCAGTACACCCCTGGCTTGTTGGCGGATGGCGAGCTAGTTAGCTTCCAGTTCTGTGAACGGTCTTTTCGACTGTGCTTCACATCCAGTCTCTCCTTACAAACAGGGTCTCTGGGCTAGGGAACCCTCGCTTTTCTGTGAACGGTCGTTTTGACTCGCTTCACATCCACACTCCGCTTACAAACAGTGTCTCTGGGCTAGGAAGCCCTCGCTTTTCTGTGAACGGTCGTTTTGACTCGCTTCACATCCACACTCCGCTTACAAACAGTGTCTCTGGGCTAGGAAGCCCTCGCTTTTCTGTGAACGGTCGTTTTGACTCGCTTCACATCCACACTCCGCTTACAAACAGTGTCTCTGGGCTAGGAAGCCCTCGCTTTTCTGTGAACGGTCGTTTTGACTCGCTTCACATCCACACTCCGCTCACCAACAGTGTCTCTGGGCTAGGAAGCCCTCGCTTTTCTGTGAACGGTCGTTTTGACTCGCTTCACATCCACACTCCGCTTACAAACAGTGTCTCTGGGCTAGGAAGCCCTCGCTTTTCTGTGAACGGTCGTTTTGACTCGCTTCACATCCACACTCCGCTCACCAACAGTGTCTCTGGGCTAGGAAGCCCTCGCTTTTCTGTGAACGGTCGTTTTGACTCGCTTCACATCCACACTCCGCTCACCAACAGTGTCTCTGGGCTAGGAAGCCCTCGCTTTTCTGTGAACGGTCGTTTTGACTCGCTTCACATCCACACTCCGCTCACAAACAGTGTCTCTGGGCTAGGAAGCCCTCGCTTTTCTGTGAACGGTCGTTTTGACTCGCTTCACATCCACACTCCGCTTACAAACAGTGTCTCTGGGCTAGGAAGCCCTCGCTTTTCTGTGAACGGTCGTTTTGACTCGCTTCACATCCACACTCCGCTCACAAACAGTGTCTCTGGGCTAGGAAGCCCTCGCTTTTCTGTGAACGGTCGTTTTGACTCGCTTCACATCCACACTCCGCTTACAAACAGTGTCTCTGGGCTAGGAAGCCCTCGCTTTTCTGTGAACGGTCGTTTTGACTCGCTTCACATCCACACTCCGCTCACAAACAGTGTCTCTGGGCTAGGAAGCCCTCGCTTTTCTGTGAACAAAGCATGAAAGTGATTTTTGCACTGCAACTTCACCCAGCAGAATTTTCACAGTAATCACAAAAATATACTTTAAGCGTGATCCTTTGTTTAAGTAGAACCTCCTACTTTTTTCTTTTTTGACTGTAAGAAAACATTACGTAACTTTTTAGTCATGAGTAAACCTTTTTACCGCAATCACAAAAATATACTTTAAGCGTGATCCTTTGTTTAAGTAGAACCTCCTACTTTTTTTTTTTTTTTTTGACTGTAAGAAAACATTACGTAACTTTTTAGTCATGAGTAAACCTTTTTACCGCAATCACAAAAATATACTTTAAGCGTGATCCTTTGTTTAAGTAGAACCTCCTACTTTTTTCTTTTTTGACTGTAAGAAAACATTACGTAACTTTTTAGTCATGAGTAAACCTTTTTACCGCAATCACAAAAATATACTTTAAGCGTGATCCTTTGTTTAAGTAGAACCTCCTACTTTTTTGATTTAGCCAAATCTGTAATTTAATTTTTACTCCAGAGGATTTTGACAGTAGTCCTGTCTTCTTCGGCCGTTTTAGCACCTATTTTGGTTAGTATAAATGCCCACTCGCCAGGGACGCCATGTTGAATGCCCACGCTCCCTCTTAGGTCAGATCGATAACTTCATAACTCATTGGTCTGCCTATCTACACCTCAAACAGCGTCCTGTGAAATGGTTGACACGCAGGACCAACCGAGTCTACAAAATGTTGTTGTTACCACTGACCGACAAGAGACAGCGAATGCACCGTTCCGACCCCCGTCAGTCATCGACCTTAGGTCGAGTGATTGCAGTTGCGGAATCTTTTAATTTATATTTGCACTGGGAAGGACTATCTATATTCAGAGGAGGTCCATTTCCCTAATCCGTCTAAGGTATTAAAGCCATACTTCTATTTGCCTTAATGCATAAGCATAGGTCTTCTTTTACTCTAACGTATTAAAGCCATACTTCTATTTGCCTTAATGCATAAGCATAGGTCTTCTTTTACTCTAACGTATTAAAGCCATACTTCTATTTGCCTTAATGCATAAGCATAGGTCTTTTACTCTAACGTATTAAAGCCATACTTCTATTTGCCTTAATGCATAAGCATAGGTCTTCTTTTACTCCGTAGGGATAAAGCCTTTCTCCTCCTCCTCCGTCTGGGGAAAAAGTTCTTTTTTATATCATATATTAGGCACAATACAGGCACATTGCAGCACATTATCATTATTATTATTATTATTATTATTACTGGTAAAGTTACAATGCAAAAATACATCTCCATCCTTACCCGTTATATATCAGGTTTCAGTCTTCTCCTCAAAATCTCTCAAAAAAGTCTCTAAGTAACATTCTTCTTCTCTCTCCAGCTCAGTGTAAAAATCTCACTCTGCTCTCGCCAGTTGGCCCTTTTTATAAGGTCCGTCACGTCACGCCATCGTCAGTACATAGCTCCAATCACCGTACATTACGTGTCATATCCCTCCTTCAGTTATTTGTTACTTTGCAGTTACATATCAAATCAAGTAATTTATAAGAATACAATGCCCCTCTGACTAGCGCCCCCCCTTCTTGGCCTTGCATTCCAGCCGGTCACTTCTCTACTGCATGGGGCCTCTTTCGTTCTGGGACGAGGGCGAGGCAGACTTCCGTAATATATCTTACATAGCCCACCACATACATATACAGAGATATACAGGTACAATACAGTACACGGTGTACTATATTACATTAGTTTACATTACATTATAGTCATTATAATCTGCTCTCTTCTCCTTCCTCTTCTGATTCAAGACTTCAACCAGCAACCCTCCCCGTCTGAAAGGGTTTAACATTACACAGCTCTTTCTCCTCCGTCCCTGTCTCTCTCCTCTCCAGAGGCCCATGAATGAATCATTCTGTTGGTTCACTCCCTTTTCACAGCTTTTCACAGACATTTTCTATGGAGACATATAAAGGCTCAGTTCCATTTTTTATAAGAGAGAGTTCAGTTCCAAGATTCATACTGGTCATATAGGAACGACCCAGGATGTCATTGTCAAAAAGTGTCACTTGTTCTGTGGCACATCTCAAATTCTAAACCAGAAAGAAAGTCGCTGGATCGATAGACTACAGGCCACCTCACTCCCAGGTTTAAATGATTCCATAGACATGGTATCATTTTTATAGGCCAGTAGATCACTTTATTTATTTATTGTATTTATACATTGTTATTTATTGTATTTTGATAGACTACAGGCCACCTCTTTACAGGTTTAAATGACTCTACGGACATACTGTCACTTTTATAGGCTAAGTAGATTACATTATAGTATTATTATTCTTTGTCATGCATTACTCAATGCTCTTACATTGTTGTTGTTTTGATAATTGTTTTTTGATAATTGTTTTTTGATAATTGTTGGTAATTGTTTATATTATTATTGATCTATTCTATTTTTGACTCATTTCTTTATGTTGTTATAATATTTTGAGCTTGTGTGTATATATACTTATATAATATACAAATTTGTTTTTCTATTTAGTATTATTGTATATTTACTTCAACTCAAGTTGAGAATGTTGCTTTGCCTTCATTTAATTGGGACCAGGGCCCTGTTTCTTGTACCTGGATAACTGAGTTAGCCGGATAACTTTAACTGGATAACTGAGTTAGCCGGACTTTCCGGTTCCATGTACGTGGATTTTCCAAATCACCATGACAACAGATCCAAAAGTTTGAGCCTGGTCGAAAGCAGAGTTCAAGTTCAAGTTAGCCGGATCACGCAGAGCCACGCCCCCGCAAAGAAAGTGACAGCTCGTTTCCTGAAATTATTCCCACAGCCTAGGATCTGCGTTACACCATTCTGAATTACGTTTTTGTGCTCCATTCTTCCAGAGGGGTCTTTTGAAATGTAAAATAGACCCAAAATGCTGATACTAAATTCACTTTGTCCTAAATAATGCACGTTATATATACCGTGGCGACGGTGGCGCTCGCTCGTGCGATGTACACATTATGTGGTTATTTTAATTGTAACTGGGATTAAGATGTCTGATGAGATGCGCTGTTTGACGGATTTGAGAAATTGAATGAGCCGTTGACGTCACATTAATGAATGAGGATAAAGAGATAAACTTCATTCAAAACAAAGGATATTCTAAACACGGGTCTCTCGTTCATTAATGTATAAACAATGAATTTATCCCATCTGGCACAGTGGTGCAGCGGTAGTGCTCAAGCCTACCAACCCAGCGACTGGGGTTCAAAACCCGGTGTTTCCAATATGATTTTTTTGAATATAATATTAATGATTATACGCCAAAGTAGCCTGGTTTTAAGTTAAAATATTATAAATCTACATGCATTGAGGATGTCATTCTTTATATAGCTCTCAACGTGCACCAAATTGAATTATTCCTATATTGCAAAAAGAAGGAGACGACTAGGGTCTCGAACCCCGGTCGTCTGTGTGAAAGTCAAAAGAACAACCCGTTAGACCACATTGGAGATAAGTTAAAGATTGACTATACATCAATCAATGGGTAAGAGAGCCGTATCGTAATTCTGTATAACAGTTAACTAATTATTTTCGCTAGCAAGATCTCATTTGATTATTCAATCCAGCAGGCAAGTTTAAAGAAATATAATCTGATTGATTGAGGTAATGAGGGACTTAAAATTAGCCTATAGATAACGCATTTAACTTGTCGGCGAGGCGATTGAGCCGTATTGCAATCTGTCAATAAAGTCTTAAATCAATTAATCAATCAATGCCGTTAGAGAATCAGGATCTCTGCCATCGATACGTGCTGGCTTTTCACCTAAAGCGGCCGCGCGCATTTAGCCTGAGTCGCAAGTCTGGCTTGAGTTAACGAGACTGAATCCACCTTCGTGGAACAGGAAAATCCCGGCTTCAAACATCGGGTTAACTGAAGCTGGATAATGACATCTTGATCGACTTAGTTGAACCACGTACAAGAAACAGGGCCCAGCTGTCCCCCATTGTAATTAGTGTCTCCCTGAGTTGTGTGTGTTTTTTCCTTTTTTCCTCTATTTAGTCACAGTATTGTTTTTGTCACAGCAACACCCTGAAGAAGGCCATGTAGGCCGAAACATGTTGGACTTTTAAAAAAAAATTCTAAATAATGTAAGCCACTTATTAAAGGCTTTTTAAAATCTGTAGAGCTGCCTTGGATCTCAACCTTTCTTATATAATGTTCATGAAAGAAGTTGAGCTTGATTTGACGGGGAGGTTGGATTTCCACACACTGGTCATGCCGTTCCACCCAGCCAACCAACCAGCCAACCAGCCAACCAGCCAACCAGCCACAACAGATCAGGTAGCAGCAGCCAACCAGCCACAACAGATCAGGGCCCTGTTTCATGTACGTGGTTCAACTAAGTCGATCAAGATGTCCATTATCCAGCTTCAGTTAACCCGATGTTCGAAGCCGGGATTTTCCTGTTTCACAAAGGTGGATTCAGTCTCGTTAACTCAAGCCAGACTTGCGAGTCAGGCTAAATGCGCGCGGCCGTTTTAGGTGAAAAGCCAGCACGTATCGATGGCAGAGACCCTGATTCTCAACGGCATTGATTGATTAATTGATTTAAGACTTTATTGACAGATTGCAATACGGCTCAATCGCCTCGCCGACAAGTTAAATGCGTTATCTATAGGCTAATTCTAAGTCCCTCATTACCTCAATCAATCAGATTATATTTCTTTAAACTTGCCTGCTGGATTGAATAATCAAATGAGATCTTGCTAGCGAAAAGAATTAGTTAACTGTTATACAGAATTACGATACGGCCCTCTTGCCCATTGAATGATGTATAGTCAATCTTTAACTTATCTCCAATGTGGTCTAACAGGTTGTTCTTTTGACTTTCACACGGACGACCGGGGTTCAAGACCCTAGTCGTCTCCTTTTTTTTGCAATATAGGAATAATTCAATTTGGTGCACGTTGAGAGCTATATAAAGAATGACATCCTCAATGCATGTAGATTTATAATATTTTAACTTAAAACCAGGCTACTTTGGCGTATAATCATTAATATTATATTCAAAAAAATCATATTGGAAACACTGGGATTTGAACCCGGGTCGCAAGGTTGGCAGGCTTGAGCACTACCGCTGGGCCACTGTGCCAGATGGGATAAATTCATTGTTTATACATTAATGAACGAGAGACCCGTGTTTAGAATATTCCTTATTTTGAATGAAGTTTTATTTCTTTATCCTCATTCATTCATGTGACGTCAACGGCTCATTCAATTTCTCAAATCCGTCAAACAGCGCATCTCATCAGACATCTTAATCCCAGTTACAATTAAAATAACCACATTTTTGTGTACATCGCACGAGCGAGCGCCACCGTCGCCACGGTATATATAACGTGCATTATTTAGGACAAAGTGAATTTAATATCAGCATTTTGGGTCTATTTTACATTTCAAAAGCCCCCTCTGGAAGAATGGAGCACAAAAACGTAATTCAGAATGGTATAATGCAGATCGTAGACTGTGGGAATAGTTTCAGGAAACGAGCTGTCACTTCTTTGCGGGGGCGTGGCTCTGCGTGATCGGGCTAACTTGAACTTGAACTCTGCTTTCGAGCAGGCTCAAACTTTTGGATCTGTTGGCATGGTGATCTGGAAAATCCACGTACATGAAACCGGAAAGTCCGGCTAACCCAGTTATCCAGCTAAAGTTATCCGGCTAACTCAGTTATCCAGGTACATGGAACGGGGCCCAGGTAGCAGCAGCCAACCAGCCACAACAGATCAGGTAGCAGCCAGCAGCCAACCAGCCACAACAGATCAGATAGCAGCCAGCAGCCAACCAGCCACAACAGCTCTACAGCTGGAGACGAGGCAAAGAGTGAAGCAATCATCGTCCAGAGTATCTGAGAGCGCGGTGATGCCGGCTGGTTGTAAGATGGGTGATGCGGGTGGGAGGAGTGATTTCGATGCCTGGGTTCTGCTGTCCGAGGCTCATGCCGGCCACCAGGCCACCCAGAGGGCCATGTCGGAGATCCAGGAGAGACTGGCCTCCATGCTGGCTGAGCACAGCCGAGCCCAGGGAACAGAGGCCAGGGCCCTCATTTATCAACAATTCTTAGAAAGTGTTCTATTTTCGTACTTAAGCACAGAATTTAGAATGTGTGTACGCACAAAAATATTGGGATTTATCACACGTGCGTACACGGGTTGTACGCACACTCCGTGTTGATGAATACCATTAAGTTATACGCTCCACGCTCGTATACCATATACGGTAATGGAACACCCCCATGAAATGTGGAAAAATGGATTAAGCCGAGCGAAGCTTGTTATGGGAGAAATACGTGACAGGCTGACAGACATGTACACGTACGGTGATGTCGGATATGATATCTATTAACTTAAAGACCATATTAACTAATAAAGACCGTGCTGGAATATGACTGCCTTTTTCTGTTTCGTTCAGGGATTAAAGTTCTCCTCAATTTTATTCCAAATCGCGACGGATTTTCCGTAAATTTTCTACCTGCTGCATATGAGTTGTAGAGGCATACAATCTATTTTGATGTTGGTATTGGGTAGCCTATATAAACAATAATACGAGAGCATATACAAGAACAATGAATCTGTAGCCATGTGTAGCCTGCCTATATTATGTGATCAATACAAACATGAACTTGAATTCCATCATGTCTGTGTGAGGGAGCTCACAAGGATGTTGTCACAATGTAAATAAGAACGTGCACTGAAAAGTTACAGTATGTAGTTGGTTGATTATTTGTATGACAGTCAGTAAACCCTTGCAAAAAGTATCCGTTTTATTTAATGAATTGAAAACATGCAGCATCGCCTTCCTCCCGGCAGCAACGACATGTATCAGGCAAATGCGCATCACTGGGTGGAATCCCTTTCTATTCACATAACTGCATTTGTGATGGAGCTTTGACAGCTACAGTAACAGTCTATTGCTCGATCCATCTCCAATATCACGATGGACCCGAGGCCGAGGGTGGGGAGGACTTGAATGAATCCCATCATCATATTTATATGGTGTGTCTGTGTCCACTATGTTTGTTACTTTGTTATTTCCCCCCTATCTATGTAAAGCCACCTTGGGTCTCTTGAAAGGCGCTATATAAAATGAAGCTATTATTATTATTATTATTATTATTATTATTATTATTATTATTATTATTATTATTATTATTATTATTATTATTATTATTATTATTATTATTATTATTATTATTATTATTATTATTATTATTATTATTATTATTATTATTATTATTATTATTATTATTATTATTATTATTATTATTATTATTATTATTATTATTATTATTATTATTATTATTATTATTATTATTATTATTATTATTATTATTATTATTATTATTATTATTATTATTATTATTATTATTATTATTATTATTATTATTATTATTATTATTATTGTTATTGTTATTGTTATTGTTATTATTATTATTATCACGTCTGTGCACGGAGCTCACAAAAAAAAGAGATATGCAGCCAGGATGATCTTCTAGATAAGACAGTAGAAGAGATATGCAGCCAGGATGATCTTCTAGATAAGACAGTAGAAGAGATATGCAGCCAGGATGATCTTCTAGATAAGACAGTAGAAGAGATATGCAGCCAGGATGAGCTTCTAGATAAGACAGTAGAAGAGATATGCAGCCAGGATGAGCTTCTAGATAAGACAGTAGAAGAGATATGCAGCCAGGATGAGCTTCTAGATAAGACAGTAGAAGAGATATGCAGCCAGGATGATCTTCTAGATAAGACAGTAGAAGAGATATGCAGCCAGGATGAGCTTCTAGATAAGACAGTAGAAGAGATATGCAGCCAGGATGAGCTTCTAGATAAGACAGTAGAAGAGATATGCAGCCAGTATGAGCTTCTAGATAAGACAGTAGAAGAGATATGCAGCCAGGATGATCTTCTAGATAAGACAGTAGAAGAGATATGCAGCCAGGATGAGCTTCTAGATAAGACCGTAGAAGAGATATGCAGCCAGGATGAGCTTCTAGATAAGACAGTAGAAGAGATATGCAGCCAGGATGAGCTTCTAGATAAGACAGTAGAAGAGATATGAAGCCAGGATGAGCTTCTAGATAAGACAGTAGAAGAGATATGCAGCCAGGATGAGCTTCTAGATACAGTAGAAGAGATATGCAGCCAGGATGATCTTCTAGATAAGACAGTAGAAGAGATATGCAGCCAGGATGAGCTTCTAGATACAGTAGAAGAGATATGCAGCCAGGATGAGCTTCTAGATAAGACAGTAGAAGAGATATGCAGCCAGGATGATCTTCTAGATAAGACAGTAGAAGAGATATGCAGCCAGGATGAGCTTCTAGATACAGTAGAAGAGATATGCAGCCAGGATGAGCTTCTAGATAAGACAGTAGAAGAGATATGCAGCCAGGATGAGCTTCTAGATACAGTAGAAGAGATATGCAGCCAGGATGAGCTTCTAGATACAGTAGAAGAGATATGCAGCCAGGATGAGCTTCTAGATAAGACAGTAGAAGAGATATGCAGCCAGGATGATCTTCTAGATAAGACAGTAGAAGAGATATGCAGCCAGGATGAGCTTCTAGATAAGACAGTAGAAGAGATATGCAGCCAGGATGAGCTTCTAGATAAGACAGTAGAAGAGATATGCAGCCAGGATGAGCTTCTAGATAAGACAGTAGAAGAGATATGCAGCCAGGATGAGCTTCTAGATAAGACAGTAGAAGAGATATGCAGCCAGGATGATCTTCTAGATAAGACAGTAGAAGAGATATGCAGCCAGGATGAGCTTCTAGATAAGACAGTAGAAGAGATATGCAGCCAGGATGAGCTTCTAGATAAGACAGTAGAAGAGATATGCAGCTAGGATGAGCTTCTAGATAAGACAGTAGAAGAGATATGCAGCCAGGATGAGCTTCTAGATAAGACAGTAGAAGAGATATGCAGCCAGGATGAGCTTCTAGATAAGACAGTAGAAGAGATATGCAGCCAGGATGAGCTTCTAGATAAGACAGTAGAAGAGATATGCAGCCAGGATGAGCTTCTAGATAAGACAGTAGAAGAGATATGCAGCCAGGATGAGCTTCTAGATAAGACAGTAGAAGAGATATGCAGCCAGGATGAGCTTCTAGATAAGACAGTAGAAGAGATATGCAGCCAGGATGAGCTTCTAGATACAGTAGAAGAGATATGCAGCCAGGATGATCTTCTAGATAAGACAGTAGAAGAGATATGCAGCCAGGATGATCTTCTAGATAAGACAGTAGAAGAGATATGCAGCCAGGATGATCTTCTAGATAAGACAGTAGAAGAGATATGCAGCCAGGATGAGCTTCTAGATAAGACAGTAGAAGAGATATGCAGCCAGGATGATCTTCTAGATACAGTAGAAGAGATATGCAGCCAGGATGAGCTTCTAGATAAGACAGTAGAAGAGATATGCAGCAAGGATGAGCTTCTAGATAAGACAGTAGAAGAGATATGCAGCCAGGACGATCTTCTAGATACAGTAGAAGAGATATGCAGCCAGGATGAGCTTCTAGATAAGACAGTAGAAGAGATATGCAGCCAGGATGAGCTTGTTGCATATACTCCTGTTAAACAGTTGGCATTGGTGCAGAATTTTACTAGAACCGTCTCATAGGGACGAATGCTGGAATGGCATTTTGAATGGCGGCCTAGTTAGACATAAGAAAGCTCTCATCGACTCAGACAGATTGTTAGTCATACATAATGGATTATTTATTTCATATGTGGAACAAGATATGGTCCAAGGACAAAGCTTGAAGATCTTGCACAACCTTTGACCTTTACAACATGTTATTTTATAAGGAAAGATGTGATATCTTCAGTGAACTGAAATAGAGTGCAGGTGTGTTGCATAACTTGTCTCTCATCATTACTGTACAAATGTTTATGTCAAGTCCTGTTGGATACTTAAATCAATATATATTTTGAATGAACTATGAACTTGTGAAGGTGTTGTTATTTTTATATATGTATACACACACTATACATTGCCCTTTATATTTCATGGGTAACTCATTTTATGATTAATTACTTTATACTTATTAAATGTTTATATGAAAATATGTACAGTCACCTTATAATTTTCCTAATTTAACACAAATAAAATAATTTACTCTTGGAACTATTTAATTATGCATCATCCCGGGCAACGTGTCGAGGTGTCCTTGAGCAAGACACTTAACCCCTAATTGCTCCCGATGAGCAGGTTGGCACCTTGCATGGTCGCCTCCGCCGTCGGTGTGTGAATGTGTGAGTGAATGGGTAAAATGTGAGGAACAAATTGTAAAGAGCTTTGGATAAAAGTGCTAGTATATAAATGCAGCCATTTACCGTTTACACGCATCTCTATGCTTATGGTTAGAATGTTAACCCTGGTGACGGCCTTTCCAAATCTGCAGTGAACCATAATGTAACATGTTTCTGTAAATGTTACTACAGGAAGTGATTAAGCAATAGAACAACATAAATAACATCACATCACATCTAAAGTATTTCCATCATCTCAGCCGCGACTCTATTTACTAGATTTTTATGCAATATCTGATTTCACATTGTGAATAAAACACTTAGCCATAACGTTTTGATGAGGAGTTAATTCAGCGCAGTATACAATATACTAAACTACTCCTAGCAGTGTTTCTATAGCAAATAACAGTGACATGTTATATCATTTCAATTTCAGAGTGCTATAATCAGCCTTTGTGTCTGTTTGAAAATGTGTTGAATGAATGAATGAAAACTTTATTTAACAGATTGCAGAATGGGTACAATACAGTACGGCTCAATACAATTGTTAAGGGGATGCAGACCTGAGAAAGACGTTTGTCTTGTTTCCATCAGGGTCCCCCATTTTCAATTCATATAGACATTTATGACATACACAACATACATGACATTTATGGCATAGGGACATATAGGTATTTAGTACTGGTACATTTGTGACATAAACGGTATTCAAATATACAGTACTGTTACCCCTAGATCCTGACAGAGTATATACATATGATGGGGAGGGGACTGTACATTAGGGGGGGGGTGGGTGGGTGGGAGAGAAATACACATACGGTGGGGAGAGAATATATACATACGGTGGGGAGGAGACTGTCTATTAGGAGGTGGTGGGGGTTTTGGGCATTTACAGTGGCCAGTTTCGAATTGCAGCCTCCCGTAGGTGCTCTTTAAGAGCGGTTTTGAATGTGGGTAGGGATTCACATTCCTTTACAGCTTTAGGTAGGGCGTTCCACATTGTTGTGGCATAATTGCGAAACGTGTTTAGTCCCTTGTTTGAGCCGAATCTGGGTTTAACATGATTTGTTGAGCTTCCTCTGGTGTAGTGGTTGTGGTATTCACTGACCTTTGGGAAGTATTTTGACATGTACATGGGTACCCCGGTCGTATAGTGTATCTTGTAGACCAGGCCCATTGCAAGTTGCTGTACTCTGTCGTCTACTCTAAGCCATCCTAGGTTGTCAAAGTGGGCAGGGGTGAGGTGGGTTCTGGGGTTCAGGTCAAGTAGTAGTCTGACCAGTTTGTTTTGTGATGTTTGTAATTTTGTTTTAAGTGCCTTTGAGGTGCTTTGGTACCATGAGGTGCAAGCATAGTCGTAGTACCCTTGAATGAGTGCTCCTGCCAGAGTCTTCAGGGTATTCTTGTTTACCAGAGAGGAGATCCGGTACAAGAATCTAGTTCGTTGGTTGACTTTTTTTATTACATTGGATGCCATTTTGTCACAGGAAAGATTTGCCTCTAGGATGGAACCAGGTAGGTAATTTCGTCTTTCCTTGTGACAATATTGTCACCCACTGTAACTGAGAAGCCGTCGGTCTTGCTGAGTTTGTTATTTGAACCGAAGAGAATGGACTCTGTTTTGCCCATGTGTAATGATAGTTTGTTATCAGCGAGCCATATGCAGATTTTGCCTAGTTCCGAGCTGAGGGTTTTTTCAACCTGCAACTTGTTCTTGTCAGAGACCAGCAGGGCTGAGTCGTCCGCAAACAGGAACAAGTTGCAGTCACAGGCTGACGACATGTCATTTGCATAAATTAGGAAGAGTAGCGGTAGGGGGGGGGATAGGGTACCGTTTACCTCTACCATCTGTTCTCTCCCCTCCAGGTAGGATTGCTCCAGCTGTTCTATAGATAATATACAAAATAACTAACAGTCCTATTTATTATGGATTATTTATTTCATATGTGGAACAAGATATGGTCCAAGGACAAAGCTTGAAGATCTTGCACAACCTTTGACCTTTACAACATGTTGTTATTTTATAAGGAAAGATATGATATCTTCAGTGAACTGAAATAGAGTGCAGGTATGTTGCATAACTTGTCTCTCATCATTACTGTACAAATGTTTATGTCAAGTCCTGTTGGATACTTAAATCAATATATATTTTGAATGAACTATGAACTTGTGAAAGTGTTGTTATTTTTATATATGTATACACACACTATACATTGCCCTTTATATTTCATGGGTAACTCATTTTATGATTAATTACTTTATACTTATTAAATGTTTATATGAAAATATGTACAGTTACCTTATAATTTTCCTAATTTAACACAAATAAAATCATTTACTCTTGGAACTATTTAATTATGCATCATATTGAAACAGAAAGGTTATCTGACGTATTCCACCAAAGGGAAAAGTGATCATATCCAAATGTGTGCATTTGTTATTGGCTAGATTGAATATGTTAAAGGTAATTGATCCAAACATACATGAATGTGTAGCTCCACCACCGGACATAAGAATGGAGCCTGTGTTCATCTCCTGCTGACTGACCAACATTAGACAACAGTAAGACTGGAGCCTGTGTTCATCTCCTGCTGACTGACCAACACTAGACAACAGTAAGACTGGAGCCTGTGTTCATCTCCTGCTGACTGACCAACACTAGACAACAGTAAGACTGGAGCCTGTGTTCATCTCCTGCTGACTGACCAACACTAGACAACAGTAAGACTGGAGCCCTGTTTTCATCTCCTGCTGACTGACCAACACTAGACAACAGTAAGACTGGAGCCCTGTTTTCATCTCCTGCTGACTGACCAACACTAGACAACAGTAAGACTGGAGCCCTGTTTTCATCTCCTGCTGACTGACCAACACTAGACAACAGTAAGCTGCTTGTATTTGTTCTGTGGCTGAAACACTTTGGGTATGTTGGCAATGTTTGCAAACATAGTAAAACTGATCTATATTACGATTTACAATAGGTTCAGAAAGTTCCAAATATCTTATATTCCATGTACAGATCAAGGTAGACTTAGTATGGAGTACTGTATATATTGCACAGGATAAACGTATATTTATTATAGCTACAATATATATATTGTACCGGGAGTAGACATAAGATAGAGTTAGCTATATTTGTACCGTGAATAGACTTAGTGTAACTGAGGGGTACAATTCCCTGACTGTATTGAATAAGTATGGTATCATTAAACCACTACTGCGTTATGTACATTACTACTGGCCATACAGTACACAGGTATATGTGATGAACACCCCCACAATAACACGGCTTAACAAGAAAGTACTGTTTAGAATATTTATTAGAAGAGCACCAAGATTATTGTACATTTATTAAGAATTAGAGTTGCGCTTGTAAGGCGAAGAATGTGCATGAATAGGTCAAGAGCGTAAGTCCATGAGCATATTACGCAGGGGATAATTAATACCACCTGTAACATAAGAATTATATATGGTACACTAGTAGGTCAGCTGGAGATACTAAGGGGGTTCCCTCCGGTTGTAAGCCAGCAGGGGGGAGGAATGTTCGAATGCAAAAGTCTGGATCAATGGGGAATCAATAAGCTCCAGCTACGGGAGGCGGTACATTACTCCCTTGATCGGCAGACGAAAGCAGCAGCTATAATCCAAGTATGCGTGCAGCATGGATGAAAGCCAGCCAGCCTCCTCCTAGAGACGGGCTCGAGTGATGCTCCTCACGGGTAAATCCCACACAGCAGCGGGGTAGACGGTTCTCTGCTCCAGCAGCCACAGTACCAAAGCAATAATCCAGCCGGAAAAGGCTCTGCATTCACCGGTGTAGATTCTCCTGTGCACGGTACTTCACATTAACTAGGTTGAACTTGACATTATTTCACTAAGCTCTGACACTTTTACTATCCTATTCGCACGCGGTTATAAGTGCTCTATTTAGACGCAAGGTTGCTCACTTCACTTGGTCGTTGACTCGTGATGAAGGCTTCAACTTGTTGGGTTAACTCGTTTGAGGGTAACTTGACTTTAGGCTAAGTGCTGCTGTATCCACCTGCGACGTATTTATACGTACGGTGAATAATCTAGTGCCAACCTCATTTCTGTCTCGTATTCCTGCACAAACCTGGGCATGTTGAGACATGTCTTAGCGGTGACTTTGAACTAGACATTGGGGGTATGGCCGTGGCGCCTAGGGGATCGCTTCCAATAGGAGAACGAATATTATGGTCTGTCCTGTACCAGGTAAAGGGATATTCCGTGTATATGTACAAAGAATATACAAGGGATATCAAACGATATACAAATAGTATACATGGGATCTCAAGCAATAAATATATATATTCGGTTTAATCTGACCCTTTGTAACAGCCGCCTCCTAATTAGTCCGCACCTAATTAGATAAGCAGAGACAGATTAACCGCCTTGTCCACTACTCAATGTCCGTTGTGAGGAGTAGGGCAATTCACAAAGTCAGTGGGTCATGGTCGTCATTAGGAGAGTCGGGGAGCCTTGGCAACTCTATCAGCCTCGCCACGGGTCGGGTGTATGTCCGCCCCTGGACGAGCACTTCTGCCGCTCTGACCTTTCCGTCGGCACCAGTGATCACTTTGCTTACGCGGCCGGCCGGCCACGCAGCTCGGGGTAGTGACTGGTCTATGATAACGACGACTGTGTCCACTTTTAAGTTGTCCCCGTCCTTGACCCGCTTCTGACGGGCTGGAAGGGATGGTAGGGGGGTTAGGAGGAAGCGGGCCTGAGACTGCTTTGATCTGTGCTTGGCTGCGCCTCCACCTCCTCCGTCTGTTTCTCTTGTTTGCTCTGTACCCCGTCTGAGGAGGGGCCGGTTCTGGCCGCCCCATCAAGGAGTCGCTTGGGGTGCTGGGTTCGAGGTCAGCTACGTCTGGAGCGCAGCTGAGGGGGGTGGAGTTCCGAACTCCCTCTTGTGCCCACGGTTCTCTCACAGGCCTCTCGCTTAATGTCAATAGCCTCTCAATGGGCTGTACGAGGGAGTGGCCGGTGTCGCTCGCCTTTGTGTGTAGGCAGCGTGTAGACGTGGGTTGACTGTCAAGTCCGTAGAGGGGGCCCTGGAGCGTCCACCCCAGTCGGGTCTGAACCGCGACTGGGCATCCTTTGGGTCCGATGTGGGCCGCCTCAATTGGGAGAATGAGGTCCGCGTGGTCAGAGCTGATGAGCAGGGTCGGTGTGGCGCCGTCGATAAGCGGTATAGGTAGTTGACGTAGGTGCACATACTTCGCCATCAGCTGTGGGATGGGGTAGGTGTACTGTGATAGGCCTATGTCGTGGCTGGTGAAGACGTTGGTAATACTATACTGCTTCTCGGGCTGGTCCACCGCTGCTATCTTGAAGGAGACATTTTCACCCTTTATGGTCTTCTGGTCCCTTCTGATGGTACGTATTGTCATGGTACCTTTGGCACCCCGCAGGCCCAACTGGGCTGCGGCGGAAGCGAGGAGGAGAGTCTTTTCAGACCCATCGTCCAGGACGGCGTAAGTGTCCAGGACCTTGTCCTCGTAGCTCAGGAGCACTCTGACCACTTTGATGAGCACTCGGGGGGTCCCACTATGCTGGTCAATGTGGAGCACTCCTGTTGGTCGGTTGCTTTGGATCTTCTGGAGTGGTGCCGACTCGCGGTCGTCCGAGTAGCACCGTGACTCCCAGTGTCTGCTGTAGCAGTCGGTACACCAGGGGGCGGTCTGGTGGATCTTCGGTACTGGTGCCACCGCCTCGGCCTGGTACATTACCGTGACGGGCCCACTTTGTTGTCCTGGCGGACGCCTGTTGATATCATGCAGGACCTCCAAGTGGGCGCCGCCGCACCTGCCGCACTTCTTCTTCAAACGGCACTCAGCTGCCATATGGCTGCGCGCGCAGCGGAAGCAGCGGCGGTGGTCTTTGATCCACTGACTCACCTCGTCCGTGGTCAGCTTCTTGAAAGGGTCGCATTGATACAGCCGATGTTCCCCTTCACAGTACTGGCATTCAATCTTCCACTCCTCTTTCGTCAAGGGGGTGTTGTGGTTCTTGTGCTGCGGTACTGATTCGGCTTGGTGCATAACGGTCACCGACCGGCGGTTATCATTTGATCCCCGAGGTCCTGGTCTTGGGCTTGGTCCACTCCACATGAACGTGTCCAGTCGTAGGCTGCTGACCTCCCTGGCGAGGAACTCAGATAGGTCTAGGAGGGATGCCTCTGGGCCGTTGGGGTCGCGGTGGTCTCTCTGCCGCCGAAAACGCTCTTGTCGGGCGGGGGGGAGCTTCTCTAATATCCTTTCTACATTAGAGTTAGCATACAGTTCATATATCCCTTTCTCCTTTTGGGACCCCAGCATCCCTACCAGGGACTGTACCTTGATAGAGAGGTCGTCCAATGCTCTATTGTCTCTGGCTGGGGGGAGGCGGTCGATATCTCTTATTTCCTGTATCACGTAGTCCCATATGCGTCCATAGCGCTGGTCGAGGGCTACTAGAGCCGCGGTGTATGGGGTACTTGAGTTGGAATATGCCAGCGCTATATTATGCGCTCTGGGCACCTTCAGGTGCTTGAGGAGGATAGCATATTTGTACGTCTCGTCTGGGACGTCGGACAGCATAGTCTCTAAGCACATCCGTAGCTCCGTGTACTGTGCTCTGTCCTCGCGTGTAAAATCCGGGAACGTCGGTGTGCCAAGGTACGATGCCATGGATGGCTGACACATCGGTGAGCGTTGGGGGAGAGGCCTCCTGGGCGAGTCTCTCCGTACGTGTCGTCGTGGGCTGGTACTTGGCGGGTACCGAAGCCCGAGTACCCAGGTGCTGTTCCTCGGGGCTGGCGGTGCGTCAAACTCACCCGTGAGTTGAGTCGGGGGTTTGTAGCGCAGTGACTCGGGGCTGACGTCTGGGCTGTACTGGGCCTCCTGGTCCAGAGTACGTTGCTGCTGGTCGGGGCTGTACTGGGCCTCCTGGTCCAGAGTACTCCTCTTCCTCTTCCTCTGCTAGGTCCTGGAGTCTTCTGTTCAGTCTCTCGGCGTGGTCCGGTTCTTCCCGGTTGCTGGGTCTCGTAAGGACCGGCGGGGAGGGGGTTCGGAGACGTGGACAGGATCCTCCTGTTGGCGGGGTCCCGGGTCGCTTGGTCGGGTAGGGGAATGTGTCCTAGACCCTTGTCGTGATGATCTCCAGGAGCTCCGTGCGGAGAGAGGGGGTGTCGCCATGGCAATCAATTTTTCCATCATCTGCGCCTGCAGCCGGTCGCGCTCTGCCTCGCGCTGGGCATGGGCGGCATTGCGCACTGCTTCGCGCTGGGCATTGGCGGCGTCGCGCTGTGCATTGGCGCTGGCATGGGCGGCGTCGCGCTGTGCATTGGCGGCGGCGCACTGTGCATCGGCGCGGCTTCTTTCAATGTTCTCTTCCGTCTGAAGGCGTCTGGTCTCCAGTCTTATGCGGTCGTCTTCACTCCTTTGTTGCGCCTGGAAGCGCTCTCGCTCGGTTGCAGAATGTTCGCGTTCACTGAGGGCTTGCGCTTGGAGTTGCGTGTGAAGGTGCTCTCGTTGGTCTGCAGCTTGTTCGCGCTCGCTCGTCTGTTGCGCTTGAAGTCGATCGCGTTCGGTGGAGGCTGCCAGGGTGGCGATGAATGCCTGCGCCAGCATCTTGTCCGCTTCGCTGGGGGAAGACACCGGCGGAGGTGATCGGCTTCTGGCAGTGCTCGTTGGAGATCCGTTCTCCTGTCGCGGTCCGAGGAGGTCCATCTCCTGGGTGTGCGTCTCTTCTGGTAGTGGGTCGGGTTCCGTCCCTGGAGCGCTTTCTTTATCCTGGAGCTCTCCGGGGACTGTCCCGTTGCCGTTGTCGGGGGGTAAAGTCATGTCATGTCCCTCCTGGTCCCCCCCGTGAGCTTGGTCAGTTACGTTAGAACCCACTAGGGTCTCTACTGGCAGGGTCGCCTGGTCGGTAGGGTTTGACATACTTTGGCTATCCGCTTTACTTATTTTATCCGCCTTTAACGTCTGTATAAAGCTAGGTAGTAGACTGGCGGCGTAGTCCTCTAGGTAAGAAGGTGGCTGCCGTCTGCGCGTCGGGCGTTCTAGCTTAGGAGAGCCGTTTGTGGAGTGTTCACCGCTGGCCATGTCAATATTAATATTATATTAATATTACGCTAATTACCATCCGGCTCGAAGGACCAATTGTAACTGAGGGGTACAATTCCCTGACTGTATTGAATAAGTATGGTATCATTAAACCACTACTGCGTTATGTACATTACTACTGGCCATACAGTACACAGGTATATGTGATGAACACCCCCACAATAACACGGCTTAACAAGAAAGTACTGTTTAGAATATTTATTAGAAGAGCACCAAGATTATTGTACATTTATTAAGAATTAGAGTTGCGCTTGTAAGGCGAAGAATGTGCATGAATAGGTCAAGAGCGTAAGTCCATGAGCATATTACGCAGGGGATAATTAATACCACCTGTAACATAAGAATTATATATGGTACACTAGTAGGTCAGCTGGAGATACTAAGGGGGTTCCCTCCGGTTGTAAGCCAGCAGGGGGGAGGAATGTTCGAATGCAAAAGTCTGGATCAACGGGGAATCAATAAGCTCCAGCTACGGGAGGCGGTACATTACTCCCTTGATCGGCAGACGAAAGCAGCAGCTATAATCCAAGTATGCGTGCAGCATGGATGAAAGCCAGCCAGCCTCCTCCTAGAGACGGGCTCGAGTGATGCTCCTCACGGGTAAATCCCACACAGCAGCGGGGTAGACGGTTCTCTGCTCCAGCAGCCACAGTACCAAAGCAATAATCCAGCCGGAAAAGGCTCTGCATTCACCGGTGTAGATTCTCCTGTGCACGGTACTTCACATTAACTAGGTCGAACTTGATGTTATTTCACTAAGCTCTGACACTTTTACTATCCTATTCGCACGCGGTTATAAGTGCTCTATTTAGACGCAAGGTTGCTCACTTCACTTGGTCGTTGACTCGTGATGAAGGCTTCAACTTGTTGGGTTAACTCGTTTGAGGGTAACTTGACTTTAGGCTAAGTGCTGCTGTATCCACCTGCGACGTATTTATACGTACGGTGAATAATCTAGTGCCAACCTCATTTCTGTCTCGTATTCCTGCGCAAACCTGGGCATGTTGAGACATGTCTTAGCGGTGACTTTGAACTAGACATTGGGGGTATGGCCGTGGCGCCTAGGGGATCGCTTCCAATAGGAGAACGAATATTATGGTCTGTCCTGTACCAGGTAAAGGGATATTCCGTGTATATGTACAAAGAATATACAAGGGATATCAAACGATATACAAATAGTATACATGGGATCTCAAGCAATAAATATATATATATTCGGTTTAATCTGACCCTTTGTAACACTTAGCATAGTTATTTGTATATTTATAACAGGGTGGGCTGTACACATACACACATAATTGATACTGTAGACTAGAGTATACTTATGTTTCTATTTGAACACTATTGAATTTCACTGGTAATGTTAGACTTTAACTGCATTTCTCGTGTAGCACATGGAAATAGTGACTTCAAGTCAATTCCTTTGCGTTTTGTTCAAAGTTCTATTGAGGTTCAGTCAGTGAAACGGCAAGTTTCAAGCAAATATCCACACAGGTCTTTCTGGGTTTAGATGTCCACGTTTATTTAGTAAGAACAAAAGAACAAAAGACAAAATGCACAATATTCAATGAATGGTCATCATTGTTCCTAAGCCAGCTCCTATCTAGGTCTGTCTCCCTGAAAGTCTGCCACCAGAAGAACAACTCTCTCTCTCCTTGAGCTCTTCTGATAACGCAGGTGGGTCTGTTCTAAAACAAGATAGTTGCATTTACGACTGAAACATGCCCCACACATCCTGGCTGTGGGTTCAACCGAAGGCCTTGAAGATAGAAGAGTGTCCCGTATATGAAGTGTCCCGGCTGCCCAGGGATAAGAGGTGAGGGAGAAGGTTATAGGCAGAATCCACCTCCCCATGGAGGTCCGGCCCCCACATTGTTACCAACCCCCCCTGGAACAGAGAGAGGAGAGACCGGCCCAAATCCCACAGTAATGACCAGAATGACCAAAGGTGATCAAATACAAATACAATGGTTGCATATTGTTGTCCAACCTACCCTGAGTATGAAAATAAAGATTTGTCCCCACATGCAAAGGGACAGAGGTATTGAAGATAGGAATCAAATATGTGAATATGCAAAGATCTAATCAAACAAACTTTACCCCGGTAGGCTAGAAACTAGAAACAAAGCTAAACATAGTGTATGTGTGTGTGTGTGTGTGTGTGTGTATGTGTGTGTGTGAGAGAGTCCATCAGAACAATGATAAGAGTGACTGAGTGAATGTAACTCCTAATTACCTCATCTTTCACAACTCAGCATCTTCAAGATCGATTTAAACCCCAAACTAGATAGACACTAGAAAAGATATGCAGCCAGTATGAGCTTCTAGAGAGACAGTAGGATCTATCAAATATCAAATATCCACACGGGTCCTTCTGGGTTTAGATGTCCACGTTTATTTAGCAAGAATAAAAGAACAAAAGACAAAATGCACAATATTCAATGAATGGTCATTCTTCCTAAGCGAATAGACAGACCCGGTAATTTACTGTATTCTTATGGCATTTACACTTAAAGTAGAAAAACAAAAATAATCTGTAAAATAGTTATAAAAAAGTTGAAATCCAAGGCAGCTCTACAAATATTAAAATGCCTTTAATTTATGGCTCACGTTATTTAGAGAATAAAAAATAAAAAATAAAACATACATGTGTGTGCGTGCATGTGTGTGTGTGTCCCTCAGAACATCAGTGAGTGTGTGTGTGTGTGTGTGTCCTTCAGAACAACATAGTGAGTGTGTGTCCTTCAGAACATCATAGTGAGTGTGTGTGTGTGTCCCTCAGAACATCATAGTGAGTGTGTGTGTGTGTGTGTCCTTCAGAACAACAATAGAGTGACTGAGTGAATGAATGTAACTCCTAATTACCTCATCTTTCACAACTCAACATCTTCTAGATCAATTTAAACCCCAAACCCTGGGTAGAGGAGCTGTGAACGTCACTGATCTCTACTTCAGCTCACAAAACTCAGCCTTCCCAGGGTCCAGTCCAGAGATAGAGAAGCTGACCCCAAGTCCAGGATAGAGAGGCTGAGTGAATGTGGTGTTGACTCTGTGCAGGAGGATCATGGTGTCAGTCCTGTCAGAGACGCTGTAGAAGGACAGAGTACCTGCCCTGTGATCCAGGTACACTCCTATTCTGGAGGACCGGGGGCCCGGTACTGCTATGTGCTTGTTATTGTGGCTGAATAAGTAATCACTTTGTCTGTAAACTAAAGCCCAGGATTTAGAATTGAATCCAAATTCACAGTCCTCCTCAGTGCCTGTTCTACTCATGTCTTTGTAGGAGGCTGCTACAGAAACCGCTCCACTCCACTTCACCTCCGAGTAACAGCGTCCAGTCAGACCTTCTCTACCCAGAACCTGAGCACATCCAATAAATCTTTCTGGGTGATCATCAGGATATGACTGAGTCTGCGCTTGCTGCATCCATGTTGCTTTCCTGTTATCCTCAGACAAAGACAGTTTTCTGTGTGTTGTGTTTGGGTCCAGTGTGAACTGAGAGGAATATTGTAAGAAGTCAGCTCTGGTCTTGGGCTCTGGTAGCAGTAAAACATTAATAACTGCATTCACTGTTGTTGAGATTCTGGGCCACTGCTCTTCCAGAACGTCCTGTAGTTTGTCTCTCAGCTCAGACATGACCCGAGTCACATCTGCAAAGTACAGGAGAGGAAGGACACTGATGCTGGATGAGTCTGTAGACTCACTGGGACTGGAGAGGGGGGGGTGACTCTGTAGAAAGTGGATGTGGTCCTCTGTGTGTGAGAGCTGCTCCAGCTCAGTGTCTCTCCTCCTCAGGTCCGCTATCTCCTGCTCCAGTCTCTTCTGCACTTCTTCAGCCTGAATCACTGTGGTCCTCTGTCGGGCTCTGATGACCTTCTCCAGCTCAGAGCGCCTCGTCTCCAAGGAGCGTATCAGCTCAGTGAAGACTCTCCCACTGTCCCCCACTGCTTTATCAGCAGAGCGATTGAGATAATCAACATCCTGTTGGGCCTCTTTGAGTTGCTTCTCTCTCTCCTGGACTCTCTGGTGGAGTTTCTGCTGACTCATGCCAAGCTCTTTCTGTCTCTCCGTCCTTTCTGCTGCAGCTGAGACTGTATCGTGGCCTTTATGTTCATCCATGGAACACAAATAACAGATGCACTGCTGATCAGTACGACAGAAAACATCCAGAATCCTGTCATGACGAGAGCAGATGTTCTCCTGAAGCTGTGTGGAGGCTTTGACTCGCTTGTGTTTCTTTAACGGAGGTACAGTATGATGAGGCTGGAGGTGAGTTTCACAGAAAGAGGTCCGACATACCAGGCAGAACTCGAGGGCTTTCCGCTTTCTCCCAGTGCAGAAATCACAGGCCACATCTGCAGGTCCAGCATAACAGTGATCAGGAGGAGCATCTTGGGGTCCTGTCTTCATTAGTTGTTCCATCACTTCAGCCAGCATGTTGTTTTTCTTCAGAGCAGGCCTGGGAGTAAAAGTCTCCCTGCACTGGGGACATTTGTAGATCCCGGTCTGATCACCGTGATCCCAGCAGTCTGTAATACAGCCCATACAGTAGCTGTGTCCACAGGCAATAGTTACCGGATCCTTCAGTAGATCCAGACAGAGAGAACAGCGGAACTGGTCCCGGTCCAGATCAACTCCTTGCTGCGCCATTTTATTCTACAAAGACAACGACACGCTTAAGTTTTGTTTTCTCAGGAAGAGTGATCACGCGGGTGGGTGGGAGGTACTTCCTGGTTATAGAGTAAACTCTGAACGCGTCACGGGTGGGAGGTGCATCCTGGTTCTAGCTGTCCACGGGAGGAGTCGCTTTAAAGAGACGGTGTCTATTTTACTGTGATTCATAGATAGAAGATGTTTTTTTTTTTTTTTTTTACTTAGTTCAGGACTTTCTATCGGCATCAACTACCTCTAATTAGCTTACTTTGTCAAGGAAACCCCACTAAAACTCATAAGCACAAAGAGAGACAGGCAAAATGGTAAACATATGTGGTAGTTTTTAATGAACATAGATCATAACTGGTATTCAGATCAAACTAATGTGTTTTAGTAGAAGCATGTCAAGATTGTGTGTGTGTTGTAACAGACGGGGGAAGCACCACAGGAGGTCGTTTGCATATAGTCCCTGGCAGCTGAAGAAACAATAGATCAAAGGTTGTTAAACGGGTTCTGTGACTGATTATAGGAACAGGAAGCTGACACCTTATGCCTCAGGGTTACTGCAGCTGGCAGGGGAGGGGCAAACGTCTCCATTCTCTGTAATAATAAGTACAGGTTTAAATGACTATTAGTATGATTAGATTAATTTAATATGAACTATAGAAAACCCTGTTTTATTGAGGACATAATCTTGAATCTAATGATATAATGTAGGCCAGGTTTATGGCTGGGAATCACAGAGTTTGAAATGAGGGTCACGTTTGAAACTACATTGGCAAATACTTAAATATGTGCATACTAAACTGTATAAAAGCATATTATTAATGAAACTGTATAGAAGATATTGATGTAAGCTAAAAGAATGATTAGACCTGGTAGCAATTCATTGAAAGTCAGCAGACTTTGTGGTACAGATTTAAATCCCTTGTAGAAGAAGATTGGTTTCACTTAAGGTGAAACTAGTCTTAATGATAACAGAATGTGTACAAGTATAATGTGTTTAAGTATGATATCTCTGGGTTCATGTAATTAATTATAATTCAAATATATGTATTATGAAATGAATACCTCAAATTGGGTTGTTAGATGGTTTGGGTCTCTGACTGGAGAACAAAGGAAGGTTCAGTTGGCTGTGTAAGGACAACCCCCTGTTTCAAATCCAAACGTAGCAGGCCTGGGATTGGAGGAAACACGTCTGGTGAGGTCACTCTGATGACATCACGAGAGACTCCAGGCCTTTGCTATAAGAGCTGGGGTGTGGTGACGAGGAGGAGAACACTCTGAAACCCAAATCACCGAGGAGGAGACCACACCCATCTCTACACACAGGAGCAGACGGCGGCGGAAGCAGAGGGGAATCAACGGACAGAGAACATTTTGGAGGGAGAAACAGAACTATGCTTTGTTCACTAGCAAGGGAACAGAGCTCATCAACAACTTAGCAACTCTACTGTAATATTAGCCTGGTTGGGGTCACAGACGGCATAGTGTCTTGATCACAACTATAGCATTCTTAATTGTAATTTGTATACACTCTTAACTTTGATTAAACAGCTGCTGTTAACTACCCTCTCCTCTCCTTTCTCCTGCTGCACCGCTGATCGTCATAACAAAGACCTCAAGTCTTTGTTTAAAGTAATTTCCAAGGCGTTAAAGGTTTTGAATCACAACGCAGAGCAGATTAGATTAGGTTCTGATTTATATCAGAACAAATAGCGCAGGAAATTACTACACATACTCAATAAAAACTCTCTCTCTCTCTCTCTCTCTCTCTCTCTCTCTCTCTCTCTCTCTCTCTCTCTCTCTCTCTCTCTCTCTCTCTCTCTCTCTCACTGATTTGATTTACTGATTTGTTTGAAGGCTGGTTTCTTACCAGTTTCCTTTATGTCTCAGAAAGACCTTGACTTCATTGCTGGGCATTGGTGTCAAAGTAAATCTGCAGTAATTATCATTTCATGAGCAAAGTTATATATATGAAATGATAATGCAATGAAAACCTATAAAACCCATGATTACAGTTGTTAATATGATAACTGTACATTGGAATACTGACATACTTGGTAATTTACTGTACAACTGGGTTAGGACATTTACAGGGGCCAGTTTCGAATTGCAGTCTCCCGTAGGTGTTCTTTGAGAGTGTTTTTGAAGGTGGGTAGTGATTCACATTCCTTTACAGCTGTTTTTGATTGATTGAAAACTTTATTAACAGATTGCAGAATGGGTACAGTACAGTACAGCTCAATACATACAATTGTTAAGGGGATGCAGACCAGAGAAAGACTTTCGTCTTGTTTACATCAGGGTCCCCCAATTTCAATTCATCATAACATAATATGACATACATGACATACAGATAGACAGTACTGCTACATCTATACATTTATGACATATCAGATTTGCAAATACAGTACTGTTTGTGATACAAAGGTGTCCAGAAAAAGAGTGTATATACATTTGACGTAGAAACTGTACATTGGAGGAGGTTGGGTGGGTGGGGTGGGGTTGGGTGGGTGGGTGGGGGCTGTACATTGGAGGTGGGGGGGGGGGGGGGGTTGGGTAGGGGACACACACACATTTTACACTGTATATTGGAATACTGACAAAGCCTTACTTGGTCATTTACTGTACAACTAGGTTAGGACATTTGTAGGGGCCAGTTTCGAATTGCAGTCTCACGTAGGTGTTTTTTTAGAGTGTTTTTGAAAGTGGGTAGTGATTCACATTCCTTTACAGATTTAGGTAGGGCGTTCCACATTGATGTGGCATAATTGCGAAACGTGTTTAGTCCCTTGTTTGAGCCGAATCTGGGTTTAACATGATTTGTAGAGCTCCCTCTGGTGTTGTGGGCGTGGTATTCACTGACCTTTGGGAAGTATTTTGACATGTACATGGGTACCATAGTTGTGTAGTGTATCTTGTAGACCAGGCCCATTGCAAGTTGCTGTACTCTGTTGTCTACTCTAAGCCATCCTAGGTTGTTAAAGTGGGCAGGGGTGAGGTGGGTTCTAGGAGTAAGGTCAAGCAGTAGTCTGACCAGTTTGTTTTGTGATGTTTGTAATCTTGTTTTTAGTGCCTTTGAGGTGCTTTGGTACCATGAGGTGCAATCATAGTCGTAGTACCCTTGAATGAGTGCTCCTGCCAGAGTCTTCAGGGTATTCTTGTTTACCAGAGAGGAGAAGAATCTAATACAAGAATCTAGTTCGTTGGTTGACTTTTTTTATTACATTGGATGCCATTTTGTTACAGGAAAGATTTGCCTCTAGGATGGAACCCAGGTAGGTAATTTCATCTTTCCTTGTGACAATATTGTCACCCACTGTAACTGAGAAGCCGTCGGTCTTGCTGAGTTTGTTATTTGAACCGAAGACATTTCCAACCCCCCCCCCCCCCCCTCCAATGTACAGTTTCTTCCCCCTCAAGTGCTGTCAATCGATTAAAATATTTAACTCGATTAATCGCAAATTAATCGTTTTTTTTTAATTTTTTCTACCTTAAACTGATCTTTTTCAAGTTCCAAGTTTTAATAATCTTATCAACATGCGAGTCAACACATGCTTGCTTTATGCAGCCATTTAACACAAAAGGATGACCCTCATGCATTGCAAATTTGCATCAAATTCAAAACAGAGTGATGCACAAAATAACTTAAAAGAAAATAATAATTTAAAACAATGAATAAAGTGTGCATGAAATAATAGGGGAAATAAAGCATTAGGAACTTGTTACATTCACCCACACAAGGGCTGAGTAATCACACACACCCCTCTCTCTCTCTCTCTCTCTCACACACACTCTCCCAGATCTTTTCTCTCTTGCCCCTTCCTCATCTCTCTCACCCCCCTCTCTCTCTCTATATTTCACACACACACACACACACACACACACACACACACACACACACACACACACACACACACACACACACACACACACACACACACACACACACACACACACACACACACACACACACACACACACACACACACACACACACACACACACACACACACACACACACACACACACACACACACACTTCAGAAACAAACATAGTATCAATGAGAGCATCAATAATACACCTGAGTGAAGTCTAGTAAAAATATATATATATTTAAAAAAAAATAAGTTAATCGTGAGTTAAAAAAATAGTGGCGTTAATAGAATCGGGCGATAACGCGTTAATACCGCGTTAACTTTGACAGCCTTATGATCTCTTTCTCTTAACAGTACTGTATATTTGTATATCTTGTATGTCATAAATGTCAGGATGAAACAGTACTGTATATCTGTATGTCATAAATGTCTTGATGAATTGAAAATGGGGGACCCTGATGTAAACAAGACAAACGTCTTTCTCTGGTCTGCATCCCCTTAACAATTGTGTCTATTGAGCCGTACTGTATTGTACCCATTCTGCAATCTGTTAAATAAAGTTTTCATTCATTCATTCATTCATGAAATAGCAATATCTTGTCTTATAGGGACTGCTACCTTATCATTTAATTGAGCTGTGATTAACACAACACAAGGAGTCAGTGTCCCCGATGACATTACTGGTTGCCATATGAAAACTCATTACTCTCAATAACTGTCAAACTAAATTAATATGTGCAAAACTGTTTAGAGTTTTTGGATGTGTGGGAGATTATTTGTAAAATAAATTGCCGCTGTTGTTTTGGTGAAATGCCTCTTTAACCTAATCAGATGGCAGCATTCCAGCTAATTTTGCAATGTAAAATATCTGCATCATGTCATTGTGTCTTTACCAGCACAGCACCAGGGCCCTGTTTCTTGTACCTGGTTCAACTAAGTCGATCAAGATGTCATTATCCAGCTTCAGTTAACCCGATGTTCGAAGCCGGGATTTTCCTGTTCCTCGAAGGTGGATTCAGTCTCGTTAACTCAAGCCAGACTTGCGACTCAGGCTAAATGCGCGCGGCCGCTTCAGGCGAAAAGCCAGCACGTATCGATGGCAGAGATCCTGATTCTCTAACGGCATTGATTGATTAATTGATTTAAAACTTTATTGACAGATTGCAATACGGCTCAATCGCCTCGCCGACAAGTTAAATGCGTTATCTATAGGCTAATTTTAAGTCCCTCATTACCTCAATCAATCAGATTATATTTCTTTAAACTTGCCTGCTGGATTGAATAATCAAATGAGATCTTGCTAGCGAAAATAATTAGTTAACTGTTATACAGAATTACGATACGGCTCTCTTACCCATTGATTGATGTATAGTCGATCTTTAACTTATCTCCAATGTGGTCTAACGGGTTGTTGTTTTGACTATCACGCAGACGACCGGGGTTCGAGACCCTAGTCTTTTCCTTCTTTTTGCAATATAGGAATAATTCAATTTGGTGCACGTTGAGAGCTATATAAAGAATGACATCCTCAATGCATGTAGATTTATAATATTTTAACTTAAAACCAGGCTACCTTGGCGTATAATCATTAATATTATATTCAAAAAAATCATATTGGAAACACCGGGTTTTGAACCCCGGTCACTGGGTTGGCAGGCTTGAGCACTACAGCTGCACCACTGTGCCAGATGGGATAAATTCATTGTTTATACATTAATGAACGAGAGACCCGTGTTTAGAATATCCTTTGTTTTGAATGAAGTTTATCTCTTTATCCTCATTCATTAATGTGACGTCAACGGCTCATTCAATTTCTCAAATCCGTCAAACAGCGCATCTCATCAGACATCTTAATCCCAGTTACAATTAAAATAACCACATAATGTGTACATCGCACGAGCGAGCGCCACGGTATATATAACGTGCATTATTTAGGACAAAGTGAATTTAGTATCAGCATTTTGGGTCTATTTTACATTTCAAAAGCCCCCTCTGGAAGAATGGAGCACAAAAACGTAATTCAGAATGGTATAATGCAGATCGTAGACTGTGGGAATAGTTTCAGGAAACGGGCTGTCACTTCTTTGCGGGGGCGTGGCGATGGTTCAGGCTAACTTGAACTTAAACTCTGCTTTCGACCAGGCTCAAACTTTTGGATCTGTTGTCATGGTGATTTGGAAAATCCACGTACGGGGAACCGGAAAGTCCGGCTAACTCAGTTATCCAGTTAAAGTTATCCGGCTAACTCAGTTATCCAGGTACAAGGAACGGGGCCTAGGTGTACTGGGACGACATTGGAAAGGTGCAAATGAAGGCAAGAGTCTAATGATTGTATGGTGAATAGCGCCATCTTGTGTCCATTATAATCTGCCACCAGTTTATACTGTAAATCAGTGAGAGTTGCCAAGTGTTACAATGGCCCGTCCAAAGATCTCTTGTCATTGTATTGACTATAGGGCATAAACCACTACACCTTGTATTCAAGATCCTTATATTTAATGGTTATCGTGTGCAGTATGACAATTAATACAACGATAACACACCAGGCCTGTCTATCTGTATGTCGTGTATGTCATATATGTTATGATGAATTGAAAATGGGGGACCCTGATGTAAACAATACGAAACGTAGTTAGACATAAGAAAGCTCTCATCAGTGGGACCATGACGGAAATAAGGGTTTTACTCTCTCATGTTATCCTTTGTTTTTAATCCATCAATAAAATCAATCAATCACTCATCGACTCAGACAGATTGCTAGTCATACATAATGGCATTGAAAGACTGTCAAAATTACCTGAGTTCTGACAACGGTTTACCCCATTATGCGTCTGTCTTCTTTCCATTGACTCCATAGGTAATTCTACCCTTGCTCAGCAGACACACAACAGAGTAGAGCAGTCGTCTGGTAATCCAGAGGTTCGCGGTTCGATTATCGCTCCTCCCGGGCAACGTGTCGAGGTGTCCTTGAGCAAGACACTTAACCCCTAATTGCTCCCGATGAGCAGGTTGGCACCTTGCCTCTGCCGTCGGTGTGTGAATGTGTGAGTGAATGGGTAAAATGTGAGGAACAAATTGTAAAGAGCTTTGGATAAAAGTGCTAGTATATAAATGCAGCCATTTACCGTTTACACGCATCTCTATGCTTATGGTTAGAATGTTAACCCTGGTGACGGCCTTTCCAAATCTGCAGTGAACCATAATGTAACATGTTTCTGTAAATGTTACTACAGGAAGTGATTAAGCAATAGAACAACATAAATAACATCACATCACATCTAAAGTATTTCCATCATCTCAGCCGCGACTCTATTTACTAGATTTTTATGCAATATCTGATTTCACATTGTGAATAAAACACTTAGCTAGTTAATTCAGCGCAGTATACAATATACTAAACTACTCCTAGCAGTGTTTCTATAGCAAATAACAGTGACATGTTATATCATTTCAATTTCAGAGTGCTATAATCAGCCTTTGTGTCTGTTTGAAAATGTGTTGAATGAATGAATGAAAACTTTATTTAACAGATTGCAGAATGGGTACAATACAGTACGGCTCAATACATACAATTGTTAAGGGGATGCAGACCTGAGAAAGACGTTTGTCTTGTTTCCATCAGGGTCCCCCATTTTCAATTCATATAGACATTTATGACATACACAACATACATGACATTTATGGCATAGGGACATATAGGTATTTAGTACTGATACATTTGTGACATAAACGGTATTCAAATATACAGTACTGTTACCCCTAGATCCTGACAGAGTATATACATATGATGGAGAGGGGACTGTACATTAGGAGGGGGTGGGTGGGTGGGAGAGAAATATACATACGGCGGGGAGGGAATATATACATGCGGTGGAGAGGAGACTGTCTATTAGGAGGTGGTGGGGGTTTTGGGCATTTACGGTGGCCAGTTTCGAATTGCAGCCTCCTGTAGGTGCTCTTTAAGAGCGGTTTTGAATGTGGGTAGGGATTCACATTCCTTTACAGCTTTAGGTAGGGCGTTCCACATTGTTGTGGCATAATTGCTAAACGTGTTTAGTCCCTTGTTTGAGCCGAATCTGGGTTTAACATGATTTGTTGAGCTTCCTCTGGTGTAGTGGTTGTGGTATTCACTGACCTTTGGGAAGTATTTTGACATGTACATGGGTACCCCGGTCGTATAGTGTATCTTGTAGACCAGGCCCATTGCAAGTTGCTGTACTCTGTCGTCTACTCTAAGCCATCCTAGGTTGTCAAAGTGGGCAGGGGTGAGGTGGGTTCTGGGGTTCAGGTCAAGTAGTAGTCTGACCAGTTTGTTTTGTGATGTTTGTAATTTTGTTTTAAGCGCCTTTGAGGTGCTTTGGTACCATGAGGTGCACGCATAGTCGTAGTACCCTTGAATGAGTGCTCCTGCCAGAGTCTTCAGGGTATTCTTGTTTACCAGAGAGGAGATCCGGTACAAGAATCTAGTTCGTTGGTTGACTTTTTTTATTACATTGGATGCCATTTTGTCACAGGAAAGATTTGCCTCTAGGATGGAACCCAGGTAGGTAATTTCGTCTTTCCTTGTGACAATATTGTCACCCACTGTAACTGAGAAGCCGTCGGTCTTGCTGAGTTTGTTATTTGAACCGAAGAGAATGGACTCTGTTTTGCCCATGTGTAATGATAGTTTGTTGTCGGCGAGCCATATGCAGATTTTGCCTAGTTCCGAGCTGAGGGTTTTTTCAACCTGCAACTTGTTCTTGTCAGAGACCAGCAGGGCTGAGTCGTCCGCAAACAGGAACAAGTTGCAGTCACAGGCTGACGACATGTCATTTGCATAAATTAGGAAGAGTAGCGGTCCTAGTATGCTTCCTTGTGGAACACCACAGCTCACTGTGAGGGGGGGGGGGATAGAGTACCGTTTACCTCTACCATCTGTTCTCTCCCCTCCAGGTAGGATTGCTCCAGCTGTTCTATAGATAATATACAAAATAACTAACAGTCCTATTTATTATGGATTATTTATTTCATATGTGGAACAAGATATGGTCCAAGGACAAAGCTTGAAGATCTTGCACAACCTTTGACCTTTACAACATGTTGTTATTTTATAAGGAAAGATATGATATCTTCAGTGAACTGAAATAGAGTGCAGGTATGTTGCATAACTTGTCTCTCATCATTACTGTACAAATGTTTATGTCAAGTCCTGTTGGATACTTAAATCAATATATATTTTGAATGAACTATGAACTTGTGAAAGTGTTGTTATTTTTATATTATGTATACACACACTATACATTGCCCTTTATATTTCATGGGTAACTCATTTTATGATTAATTATGTTATACTTATTAAATGTTTATATGAAAATATGTACAGTTACCTTATAATTTTCCTAATTTAACACAAATAAAATCATTTACTCTTGGAACTATTTAATTATGCATCATATTGAAACAGAAAGGTTATCTGACGTATTCCACCAAAGGGAAAAGTGATCATATCCAAATGTGTGCATTTGTTATTGGCTAGATTGAATATGTTAAAGGTAATTGATCCAAACATACATGAATGTGTAGCTCCACCACCGGACATAAGACTGGAGCCTGTGTTCATCTCCTGCTGACTGACCAACACTAGACAACAGTAAGACTGACTGACCAACACTAGACAACAGTAAGACTGACTGACCAACACTAGACAACAGTAAGACTGACTGACCAACACTAGACAACAGTAAGACTGACTGACCAACACTAGACAACAGTAAGCTGCTTGTATTTGTTCTGTCTTCTGTGGCTGAAACACTTTGGGTATGTTGGCAATGTTTGCAAACATAGTAAAACTGATCTATATTACGATTTACAATAGGTTCAGAAAGTTCCAAATATCTTATATTCCATGTACAGATCAAGGTAGACTTAGTATGGAGTACTGTATATATTGCACAGGATAAACTTATATTTATTATAGCTACAATATATTGTACCGGGAGTAGACATAAGATAGAGTTAGCTATATTTGTACCGTGAATAGACTTAGCATAGTTATTTGTATATTTATAACAGGGTGGGCTGTACACATACACACATAATTGATACTGTAGACTAGAGTATACTTATGTTTCTATTTGACCACTATTGAATTTCACTGGTAATGTTAGACTTTAACTGCATTTCTCATGTAGCACATGGAAATAGTGACTTCAAGTCAATTCCTTTGCGTTTTGTTCAAAGTTCTATTGAGGTTCAGTCAGTGAAACGGCAAGTTTCAAGCAAATATCCACACAGGTCTTTCTGAGTTTAGATGTCCACGTTTATTTAGTAAGAACAAAAGAACAAAAGACAAAATGCACAATATTCAATGAATGGTCATCATTCTTCCTAAACCAGCTCTTATCTAGGTCTGTCTCCCTCAAAGTCTGCCACCAGAAGAACAACTCTCTCTCTCCTTGAGCTCTTCTGATAACGCAGGTGGGTCTGTTCTTAAACAATATAGTTGCATTTACGACTGAAACATGCCCCACACATCCTGGCTGTGGGTTCAACCGAAGGCCTTGAAGATAGAAGAGTGTCCCGTATATGAAGTGTCCCGGCTGCCCAGGGATAAGAGGTGAGGGAGAAGGTTATAGGCAGAATCCACCTCCCCATGGAGGTCCGGCCCCCACATTGTTACCAACCCCCCCTGGAACAGAGAGAGGAGAGACCGGCCCAAATCCCACAGTAATGACCAGAATGACCAAAGGTGATCAAATACAAATACAATGGTTGCATATTGTTGTCCAACCTACCCTGAGTATGAAAATAAAGATTTGTCCCCACATGCAAAGGGACAGAGGTATTGAAGATAGGAATCAAATGTGTGAATATGCAAAGATCTAATCAAACAAACTTTACCCCGGTAGGCTAGAAACTAGAAACAAAGCTAAACATAGTGTATGTGTGTGTGTGTGTGTGTGTGTGTGTGTGTGTGTGTGTGTGTGTGTGTGTGTGTGTGTGTGTGTGTGTGTGTGTGTGTGTGTGTGTGTGTGTGTGTGTGTGTGTGTGTGTGTGTGTGTGTGTGTGTGTGTGTGTGTGTGTGTGTGTGTGTGTGTGTGTGTGTGTGTGTGTGTGTGTGTGTGTGTGTGAGAGAGTCCCTCAGAACAATGATAAGAGTGACTGAGTGAATGTAACTCCTAATTACCTCATCTTTCACAACTCAGCATCTTCAAGATCGATTTAAACCCCAAACTAGATAGACACTAGAAAAGATATGCAGCCAGTATGAGCTTCTAGAGAGACAGTAGGATCTATCAAATATCAAATATCCACACGGGTCCTTCTGGGTTTAGATGTCCACGTTTATTTAGTAAGAATAAAAGAACAAAAGACAAAATGCACAATATTCAATGAATGGTCATTCTTCCTAAGCGAATAGACAGACCCGGTAATTTACTGTATTCTTATGGCATTTACACTTAAAGTAGAAAAACAAAAGTAATCTGTAAAATAGTTATAAAAAAGTTGAAATCCAAGGCAGCTCTACAAATATTAAAATGCCTTTAATTTATGGCTCACGTTATTTAGAGAATAAAAAAAAAAAAAAAAACATACATGTGTGTGCGTGCATGTGTGTGTGTGTCCCTCAGAACATCAGTGAGTGTGTGTGTGTCCTTCAGAACAACATAGTGAGTGTGTGTCCTTCAGAACATCATAGTGAGTGTGTGTGTGTGTCCCTCAGAACATCATAGTGAGTGAGTGTGTGTGTCCTTCAGAACAACAATAGTGAGTGTGTGTCCTTCAGAACATCATAGTGAGTGTGTGTGTGTCCCTCAGAACATCATAGTGAGTGAGTGTGTGTGTCCTTCAGAACAACAATAGAGTGACTGAGTGAATGAATGTAACTCCTAATTACCTCATCTTTCACAACTCAGCATCTTCTAGATCAATTTAAACCCCAAACCCTGGGTAGAGGAGCTGTGAACGTCACTGATCTCTACTTCAGCTCACAAAACTCAGCCTCCCCAGGGTCCAGTCCAGAGATAGAGAAGCTGACCCCAAGTCCAGGATAGAGAGGCTGAGTGAATGTGGTGTTGACTCTGTGCAGGAGGGTCATGGTGTCAGAGACGCTGTAGAAGGACAGAGTACCTGCCCTGTGATCCAGGTACACTCCTATTCTGGAGGACCGGGGGCCCGGTACTGTTATGTACTCGTTATTGTGGCTGAAGAAGTAATCACTTTGTCTGCACCCTAAAGCCCAGGATTTAGATCTTTTTCCAAATACACAGTCATCCTCAGTGCCTCTTCTATGAATGTATTTGTAGGAGGCTGCTACAGAAACCGCTCCACTCCACTCCACCTCCCAGTAACAGCGTCCAGTCAGACCTTCTGTACCCAGAACCTGAGGCCAGTAAATAAATCTTTCTAGGTGATCATCATCAGGATATGACTGCTCTAGCTGCATCCGTGTTGCTTTTCTGTTCCCCTCAGACAAAGACAGTTTTCTGTGTGTTATGTTTGGGTCCAGTGTGATCTGAGAGGAATATTGTAAGAAGTCAGCTCTGGTCTTGGGCTCTGGTGGCAGTAGAACATTAACTGCATTCACTGTTGTTGAGATTCTGGGCCACTGCTCTTCCAGAACGTCCTGTAGTTTGTCTCTCAGCTCAGACATGACCTGAGTCACATCTGCAAAGTACAGGAGAGGAAGGACACTGATGCTGGGTGAGTTCACTGGGACTGGAGAGGGGGGGGGTGACTCTTTAGAAAGTGGATGTGGTCCTCTGTGTGTGAGAGCTGCTCCAGCTCAGTGGCTCTCCTCCTCAGGTCCGCTATCTCCTGCTCCAGTCTCTTCTGCAGTTCTTCAGCCTGAGTCACTGTGGTCCTCTGTCGGGCTCTGATGACCTTCTTCAGCTCAGAGCGCCTCGTCTCCAAGGAGCGTATCAGCTCAGTGAAGACTCTCCCACTGTCCTCCACTGCTTTATCAACAGAGCGATTGAGAGAATCAACAACCTGTCGGGCCTCTTTGAGTCGCTTCTCTCTCTCCTGGACTCTCTGGTGGACTTTCTGCTGACTCTTGCCAAGCTCTTTCTGTCTCTCCGTCCTTTCTGCTGCAGCTGAGACTGTATCATGGCCTTTATGTTCATCCATGGTTTTGTTTTCTCAGGAAGAGTAAACTCTGATCGGGGGGAGGTGGGAGGTGCTTCCTGGTTATTTATAGTAAACTCTGATCGTGTGGGTGGGAGGTGCTTCCTGGTTATAGAGTAAACTCTGAACGCGTCACGGGTGGGAGGTGCTTCCTGGTTCTAGCTGTCCAGGGGAGGAGTCGCTTTAAAGAGACGGTGTCTATTTTACTGTGATTCATAGATAGAAGATGTTTTTTTTTTTTTTTTTTTTTTTTTTTTTTTTTTACTTAGTTCAGGACTTTCTATCGGCATCAACTACCTCTAATTAGCTTACTTTGTCAAACCCCACTAAAACTCATAAGCACAAAGAGAGACAGGCAAAATGGTAAACATACTGAATAAAACACTCTCTTTCTCTCTCTCTTTCTCTATCTCACTCTCTCATTTCCTCTCTCTCTCTCTCTCTATGTCTCTCTCTCTGTATCTCTATCTCTCTCTATATCTCTATCTCTCTCCCCCCCCCCTCTCTCTCTCTCTCTCTCTCTCTCTCTCTCTCTCTCTCTCTCTCTCTCTCTCACTCTCTCTCTCTCGTTATTTCATTGATTGATTTACTGATTTGTTTGAAGGCTGGTTTCTTACCAGTTTCCTTTATGTCTCAGAAAGACCTTGACTTCATTGCTGGGCATTGGTGACAATAAAGTTTTGACACAATCATTTACATCATTCAGTTCTTGATATGCTTTGTTGAACTCGTTTTCCACTTTTGATTTAACAATTTCCACCTGGCATGTATGCTTCATTAAATCAAAGATTTCATTTTTCCTTCTGGTTAAAACACCCAATTTGGCGCTTCTAGATGCTTTCAATTCTTGTAATCTATTGGAATGTACAGCGTCAATTTCTTCCACCAAACGTTCCATTTTCCTTTAATGTTTGATTTGGTTCCAACAAATAACTGAAATGGTGCATTTATTGCACATGTTTTTCAATTTAATTCAAACATCGTTGTCGACTGATACTTCGACTTGATTTGTTTCTTGATTATTATCTGACGACAGATAACACTATGAAATGACGTCAGTGCTTCACAGACGCGCATCCAATGAGTGGTGCGTATCCATTCATTGAACTCCGTCCATAGTTAACCTCGTTCCCAGTAGTAACGTGGAATGTTCGATACACAATCTTCAAAGCAAACAAACGTAACGTTATTTCCAGCAATCAATTCCAGTGATGTTCCTTAAACAAAGGCGCAAGTATTGCATGCCTGGTTTTTGACAATGTGAGATCCACAGCCTTGGTTGTGGAAAAGCATGCGCTTTTCCGTAAGAAAACAGCTGAGATGAATTGTTTGGTTTATAGAAAAGAGTATTTATTGTCATTTACTTGAAGCTTTGTTTAGCGTGAATGGATTCCTACCGGATGACGTGGAGGTGTGCTGGCTTATTCCCGTTGCATGGTGTCCTGTTTCCAATTTCTAAAGTTCCAAATCCATAGCGTTGTTCACGTTGTTGAAGCAACACACATCCAAGTCATAACAAATAAAAGATGTTATCAATCAAGTTCATTTCAAATCGTTTTCCAAACAATATTGCTTCATATTTTTAACTAAATAAATATTAAGGACTGAATCTGGCTCCAACAATTAGGTTCATTATCCCTTACCTGCCCTCATGCTCCCCTTTTCCCCTACTGCCCCATTTCCCTAGCCCTCTTGATTGTAAAGCGACCTTGGGTTTCATCATTCTGGGAGGCACCCCGGTGGCCTCTGTGGAGTCCTGCCGCTTCCTCGGCATGACACTCTCCCGGGACCTGAAATGGGAGCTGAACACCATCACTCTCAATAAAAAGGCCCGGAAGAGGATGTTCTTCCTACGTCAGCTGAGGAAGTTTAGGCTGCCGAGGACTATGATGGTCCAGTTCTACACCGCCATCATCCAGTCCATCCTCACCCTCTCCATCATCACCTGGTTCCCTGCAGCCACGGTCAGGGACAAGGCCAAGCTGCAGCGGGTGATACGATCAGCGGCGAGTGTGATCGGCTGCCCCCTTCCCTCCCTCGAGTCCCTACATTCCTCCAGGGCCAACACCCTAGCAACCAGCTATAACACATTAGCAACCACCTATAACACCCTAGCAACCACCTAGAAACACCCTAGCAACCACCTATAACACCCTAGCAACCACCTAGAAACACCCTAGCAACCACCTATAACACCTTAGCAACCACCTAGAAACACCCTAGCAACCACCTATAACACCTTAGCAACCACCTAGAAACACCCTAGCAACCACCTATAACACCCTAGCAACCACCTAGAAACACCCTAGCAACCACCTATAACACCCTAGCAACCACCTAGAAACACCCTAGCAACCACCTATAACACCTTAGCAACCACCTAGAAACACCCTAACAACCGAATAGAACACCCTAGCAACCACCTAGAAACACCCTAGCAACCAGCTATAACACCCTAGCAACCACCTATAACACCCTAGCAACCACCTAGAAACACCCTAGCAACCAGCTATAACACCCTAGCAACCACCTAGAAATACCCTAGCAACCACCTAGAAACACCCTAGCAACCACCTATAACACCTTAGCAACCACCTAGAAACACCCTAGCAACCACCTATAACACCCTAGCAACCACCTAGAAACACCCTAGCAACCACCTATAACACCCTAGCAACCACCTAGAAACACCTTAGCAACCACCTATAACACCTTAGCAACCACCTAGAAACACCCTAACAACCGAATAGAACACCCTAGCAACCACCTAGAAACACCCTAGCAACCAGCTATAACACCCTAGCAACCACCTATAACACCCTAGCAACCACCTAGAAACACCCTAACAAACAGCTATAACACCCTAGCAACCACCTAGAAATACCCTAGCAACCACCTATAACACCCTAGCAACCACCTATAACACCCTAGCAACCACCTAGAAACACCCTAGCAACCACCTAGAAACACCCTAGCAACCACCTATAACACCCTAGCAACCACCTATAACACCCTAGCAACTACCTATAACACCCTAGCATCCACCTAGAAACACCCTAGCAACCACCTATAACACCCTAGCAACCACCTATAACACCCTAGCAACCACCTAGAAACACCCTAGCAACCACCTAGAAACACCCTAGCAACCACCTATAACACCATAGCAACCAGCTATAACACCCTAGCAACCACCTATAACACCCTAGCAACCAGCTATAACACCCTAGCAACCACCTATAACACCCTAGCAACCACCTATAACACCCTAGCAACCACCTAGAAACACCCTAACAACCGAATAGAACACCCTAGCAACCACCTAGAAATACCATAGCAACCACCTAAAAACACCCTAGCAACCACAACACCCTAGCAACCACCTAAAAACACCCTAACAACCACATAGAACACCCTAGCAACCACCTAGAAATACCCTTGCAACCACCCAGAAACACCCTAGCAACCACCTAGAAACACCCTAGCAACTAACTATAACACCCTAGCTACTACCTAGAAACACCCTAGCAACCAGGTATAACACCCTAGCAACCACCTCTTTTGTATCTTTTGAACTGTTTGTCATAGAGACAATACAGACCCTCTCCCGTTGGCCGGCAGTGCACAGGCGTCACCCACACTTTCACAATTTCCCCCGCGAGGAATTGTCTGCTATGAGTGCAGCTAACGTTAGCTTTATGAGGCTACATCAACAGGCTGCTATGAGTGCAGCTAACGTTAGCTTTATGAGGCTACATCAACAGGATGCTATGAGTGCAGCTAATGTTAGCTTTATGAGGCTACATCAACATGCTGCTATGAGTGCAGCTAACATTAGCTTTATGAGGCTACATCAACACGCTGCTATGAGTGCAGCTAATGTTAGCTTTATGAGGCTACATCAACAGGCTGCTATGAGTGCAGCTAACGTTAGCTTTATGAGGCTACATCAACACGCTGCTATGAGTGCAGCTAACGTTAGCTTTATGAGGCTACATCAACAGGCTGCTATGAGTGCAGCTAACGTTAGCTTTATGAGGCTACATCAACACGCTGCTATGAGTGCAGCTAACGTTAGCTTTATGAGGCTACATCAACAGGCTGCTACGAGTGCAGATAATGTTAGCTTTATGAGGCTACCTCAACACGCTGCTATTAGTGCAGCTAACGTTAGCTTTATGAGGCTACATCAACACGCTGCTATGAGTGCAGCTAACGTTAGCTTTATGATAGGGATGCACCGATATGAAAATTTGTCACCGATACTGATACCGATTGTTCAACTAACACAATCGGCTGATACCGATATTTGTGGATTTTTTTTTTAATAATTTGTATGTCTCTAAATGTTTTGATGAATTGAAAATGGCGGACCCTTATGTAAAAAAGCCGAAAGTATTTTTCTGGTCTTCATCCTCCAGTCCACTGAGCTGTACTGTACCCACTCTGCAGTCTGTCAATAAAGCTTTCAATCAATCAATCAATCAATCAGACAAATGCATAGAAAAGCCCTTATTATAACCAAATAACAAAAAATTATATTATTGTTTATGAAAATGTTTTAGCCCTATGCTTGACTATTATTTTAGCCATGGCAACAAATAAAATAATAATAATAAAATGAATAAATAAAATATTAAATAAATAGGCTACACGTCTCTCTTTTTGTGTTACAAATTGTGCTCACCGATATGAACATAGGCCTCTTTACTTACTTAAAAAAGGAAACATTGAGAAATATGTTTATGGTATTAATTCCACCATGCCATGTAGCACTATCTCTCAACCAGAGCTCTCAACCAAAGCAATGCAACAGAACAATTTTGATTGACAGTCGATTCTGCCAATTACGTCACACCACTTGCACCCGCCTCTGCTGTTACCACCAATCGGCAAGCGCGTATTCGTTTTTTACTTCCTGGATGTCCGCCATTGATTTTCACGAGATCAACAACAAAGCTAATAACGTTGGCTCCCCGCCGGCCACGAGTGGACTACCAGCGCTCCACAGGAGTACTAAACGAGGCATAATGATTTTACTGCAACAAATGTTATAATAAAGCCCTTCGTTCTATACACTGATTGAAAACTTTATTAACAGACTGCAGAATGGGCACAACTCAGCACGCTCTGAGCAAAGGAAGGAACTGAGATATGAATTGAGTAATGCTTGCCTTGCTATGGTCCGGTAAATACGCTGATGTTATTGAACGTGTAACTATATAATGTTAATGCCACAAAACGAATGCCTTTGTTAATCATAAGTAGTAACTTTGATGCAGTAGCGTGTGTGTGTGGGGGCGGCGTTGTGCAGGTCGCTTGACTGAAACTTCGGCTCTGGCCCGGCAACCATTACCGGGCCAGAGCCGGCTAATCTTTGGCGAGCCGGAGTCGGCTCTGGCTCGGCAACCATTGCCGGGCCAGAGCCGGCTAATATTTGGCGAGCCGGCGTCGGCTCTGGCCCGGCAACCATTACCGGGCCAGATCCGGCTCATCTTTGGCGTGCCGTGCCGGGACTCATACTTATCTTGTCTAGCACAGTCTCTGGAGCGTAACAGTAAGAAGCATTTTGTATAAAGGTATTCTGTACTTCTGTATGACAACTATTAAAGAAACTTGAACTTGAATCGGGACGATTATGCTGGCTACCTGGGTTGGTGCAGGTAAGATGTCCAATGGACATTACCCCACTCTTCCTTCCTTCCTTCCTTCCAGGTCAAGTCAAGTCAAGAGTTTTATTTGTCACAGCATACAAGTATACAATGAAATGTGGGGGATCTTGCCCGCAGCGATTGTGCATAATACAATAGTAATATATAATGATATAATAGGAATCCAGTAGAATGGCATTGTGCAATAAACAAGTAAACAAGTAGGGCATATCGGTATATGTACATGAGTTATTTACAGAGCATGGTAGGACATGCTAGGTCCTGTGGTCAGGGCCGCCTCAGGGGGTGTGCGAGCAGTGCGGTCGCACAGGGCCTCGCGGGAAGGGGGGTCTCGCAAAAAAAAAAAAAAAAAATGTATTTTTTTTTATTTTTTATTTTTTTTAATTTTTTTTGCGAGGCCCCCCTTCCCGCGAGGCCCTTTTTCATCACAGACCTAAAATCTAGTTTTGCTTATATGCTTATATATTTCACATTAGACACGTTTGTAGAATGTGTCTGACTTGTTCCTGCCTCTGCGGCTCTGCAGACTGCAGTGTTCCGGTTTCTGCGGCTCTGCTGCTCTACAGATTTTAGAATAGTGTTTCCGGGCTCTTCCCGGACCCACGAGGTACAGGGATCTATTCAGCACTATTCAGAGGAGCGAGTGGATGTCTTTTCAAAAGCAGCATGGATCAGAAGAAATTACACCGTGGGCCATAAGCTTGTTATCAATACCAAGTATGATGGTTATGCCAACTTTGCCAAGACGAAGAGGATGTTCGGCAGATGGACTGAAGATGAAAGTTGTTGCATGTTAGAAGAACCTTCAGTCAGGCTATAGCTATGTCGGCTAGTACTAGTAGCAATTTGCTAAGGGCAGGGACATGTAACTAGCGTTAGCTAATGCTAGCTAGCGTTAGCTAATGCTAGCTAGCGTTAGCTAACACTAGCTAGCGTTAGCTAACGCTAGTTACGTGTCCCTGCCTTTAGTTAATTGCTAAGTTATCTAGTGCTAACGTGTGGCAGATAAACTAGGACTCCCAAGGGACTGGTACTTTTCATCTCCACGGAAAGTCTCCTTCCAACTTTACCATTGATACTGCGTTATGGTGAGTTCATGCAACCTATTCTATTCCCGCCGTGGATCTCTCTCTCTCTCTCTCTCTCTCTGGAGCCAAACTGGCCGACTAGCTGTTGTAGTACTAGTAGCTAACGGTGTGTGGCCTGGTGTCAGCACCTGTATTGCTTTTCTCATGTTGTACAATTTTTCAGTGGTAGCCGCATAGCTTGCTTCTGCGTTAGCTAATGGTTAGCGATAGCCGGGTTGAGCTAACTGTTAGCCAGTTAGCTGTTTAGCTACGACTTTAGCTGCCGGCTGCGCACGTTAGTTTGATGCTATCAGTTAGCCTAGAGTTAGCTGTTAGCTTGTGCTACGACCATTGACATTAGCCGTGAGAATAGCAGGGGATTCTGGCACTCTGACTACGACATCATCTTTGACAGAAGATGTAGTCGGGCCTGCACCATGACAAGGCTCCGGCCATAGCTTCTTTTTGTCCCGCCAGCGAGAGGCCTTTCGTCAACGTGGAGAACTGTGTTGCGGCCTTTCGCCCTGCGTTCCTTGGTGTAGGTAAGATGAATGAAAATGTAATGACATTACCCTACTCTTCCTTCCTTCCCCTCCCGAATGTTTTGTTAATAACGATGTTTTTTTCCAGGCAAAACATATGTTACTTCACAACATTTGGAGATACGACATGTGCTGTGTGTGAATTGTCTTGGTCGTTTGTGTAGCTTGGGTAGCGTTGGGCCGTTGGCCAAAGCTGTGTGTGGCCTGGTGTCAGTACCTGGCTAGCCTATTTAGCTGATGTCGGCCATTGGCTCCTTGCTGCTTTGTATTCTCTGGTATAGACCCTCTTCTCTTTGGATTTAAGTGTTGATCTTTGTCCTTTTGGATCTCTCATACATGCTCTCTCTCTAACACACACACACACACGACAAACACACATGCTCTCTCTCTCTCTCTCTCTCTTTCTAACACACACAGTCTGCCTATGGCGGCCTTTCTCGATGGCTAGGCTGTGCTCGCTGAGTCTGTACCTAGTCAAGGATCTTCAGTCACAGTGCTCAGGTATTCTGCCACTGTGTACTCTCTGTTTAGGGCCAAATAGCATTTCAATTTCTTTCCAATGTGTCTCTCTCTCTCTCTCTCTCTCTGTACACTGTATATTGACTGTAGAACGGGAGCTCTCTCTCGCTCTCTCTCTTGCTATATGTTGACTGTATCATGCCCAGCCTCGGGCAGCGCTATTATTTAAGAATATGTTGACTGTATGAAAAAGAAAAAAATCTCGCACAGGGCCTCGCATTTCTCCCAGGCGGCCCTGCCTGTGGTAGTGCAATATACTGTTAGCTACGGATGAGGCACTGGGTCTTTATGTACACTGCTATACAATGCTATATTATACAATCTCAAAGTTATACTATACTATTCTTAAAGTGACCTTTCCTTTTGTAAAGTGACCATAAGTGTTAGCGTGTGCAGCATGAGTGTGTGTGTGCTCATGTTAAAGTGGCTGCTAGTGTGTGAGCGTGTACTGTGAGGATTGGTTCTTTCCCCACCACAGGCTTCTTAAAGTACTGTGATGATTGGTCCGTTCCCCGCCACACGCTCTGTCCCTTTAAGGTACTTTGTTGATTAATTGCATTCCCCGCCACACGCTCGGTTCCTGTAAAGTGCCGTGTTGATTGGTGCTCTCCCCACCACACGCTTCTGGAGAAATGATCAATTTCATCCCGCTGCTGTCACAGCTTGTAATCAGTGCCCTGTGGCTTTATATACCCTGATCCCCCTACTATCGATGTTGGACCGTTTTGAATAACTCCTGCATTTGCCTGTCTTCCCCGTCGCTGTTCCCTGTCTGTTGCTCTCCAGGACTTTCGTGAAGAATCCCTGTGGAGAACCTGATTCCCCGTTCGGAGCTGCGCCTCGTTATCTGCCCGCTTTACGCGTTGCGCTCTGGTGAGTTTTTGGAAACAGTTCTTTTTGGATCACCAGTTTTTTGTGTGTTTGTGAAACACCGAAGAGATCCCGTTTTTGTGTATACTGTTCTCACCTATTTTTTGTGTTGGATTTATACCTTGGATTACCGTATTGTTTTTTCTCTGGACTCTGCTAACTGTGTGTGGTACACCGAAGATCAAGTCACTTGGATATTTATTGGATCAGTCACCTCTCTGTTTCTGTTGTGCGCTGGGCTAACTCAGATTTCTCTCTCTCTCCGTTTCCACCGGGAGTGAAAGCTGGGAGGATCTGCAGAGCGGCTTCAGACGTCACAAGCTAATTCCTCACCACCACCTACTGGGAGAATCTGCAGAGCCGCAACAATCTTCACATGCCAGATTCCCCGTTTGTTCGGTTGCTCAACTTAATTCAATCTTGTAACTCTGAAAATAAATACGCCCTTGCTTTGGCTAACTCTGAAACAACTCTCTCTGTGCCGTTGCGCTTGAGGTCGGTTACAAACCCTAACATTACGATCCAACCTGACGACCTCAGCCGACACAGAGAGGGTTAGGGCAGCGTTGGCGGTCCAGATCGAGTTGGTCAACGACCACACCCAACAGTTGGGTGCGGTTGCGGCCGCTTTACAGGACCTCCGGGCCGAGGTCCAGCTTATTCTGGATGCCATTGGCACTCAGGAGTATCAGCAGGCTGTTGCTCTGCACCAGCTTCAGGCTCTCCGTACATAATTAAACACTCTGCTTTTGACCCCACCTGTCCCAGGAGTCTCGGCCAGCTCACCACCCGTGGCAGACCTCGCACCTCGGGAGCCCCGTCTCTCCGAACCACGTCTGTTCAATGGTAACTTCGAGGATTGTGCCACATTCATCATGCAATGTGAGTTGGTCTTCCATCATCAACCCAGCCGTTTTTCGTCAGAGGGAAAGCCTACATGACTAACCTGCTCACGGGCCAAGCAGCACAGTGGGTTACTGCCTCCTGGGCAATGGGGGCTGATTTCTGTTTTTCCTACCCAGACTTCGTGGCAGAGCTCCGCAGGGTTTTTCACCACCCAGCCCGTGGCCAGGACCCAGGAGCTCGGTTGGGCACCTTCCGGCAGGACAGTGGCAGTGTCAGAGACTACGCGCTGGAGTTCAGACTGGCCGCAACGGAGAGCGGTTGGAACGATCAATCGCTTTGTCTCACCTTCCTGAGGGGGCTCAACGACGCAGTAAGGGACCAGCTCGCGACCCAAGAGGAGCCCGATTCTCTCGAGGGCCTGATCAGCCTCGCTATCCGCATCGACGGACGCCTCCGGGAGAGAAGGCGTGAGCGAGCACGACGGGGACCCCCAGACGTACCCCCCGTGTACCACGACCTCGAGGAGGTTTTCAGTACCCCAGACGTACCCCCCGAGTACCACGACCTCGAGCAGGTTTTCAGTAAGTCCAGGGCTCAGGTCTTTCCGCCTCAACGGCCTTACGACTGTGCCATCGACCTCCGCTCAGGGGCTCCCTTTCCCGGCGGCCGCCTCTACAGTGCTGACCGCCCTGCCCCCTCCGTGACTGGTGGGTTTTTTCCCTCCCGAGCCATGACCGAGGAGGAACCCATGCAGCTGGGACGCAACCGCCTTAGCCCGGCCGAACGGGAGTCCAGGCTCAGGTCCGGCCTTTGCCTCTACTGCGGCCGGGATGGACACGTGTCTCCAATTGCCCTACCTGGCCAAGAAGACCAGGCTCGCCGGGACCCCGGGACATCCTGGTGAGCCATTTTTCCTGTTCCCCCACCCGTGCACCACCTAACCGTCTGGCGGACGTCACCCTAGCCTGGGCGGACCAGCGGGCGACGGTGGGTGCACTCATTGACTCTGGTGCTGATGGGAGTTTCATGGACGTTGGGTATGCCACCCGGGCCAACATTCCACTTGAGGACCTCGAGAGGCCCTTGGAGGTCTTCGCGCTGGATCATCGCCGCCTGGCTGACGTCACTCAACGCACCTGTCCAGTCCTTCTCACCATTGCTGGTAACCACGTTGAGAGACTCCAGTTTTTCATCACCAGCTCTCCTCTTGTCCCTGTGGTCCTGGGCAGGCCTTGGCTCGCGCTGCATGAGCCCCACGTCGCCTGGTCCTCCGGCACCATCAGGGGGTGGGGCCCCTCCTGTCATGCCCAGTGTCTTCAGGTGCCGTCCAGCCCCCTCGCCGGGTCCCAGTCCCCGTCTCCGGCCTCCCTCGCCGGTCCTCTGTCCCCGTGCCCGGCCTCCGCTGTCGGGCCCCAGTCCCCGTCTCCGGCCTCCCTCGCCGGTCCTCTGTCCCCGTGCCCGGCCTCCGCTGTCGGGTCCCAGTCCCCGTCTCCGGCCTCCCTCGCCGGTCCTCTGTCCCCGTCTCCGGTCCCCCTCTCCGGGCCTCTGTCTTTGTCCCCCTCTCCAGTGCCCCTGCTCGCCGGCTTCCTTCGGTCCCGTCCGGGCAGGCCGGGGCCGAGTGGGTCGCCGGGTGGCTCCCGTGGAGGGGGGGGGTACTGTGAGGATTGGTTCTTTCGCCACCACAGGCTTCTTAAAGTACTGTGATGATTGGTCCGTTCCCCGCCACACGCTCCGTCCCTTTAAGGTACTTTGTTGATTAATTGCATTCCCCGCCACACGCTCCGTTCCTGTAAAGTGCCGTGTTGATTGGTGCTCTCCCCACCACACGCTTCTGGAGCAATGATCAATTTCATCCCGCAGCTGTCACAGCTTGTAATCAGCGCCCTGTGGCTTTATATACCCTGATCCCCCTACTATCGATGTTGGATCGTTTTGAATAACTCCTGCATTTGCCTGTCTTCCCCGTCGCTGTTCCCTGTCTGTTGCTCTCCAGGACTTTCGTGAAGAATCTTTGTGGAGAACCTGATTCTCCGTTCGGAGCTGCGCCTCGTTATCTGCCCGCTTTACGCGTTGCACTCTGGTGAGTTTTTGGAAACAGTTCTTTTTGGATCACCAGTTTTTTGTGTGTTTGTGAAACACCGAAGAGATCCCGTTTTTGTTTATACTGTTCTCACCTATTTTTTGTGTTGGATTTACACTTTGGATTACCGTATTGTTTTTTCTCTGGACTCTGCTAACTGTGTGTGGTACACCGAAGATCAAGTCACTTGGATATTTATTGGATCAGTCACCTCTCTGTTTCTGTTGTGCGCTGGGCTAACTCAGATTTCTCTCTCTCTCCGTTTCCACCGGGAGTGAAAGCTGGGAGGATCTGCAGAGCGGCTTCAGACGTCACAAGCTAATTCCTCACCACCACCTACTGGGAGAATCTGCAGAGCCGCAACAATCTTCACATGCCAGATTCCCCGTTTGTTCGGTTGCTCAACTTAATTCAATCTTGTAACTCTGAAAATAAATACGCCCTTGCTTTGGCTAACTCTGAAACAACTCTCTCTGTGCCGTTGCGCTTGAGGTCGGTTACAAACCCTAACATTACAATCCAACCTGACGACCTCAGCCGACACAGAGAGGGTTAGGGCAGCGTTGGCGGTCCAGATCGAGTTGGTCAACGACCACACCCAACAGTTGGGTGCGGTTGCGGCCGCTTTACAGGACCTCCGGGCCGAGGTCCAGCTTATTCTGGATGCCATTGGCACTCAGGAGTATCAGCAGGCTGTTGCTCTGCACCAGATTCAGGCTCTCCGTACATCATTAAACACTCTGCTTTTGACCCCACCTGTCCCAGGAGTCTCGGCCAGCTCACCACCCGCGGCAGACCTCGCACCTCGGGAGCCCCGTCTCTCCGAACCACGTCTGTTCAATGGTAACTTCGAGGATTGTGCCACATTCATCATGCAATGTGAGTTGGTCTTCCATCATCAACCCAGCCGTTTTTCGTCAGAGGGATCCCGAGTAGCCTACATGACTAACCTGCTCACGGGCCAAGCAGCACAGTGGGTTACTGCCTCCTGGGCAATGGGGGCTGATTTCTGTTTTTCCTACCCAGACTTCGTGGCAGAGCTCCGCAGGGTTTTTCACCACACAGCCCGTGGCCAGGACCCAGGAGCTCGGTTGGGCACCTTCCGGCAGGACAGTGGCAGTGTCAGAGACTACGCGCTGGAGTTCAGACTGGCCGCAACGGAGAGCGGTTGGAACGATCAAGCGCTTCGTCTCACCTTCCTGAGGGGGCTCAACGACGCAGTAAGGGACCAGCTCGCGACCCAAGAGGAGCCCGATTCTCTCGAGGGCCTGATCAGCCTCGCTATCCGCATCGACGGATGCCTCCGGGAGAGAAGGCGTGAGCGAGCACGACGGGGACCCCCAGACGTACCCCCCGTGTACCACGACCTCGAGGAGGTTTTCAGTACCCCAGACGTACCCCCCGAGTACCACGACCTCGAGGAGGTTTTCAGTACCCCAGACGTACCCCCCGAGTACCACGACCTCGAGGAGGTTTTCAGTAAGTCCAGGGCTCAGGTCTTTCCGCCTCAACGGCCTTACGACTGTGCCATCGACCTCCGCTCAGGGGCTCCCTTTCCCGGCGGCCGCCTCTAGAGTGCTGACCGTCCTGCCCCCTCCGTGACTGGTGGGTTTTTTCCCTCCCGAGCCGTGACTGAGGAGGAACCCATGCAGCTGGGACGCAACCGCCTTAGCCCGGCCGAACGGGAGTCTAGGCTCAGGTCCGGCCTTTGCCTCTACTGCGGCCGGGATGGACACCGTGTCTCCAATTGCCCTACCCGGCCAAGAAGACCAGGCTCGCCGGGACCCCAGGAGATCCTGGTGAGCCGTTTTTCCTGTTCCCCCACCCGTGCACCACCTAACCGTCTGGCGGACGTCACCCTAGCCTGGGCGGAGCAGCGGGCGACGGTGGGTGCACTCATTGACTCTGGTGCTGATGGGAGTTTCATGGACGTTGGGTATGCCACGTGGGCAAACATTCCACTTGAGGACCTCGAGAGGCCCTTGGAGGTCTTCGCGCTGGATCATCGCCGCCTGGCTGACGTCACTCAACGCACCTGTCCAGTCCTTCTCACCATTGCTGGTAACCACGTTGAGAGACTCCAGTTTTTCATCACCAGCTCTCCTCTTGTCCCTGTGGTCCTGGGCAGGCCTTGGCTCGCGCTGCATGAGCCCCACGTCGCCTGGTCCTCCGGCACCATCAGGGGGTGGGGCCCCTCCTGTCATGCCCAGTGTCTTCAGGTGCCGTCCAGCCCCCTCGCCGGGTCCCAGTCCCCGTCTCCGGCCTCCCTCGCCGGTCCTCTGTCCACGTGCCCGGCCTCCGCTGTCGGGCCCCAGTCCCCGTCTCCGGCCTCCCTCGCCGGTCCTCTGTCCCCGTGCCCGGCCTCCGCTGTCGGGTCCCAGTCCCCGTCTCCGGCCTCCCTCGCCGGTCCTCTGTCCCCGTCTCCGGTCCCCCTCTCCGGGCCTCTGTCTTTGTCCCCCTGTCCAGTGCCCCTGCTCGCCGGCTTCCTTCGGTCCCGTCCGGGCAGGCCGGGGCCGAGTGGGTCGCCGGGTGGCTCCCGTGGAGGGGGGGGTACTGTGAGGATTGGTTCTTTCCCCACCACAGGCTTCTTAAAGTACTGTGATGATTGGTCCGTTCCCCGCCACACGCTCCGTCCCTTTAAGGTACTTTGTTGATTAATTGCATTCCCCGCCACACGCTCCGTTCCTGTAAAGTGCTGTGTTGATTGGTGCTCTCCCCACCACACGCTTCTGGAGCAATGATCAATTTCATCCCGCAGCTGTCACAGCTTGTAATCAGCGCCCTGTGGCTTTATATACCCTGATCCCCCTACTATCGATGTTGGATCGTTTTGAATAACTCCTGCATTTGCCTGTCTTCCCCGTCGCTGTTCCCTGTCTGTTGCACTCCAGGACTTTCGTGAAGAATCCCTGTGGAGAACCTGATTCCCCGTTCGGAGCTGCGCCTCGTTATCTGCCCGCTTTACGCGTTGCGCTCTGGTGAGTTTTTGGAAACAGTTATTTTTGGATCACCAGTTTTTTGTGTGTTTGTGAAACACCGAAGAGATCCCGTTTTTGTGTATACTGTTCTCACCTATTTTTTGTGTTGGATTTACACCTTGGATTACCGTATTGTTTTTTCTCTGGACTCTGCTAACTGTGTGTGGTACACCGAAGATCAAGTCACTTGGATATTTATTGGATCAGTCACCTCTCTGTTTCTGTTGTGCGCTGGGCTAACTCAGATTTAGTTTCCACCGGGAGTGAAAGCTGGGAGGATCTGCAGAGCGGCTTCAGACGTCACAAGCTAATTCCTCACCACCACCTACTGGGAGAATCTGCAGAGCCGCAACAATCTTCACATGCCAGATTCCCCGTTTGTTCGGTTGCTCAACTTAATTCAATCTTGTAACTCTGAAAATAAATACGCCCTTGCTTTGGCTAACTCTGAAACAACTCTCTCTGTGCCGTTGCGCTTGAGGTCGGTTACAAACCCTAACATGTACAGTGTGTGTGTTGTGTATGTGCTCATGTGTGCTTGTGTGTGGAGAGTTCAGTGTTCAAGGCTCTGATGGCCTGGGGGAAGAAGCTGAGCCGAAGTCCCTCTGTCCTAGTTGCTGGTGTTCGCAGGTGTTTGCCTGACCGCAGCAGCTTGAACAGGGTGTTGTTGGGGTGGTGAGGGTCTTTCATTATTCTGCAGGCTCTGGATTTGCACCTCTTGTTGTATAGGACCTGCAGGGGTGGTAGTGCAATACCCGTGGTAAGCTCGGCTGAGCGCACCTCTCTCTGTAGGGCCTTCTTGTCCTGTGCCGTGCTGTTTCCATACCAGGCAGTGATGTTTCCATCAGTGGAGGTTTCTCTATGACAACACGTGAAACACAAATTCACTCATAATTCATAATTATTATTAATTTACATATACCTATATATATATATATATATATATATATATATATATATATATATATATATATATATATTAAAAAAAATATATATATATATTTTTTTTTTAATTATTATTATTATTATTTTTTTATTATAAATGTTTTCCTCTGTAAAAAAATGCCAGTGAATTTTTTTTTCTTTCAAAAATTGCCAAAATTGACAGCTCTGAGCAGGCCTGCACTGCAGTATTGCCTGCAGTAATTATTCGTGAAGAAAACTTCACAGGTGTGACCCATTGTTAAATAAATAATAAATAACAGCGAATCAAAATAGGCTATTAACTTCATCTAAGCACGGTCTGTGCAGTTAAACTCTTGCCATTGAATGGAGGGTTGATTGATTGACAGCCCTTGACATCCAATACACGGAGGTTGAATATGATTGGCAGCCTTGCAAATCCAATCAGAGATTGCTGCATTGCAAAGTCAAAACGGGTCCAGCTGCATGTCCGGAGGATAGGTTTAGCTCGGGCCAATCTCAAGTTTCTCAAGTTTCTTTATTAGTTGTCATACAGAAGTACAGAATAATTTTATACAAAATGTAACATAAAGAAGCATTTTGTATAAAAGTATTCTGTACTTCTGTATGACAACTAATAAAGAAACTTGAGAAACTTGAGATTGGCCCGAGCTAAACCTATCCTCCGGACATGCAGCTGGACCCGTTTTGACTATGTGAAAGTTGAGACTATGAGAAAGTTGTTGTTTAGTAGTTAGTAAGATGTACAGCTATAACAAGTCAAGTCAGGCTAAATTAAACTTTGCGCCAACATTAGGACCGAAGTATAAACCAGCAACTGAGCAACATGAAGAAGTGGACTTATGCATCTGGATCAGAAAAAACGTTGTGGATGAAAAAGTAAGTAGGCTACAGTGCTTGTATGCTAACAGTAGCTAGCCAGCTTAGCCTACATCACAATGATAATCACCAAGCTAACTTACTGTACACTCTGTAGGGCTGGGCAATTAATCGAAACAGAATCGCGATATCGATTCATAGACCTATGCAATCTCATTTCTAAGTTATGACTATTTTCTTTTATTAAAATTTTTTTTTTTATAATTTTTTTTTATAATTTTTTTAACTTTTTAAATTATTTTATCTGGGTTGAACATGATTTGTGGAACTCCCTCTGGTGTTGTGGTCGTGGTATTCACTGACCTTTGGGAAGTATTTCGACATGCACATGGGTATCTTAGTGGTGTAGTGTATCTTGTAGACCAGGCCCATTGCAAGTTGCTGTACTCTGTCGTCTACTCTAAGCCATCCTAGGTTGTCAAAGTGGACAGGGGTGAGGTGGGTTTTAGGAGTAAGGTCAAGCAGTAGTCTGACCAGTTTGTTTTGTGATGTTTGTAATCTTGTTTTTAGTGCCTTTGAGGTGCTTTGGTACCATGAGGTGCAAGCATAGTCGTAGTACCCTTGAATGAGTGCTCCTGTTAGAGTCTTCAAGGTATTCTTGTTTACCAGAGAGGAGATCCGGTACAGGAATCTAGTTTGTTGGTTGACTTAGTTTTATTACATTGGATCCCATTTTGTCACAGGAAAGATTTGCCTCTATAGGATGGAACCCAGGTAGGTAATTTCATCTTTCCTTTTAAGATAAGATAAGATATTCCTTTATTGATCCCCTTGGGGAAATTCAGGCATCATAGCAGCATGGGGGAAGGGGGGGGGGGGTACAGGTAGTGAAAACAACACAAGCAGTGTAAACAAATAGGTCAATATAATTAACTATCTAACTGAAATATACATTATTCATTATTCACAGTATCACAGTATCCACATAAGGTGCAGTATGCATAAGGTAGTGTTATTGTCCTACTTGGGTTCCTATTAGTTCTAGGTCGATGTCTGGCAGCAGTTGCTGCCCACTGTTGTGGAGCCTGATGGCCACTGGTATGAAGGACTGTCCGAGGCGGTTAGTTGAGTGTCGGGGGGGTATGAGTCTGTGGCTTCCTGGTCACCTTCACCTAATATGTTTTGATCTGGTCAGGTGCGCTGTCACCTAAAATGTTTTGATCTGATCAGGTGCGCTGTCAACTAATATGTTTTGATCTGGTCAGGTGCGCTGTCACCTAATATGATTTCATCTGGTCAGGTGCGCTGTCACCTAATATGATTTAATCTGGTCAGGTGCGCTGTCACCTAATATGTTTTCATCTGGTCAGGTCCGCTGTCACCTAATGTTAATATGTTTTCATCTGTGTCCACTGACCACTGACACACAGTGGGGGATGTTTTAAAAATATTATTTAATATATAATATAATATAATAATTTGTGCTTCACCTAAAAATTTGGTCAGCAGCCTCCACTGGTTTCCATTCAAGATGCTTCCCCTCCCGAATGTTTTTGTTAATAACGATGTCTTTGTCTACAAAACATATGTTACTTCACTACATTTGGAGATATGACATGTGCTGTGTGTGAATTGTCTTGGTCGCTTTGAATAGCTTGGGTTAGCGTTGGCCAAGGCTTGTGCCTTTCTCTCTACCTAGGAACAGCGTTGTTTTTTACGTGAGTAAACATGAACTGGGTTTTTTGTTGTATGATGAGAAGTTGTGTGTCTTCATATAACGTTTAGACAACGTGGCTGCGCCCACAACTGGCTGGGTTACCCTACAATGATGTGCATAGTGGCATGTGATCGAGGGCTGAGTCCCTCTCTTGTTATTCTTACTTGTGGGTAATGATGAAAATAACAGGTGGCAACTTTTTTTCACACATAAGCAGAGCTCAAACAGGGTCTTCGGCTGTGCTGGCGTGCATGACGTAAAGCTTACTCTACACAATTGGCGTCATATCAGGGGTAACGCCTCAAATATGATTTTGTTTACAAAATGTGTGTTGATTCACTATATTTTTGGGGATACGGTGTAAATCCCTCGGCTTCTGCTGGGAATGTGCTCTTGCTTAGAGAGAGGCATTTTCTCTGAAACTTGTTTGGTCGCTGTCATGTGGATTTAGCAAGGCCTGTGACCAGCACTTAATCGAGGACTTATGTCTTCTCTCATCATAAAAAACCATGGCTGGAGGGTTGTGTGTATCGTATTCACGTTTAGGATCCACAACTGGGTTAGGTGTTGGCCTACAGAAGTTACATGTGTAGCTCTTGTACCAGGGCCCTTGGCCCCTCTCTTGGTCTGTGTTTCTTCTTCCTTTAGGTAAAGGTGTAAAAATGCAGGTGGCAGGTTCGCACATGAGCCTGAAGCCATGTATGAAACCAGTTTTTGCACAGGCGAGGTTATCGTCTGTGGCTGGCGTGCAGAATGTGAAGCTGTTACCGTGTTACCCTATAAATGCACTTCATGTGGCATGGTATGACTGGTGTCATGGCTCTGCTTTGTCATTGCATCGTATCAGGGGTGAGGGGTCATGAGGGGTGGGCTGATAAAATCCTCCCCCCTCTTTACTGATTGGCCGGGAGGTGGGATCTCCTGCCTGGCAGTTTTCCCTGTCGGCTGAGGGGCAGCGTGTCACAAGGAGGGGGAAGGGGGGGGTTCCCTGGTTCCACTCCCTGTTAGAATGGGCGGGTCACGGGATTTTCCCCCTGGCCATGGGATACGTCACTGGGTGCATTTCCTATTGGCCAGGAGACGTCCATGAGGTTACAGGCTCTGTGCTGCAGACCGCTGTCTTTGTCAAAGTTGGATGAAGCGTTGCATTCGTTGAAAACTGTTCGTTTTCTGCTCTGCTCTCTATTACAGTGTGTATTGGGCTGTTGGTCACTTGGCCCAATTATTATTGCATGTATCTTTTTCAATTGTACTCACGTGGAGGTCTCTCTGGGGGAACTTCTGTATTTCCCCTCTTATGTGAGGAGCGGAATTGACGGGGTTGCCCTCAGTCGTGTCATATAAGGCCTGTGTCTGTGTCTTATTGACCGGCTTCCTGCTGCTCGTCCCAGACAGCAAGGAGGGGACGTCGTCTGGTGTTTTCTTGTTAGAATTCACCATTGATGTGTTTCGGGTTCTTTACGTGCATATAGCGTTCCTATGTGGAACCACTGTTTTGGGCTGGCGCCCCTTGGTTGCCCAATTTGTAAAAACGGCGTTTTTTATGCAGGCGACTAGGAAGGAGATTTTTTGTCTCTACCGAGCGCCAGTGCAAGACTCGATGACTCTCCGGGGGGAGATGACGGTGTAGATCATTACATTGGCGGAGGGGTCTCGCGCCCATGAGGTTGGCCACCAGGTGTAGTGCATTCACGTTCTGTCCATCTTGGTGGCGCCCTCTGTGATGTTTTAGATCGACACACGTACCTACCCCCCTCTTACGACTGGGGATGGCTGCGTGACTAGGAGGCGGGACTGATTCTGGTCACGCCGGACCAAGTCAGTTAACCCGTTGTCCGCCGGGGCGCAGATCTGCTGTTCTGGTACCCCGAAGGACTTAGTGCTTTTCCGGGGGGAAAATGCCGGGTCGGTCCGGGCTTCGCGGGGATTGATGTTGTGGATATGTGTGTCATGTGTATGCCACTACGGCTTGCCCATAACAGTGACGTGCTTGGTCCATACTGTGTTGTACCTTGCGCTGTGTTAGGGGGCCTGGTCCTTCTCCATTGTGTCACTCCTCTCTCCCCCTGCTGGGCAGGTATGGGAGGGGGCTGTCGAGGTGGTTGCTGTCAACCCCTCTAGGCATCCCTGTGTAGGTCCCGGTCCGCCAGTCCCAGGTCCGGACTCATTCCCGTCGACCTGTTGGCCTGGGTTAACCCTTTGAAAACTGAAACACTCTGATTCTAGGTTTTTCTTGGTGGGTTAAGGGAACAACCGCCTCCTGTTAAAATGTGTGTTGATAGCGGAGTCGACTCTCGGGTTAGGCCAGGCTTGACCCCATCTGCCTGCGAGTGTGCCCCCGCACTTTTCATGACGTCTGCCAATCATGTCAGCCTTCTCTGCCTCGGCCTCTCTAAGGGGTCAGGTTTTTGTGGAGGCTGCGACATGGTGCACAGCATACCGAACGCCCCTTCCGCCAGGGTGCTGTTCTCAGTAGACCCCTTAGGCGCCTGTCTAGTCCGCAGTGCTCCGGGCACAGGTCGAGTTACGCTTTTGACCTGTTGCCAGGATTGAGGGATCAACCTCTTTGGGGGTTGTCTCCCCGGTGCGCCGACTGGCCCCACAGTGTTGTGGGGGTGTAGACTCTGTGGAGTGCTTCAGGGCGGCGTGCTGTAGGGGGGAAGGGCCTGCTCTTGGATTGGGCCCTGTCCGATACGCTGGCGATGTGGGGGGTGGTGTCACTAGTGACGTCTGGTGGGGTCTTGATGCTGCGGCATCGTTGGCCTCACCAGGCCCCCTTTTCCGGGGGGTCCTGGCCCTCAGGCTGTTCCTGGGGCTGGGTCCTCCTTCGCGCTCCGCTGCTACGGCCTTTCCACGGGGTTGGGTTCTTGGCCTTTGACCCTGTGATGTTAGGGGTTGTGCACAGGTTTTTTTTCCTTCCCGTTCGTTCCCTAGTGGCATGTGGGATGCGCGCCTGAGTAGTCGCGGGTCCTTCTGTGTGAAGGTAAGTCTCACGATCTGCTCACCCTGTGCGTTGAGTTACTAAACCCTCTTCGCACAGTCGGATCCGATTCCCTCCCGTCCCCCTCTAGGGGGGTCCGGGGGCTCGGGTCCTCCCCGGTTCAGATGGCTGTGGGGGGCCTCAGCGGGTACATTTGTCGAGCTTCCGCTCTGTTCAGCTCCTGTGTTCCACTAGAGCGCAGAGCGTAAGCTATACGATATATAACATACGGTGACTCACTGAGGACCCCGTGGTCTTTGCCTTCGGTGGTGAAAGACTTCGGAAGGAGCTGTCAGTATGGCCACGACCCTGCTTATGTAGAGGAGTGGATGTGGGTGTGGCCAGGTGGATGGGTGTGTACATGTGGAGAAAGATTATTCAGTGCTAGATTGGATAAAGGGATAGTTCCACTAGAGCGCAGAGCGGTCGCTATACTCATATAACTATGGTTATAGGATAACCGTATGTTATCAGCTGTGGCTGGCGTGCAGGATGTAAAGCTATTACCCTAACAGGTATATGCACTTTGTAGCGTGCTGCAACTGGTGTCACGGCTCTGCTTTGTTATTGCATCGTATCTGGGGTGAGGGGTTCAGAGTAGGGTGACCAAACGTCCTCTTTTGGCCGGACATGTCCTCTTTTCACGCCCTGTCCGGGCCGTCCGGGGGGGGGTTTATAAATGCATGAAAATGTCCGGCTTTCACCGACCGTTTGCATATACTTAAATTGACTGGCGCATTGCACAGAATACTACGGTAATCTGTTGCGTGTGTGACGTAATCCCTGAGAAGCTTTGTGGGCGGCTCTACAACTACACTCACACACAAACAGAGGAAGAGGGGACAGAGTGGAGCGCAGCTCACATTCACAATGCCAAAGAATGTACTTTTACAGATGAACTGCAGAAGAAATTCCAAATGTACCGACCCGTCGGAACAAATGGGAGGCGAAGTTCACTAGTGCGCGCACTAAATCCGAAGCCAATGTGTTATAGCGCCCCACTCGACTCGATTGATGTCGCACATGAAGCACTCAAATCAAATCCAGTACTGTGGTGTTTCTACAGACAGGAGTAACCACGGAGCAGTGACAATATTCCCAATCATAATAGTACTTTGACTGGAAGATGGGTGGCATGCAAACAAAATGAATCGAGGTTAAATACACCAAATGAGATTCATTTGCTTAGATTATTTGTACACGACTTCCGGTTTAGCATGGTGACGGGATAGACGTGTTTAGAGTGGCTCCCGCACAACTTGCAAACTATCTATTTATTTGACAAGCGACATGCTACAAATACAATGCACCATCTAAACTTTAAGACTAAAAGACGAATACTGCACTACGTTTCACAACATGACGGGAAGAGCAAAGAGAATTGATAAAAGAGAAATATCGAAGGCAACTGCTGCTAGCCTCGAAGCTATTGAACTTGCTAGTGGGGCTATTGAACTTGCTAGTAGAGCTAAAGACATGCCTGATTCCCCAGCCAAAGCGACGCCAGCCTTGCCCAACGACTTGGAGAACCTCCGTACTGCCATACTTACCGACACGACGGCAGTGGTCACCTCGCTGCTAAACGCAGTTCTCACACCGGTGAATAGGACCCTGGAGGCAATAAAATCCACGCTGGATATACACGGACAACGGATCACCTCTGTCGAATCGGGCTTGTCTGACTACAGCGACAGAGTCGTCGAGATGGAAGGCGCATATGCTCAACTCAAAACGGAGAACGCTCGGCTGGCCAACAAGTTGGATGAACTTGAAAACCGCTCGCGCAGAGCCAACTTGAGAGTGATCGGCATCCCTGAAAAAATGGAAGGCTCGGATCCAATCCAATTCATGACCGAATTGTTCTCAGATATTTGTGGGGCTAATTTTTTCCCCACGCCGCTCATACTGTCTCGCGCCCACAGGCTGGGGAAAGAGAATAAAGCCGGAGGAAACAACCCCAGACCGAGAGCGTTCATTGTACTTTTCCACAACTACCAGGACAAGGAGCGTGTTTTTGGGAAGAGAAGAGAGGATCTGCGATACCATGGCCACAAGATCTCACTCTACCCTGACTTCAGCGTCGAACTGTCCCGCAAGCGCGCGGCTTACAATGACGTGAAAGCCCGACTGTACAAGAAAGACATTCGCTTTGGAATGCTGTACCCAGCTCGCCTCCGCGTGGACTTCGAAGACCAAACGTTGTACTTTGACTCTCCCGCAGCTGCTCAGACATTCTACAACGCTCATTGGCATGACTGAGGTAACTACACAACGGTCGGTCAAGGTTTGTTTACACACCAGATTTAACGTAGGCTGGCTAACAGCTGGCTTGGACTGAATGACGTTAACACACCAGCCTACTGGTTGGTGCTTCCCCTACTCTTTTCTTTTCATTGCTCGACAAATCTCGAGCTGTTATTCAAGTTCAGTATCTTTCAGTTATTTCTATTTCTATAATGTAATTCTACAACAGCTGGCTTGGACTGAATGACGTTAACACACCAGCCTACTGGTTGGTTGGTGCTCCCCCTACTCTTTTTCTTAGCTCAACAAATCTCAAGTTGTTATTTTCAAGTTCAGTATCTTTCAGTTATTTCTATTTCTATAATGTAATTCTACAACAGCTGGCTTGGACTGAATGACGTTAACACACCAGCCTACTGGTTGGTGCTCCCCCTACTATTTTCTTTGCTCGACAAATCTCGAGTTGTTATTTTCAAGTTCAGTATCTTTCAGTTATTTCTATTTCTATAATGTAATTCTACAACAGCTGGCTTGGACTGAATGACGTTAACACACCAGCCTACTGGTTGGTTGGTGCTCCCCCTATTCTTTTTTCTTTGCTCAACAAATCTCAAGTTGTTATTTTCAAGTTCAGTATCTTTCAGTTATTTCTATTTCTATAATGTAATTCTACAACAGCTGGCTTGGACTGAATGACGTTAACACACCAGCCTACTGGTTGGTGCTCCCCCTACTATTTTCTTTGCTCGACAAACCTCGAGTTGTTATTTTCAAGTTCAGTATCTTTCAGTTATTTCTATTTCTATAATGTAATTCTACAACAGCTGGCTTGGACTGAATGACGTTAACACACCAGCCTACTGGTTGGAGCTCCCCCTACTATTTTCTTTGCCCAACAAATCTCGAGTTGTTATTTTCAAGTTCAGTATCTTTCAGTTATTTCCATTTCTATAATGTAATTCTACAACAGCTGGCTTGGACTGAATGACGTTAACACACCAGCCTACTGGTTGGTTGGTGCTCCCCCTACTATTTTCTTTGCTCGACAAATCTCGAGTTGTTATTCAAGTTCAGTATCTTTCAGTTATTTCTATAATGTGTCGCTTGTCACAGCGAAATTGCTCTTTGATATATACTTTTTTTTTTCTCTTTTTCTCTACACTCTTAAATTGGGAGCTCACGCTCACGTTCTAGGTTAGGCTAGTTTCTAGGTTAGGCTAGGTTCTAGCTTCTAGGTTAGGTTAGCTTCTAGGTTAGGTTTTAGCTTCTAGGTTAGGTTAGGTTTTTAGCTTCTAGGTTAGGTTCTAGGTTAGGTTAAGATCTGTAGATGCACCGGAAGTTTAGTAGCGATTACCTGCGGTTCTCTAGATGTGGGAAGAAGAGAAGAGAACCTAGGATGGGAATGGGGAGGGGAGTATTTTGGGGGTTACTTACACCGAATGCGGTCCGGGAAAGGTCTGTATTTTCTGTTGTTATTGTTGTTGTTGCAGATGTTGTGGTTACACGTCATACATATGTTTATAGTTACTTATTTGTTATTTGTTTTTTTCTTTTTTTATCACTTTATTACTTTGTGGAGTCTACAATACCCCTGTACAGGGGGCCTGTATATGGGACAATCAGACCACTCAAATCTTGAACTGAATCATGACTTCATCTAATAATAGGAGGGACAACTCTGTTAGACTGATCACGTGGAATGTCAAATCTATGAACGGGCCAGTCAAACGTTCAAGGGTTTTTACTCACCTAAGAAACTTGAAGGCAGATATCATGTTTTTGCAAGAAACTCACTTATTGAAAGCAGATCAAATTAGACTACACAAGCCTTGGATCAGCCAGGTATTTCACTCCAATTTTAATATTCGGGCAAGAGGTGTTGCGATACTGGTGAACAAAAAAGTTCAATTCACATCCTCTAACGTTATCTCTGACCCGGATGGCAGATATATAATAGTAACGGGCACTCTATTCCAAACCCCAGTGCTCTTAGTCAATATTTACGCTCCCAACTGGGATGATGTTGGTTTTATGAACAAGATCCTCTCCTCCCTCCCAAACTTAAACACACACCAACTTATTTTGGGGGGCGATTTGAACTGTGTTGTGGACCCGGTTTTGGATCACTCTTCTCTAAGACCCTCAACACTCTCTAAAATGTCCAGGTCCTTATCAGCCTTTATGAGGGAAAATGGATGTGTGGACCCATGGAGATCTGCTAACCCACTATTAAAGGCATTCTCTTTTTTTTCACATGTACACCACTCCTATACCAGGATAGATTATTTTTGTATTGATAAAACCCTGTTAGACTCTGTCCGCTCAGTTGACTATTTAGCCATTGTAATTTCAGACCATGCGCCTATACAAATGGACATCTCCCTTACTCTGAATAGAAAAGATCGCCCTCCCTGGAGATTCGATACCTTGCTACTTTCCGACAAGGGGTTTTGCGACAAAATTTCAAAGTCAATTGATGACTTCTTACTCACCAATAGATCGGATTCAATATCTCACTCACTGTTGTGGGAGACTCTAAAAGTGGTTCTGCGTGGTGAAATTATTTCCCATGTAGCCCATGCGAACAAAACCCAGAGAAAGCGGCTGCAGGACCTTACAGATTCTATTCTCCAGCTTGATGGTGAGTACGCCGCAGACCCTTCACCTGAATTGTATAAAAAGAAGCTGGATTTACAGTCTGAATTCGATCTATTATCCACAAAGAAAGCTGAAGGTCTGCTGCTCCACTCCCGCGGCCTGTCGTATGAATATGGAGACAAGAATAGTCGGCTGCTTGCACATCAGCTCAAGCGCAGAGCAGCCTCCAGGCTGATCTCACAGATAAGGGATCGCTCTAATAACATAGTCTCGAAACCCCAAGACATTAACAAGGCCTTTGAAGTGTTTTACTCCACTCTCTACACATCCGAACCCCCTCCCGACAGAATATCTATGGATACTTTTTTAAATGACCTAGAATTCCCGTCTATAGACCCGGAGCTGGCTAAGGATTTAGACAGACCATTGAACATTGAGGAGATCAAGGAGGCTATCAATGCTATGCAGAGTGGCAAGGCACCGGGTCCAGATGGCTATGAGGCAGGTTTTTATAAAAAGTTTTGTGACAAACTCGCCCCGCTTCTGATGGAAATGTTTAACGAGTCCTTGAAAAATGGGACACTGCCACATACACTCACCCAAGCAACCATTTCCCTCCTACTTAAAAAGGACAAAGACCCTACAGACTGTGGATCGTATCGCCCAATTTCGCTGATTAACAACGATGGAAAGGTCATTGCCAAGGTGATGGCTAGACGTCTGGAGAACATCTTACCTCTGATTATTTCTGAGGACCAGACTGGCTTCATTAAGGGTCACCACTCCTTTTCTAACATTCGCAGACTCTTGAATATTATACACACTTCAGGTCCTTCTCTCCCTCCTGAGGTAATTATATCTCTGGATGCGGAGAAGGCCTTTGACCGCGTGGAGTGGGAATACTTGTTCACGACTCTGCAGAAATTTGGGTTTGGGGACACATTTATGTCATGGGTCCGGCTACTCTACTCCGCCCCCTTGGCCTGTGTCACTACCAACTCTATAAACTCCCCTTATTTCCCACTTTCCAGAGGGACACGCCAGGGTTGTCCTTTGTCTCCGTTATTGTTTGCCGTCGCCGCTGAACCTCTATCCATTGCACTCAAGTCCTCGCCCCACTTCCGTGGTATCACCCGTCACGGAGTCGAACACAGGGTCTCCCTTTACGCTGACGACCTTCTGCTCTATATGACGCATCCTATTCCCTCCATCCCTCACATAAAATCTATGTTAAGACAGTTTGGCTCTTTCTCAGGCTATAAGCAAAATTTTCATAAAAGTGAATGTTTCCCCATTAACAACTCAGCCTTACAAATTACACAATCTTCAATTCCCTTTCGTCTGTCACAGACAGGCTTTAAATATCTGGGCATAAAGATCACCCACACCTTAAACTCTATTTTTGAAGCTAACTTCCCCCCATTAATCACTAACATGAAAGCTGACTTTCAACGTTGGAGCAGCCTGCCCCTCTCACTCTCCGGTAAAGTATAATGTGTTAAAATGAATATCCTGCCCAAATTCCTGTATGTCTTTCAATGTCTCCCTCTATTTCTACCCAAATCCTTTTTTCTCACAATAGACCAAGCAATATCTGCCTTTATCTGGGGGGGGAAAGATCCCTAGAATAGGCAAAGCCATCCTACAAGGACCTAGGAGGTCAGGTGGACTTGCGCTCCCTAATTTCATGCACTACTACTGGTCTGTCAACATCCATAAAATTATTCTTTGGTTGAAAACCCCAGAAACTGACTGGTGTAGCTTAGAAGCGCAATCGTGCCGTTCATCCTCCCTGGCAGCTCTGGTCTACTCTTCTTTCCCTCTCTCTCCTTCCCGGCACTCCTCAAACCCTGTTGTTCTGTCCACTCTAAAGATTTGGATACAGTTTCGTCGTCACTTCAAACTCTGTGCAGCATCAGTCTTGGGGCCTATTAGTAATAACCACCTGTTTGTTCCCTCCACTCTGGACTCGTCTTTTACACGCTGGAACAGACTTGGAATAAATAGTTTCAAGGATCTATATGACGGTGACACTTTCTCTAGTTTTAGCTCCTTGTGTCTCCAATTTGGTCTTCCACGCTCCGATTTATTTCGTTATCTTCAGATACGTCATTTTGTACGTTCACAATTTGACTCATTTCCTAGCCCCCCTCAACGATCAAATTGGGAGAGACTCTTGGGTCTATCACCAAACCAAAAAGGGCTCATATCTGAAATTTATCAAAATACTATGTGCTTGATCAAAGACAAAAGCGCTAAGACGAGATCCAGGTGGGAGGAGGAGCTGGGGGTGGAACTGACAGAGGGGTGGTGGGGGGGAGCACTGGATAGGGTGAATTCCTCCTCCACTTGTGCCAGACTCAGCCTAATACAACTAAAGGTGGTACACAGAGTACACTACAGCAAAGCAAGACTAGCTGAAATCTACCCAGACTCCAATCCCAATTGTGACCGCTGTAATAGCCCACAAGCTGATCTCTCTCACATGTTTTGGTCCTGCCCGGGTCTTAGACCATTATGGTCCTCGATATTTAATGTGCTCTCGATAGTACTAGATACCACAATACAGCCCTGTCCACTGTTGGCCATTTTCGGCGTACCAGCTGAACCTCTCCCTATTAAGCCAAACGATACTGACATGTTGGCTTTTGCCACACTCTTGGCCAGACGGAGAATACTCCTAGCCTGGAAACTGTCTACACCTCCCCCTTCTCCGCCTGGCTAAAAGATATGGTATCGTTTCTAAACTAGAGAAGATTAAGTATGCACTTAGAGGAGTTAACGAAAAATTCTTTAAAAAGTGGCAGCCGTTCATTTCCTACTTTAACAGCCTATCTGTTCTCCCTCCTGACTGAGTGTCTTCCTTCTTTGAGTGATCCTCCCATCTAACCAGGCCCAACAGTACTATGTAATACCACCAGATAACTATGTAGATACTCTATAATTGATTAATGTACCATATCTGACTCAGACTATTTTCCTTTTGTTTACTATTATTATTATTTTTTTATTATATTATTATTTTTTTGTTTTTTTGTTTTTTTTTGTTATTATTTTTGTATTTTGTATTTAATTTAATTTAATTGTATCATTGTAAGTAGCAATTGTTATTACTGTCTGTAATCTAACCTTTTCTCTGGTTGTATGTTATGTACGTAACCCTACCTGTTGATCCGTGGGGTGGGTTTGGGGGTGGGATGGGTGGGGTAGATTATACAAAAAAAAGGGGGAAAAAAAGGGTGAATGAATAATTCTGACTTTGTAATTGTACAAACTTGCTTCACCAATAAAAACTTTTGCTTTAAAAAAAAAATACACCAAATGAGACAGCAGAAACCATTGCATAATATCTCATTGAAACATGGCCAAAAAAACGATTTGTCTGAAAAAGATATTTTCTATTATTTCATATATTTTGTTATTTATGTTTGTCCAGTAAGACTTGAAAAGAGAGCTATTATTTTGTTACAGGTTGATTTTTAAGTAATTATTGTGCCATTGAGATTTGTCAGATAATTCTAGGCATAATCATCAAGCATGCTGATTGTTAACTTTGGTTTGGTGTGTCTTTGGTTATAGAGAGATAGTGTTGTGTTATATACAGTAAAATAATATAAATAATAATTGTATATCCATAGAGAGGAGGCATACTTTACATATATTAAAACAATAATGCATCTTTGAGTAAACGTTGAGTATCGGCATGCGTTGCTCATGGGACGGGGTTGCACGCCGTGCAACCAGTCTGTGAGCAGAAGCACGCACATGCACGGATGTGCACACGCGTGCACACAGGAATGCGCTGCAACCGACTGATGCGCCAACTCGCTAAGTACTACTTTGCATAACAATATGGCCGGTCGTCAGGTGTGTTCAAATACGTTCTCAGATACATTCACACAAAACTTGTGAATGAAATGTGTTACATTCCATTCGTAGAGGCAATTAGGCACTGTCTTTAGTCTGTGCTATGCGAGGGAACATCTATGTGCATGCGTGGGAGCGTGCGCGCGGCGTCATTAAAACATAGTGCAACCAGTCGTCCCATGAGCAACGCATGCCTGAGTATCATTAAGTATCTCGAGGCTGGGGGGGCATGTCCTCTTTTTTGGAAATCAAAATATGGTCACCCTAGTTCAGAGGGGTGGACAAATAACCCCCCCCCCCCCCCCCCCCTTCGGATATAGTTATATCCTTTGCGAAACTGATTGGCCAGGAGGTTGTACCTTCAGTCTCCCTGTCGGGCTGAGAGGGAAAGCGCTTCACAGGGAGGGGGAGGCGGGGGGATTTCCCTGTTTCCCACACCATATTAGGATGGGTGGCTCACAGGATTTCCCTGGCCATAGAAGACATCACTAGGCGCGTTTTCTTATTGGCCATGAGACATATCCGTGAGTTTCAGGGCCTGTGCTGCAGACCGCTGTCATTGTCAAAGTTGGTTGATGCATTGCAATCGAGACTGTTTGTCTTCTGCTCTGCTCTCTATCAAAAGTGTATATTGGGCCGGTGGTCACTTGGTCCAATTATTACATGAATATTTTTCAATTGTTTTTACTCACGTAGAGGTCTCTCTGGGAAAACCGCTGTCTTCCCCTCTTACATAAAGAGCAGAATTGACGTTTTTTTTTATTCCCAGTCTCGTCATGTGAGACCTGTGTCTGTGTCTTTTTAGACCGGCTTCCTGCTGCTCGTCCCAGACAGCAAGGGGGAAACATTGTGTGGTGCTTTCTTGTTAGAAATTCGCCATCACTGTTCTCTGGTTCTTTGTGAGCATACACGCTGTTTTATGAAATCAGCGTGTGGTCTTACGAGACCGATTAGCACTTGCCCAGGGTGTTTTTCAATGTTTGAATCCGCTTTGTGGGCCGGCGCGCCTTGGTTGCCCAAACATCATAAAAACAGAGTTTTTTTATGCGGTTGGCTGGGAAGGAGACTTGTCTCTACCGAGCGCCAGTACACTAGGTTAGACTCACGTCACAGGGGTTGATGTCATGAATGTGTGTGTCATATAGATGCCACTACGAGTTGCCCTTAACAGTGGTGTGCATTGGTCCATACTGTGTTGTACCTTTTGCACAATGTTAGGGGGTTGGTCCTTCTCCATTTGTTTTCACCCCTCCCTCCCTGCTAAACCGGAGATGGGAGGGGGCTGTCGGGGAGGCTGCTTCTGTCAACTCCACTATGCATCCCTGTGTAGGTCCCGGTCCGCCAGGCCCAGGTCGGGCCTTGCCCTCAATGACCTGTTGGGCTGGGTTAACCCTTTTTAAACCTGAAACGCTTGAACTGCATTGTATAGCCTGTGTATATGCGCAGTTATGTTTCTGGGGTTTCTTAGTGGGTTAAGGGAGCAACCACCTCCTGTTAATAAACATAGGGGGGTGGTTGTCTCCCCGGTGTGTTGGTAGCAGAGTCGACTCTCGGGCCCCCGCATCTTTCATGACGTCTGCCAATTGTGTCAAACTCTTTCTCTGAACCTCGACCCCGCAGGATGAATAAATTGGCAGGGTCGGGGTTCGTGGAGATTGTGACATGGTGCACAGCATACCGAACACCCTTTCCGCCGGGATACTGTTCTTACAGTAAGCCCCTTAGGCGCCTGTCTAGTCCGCAGTGCTCCGGGCGCCGGTCGAGTTCTGCTCTTGGGACCTGTCGGCCTGGATTGAGGGATCAACCTCCTTGGAGGGTTGTCTCCCCAACGCGCCGGCTGGCCCCACGTTATTGTGGGGGGGAAGCCTCCTTGGGAGCGCTTTGGAGTGGCGTGCCAAGGGGAGAAGGGCCTTCACCTGATTTAGGCCCTGTCCGATACGCTGGCGATGTGGGGGGTGGTATATTGAAATTATTTTATTGGGAAAACCACTTGAGATACAGTATCTCGTTTTCGAGAGGGTCCCAAAAACCATCTGGTGGGGTCTCGATGCCGCAGCCTCGTTGACCTCACCAGGCCCCTTTTTTCAGGGGTCCTAGCCCCCGGGATGTGGCCTGGGGCTGGGACCTCCTCTGCGCCCACTGCTACGGCCTTGCCACGGGGTTGTTTTTTTTAACTCCGACCCCGCGTTGTTGGGGGCTGTGACGTTTTTTTTTTGCTTCGCGTCTGTTCCCTGGTGGCGTGTGGGATGCGCGTCCGAGTAGTCGCAGACCTTTCTAAACAAAGGTAAGTCCCACGGTCTGCTCACCCTGTGCGTTTGAGGCGCTAAACCCTCTTCGCGTAGTCGGGTACGATCTCCCTCCCGTCCCTCGCTAAGGGGGGCCCGGATCCTCCCCGGTATTCTGATGGTTGTAGGGGACCTCAGCGGGTACATCTGTCAAGCTTTTCGCTCTGCTCAGCTCTTGTGTTCCAATAGAGCAGAGCGTAAAGCCATAATGAAATATAACGAAGGTCCAGCTCTCTCATGTGGGAGGGGTTGGAACCGAGAGCTGTGGCTAGAGCAGCACAGCCTTCCCTAGTAACACAACATTGGACCAGCCTGCAGAGAGTTCAGCATTATTAATACTATAAATATAATAAATATATTACAATTGATCATTTACAATTGAGCCATTTTGTTACTTTTTTATTTTGTAAAATGTGGCATGAATATTAAGTACATGAATATTAAGGATTTATCAACAACCATAGAACAAGATGAAATTGTGTAAATAAAAAATGTATTACACCAGTGCACACAGTGAGAGGAAGCATTGTTTTCACTCCTGTCTGTGATTCTGTCTGTGTATCTGTTATACCAGCCATACAGTAGCTCCTTCAGTTCTGATCCAGTTTGGGTGAAATGTCACACATATTGTATAGGCCAACAATTCTCAAATATGTTTAAAATCAATCAACGACAAGTATTATATTTTAATTAATTTCCATCATTGTCAATTGAAATCAATATTAAGGGTAAACATAAACGCACAAGGGTGATGCTACACAAAGCCTCAGCTCTGGTAATCAGCTCTCTGGCAAGAGTTTATAATATGGAAATGACAGAGTGACCTTGTAATGTAGTTGATACACCTAGCTTTGGGTTTTAAAATCACTTAATCTCATATATAAATATACATTTATTTTATTTTCTAATTTTACAATTCTACATTTTGTTAAATTTCTTTGAGTAAAATGTGTCTCAATATAATACTCTCTCTTCAGTCCAGCAGAGAGCAGCTTCACTCCTGAATCCTGCAGGTTGTTGTCACTCAGAGGACCAGCTCTCTCAGACTGGAGGAGGTAGAGCTGAGAACTGAGGCCAGAGCTTCACAGGATCTCTCTGAGAGTTCACAGCCCTCCAGCCTGAATGAAGATGGATGGGAAGGAAACCAGAATGAACCCATGCAGGAAATATTTCATTATTTATACAGGTAAAAAGTAGTCAGTAGTCATTAAACTAACCCTAACACTCAGTAGAGCAACTGATTTACAGAGGTTCCTGTCCTGCAGCAGAAAGAAAAGATATAGAATGTAAATAGAAAATAGAACGAAGATGAAAAAAATTAAAAATAAAAAAAATTAATCTTGGAAAAGAACGGATGATAAAGTACATGCATATTAAGAAGGATTTATTAACCATAGAACAAGATGAGGTTGTGTGAATTATGAATGAATTACACCAGTGCACACAGTGAGAGGAAGCATTGTTTTCACTCCTGTCTGTGATTCTGTCTGTGTGTCTGTCTGTACCAGCCATAGCTTCTACAGTTCTGATCCAGTTTGGGTGAAATGTCGCACATATACTGTAGGCAGGTCGTGCCCAACCAGTCGATCGCGATCGACCGGTAGGTCGCGCGCTGGTTTCAAGTAGGCCGCGAGATTATTTTTTAAAATAATTTAATTTGATTTGATTTGGAGGGGAGGACAACACACGTTGGAGCAGTCCTGTGTATAACAGGCAGTCAGGCAGCCTGAGCCAATCAGTCCTGTGTATAACAGGCAGTCAGGCAGCCTGAGCCAATCAGTCCTGTGTATAACAGGCAGTCAGGCAGCCTGAGCCAATCAGTCCTGTGTATAACAGGCAGTCAGGCAGCCTGAGCCAATCAGTCCTGTGTATAACAGGCAGTCAGGCAGCCTGAGCCAATCAGTCCTGTGTATAACAGGCAGTCAGGCAGCCTGAGCCAATCAGTCCTGTGTATAACAGGCAGTCAGGCAGCCTGAGCCAATCGATACCGTCTACATTCCATACATTCCGGACAGCGAGCTTCACCCAGAGGGATGCAAATTGTGCCGATGGGGCACCAGCCATGGTTGGCTGTAATAATGGGTTCATCGGACTGTGCAAAAAAAGCGACGCTTTCCCGGACTTCCTCAATTACCACTGCATAATTCACCAACAAGTGCTGTGTGCAAAGATTTTAAATATGAAGGAAGTTATGGATATCGCTATGAAGATTGTGTGCTCTGTCAGGGCAAGGAGCCTACAGAGGAGGCTATTTCGTGCACATATGGAGGAGACGGGGGCGGAGCACACAGACCTGCTGCTGCACACAGATGTAAGGTGGCTGAGCAGAGGTACATTTCTGGAGAGATTCAGCGAGTTGCTGCCTGAAATTAAAGAGTTTCTCAAGCTTGCTAAACATGCCGAATATACACATCTAGAGGACAACAACTGGCTTTTGAATTTGGCATTCATAACCGATGTCACTGGCATGCTGAATAACCTGAATTTAGAGCTGCAGGGAAAGGATAAATGTGTAATAAACATGATCAGCTCAGTGAATGCTTTTAAAAGCAAGCTCACCATGTGGGCGAGAAGGCTGCAACGCAGTGACCTACGCGACTTTCCTCACATGCAAGCAGAACTCCAACGTCAGGGTGAGGACACCGCACAGTTTGATTGCACACATTATGAGGAGCAAGTTCAAAGCATCTTGTCAGAGTTTGATAAGCGCTTCACAGACTTTTCAATACTTGAACCTGTTGCAAGCTACATGTGTTTTCCATTTGGAACTGTAGATGTGGATGACATCACATCCAAAGTGGCCACACTGTTTAATCTGGACAGCCATGCTGTGGAGAACGAGATCCTCACACTTCAAACTGACATTGAGATTAAAGCCAGGGCAACACAAGGGATGAAGGCAGAGTTCTGGGAGCTACTGCTGCCTGAGAAGTACCCCAACCTCAGGAGATGTGCCATGAACTTAACAGCATGTTTTGGATCAACCTACCTGTGTGAGTCTGCTTTCTCTCACATGAAGATCATCAAGTCCAAGTACAGAACCACATTGACAGATGACCATCTTGTGGACTGCCTGAGGCTTGCAACCAGCTCCTACAACCCAGACATTGAAAAACTAGCTACCTCTTCCCAGTGCCAGCGTTCTCACTAAGGTAGAGACATTAAAAAAAAAAAAAAAAAAAAAAAAAAAAAAGATAAAGGAGAACTATCAGTGACTGTTGACAGACCTTTTTGTGGAATTGTTTTTTGATTGTATTCCATTTTGCAATGTGACAGCTCTGTTTACACATCATTCCTATTCCTTTTTAATTGTACATATATTTTTATTTTGATTGTATTGTTCCACTTTTGCTTTGGCAATGTAAACACATGTTTTTTCATGCCCATTGAACTGAGTGTGTGTGTGTGTTGTCAGTGTGTATGCAGAGTGTGAAATAAACTTGAGAAGTTACAGTTACAGTCTTGTCATTCTTGTAAGTCCTACACTACACTGTTACAATGATATATAAAATATTATATTATATACCCATTCAATATGCACATGACAGAAAATATTATATGCCATATAATATTTTCTGTCATGTGCATATTGAATGGGTAATACTACTATACTACTTGGAGGACCGAAACGATAATAAGCAACTGGTGACTCTCGCGTGTTGACATGACAACCCGTAGCCCCTTTCGTGACTGTGATGCACCGAGTGAATCCACAGTCACTTGCTCCTCAATAGGAAACCAACCTAGATTCACCATGAAGGACTGGTTCTGGCCAAACCGTTCGTTATACAAGTATCACAGAGAAAGGTCAAAGGTGCTCACAGCTGCACGAGGGTTTTGGACAGAGATACGGGATGGTTTGAAAGCTCGCCGTTGCTAATCCCAACGCCGGAAATAATGCCGTTTTGAGCAGTTTATAAAATATATTTAAAATGTTTATTAGCAACGCCGAGCTTTCAAACCATCCCGTATCTCTGTCCGAAACCCTCGTGCAACTGTGAGCACCTTTGACATGTCTCTGTGATACTTGTATAACGAACGGTTCGGTTAGAACCAGTCCTTCATGGTAAATCTAGGTTGGTTTCCTATTGAGGAGCAAGTGACTGTGGATTCACTCGGGTCGCTGTGCAATTTTTAATGTCGGGTCGCCTGTGTTCATTATAATTCATTAGCACCTGCTATAAACAATCCAGCCCCCCCAGAGCTCCCGCAATGCCAATTATCTGGCGCCGCTGCTGCTCAGCTCTGATAATCAGCTTTCTGGCAACCGTTTACAATATGGAAATGACAGAGTGAACCTTGTAATGTTGTTGATACACCTAGCTTTGGGTTTTAAAATCACTTAATTTCATACATACAAATATACATTTATTTTGTTTTTTATTTTTACAATTCTACATTTTGTAAAATTTCTTTGAGTAAAATGTGTCTCAATATAATACTGACCAGAGTTTCTCCAGTCTACAGTGTGGACTCTTCAGTCCAACAGAGAGCAGCTCCACTCCTGAATCCTGCAGGTCATTGTAACTCAGGTGCAGCTCTCTCAGACTGGAGGAGGTAGAGCTGAGAACTGAGGCCAGAGCTTCACAGGATCCCGCAAAGAGTTCACAGCCCTCCAGCCTGAATGAAGAAGGATGGGAAGGAACACAGCATGCAGGAAATATTTCATTATTTATACAGGTAAAAAGTAGTCAGTAGTCATTAAACTAACCATAACACTCAGTAGAGCAACTGATTTACAGAGTTTCCTGTCCTGCAGCAGAAAGAAAAGATATAGAATGTAAATAGAAAATAGAACGAAGATGAAAATTGTCTTGGAAAAGAAAAGATTTATTAACAACCATAGAACAAGATGAGGTTGTGTGAATTATGAATGAATTATACCAGTGCACACAGTGAGAGGAAGCATTGTTTTCACTGCTGTCTGTGGTTCTGTCTGTGTATCTGTCTGTACCAGCCATAGCTTCTACAGTTCTGATCTAGTTTGGGTGAAATAGGCCAACAATTCTCAAATATGTTTAAAATCAGTCAACGACAAGTGTTGTGAAGGGCCAGATTAATCTGAATATATAAATGTATCGTTTGATATACCTTGTATATTATTTATATATATACACGGAATATCCCTTTACCTGCGTACAGACCAGAGTAATATTCGCTCTCCTATTGGACAGCGGCCCCAGGCGCCAACGACCAAGCCCCCAACGGCAAGTTCAAAGACAACTCCGGGCATGTCAGAACATGCCCAGAGTCCGCGTAGTAATACGAGACAAGAACTGAGGTTGGGACTAGATATTCACTTAAGTCTAAATACGGCGCAGGTGTAAACAGCAGTACCTTACCTAAACCTTACTTACCCTTCACCACGAGTCAACGTGCAGTGAAGTGAGCAACCTTGCATCTAAATAGAGCATTGAGAACCGCGTGCGAATAGAATGTTAAAGTGTCAGAGTTTAATGCAGTAACGTTGAGTTCGACTTAATCTAATGTGAAGTAATAGTCGATCATTTATTGTATATCGTGCGGCCACAGTTCTTCCGTGTGTAGCATTACCAATCGGTTCGTTGTGTCTTTAGCTAGTGCACTTATCCAGGCTGTGTGGCCTAAATACGTGCCCACACCCGAGGAGTCCTAGGCGAGAACCGTTGGACATGTACACAGGAGAATCGGCACCGGCGATTGCAGAACCATTCCTGGTTGGATTATATTGCTTTGGGACCGTGACCACCGGAGAAGATCACCGTTGATTTCCACTGTCGTTTGGGATTTAACCTCGTGAGGATTACCACTCGGGCCTGCCTCTTGGAAGGGGCTGGCTAGCTGTCGTCAATGCTGTCGAGCATCTTGGATTACAACTATTGCTTTTGTCTGCTGATCAAGGGAGTACAAGCACCGACTCCTGTACCTGGAGCCTCTTTATTCCTCGTTGACTCAGACGGAGTACCCGAACTTTCCTCTACCCATTGTCTCCAGTTGGTACCGGTGTTGCCCTATATAATTGCTACTATACCACAGGTGGCGTCAGCTTAGACCCATCATAGTATTCCTACTATTCTGACTTATGCTCTTGACTGACTTTACGTATATTCTTCGCCATACAAGCGCGACCCTAATTCTCAATCTGTAACCTAACGTTGCCTAATAATAATAAATAACCCTCCAATAGAATTTCTGTGTCAATGCTGTGTTCTTGTGAGTGTTCACCATCAATATTTGATGTACTGTTTGGCCAGTAATTAAAGTACATAACTAGCAGTGGTTTAATATATCACAATATTTAATACAGTCAGGGTTTTGTAACCCCTCAGTTACAATTGGTCCTTCGAGCCGGATGGTATCAGTGTAATATTTAATATAATATTAATATTAACCATGGCCAGCGGTGAACACTCCCCAAGCGGCTCTCCCAAGCTAGAACGCCCGCAGCGCAAACGTCAGCCACCTCCCTATCTGGAGGAATTCGCTGTCGTTCTACCCCCTAGCTTATCTAAACAGACGTTAAATACGGATAAAGCGGATAGTCAAAGCATGTCAAATCCTATCGACTTGGCGACCCTGCCAGTAGAGACCCCAGTGGGTTCAAACGAAACTGACTCAGCTCAAGGGGGGACCAGGTGGGACATGACATGACTATACCCAGTGGTGCAGTGGCAAATTGACAGTAGGTCAAACGCTCCACGCGCGTGCGCGCATGCACAGTTTTTTTTGGCACAGATTTTTTTTTTTTTTTTTTTTGCCTTGAAATAGAGAAGCTGAAAAAGGTAGCAGCGTATGAAACTTTTGTATCACAAACAGTACTGTATTTGCAAATCTGGTATATGTCATAAATGTATAGATGTAGCAGTACTGTCTATCTGTATGTCGTGTATGTCATATATGTTATGATTAATTGAAAATGGGGGACCCTGATGTAAACAAGACGAAAGTCTTTCTCTGGTCTGCATCCCCTTAACAATTGTATGTATTTAGCTGTACTGTACCCATTCTGCAATCTGTTAATAAAGTTTTCAATCAATCAATCAATCAATCAATCAATCAATCAATCAAGCAATCAATCAATCAATCAATCAATCCCGCAGTGCAATACTCCAATTCAGCCATTGGGTGGGACGGTCATGTGACCCAAATCAGCCAATGGAAGCGAGGGTCCTTAAAGTGTGGGTCCTTAAAGTGTTGCGATCCTGAGAGTGTTGGTGCTCTCGTCCTGCAGCTGGATACTATTGCCGTCAGCGCGCGGCCCAGAGAGCGCCGCTGGCTCTGCGGCTCTGCAGCTGCATGCTTCTCCGGGAGTCCGGTTGGATAATGCCATGTAAAAAGTCACATGCCTGACATATCGGCATGTAACTCGAGAACCGAGGCTCGGATTTTGGCGATCGAACGGCAACGAATAGCGCTTTATTCGGTAATTTATATGTTCGGCGAAAAATGCAGCCCCGAGCCTTCAGATGCTCGCAAAGGGCCGTGAAACTGAAACTGAAACTGAAAAACAGTGAAACCCCGGACATTTCGATGAATTAATAAACCCCCCCCCGGACGCCCCGGACAGGGCGTGAAAAGAGGACATGTCCGGGCAAAAGAGGACGTTTGGTCAGCCTACTCTACCTGTGCTTTTGTTATGTAAAAACGGTGGCCGCGGGCCGAGCCGGTACTTAGTTACAACGAATGGGAACAGCGGATTTTTGTGTGCGTGACTGCGCGTACACGCGGGAACATATCCGTGCGCGATTGCGCGTACTTCAGCCTCAGTGACCGAGGTAAAACGCCGTTATACCGTGTTATACCAGCACTGCACCACTGACTATACCTCCAGACAGCGTCACCGGGATAGTCCCCGGAGCGCTCCAGGATAAAGAAAGCGCTCCAGGGATAGAACCCGACACACAACCAAGAGAAGAGAAGCGCGCCCAGGAGATGGACCTCGGGGCGCGCCAGGAGAACAGATCTCCAACGAGCCCTGTCAGCACCCGATCACCTCCGTCAGTGTCATCCCCCAGCGAGGCGGACCAGATACTGGCGCAAGCCTTGATCGCCACACTGACAGCCTCCACCGAACGCGATCGGCTTCAAGCAAAGACGCTTAGTGAGCGCGAACACTCCGCCACGGAAAGAGAGCGCCTCCACGCGCAACTCCAAGCGCAAGCCCTTAGTGAGCGCGAACACTCTGCCGTGGAACGAGAGCGCCTCCGGGCGCAACAATTAAGTGAGCGCGAACACTCTGCCATGGAACGAGAGCGCCTCCAGGCTCAACAGATGAGCGAGCGCGAACAACGAGAGCGCCTCCAGGCGCAACAAGCAAGCGAGCGCGAACACTCTGCAGCGGAAAGAGAGCGCCTCCAGGCGCAACAATTAAGCGAGCGCGAACACTCTGCAGCGGAACGAGAGCGCCTTCACGCGCAACTCCAAGCGCAAGCCCTTAGTGAACACGAACACTATGCAACTGAACGAGAGCGCTTCCAGGCGCAGCAAAGGAGTGAAGACGACCGCATAAGACTGGAGGAGAGACGCCTTCAGACGGAAGAGAACATCGAACGAGACCGCGCCAATGCACAGCGCGACGCCGCCAATGCCCAGCGCGAAGCAGAGCGCGACCGGCTGCAGGCGCAGATGATAGAACAATTGATTGCCAGAGCGACACCCCCTCTCTCCGCACGGAGCTCCCGGAGATCATCACGACAAGGGTCTAGGGCACCTTCCCCTACCCGATAAAGCGACCCGGGACCCGGCCAACAGGAGGAACCTGTCTACGTCTCCGACCCCCCTCCCCGACCGGTCCATACGAGACCCAGCCACCGGGAAGAACCGGCCTACGTCGCCAAGAGACTGACTAGAAGACTCCAGGACCTAGAAGAGGAAGAGGAAGAGGAGGAATGTCAAGCCCACCAGCAGCAACGTACTCTGGACCAGGAGGCCCAGTACAGCCCCGACTTCAGCCCCGAGTCACTGCACTACAAACCCCCGACCCAACTCACGGGTGAGTTTGACGTACAGTCAGCACCGAGGAACAGCACCTGGGTACCCGGCCTCTGGTACCCACCAAGTACCAACCCACGACAACACGTACGGGGAGACTCGCCCAGGAGGCCTCTTCCCCTACGCTCACCAATGTGCCAGCCATCCATGGCATCGTACCTTGGCACACCGACGTTCCCAGACTTTACGCGCGAGGACAGAGCACAGTACACGGAATTACGCATGTGCTTGGAGACTATGATGTCCGACGTCCCCGACGAGTCGTACAAATATGCCATCCTCCTCAAGCATCTCAAGGTGCCCAGAGCGCATAACATAGCGCAGGCATATTCCAACTCAAGTACCCCATACTCCGCGGCTCTAGTGGCCCTCGACCAGCGTTATGGGACTACGTGATACAAGAAATAAGAGATATCGACCGCCTCCCCCCAGCCAAAGACAATAGAGCATTGGATGACCTCTCTATCAAGGTACAATCCCTAGTAGGGATGCTGGGGTCCCAAAAGGAGAAAGGGAGATATGAACTATATGCAAACTCTAATGTGGAGCGAATACTGGAGAAGCTCCCTCCAGCCCGCCAAGAGCGTTTTCGGCGGCAGAGAGACCACCGTGATCCCGACGGCCCCGAGCCATCCCTCCTAGACCTGGCTGCCTTCCTCGCAAGGGAAGTCAGCAGCCTACGACTGGACACGTTCGTGTGGAGTGGATCTAGCCCAAGAGATGGACCTCGGAGATCTAACGATAACCGCCGGTCAGTGACCGTTATGCACCAGGCCGAGTCAGTGCCACAGCACAAGAACCACAGCACCCCCCGACCAAGGGGAAGTGGAAGATTGTATGCCAGTACTGTGAAAAGGAACATTGGCTGTCTCAATGTGACACTTTCAAGAAGATGACCGCTGACGAGGTGAGTCAGTGGATCAAAGCCAACCGCCACTGCTTCCGCTGCGTGCGCAGCCATATGGCAGCTGAGTGCCGTTTAAAGAAGAAATGCAGCAAGTGCGACGGCGCCCACTTGGAGGTCCTACACGACAGCAACAAGAAGAAACTCGTACCCCCAAGCAGCTCGAGAGTGAACGTCATGTATATAGACCCTGCGAAGAGCGGGAGCTCCCGAGTGCTCTTGAAGGTGGTCCGAGTGATATTAAGCTACGAGGACAAGGTCATGGACACTTACGCCGTCCTAGACGATGGGTCAGAAAAGACTCTCCTCCTCGCATCCGCCGCAGCCCGGCTGGGTCTGCGGGGGAGCGAAGAAACAATGACAATCCGTACCATTAGAAGAGACCTGAAGACCATAAAGGGTGAAAATGTCTCCTTCACGATAGCAGCGGTCGGGCAGCCCGAGAAGCAGTATAGAATTACTAACGCCTTCACCAGCCACGACATAGGCCTGTCACAGTACACCTACCCCATCCCAAAGCTGATGGAAAAATACGTGCACCTACGTCAACTACCTATACCGCTCATCGACGGCGCCACCCCGACCCTGCTCATAGGATCCGACCACGCACACCTCATCGTCCCAACGGACCGGGTCCACATCGGGCCCAGAGGCTGTCCAGCAGCGGTCGAGACCCGCCTAGGTTGGACACTACAAGGCCCCCTCTCCGGGTCTTCCAACCGACCGACAGCCACTCGCTGCCTCCACTCAAGGATAAACGATGAAGACACCACCCTCTTACAGCACGTCGAGAGGCTATGGACATTAGACGCGATGCCCTTTAAGAATGAAAAGAAACTTGTTCGTTCAAAGGAAGACACTTATGCCATAACCCTCCTCGAGCAGAGGACAAAGAGAGTCGAGGTCAAGGGAGTGATGAGATACGCAACTCCACTCTTGAGGCGAGAGGGTATGCCCACCCTCCACGCCTCAAAAGAAGCGACAGAGCGATATCTACTGAACACCGAGCGGCGTCTAGCCAAAGACCCCACTCAAGCCTGTGTACCGCGCTGAGATCGACAAGCTGATCACAGCGGGACACATAAAGAAAATTGACATTCAAGAGGCCGACCAGACGATCGAATCATGGTACGTGCCCCACCACAAGGTCCACCACAACGGCAAGGATCGCATTGTATTCAACTGCAGCTACCAGATCGGACTACAGAATCTGAATAAAGAACTCTTGCCCGGCCCAACACTCGGCCCCTCTCTACTCGGCGTGCTACTATGTTTCCGCCAAGACAAGGTGGCCATCAGCGGCGACATCAAAGGGATGTTCCTGCAGGTGCGACTAGTGGAAGAGGACAAGCCCTTGCTGCGGTTCCTATGGAGAGAGAGGATCAAAGATGAGCAACCATCCATCTACCAATGGGAGGTCCTCCCCTTCGGAACCACATGCAGCCCATGCTGTGCTACGTTCGCACTGCAAAAACATGTGACAGAAGACCCTGAAGCTGACGAGGAGGTCAGACAAAGTGTAGAGAGGAGTTTCTACGTGGACAACTGTCTGCAAAGCGTCTCGACGCCAGAAGAAGCCGAAGCCCTCCTACTCACGCTCCGCGCCTCACTGATCAAAGGCGGCTTTGATCTCCGGCAGTGGGCCAGCAGTGACCCTCAAGTACTTCGCAGCCTCTCCCCAGAGACAAAGGCAGCAAGCAGCGAGACCTGGATGGCGACCATCCCAGGTGAAGCACAAGAAATGACATTAGGCCTAGTCTGGCGCTTCAAAACAGACTCGCTCCATTACAAATACACACCCCTGACCACGGAGCAGGGAAGGTCGACCCCTCTACCGACCACCAGACGGAGCGTATACAGAACACTCGCAAGGCAATACGACCCGCTGGGGTGTATCCTACCTTACACCACCCGGGCGAAAATTATTGTACGAGAGCTGTGGGACAAGGAACAGGGCTGGGACGACCCCATACCCGACCACCTCGCTTCCACCTGGAGAGAGTGGGAGAGAGAACTCAACTCGCTCCAAAATGTGAACATACGCCGAAGCTACTTCCCACCCACAGTGCGGCTGGAGACGTGCCAGATGGACCTGCATGTCTTCAGCGACGCCTCAGAAGTGGCCTACGGCTCGGTGGCTTACTTGCGGGCCCGAGAGGAGGGAGGAGAAATACACACAGCCTTCATCCTGGCTCGCTCAAGGATAGCCCCCCGCAAGCAACAATCGATCCCGTGTCTAGAGCTCTGCGCAGCTCTGGTAGGCGCGCAACTCGCCACGTTAATCCAACGTGAACTCACCATCCCGGTGCAAAGAACAATCTTGTGGTCAGACTCCATGACCGTACTCACATGGATCCAGTCCGATTCTTGTAGATACAAGGTCTTCGTGGGAGTCAGAATCACAGAGATCCAAGACCTAACAGGATCAGCGTGCTGGAGGTACGTGGACACGAAACAGAACCCAGCAGATGTCATCACACGGGGGATGTCCCTAGATGACCTCACACGTCACAATATCTACAGTGACGGTCCTGAGTTCCTCAAGCTCCCAGAAGAAGAGTGGCCTAACCCCACCCCTCGGGAGGCTAGTCAAGAGGAGGCAGAGATCAAGAAATCTATGTTCTGTGGGTTGACGCACACACCAGTCCCCACTGACCCTAACATAGACGACTGCCCCACCTTTGAGAGTGCGCAGTTAAAGACATTCCTGTGGCACCACCCTGAGGTTCCCCCCACTACCGACATTAACGCAGCTAACTACGAAGAAGCAGAACTCCTTCTGCTACAGCGAGCCCAAAGAGACTCGTTGCCCGACTAGCTAGTCTGCCACTAGGGAACAAAGCCAGTCCGGTCAGACAGCAGACTGCTCCACTTGGCCCCCGAGCGCGACACCCATGGCCTCATCAGGGTGGATGGTCGTCTGAGACGGGCCCCGGACTTAACGGATGACGTCAAGTTTCCTATAGTCCTCAACAGCCGACACAAGGTCACCGAGCTCATCATAAAGAAATACGACGAGGATGTGCACCACGCTGGGGAAGAGAGAGTCTTCGCTGAGATCCGACGTCGCTATTGGATACTGCAAGGAAGAGAAGCAGTACGACGCCTCCAGCGGACTCGTCTAGACTGTCGCAAGTGGCGAGCACAACGCCCTCGAGTACGTCTCAAGTGATGTAGCAGATGTCGACCCAGTCACCCCCCAACACTCTCTTAATGGGGCGGCTGTACCCCGCGCTCCCACAGACGGTGTACAGACCCGAAGAAGCGAACGGCCGAAGAATGTGGAGGTACAGTCAAGTATTGGCTGACAAGTTTTGGAACAGTTTCCTCCTCCACTACCTACCGTCTATCCAAACCCGCCAGAAATGGGTAAAAGATAGAGACAACTTACAAGTGGGCACAGTCGTTATGATCATAGACCAGTCACTACCCCAAGCTATGTGGCCGGCCAGCCGCGTAAGCAAAGTGATCACTGGTGCCGACGGAAAGGTCAGAGCGGCAGAAGTTATTGTCCAGGGACGGACCTACACCCGACCCGTGGCGAGGCTGATAGAATTGCCGAGGCTCCCTGACTCCCTTGATGACGATCATGACCCACTGACTTTGTAGATTGCCCTACTCCCCACAACAGACATTGAGTAGTTGACAGGACTATTAATCTGTCTTCCTTTAACTAATTAGGTGCGGACTAATTAGGAGGCGGCTGTTGTGAAGGGCCAGATTAAACTGAATATATATATGTATCGTTTGATATACCTTGTATATTATTTATATATATATACACGGAATATCCCTTTACCTGCGTACAGACCAGAGTAATATTCGCTCTCCTATTGGACAGCGGCCCCAGGCGCCAACGACCAAGCCCCCAACGGCAAGTTCAAAGACAACTCCGGGCATGTCAGAACAGTAAGAGTCTGCGTAGTAATACGAGACAAGAACTGAGGTTGGGACTAGATATTCACTTAAGTATAAATACGGCGCAGGTGTAAACAGCAGTACCTTACCTAAACCTTACTTACCCTTCACCACGAGTCAACGTGCAGTGAAGTGAGCAACCTTGCATCTAAATAGAGCATTGAGAACCGCGTGCGAATAGAATGTTAAAGTGTCAGAGTTTAATGCAGTAACGTTGAGTTCGACTTAATCTAATGTGAAGTAATAGTCGATCATTTATTGTATATCGTGCGGCCACAGTTCTTCCGTGTGTAGCATTACCAATCGGTTCGTCGTGTCTTTAGCTAGTGCACTTATCCAGGCTGTGTGGCCTAAATACGTGCCCACACCCGAGGAGTCCTAGGCGAGAACCGTTGGACATGTACACAGGAGAATCGGCACCGGCGATTGCAGAACCATTCCTGGTTGGATTATATTGCTTTGGGACCGTGACCACCGGAGAAGAGCACCGTTGATTTCCACTGTCGTTTGGGATTTAACCTCGTGAGGATTACCACTCGGGCCTGCCTCTTGGAAGGGGCTGGCTAGCTGTCGTCAATGCTGTCGAGCATCTTGGATTACAACTATTGCTTTTGTCTGCTGATCAAGGGAGTACAAGCACCGACTCCTGTACCTGGAGCCTCTTTATTCCTCGTTGACTCAGACGGAGTACCCGAACTTTCCTCTACCCATTGTCTCCAGTTGGTACCGGTGTTGCCCTATATAATTGCTACTATACCACAGGTGGCGTCAGCTTAGACCCATCATAGTATTCCTACTATTCTGACTTATGCTCTTGACTGACTTTACGTATATTCTTCGACCATACAAGCGCGACCCTAATTCTCAATCTGTAACCTAACGTTGCCTAATAATAATAAATAACCCTCCAATAGAATTTCTGTGTCAATGCCGTGTTCTTGTGAGTGTTCACCATCAATATTTGATGTACTGTTTGGCCAGTAATTAAAGTACATAACTAGCAGTGGTTTAATATATCACAATCTTTAATACAGTCAGGGTTTTGTAACCCCTCAGTTACAACAAGTATTTTAATTTAATTAATTTCCACCATTGTCCATTGAAATCAATATTAAGGGTAAACATAAACGCACAAGGGTGATGCTACACAAAGCCTCAGCTCTGGTAATCAGCTCTCTGGCAACAGTTTACAATATGGAAATGACAGAGTGAACCTTGTAATGTAGTTGATACACATAGCTTTGGGTTTTAAAACCACTTAATTTCATATATAAATATACATTTATTTTATTTTTATTTTTACAATTCTACATTTTGTTAAATTTCTTTGAGTAAAATGTGTCTCAATATAATACTGACCAGAGTTTCTCCAGTCTACAGTGTGGACTCTTTAGTCCAACAGAGAGCAGCTCCACTCCTGAATCCTGCAGGTCGTAGTTGCCACTCAGGTGCAGCTCTCTCAGACTGGAGGAGGTAGAGCTGAGAACTGAGGCCAGAGCTTCACAGGATCTCTCTGAGAGTTCACAGCCCTCCAGCCTGAATGAAGATGGATGGGAAGGAAACCAGAATGAACCCAGCATGCAGGAGATATTTCATTATTTATTTATTTAATTATTTATTTATTTATTTATTTATTTATTTATTTATTTATTTATTTATTTATTTATTTATTTATTTATTTATTTATTTATTTATTTATTTATTTATTTATTTATTTATTTATTTATTTATTTATTTATTTATTTATTTATTTATTTATTTATTTATTTATTTATTTATTTATACAGGTAAAAAGTAGTCAGTAGTCATTAAACTAACCCTAACCCTACTCAGTAGAGCAACTGATATACAGAGTTTCCTGTCCTGCAGCAGAAATAAAGGATATAGAATGTAAATAGAAAATAGAACGAAGATGAAAATTGTCTTGGAAAAGAAAAGATTTATTAACAACCATAGAACAAGATGAGGTTGTGTGAAATATGAATGAATTACACCAGTGCACACAGTGAGAGGAAGCATTGTTTTCACTGCTGTCTGTTGTTCTGTCTGTGTGTCTCTCTGTACCAGCCATAGCTCCTACCAGTGGAGGTTTCTCTATGACAACACGTGAAATACAAATTCACGCATAATTCATAATTCTTATTAATTTACATATAACTATATATATATATATTTTTTTTTTAATTATTATTATTTTTTTTTATTATAAATGTTTTCCTCTGTAAAAAAATGCCAGTGAATTTTTTTTCTTCTTCAAAAATGGCCAAAATTGACTGCTCTGAGCAGGCCTGCACAGCAGTATTGCCTGCAGTAATTATTCGTGCAGAATATCTGCACAGGTTGACCCATTGTTAAATAAATAATAAATAATAGCCAATCAAAATAGGCTATTAATGTCATCTAAGCATGGTCTGTGCAGTTAAACTCTTGCCATTGAATGGAGGATTAATGATTGACAGCCCTTGACATCCAATACACGGAGGTTGAATGATTGGCAGCCTTGCAAATCCAATCAGAGTATGGCTCCTACGTCTGCAGCTCTGTAGCTACACAGCTGTTTCTCCCCTCGCGGGATTGATTGATTGATTGAACATTTTATTAACAGAGCACTGAGAGCAGCCACGTTCGAAACCTCTATATTAGTGTATCTAACATTTAGCACTTTAATAGCAACTTATTTTTCACGGCGGGACATTTACTGAGGACCTGTGGATATTATGATTTAACAAGTCTATCTGTCCAGGAGGATGACAACATTATTGCAGGTATAAGCAGGCAGCCTAGCAGTTTCTAGCTTGGATGATAATAACTACTAATGTTATCATGCTAGCTTGGATGCTAACTAACGTAATTAAGCTTGTCAAGGTTCATGGTGAGCTGTTTGTGTTATAACGAGACAGCAAATTAATGAATGAATGAAAACATTATTTTGGTGAATCGCTTGGGTGACTGTCTGAGTGACCACTTGTCGGGAGTCGGAGTCCCGAAAATGGAACGTGTGTCACGCATCAACAGAATAGTGGATTTCGACAGCATCCTCACGCAAATGAAGGATCGATTAGATCACAAAAGACTGCTGTTTGATGATATATATATATATATTTTTTTATCTCAGTTGTTGTCAAACGAAAGCCTGCAGTGCTGACCCTGGACCAGCCGAAGTGTCCAGTGTTCTAACTTCACTCGGGAGACAAAAGCCAAACATCAATTTGATGCAACAAGCTGGCTCGCGATGCACTATTGTTTACATTTCCCATGGGATTAATGCACGCGGCTCGAGTCGGACTCGTCACATGGAGAAGCTGCACTATTCAACGATAGATGAGATCGATCGAGATACCGTCTTTATGGGTAAGTGTCTTCTTGGCTTTAGAATGTCAGTTTGTGTAACGTTACTGTAACTCCTACATCGACCATGTCACTTTTCAAAAGGCATGAATGAATGAAAACTTTATTTAACAGATTGCAGAATGGGTACAATATACAGTACGGCTCAATACACATAATTATTAAGGAGATGCAGACCAGAGAAAGACTTTCGTCTTGTTTACATCAGGGTCCCCCATTTTCAATTCATAGTGAAATGTATCTTGTGTTATTAGGAGCCCTGCTAAAGTTGGTAGCTAACGTTATATTGATAATGTTTCAATATTATCAGGTTGATATTATTAGGTTGATAATGGTGTCAGTGTTTCAGATAACAAGGTGGAGATCTTTGTTAACTAGTAGAGCTTTGGTTGAGAGAGATTACAGTGCTGTCTCTTAAAACTCATAAACAAGTATTGAGCAAGACGAGTTAGTCTGTTGTGTTGTGCATATTGTATGGGAGGGATAATGATGACTGTGTGTAACTAGGAGGGATATGAGGACTGTGTGTATGTGGCACTGAATTGATGTAAACAAGACGAAAGTCTTTCTCTGGTCTGCATCCCCTTAACAATTGTGTGTATTGAGCCGTACTGTATTGTACCCATTCTGCAATCTGTTAAATAAAGTTTTCATTCATCATTCATTCATTCATTCATTCATTCATTCATTCATTCATTCATTCATTCATTCATTCATTCATTCATTGTCCTTGTGTTACATAAAACCCATCTGTGGCCTCGTGCAGAGGAAGGTGGTAAATACATGTTAGATATTCCAATGTACAGTTTTGCATACCATTGACTCAGAATGGTCTGTGTTATTGAAATCGTCACAGCAGTATAGTTTGTTTATACTTCAGTATGAGAAGTATGATATTTAAACATGATCCCCAAAATGAATGGAAGTGAATGAGGAGCCTGCCACCAGGCAGGAATGGGGGTGTTGCAGCGTTGGGGATGTTTAAAAAATATAATTTAATATATAATATAATATAATATAATAATTTGTGCTTCACCTAAAAATGTGGTCAGCAGCCTCCACTGGCTCCTACAGTTCTGATCCAGTTTGGGTGAAATGTCGCACATACACTGTAGGCCAACAATTCTCAAATATGTTTAAAATCAGTCAACGACAAGTATTTTAATTTAATTAATTTCCACCATTGTCCATTGAAATCAATATTAAGGGTAAACATAAACGCACAAGGGTGATGCTACACAAAGCCTCAGCTCTGGTAATCAGCTCTCTGGCAACAGTTTACAATATGGAAATGACAGAGTGAACCTTGTAATGTAGTTGATACACATAGCTTTGGGTTTTAAAATCACTTAATTTCATATATACAAATATACATTTATTTAATTTTAATTTTTACAATTCTACATTTTGTTAAATTTCTTTGAGTAAAATGTGTCTCAATATAATACTGACCTGAGAGTCTCCAGTGTACAGTGTGGACTCTTCAGTCCAACAGAGAGCAGCTCCACTCCTGAATCCTGCAGGTTGTTGTAACTCAGGTTCAGCTCTCTCAGACTGGAGGAGGTAGAGCTGAGAACTGAGGCCAGAGCTTCACAGGATCTCTCTGAGAGGTAACAGTCCTCCAGCCTGAATGAAGATGGATGGGAAGGAAACCAGAATGAACCCAGCATGCAGGAAATATTTCATTATTTATTTATTTATACAGGTAAAAAGTAGTCAGTAGTCATTAAACTAACCCTAACCCTACTCAGTAGTACAACTGATTTACAGAGTTTCCTGTCCTGCAGCAGAAATAAAGGATATAGAATGTAAATAGAAAATAGAACGAAGATGAAAATTGTTTTGGAAAAGAAATTATTTATTAACAACCATAGAACAAGATGAGGTTGTGTGAATTATGAATGAATTACACCAGTGCACACAGTGAGAGGAAGCATTGTTTTCACTGCTGTCTGTGATTCTGTCTGTGTGTCTGTCTGTACCAGCCATAGTTCCTACAGTTCTGATCCAGTTTGGGTGAAATGTCGCACATATACTGTAGGCCAACAATTCTCAAATATGTTTCAAATCAATCAACGACAAGTATTTTAATTTAATTAATTTCCACCATTGTCCATTGAAATCAATATTAAGGGTAAACATAAACGCACAAGGGTGATGCCACACAAAGCCTCAGCTCTGGTAATCAGCTTTCTGGCAACAGTTTACAATATGGAAATGACAGAGTGAACCTTGTAATGTAGTTGATACACCTAGCTTTGGGTTTTAAAATCACTTAATTTCATACATACAAATATACATTTATTTTCTTTTTACAATTCTACATTTTGTTAAATTTCTTTGAGTAAAATGTGTCTCAATATAATACTGACCCGAGAGTCTCCAGTCTACAGTGTGGACTCTTCAGTCCAGCAGAGAGCAGCTCCACTCCTGAATCCTGCAGGTTGTTGAAACTCAGGTGCAGCTCTCTCAGACTGGAGGAGGTAGAGCTGAGAACTGAGGCCAGAGCTTCACAGGATCTCTCTGAGAGTTTACACCAGGTCAGCCTGAATGAAGATGGATGGGAAGGAAACCAGAATGAACCCAGCATGCAGGATATATTTCATTATTTATACAGGTAAAAAGTAGTCAGTAGTCATTAAACTAACCCTAACACTCAGTAGAGCAACTGATTTACAGAGTTTCCTGTCCTGCAGCAGAAAGAAAAGATATAGAATGTAAATAGAAAATAGAACGAAGATGAAAAAAAAGAAAATAAAAAAAATTGTCTTGGAAAAGAAAGGATGAGAAAGTACATGAATATTGAGAAGGATTTATTAACAATCATAGAAGATGAGGTTGTGTGAATTATGAATGAATTACACCAGTGCACACAGTGAGAGGAAGCATTGTTTTCACTCCTGTCTGTGATTCTGTCTGTATATCTGTCTGTACCAGCCATAGCTTCTACAGTTCTGATCAGGCCCGGACTGGCCATCGGGAGCACCGGGAGTTTTCCCGGTGGCCTGGCCTGCACAGATAAAAAAAAAAATTATGTAAAAAAAAAATAATAATTATTAACACTTTGGCTGCCATGGGTTAAATTCATTATCAACCGTAGGTTGCCGGCTCTATTTGTCTATAGAGAAAGTATAATTTTCTTTTTTTTATTATAATTTTTTATTTATTTTTTGCCAGGCCATTGTTTCTAGTTGTGGCGGCGGCGCGGCGCGATAGTTAGATAACCTAGGTGGGTGGGGAACAACCAGGATTTCACTGTCTGCGACAGAGTTGGAGAACTATCTGACTCTCTCCCTCACGCGGACACACACACAATGGAGCCGTGCTGCCGCTTGTGATTGGTGGAGGCGGGACCAGGCGATACAACTGATTGACAGCGGAGGCGGCGAATGGAATGGCAGACGGCACTCAGATGCAGAATAACAGCCAGGCAGTGAGCGAGGTAGTGAGGGACTCGGGAGATTGATTGATTGATTGATTGATTGATTGATTGATTGATTGATTGATTGATTGAAAACTTTATTAACAGATTGCAGAATGGGTACAGTACAGTACAGCTCAATACATACAATTGTTAAGGGGATGCAGACCAGAGAAAGACTTTCGTCTTGTTTACATCAGGGTCCCCCATTTCCAATTTATCGTAGAGAGATCAGAGAGCGAAAGTCAATTAACGTTGATGTCAAGATGGACAGTGGAAGAAAGAGAAAGGGTGGAGGAGAGAGGGACAAAAAAAAGAAAAAGAAATGTCCTGGTGGGGGACCCCCAGACCCCCCGCTTAAAAAGTGGCCTGATTGGGGCTATATTTCGCGCTATATCTCCCGGTATGAATTATTTCCCCAGTCCGGCCCTGGTTCTGATCCAGTTTGGATGAAACTTAAGAAACGCACAATTCTCTAATATCTTTCAAATCCGTCAACGACAAGTATTTTATTTGAATACATATCCACCCCTGTCCATTCATACCTCTGGGCACCAGATGCCCTGCCATACACACGTACAGCAAGCAAATGCAACAGGACATTCCCAGACTCAAATGCAACATTCCCTTTTTTAAACAAAACATCATGCACACAAAGAGCTACAGTAGGACAACTCCATTCTCATCCGACCAGCTGATAAAGGTGGAGCTGTAGTTGTCTTTCACACTACACTGACTACCAAGCAGAAGCCATGTGACAGCTGATACCAGTACATGGCATGTATAGGTCGGTAGTACTGGGAAATTGAGCAACAGACCCAGTACATCCACTCGCAATATCATCAAACCTGTTATTGATGATGCTCTCAAATAAGACAAGAAGCACCTTTATTAGCCACTGTAGGGAAATGCAGGTGTCAAAGCAGTAACAGCAATAAGAATAAGACAAATGAGAGGTACAGTTGGGAATAAGAAACTAAATATGAATAAAATATATAGTAGTAAGATCAAGTAAACACAGGGCTGCTTCCTCTTAAAATATCTTGAGTGAGTGACTAGGTGAAGCATATGAATACTCAATAATAATCAATGAATAATGAATAATGTAAATATGTGTGTATGTACAGCCCACCTTGGTATAAATATACAGACCTAACACTATCCTAAGTCTACCCTGGTACAAATATGCATAACTCCATACTATCCCAGGTCTACAAATCTCTATCTGTCTGCTTTGGTATAAATATACAGAACATAAGTCTATTCTAAGTCTGCCTCAGTTCAAATGTGTATACCTCTAACCTAAGCCTGGTACAAATATAACTAACTATCCTTGGTCTATTACTGGCACAATATTATATATAACTAACCTAAGTCTATCCTGTGCAAATATACATACTCCATACTAAGTCAACCCCAATTTAGTATTTACTCCCACAAATCCACAGGAACAAAACCCAGCCTAATTCACTAACATTCTCGTATGTTTCCTCATAAGAAGTTCGAATTTGCATACAGAAATGCCCAGCCAGCTACTTATGAGGGCATGAAGGACCGTGTGCAAACAGATTCAACTGCTCCTTATATCGGAAAGGAGAGATTTGCGAATTAATTAATAGTATTTATTATTATTATAATTATTTAAATCCAATACATCTCCCTGCTACACCATCTCTAACTTGTTCTACCTATATACAACCTGCTACACCTCTTAACCTTGTTCTACCTGTATATCTCCCTGCTACACCTCTTAACCTTGTTCTACCTGTATATCTACCTGCTACACCTCTTAACCTTGTTCTACCTGTATATCTCCCTGCTACACCTCTTAAACTTGTTCTACCTATATATATACCTGCTACACCTCTTAACCTTGTTCTACCTGTATATATCTACCTGCTACACCTCTCAAACTTGTTCTACCTATATATCTACCTGCTACACCTCTTAACCTTGTTCTACCTATATATATACCTGCTACACCTCTCAAACTTGTTCTACCTGTATAGTGGCTATTTACAAACAATTTTGTCTTTCGTATTTGCCACTTCCACTCCGGGGATAGCTTTAGTCTACGCGCACATAATAAAGATTCTGATCCATCCGTTTGGCTGTCACAATGAATCAATCATTTATTTCCAATAAGCAAAACAAACAAAACTTGTATATCTAATACATGCGTGCGTTGTGTGCAGTGCGTGCGTTCGTGCGGTACAAAAACTGTTTGCTTTCCCGGTCCACGTCTCCCACGCAAGCCACCACCCCTTATCAAGGTAAACCACACAGGTGGATAGCTCAGGTAGGTCTCTTTAAAGGGAAAGTGCACAGTTTCAAATCATAAGAATAGTTACAATAAGATAATCAGTGTAAATAATATCAGTGTCAATCAAATTAACAGTTTTCGTTTTCATATTTCGTAATCCATAAAGCATTTTCATAATGCAAATAATTGCATGATACAAACTCAAAGATTAAATAACTCAAGAATGGCTCCTACATCCCGGCCTCTAATTGTCCATTATTAAAAAAGGGACAATTATTCTATGCAAATATGATAACAGGAGCCTGAACATGTCTTTATATAGTTCATGTAGGAATCGAAATATTCCAAAAGGGGGGTATGTTCCACGAAAAAGCGTATAATCCACAAAAAAGGTATAATCCACAAAAAAGGTATAATACACAAAAAGGTGTAGTCCATCAGTGTAACAAAGGTTCGGGCATTGCCCTCGAAAAGGAAAAAACAAACAAGCGCGTGAAGAAGTCAGTAGGGGCTAGTCAATGTCAGTCAATCTGCTTCTTTCAGCAAGCATAGTCTGCTGATGGGCCTTTCTAGGATATTGTACTTGGTCTTGACCTTTACCTTGCGTACATGCCCTCTGCTGTCAGGCATTGTCTCTTCCACCTTGCCCATGAGCCAGGAATTTCTTGGTGATGACTCATCCACAATGAGGACCACGTCCCCTGGGGCTAAGTTCTTCCTTACTTGGTTCCATTTCTGACGTTCTTGAAGCAGAGGGATGTACTCCTTTTTCCATCGCCTCCAGAAGAGGTCGGCCGTGTACCGGACCTGCCGCCATCTCCTTCTGCAGTACGAATCCTGCTTTGTAAACAAACCAGGTGGTAGAATGGGTTTTCCTTTCAACTGCAGTAGATGGTTCGGGGTCAGAGCCTCAAGATCGTTAGAGTCATCTGAGACGGTGGTAATAGGACGGTCGTTGAGAATGGCCTCAGTTTCACATAGGGCGGTTTGGAGACTCTCGTCATCCAGGGTCTGCTGGCAGAGTACTGAGTACAGCACTTTCTTTATAGACCGTATTAGTCGCTCCCAAACGCCTCCGTGGTGGGAGCCAGTGGGTGGATTGAATGTCCACTGGATTCCCTCGTCGAGCAGTGCATGTTGGATCTTGCTGTGGTCGGAAAGTGCCTCCCGCTCAGCTCCGCCAAAATTGGTTCCGTTGTCTGATACCATCTCTTTAACTTGACCTCTTCTGCAGATGAACCGCCGCAGTGCTGATATGCTGGAGTCAGTATCCAAGGAGTTCGCGCTATATCTCCCGGTATGAATTATTTCCCCAGTCCGGCCCTGGTTCTGATCCAGTTTGGATGAAACTTAAGAAACGCACAATTCTCTAATATCTTTCAAATCCGTCAACGACAAGTATTTTATTTGAATACATATCCACCCCTGTCCATTCATACCTCTGGGCACCAGATGCCCTGCCATACACACGTACAGCAAGCAAATGCAACAGGACATTCCCAGACTCAAATGCAACATTCCCTTTTTTAAACAAAACATCATGCACACAAAGAGCTACAGTAGGACAACTCCATTCTCATCCGACCAGCTGATAAAGGTGGAGCTGTAGTTGTCTTTCACACTACACTGACTACCAAGCAGAAGCCATGTGACAGCTGATACCAGTACATGGCATGTATAGGTCGGTAGTACTGGGAAATTGAGCAACAGACCCAGTACATCCACTCGCAATATCATCAAACCTGTTATTGATGATGCTCTCAAATAAGACAAGAAGCACCTTTATTAGCCACTGTAGGGAAATGCAGGTGTCAAAGCAGTAACAGCAATAAGAATAAGACAAATGAGAGGTACAGTTGGGAATAAGAAACTAAATATGAATAAAATATATAGTAGTAAGATCAAGTAAACACAGGGCTGCTTCCTCTTAAAATATCTTGAGTGAGTGACTAGGTGAAGCATATGAATACTCAATAATAATCAATGAATAATGAATAATGTAAATATGTGTGTATGTACAGCCCACCTTGGTATAAATATACAGACCTAACACTATCCTAAGTCTACCCTGGTACAAATATGCATAACTCCATACTATCCCAGGTCTACAAATCTCTATCTGTCTGCTTTGGTATAAATATACAGAACATAAGTCTATTCTAAGTCTGCCTCAGTTCAAATGTGTATACCTCTAACCTAAGCCTGGTACAAATATAACTAACTATCCTTGGTCTATTACTGGCACAATATTATATATAACTAACCTAAGTCTATCCTGTGCAAATATACATACTCCATACTAAGTCAACCCCAATTTAGTATTTACTCCCACAAATCCACAGGAACAAAACCCAGCCTAATTCACTAACATTCTCGTATGTTTCCTCATAAGAAGTTCGAATTTGCATACAGAAATGCCCAGCCAGCTACTTATGAGGGCATGAAGGACCGTGTGCAAACAGATTCAACTGCTCCTTATATCGGAAAGGAGAGATTTGCGAATTAATTAATAGTATTTATTATTATTATAATTATTTAAATCCAATACATCTCCCTGCTACACCATCTCTAACTTGTTCTACCTATATACAACCTGCTACACCTCTTAACCTTGTTCTACCTGTATATCTCCCTGCTACACCTCTTAACCTTGTTCTACCTGTATATCTACCTGCTACACCTCTTAACCTTGTTCTACCTGTATATCTCCCTGCTACACCTCTTAAACTTGTTCTACCTATATATATACCTGCTACACCTCTTAACCTTGTTCTACCTGTATATATCTACCTGCTACACCTCTCAAACTTGTTCTACCTATATATCTACCTGCTACACCTCTTAACCTTGTTCTACCTATATATATACCTGCTACACCTCTCAAACTTGTTCTACCTGTATAGTGGCTATTTACAAACAATTTTGTCTTTCGTATTTGCCACTTCCACTCCGGGGATAGCTTTAGTCTACGCGCACATAATAAAGATTCTGATCCATCCGTTTGGCTGTCACAATGAATCAATCATTTATTTCCAATAAGCAAAACAAACAAAACTTGTATATCTAATACATGCGTGCGTTGTGTGCAGTGCGTGCGTTCGTGCGGTACAAAAACTGTTTGCTTTCCCGGTCCACGTCTCCCACGCAAGCCACCACCCCTTATCAAGGTAAACCACACAGGTGGATAGCTCAGGTAGGTCTCTTTAAAGGGAAAGTGCACAGTTTCAAATCATAAGAATAGTTACAATAAGATAATCAGTGTAAATAATATCAGTGTCAATCAAATTAACAGTTTTCGTTTTCATATTTCGTAATCCATAAAGCATTTTCATAATGCAAATAATTGCATGATACAAACTCAAAGATTAAATAACTCAAGAATGGCTCCTACATCCCGGCCTCTAATTGTCCATTATTAAAAAAGGGACAATTATTCTATGCAAATATGATAACAGGAGCCTGAACATGTCTTTATATAGTTCATGTAGGAATCGAAATATTCCAAAAGGGGGGTATGTTCCACGAAAAAGCGTATAATCCACAAAAAAGGTATAATCCACAAAAAAGGTATAATACACAAAAAGGTGTAGTCCATCAGTGTAACAAAGGTTCGGGCATTGCCCTCGAAAAGGAAAAAACAAACAAGCGCGTGAAGAAGTCAGTAGGGGCTAGTCAATGTCAGTCAATCTGCTTCTTTCAGCAAGCATAGTCTGCTGATGGGCCTTTCTAGGATATTGTACTTGGTCTTGACCTTTACCTTGCGTACATGCCCTCTGCTGTCAGGCATTGTCTCTTCCACCTTGCCCATGAGCCAGGAATTTCTTGGTGATGACTCATCCACAATGAGGACCACGTCCCCTGGGGCTAAGTTCTTCCTTACTTGGTTCCATTTCTGACGTTCTTGAAGCAGAGGGATGTACTCCTTTTTCCATCGCCTCCAGAAGAGGTCGGCCGTGTACCGGACCTGCCGCCATCTCCTTCTGCAGTACGAATCCTGCTTTGTAAACAAACCAGGTGGTAGAATGGGTTTTCCTTTCAACTGCAGTAGATGGTTCGGGGTCAGAGCCTCAAGATCGTTAGAGTCATCTGAGACGGTGGTAATAGGACGGTCGTTGAGAATGGCCTCAGTTTCACATAGGGCGGTTTGGAGACTCTCGTCATCCAGGGTCTGCTGGCAGAGTACTGAGTACAGCACTTTCTTTATAGACCGTATTAGTCGCTCCCAAACGCCTCCGTGGTGGGAGCCAGTGGGTGGATTGAATGTCCACTGGATTCCCTCGTCGAGCAGTGCATGTTGGATCTTGCTGTGGTCGGAAAGTGCCTCCCGCTCAGCTCCGCCAAAATTGGTTCCGTTGTCTGATACCATCTCTTTAACTTGACCTCTTCTGCAGATGAACCGCCGCAGTGCTGATATGCTGGAGTCAGTATCCAAGGAGTATGCCATTTCGAGATGAACGGCACGGCTCACCAGGCACGTAAAGAGTACGCCATACCTTTTGACCAGGCTCCTCCCTCTCTTCACCTCTATAGGCCCGAAATAATCTGTTCCCACATGCGTGAATGCTGGCAAGTCTGGAGAAATGCGATGCCTTGGTAGGTCGGCCATCTTCTGCTCTTTCACTGTGGCATTAAATCGTCGACACAGAACACAGTCATTGACGATCTTCCTGGCAGCAGAGTTGGCTCGCATTATCCAGTACTTCTGGCGAAGCCTTGAGAGCATGTGGTTTCTTCCAGAATGGCCTACAACCATGTGTATATGGCTCAGTAGAAGATGAGACAAATGGCTGGTTTTAGGAAGGATAACCGGATGCTTGGATTCCTCTGGCATCGCCATTCTACTGACTCTTCCTCCAACTCTCAGCACGCCGTTCAGTAGCATTGGGTCCAGTCTGTAAATGGTGCTCCTTTTATTTACAGTATTCTCTTTCTTCAGCGCAGATATTTCATCCTGGAAATGCTGCTGCTGTATGTAGCATACAAGTGTCTCCTCAGCATGCGCAAGATCTTCAATTGAGAGACTCTGAGCTTCTAGCTGAGCTCTTGTTTTGTTCATCTGGTCATCCAGATGGTCTTGTCGTTTCTGGTCTGGATTCTTTGTGCAGGTTGCAGCCTGCAGCTCCTTTCTTTTGAGGCTTAGATTCTGAAGTGTTTCTTTGAACTTCAAGATCCATGCTGTAGCCTTCTTTAACTTATCCCATGATGAGAAGTGCTTGATAAGCTTGGCAATGGGATCACTGTCATGATCCATCACGGCTGTACTGAACGTGATAGTGCTCTTCTTAACTTCTGGATCGTCCTCACAGAGGGCAGGCAGCTCCTCTGGGGACTTTGGCCAGTCTTTCTCAGGCCTCTGTAAGAAGTCTGGGCCGTTCAACCATCGACTGGATTTGAGAAAATAATCCATGGTCAGGCCTCGTGACGCGTCATCTGCAGGGTTGACTGCTGTATTTACATAGCGCCACTGTGATCGGTCAGACAGTTCTCGGATGGTCGAAATCCGGTTTGCAACTTATGTCTGGAATCGACTGGTTGTGTTGTTGAGGTACTTGAGGACAGACGTGCTATCCGTCCAAAAGACAGATTCCAGAAGTTCCACTTCCAGTTCCTCTTTCAGCATTTTATCAATGCAGACTGCGACCACTGCTGCCGCCAGTTCCATTCTGGGTATTGTCATCTGCTTCAGTGGGGCTACCCGTGCTTTGCCCATGACAAAGACAATATGGACGTCACCTTTGAGGTTGGTCAGTCGCAGGTAGCTAGCTGTACCATACCCGTATTCGCTGGCATCACTGTAGTGTTTGGGTGTTTGAGCTGACAAGAGCGACAAGTCAGGCGATTCCTACACAACTTGCTCATGTGTCCTCTGTTTAGACATGCAAAGCAGATTCCCTTTGTCCTGAGAAATTCGATCTTCTCTTTATGAGGCTTCAGAATCATTTTCTTACAACACTCCATGGCGTGTTCTCCAGTACGAAATAAGCATGGCTTACAAAATGCATTTGAACTGACTTTGCCATCCGACTTTTTCTTTTCCATTTCCACTGGTGTCACTGATGTAGCAAAACTGCTCCTGCCTTTGCTTCCTGATGACTTGGATTGATGCTGGGGGTTACCCAGCCTTGTTTTAAGGCATTGTACCTTTGGTGTAGACTCTTGAATATTCCCAAATACTGGGTCTAGAATAACTCTCACTTGCCGTTCCACAAAGTCAACCAGGTTTGTGAATCTTGCTCTTTACAGGGTTCGTTCATAATATCTGCATGCTACAGATCTCCATGCATCTCTGAGCCTGTAGGGTAACTTAGAAATTACCGTTCTCATGTTGGATGGATTGTCCAGTTCATGCATGTACTCTAGGGCCTGCATAGCATTGCAGCACACACAGAGAAATAGTGAATAGGCCTGTAGTGCTGCCCCGTCCTCAGGTTTGATAGCAGCCCAATCCAGTGCCTTCTGTATATAGGCACTTGTGATTTTTATCTTATCACCGAAGTGCAGTTCCAGCAGTCGCCTTGCTTCAGCATATCCTCTTGCAGGATCCATGTGCTGGCAGCTGCGTACCAGCTCTCTTGGTTGGCCAGTGGTATATTGCTCCAGATAATATAATCTGTCCCTACTGATGTCCGTGTTGGACTCGATACCATGTTCAAAAGCACTTATGAACGATTGATATTCCATTGGGTCTCCTCCAAATGTTGTGATTTCCCTGGCGGGTAGCAATGACAGACTTTGTTGGTGCACAAGAAGTTCTGTCATTTGACTCTGCCTGTGCATGACAGTAGCTAATGTGTTCTGGTGACTTTGGTGACCATGCCCTGATGGTGCACCTGGTTGAATACCTCCCCCTAGTGGACCAACTTGGACATTGGTAATGTGTGATGGCCTGGACAGGTAAGTTGCTGCACCTGGCTGAATGCCTCCCCCTAGTGGACCAACTGGGACATTGGTAATGTGTGATGGCCTGGACAGGTAAGTTGCTGCTCCTGGCTGAATGCCTCCCCCTAGTGGTCCAACTGAGAAATGGTCAACATGTGATGGCCTCGACGGATATGGACCTGCCTGTGACAGGGGTTGACTGTATTTCGTTTCCATGGAGTGGTCAGGTGGCATCCTTGACCTAGCTCCTAGCTGGGGGGACTGTTGTCTGTCATCGTCAGGCGGGGGGGGTGAGCTTCCCGGATCAATAATGTCCATTGTCATTGGGGGTTGATCTTGCCTGGCTTGCATTTGGTCAAGATACTCATTCATGCCATCTGTAGGAGTCTTTGCCTGGGATTCACATGATTTGACCTCAGCCTGGGATTCCTTTATTTTGTCATATTTATCGAGGACTTTCAGTTTAACATCAGATTCAGCAAATCCCATTTGCATTTCAAGTTGTTCCTTCCTTTTTTTCAGTTTATCCTCTTCCTCCTCTAATTTCCACTTTTCCTCCATGGCTGCTGATTTTGCAATGAGAGCAGCTCTCCCAGTTTCTAGTGATATACGCAGAGTTGAGGTTGTTGATTTAGTGGTCTTCTTAGATGTGCTGCTGATGCTGTCCTCAGGTCGAACTTGATCCTGTTCTTTATAACCAGGTTTTATTCTGTTTCGAACATCATTCATAAATGAATTGAATTGTTGAACCTTTGGTTTATACCAGTCGTATTCATCACCCTCTTTCTCATCTTCATATAACAGTGCTTGGACAGATTGGTGCATTTTCTCAAATTCATTCATTAAAACATCAAAGGCTTACAAATATTCATTCACCTTTTCCACGTCTACGTCATCATGTCCGTCGAACAGCGCCTCCAACTCATTCTTGTGCCTAGTCAATACACCGAGCTTCACCCTGCGAGAGCCAATCAATTTCACCAGCTCTCTCTCAGCCTCTTGGGCCATTTCTGTTTCAGACATTATTTTTAATTATAGTTGAAATATCACAATAATGTGTGACAGCGTCAGTGATGCAATGTCAACAGTTTAACAGTTCAGAATTCCCGCAAATGTCATCCACAGTCCATGCGTAAAGACGCTTTGGTGTTTATTATTATGCTTGTGAAACACAATGAAACACAGTCCATGCGTAAAGACGCTTCGGTGTTTATTATTATGCATGTGAAACACAATGAAACACAGTCCGTGCGTTATGGTCAAACAAATGTATCCACAGCGGAGAATAATTGAATCAGAGCCACCTCCCTGGTAGCCCTTCCACAATGACGTTGGATCCAAGATTAATTCATTCAAGTTCATAATATCCCCGCGGGATTCCCATGTGTTGCGCAATGCAACGTTACTCATGACCACGCAGTATCTTGTAGAATGTTGTTGTTGGGGATCCTCTTTCTCCCTGGGTCCTGGGTGAAGCGAACGTGTCCTTGTTGAAATCCTCTTCTTTCAGGCGAAAGACTTTAATATCAGCATGAGTTTTTGTACTTAATATAGTGGCTTTTTACAAAAAATGTTGTCTTTCGTATTTGCCACTTCCACTCTGGGGATAGCTTTAGTCTACGCGCACATAATAAAGATTCTGATCCATCCGTTTGGCTGTCACAATGAATCAATCATTTATTTCCAATAAGCAAAACAAACAAAACTCGTATATCTAATACATGCGTGCGTTGCGTTGCGTGCGTGCGTTCGTGCGGTACAAAAACTGTTTTCTTTCCCGGTCCACGTCTCCCACGCAAGCCACCACCCCTTATCAAGGTAAACCACACAGTGGATAGCTCAGGTAGGTCTCTTTAAAGGGAAAGTGCACATAGTTTCAAATCATAAGAATAGTTACAATAAGATAATCAGTGTAAATAATATCATGACTTGTCAATCAAATTAACAGTTTTCGTTTTCATATTTCGTAATCCATAAAGCATTTTCATAATTCAAATAATTGCATGATACAAACTCAAAGATTAAATAACTCAAGAATGGCTCCTACAACCTGTATATATACCTGCTACACCTCTTAAACTTGTTCTACCTGTATATCCACCTGCTACACCTCTTAAACTTGTTCTACCTATATATCTACCTGATACACCTCTGAAACTTGTTCTACCTATATATCTACCTGCTACACCTCTTAAACTTGTTCTACCTATATATCTACCTGCTACACCTCTTAACCTTGTTCTACCTGTATATCTCCCTGCTACACCTCTTAAACTTGTTCTACCTATATATCTACCTGCTACACCATTCAAACTTGTTTCCACCTATATATCTACCTGCTACACCTCTTAAACTTGTTCCACCTATATATCTACCTGCTACACCATTCAAACTTGTTTGCACCTATATATCTACCTGCTACACCTCTCAAACTTGTTTCCACCTATATATCTCCCTGCTACACCTCTTAAACTTGTTCTACCTATATCTACCTGCTACACCTCTCAAACTTGTTTCCACCTATATATCTCCCTGCTACACCTCTCACACTTGTTCTACCTGTTTATATCTACCTGCTACACCTCTTAAACTTGTTCTACCTATATATCTACCTGCTACACCTCTCAAACTTGTTCCACCTATATATATACCTGCTACACCTCTTAAACTTGTTCTACCTATATATCTACCTGCTACACCTCTTAAACTTGTTCTACCTATATATCTACCTGCTACACCTCTCAAACTTGTTCCACCTATATATCTACCTGCTAGACCTCTTAAACTTGTTTCCACCTATATATCTACCTGCTAGACCTCTCAAACTTGTTTCCACCTATATATCTACCTGCTAGACCTCTTAAACTTGTTTCCACCTATATATCTACCTGCTACACCTCTCAAACTTGTTTCCACCTATATATCTACCTGCTAGACCTCTTAAACTTGTTTCCACCTATATATCTACCTGCTAGACCTCTTAAACTTGTTCTACCTATATATCTACCTGCTACACCTCTCAAACTTGCTCTACCTATATATCTACCTGCTACACCTCTCAAACTTGTTCTACCTATATATCTCCCTGCTACACCTCTTAACCTTGTTCTACCTGTATATCTGCCTGCTACACCTCTCAAACTTGTTCTACCTGTATATCTACCTGCTACACCTCTTAAACTTGTTCTACCTGTATATATACCTGCTACCCCTCTTAAACTTGTTATACCTGTATATCTGCTTGCTACACCTCTTAACCTTGTTCTACCTATATATCTACCTGCTACACCTCTTAACCTTGTTCTACATATATATCTACCTGCTACACCTCTTAAACTTGTTCTACCTATATATATACCTGCTACACCTCTTAAACTTGTTCTACCTGTATATCTGCTTGCTACACCTCTTAACCTTGTTCTACCTATATATCTACCTGCTACACCTCTTAACCTTGTTCTACCTGTATATCTGCCTGCTACACCTCTTAAACTTGTTCTGTATCGTTAGTGGCTTAGCTTGGCATCACACTGCACTATCTCGCGTACGTGCACGCGTACTGAATAAACCACAAATGTACCTCTAATACCAGTATTAGTCTGACCACACCCCTCATCAGCTTACCTTCATAAGCAGGTGTGTGGTCACCTGCTCTCCTCCTTCTCGCTTTCACCACAAGGAAGAAGTGCCTCGGTAGATCCCCACACTTGACACCATGATGGAAGAAATTGGATTAGGAACAGCTTGGGAAACAAGGATACGTTGACATCATATCTTTATTTTCTCTCTCACTATTTTTCGAGAAAATACGGCGATATTGTCTTCGTACTGGAGTGTCTAGAAGATGATGATCATTCTGAAAACCCTCCACCGGTTTTCGTATTGGGAGCACGCCGCTGCATGCTTCTCAACTGCAGTTCCTTGCTGTGTTTGTTGGGGTGAAACCTGTCAGGCCACAGCTGAACTGTCGGACATGCCGCTGTTGTGAGAAGCGGTGCGTTCCAGGTTGGGTGAGTAGTGTTTGCTGGCGGGCTCCACTTGTCTGTTAGTGCTATGGGGGCTACTTGACAAAGTTTATGGAAACCGGCCCCAGGCTAGGGTCCTTTGTTTAGCCGCCTAGGCAACAGAAGGCCTTGGTCTGGAGACCATTATAGTTTTAACTAGTGGGCCGCGACCATTGACACTGGTGATCCCTGTGTGTTCTGGACGAGTGGATTCTCTCTGTCACCGTGTTAAGGCCCCATCTTTCATATCCAAATGAGAGTATTCCTTCACGAGGGGATATGTGCATGTAATGTGCGATAGCGGCAGATTCATGTTCGAAGTCAGCTACACAGGCCAGTTGGTACTGTGCTGATTCCGCCGGATGTGGTAAAGTCACCGTTGTGAAGCGGTGTTGACATCTTGTTTTCTCTTTTCTCTTAAAAAGTGAGGAGAGGTTCAGAACGGCGGCCTGTCTGGGTGAGTGTTATGTCATTGTTTACATGTTCATAGCTTACGGTTAGCCAGTCAGCTGTTAACTGCTGCGTTAGCCTGCTGGATCGCTGCATGGCCTGCTTAAGGCCTACTATTAGCCAGTCAGCTGTTAGCTGCGGGGCTAGCATGTCGTGGTCGCTAGGTAACGTTAGCTTGCTGCTATGGCCATGGCTGGCGCGGGGTAGCTTAGCTTCTCGCGCGCCGCCGGGAGCTCGCTTCTGATCGCCGTTAGCTTGATGCTTTTCTGTTGAACGTGCTTTGATTTTAACATGTTTTACACTCTTGACCGCGACGTCATCCTTGACAGGGGATGTTTCGTCGACCCTGCCCTGAGCCTGGACGGGGATTGCGTCAACAAAGAGGACTGTAGCGACTGGTTGGAGCGGCGACGCTGCCCGGATCGAACAACACAGGACGTCTGTGTTCTACGGTGTCTTGTGACTGCACTTCGCTGATCTGCGTTCCGGGTAGGAACGGGGTTGACCAGACCTCATAACACGTCTTCTGGTTTTACTTTGCTAAATGTATTGTGAATAACGGTGTTTTTTCCCAAAACGTGTGTTGTTGCAATGCATTTGGGATACGTTGCGGGTTATGTGTGAGCTGTTTTTGTCACTGGCAGTTAGCTTCTCCGTGCAGATCGTGATGTATTGATCTGGTTGTTGTGTGAGAAACATCATGGTGTTTATGTGTACCGTGTACTCACTACTAAGGCAACTAACCTATGAAGCTATGCTTGGTGACAAGTGAGTAAAAGAATGTTCTTTCTCAGACTGTAATGACAATGAACAGTGTGTTCACACATTAACAGGTTTTCCTGTTTTAACTGGCCGTATTGAGGGTAAAATAGGAGGATTGTGTTTTCCCCCCCGGTTCCCTGGGGACTTTATCACCTCCTATCAGACATGTTGTGCATTAATTGTGTCTTTTGTGTGGTAGGGATACGATGTAACTCTTAGCTTGATTGCTGAGGTTGTGCTAAATCTGCTGGAGAAACTTATTTCCTAAAGGGAAATTGGTTTGGTTGCTGTCATGTGTGCTTAGCAAGGCCTGTGGTCGATACTAATCAAGAATGATGTATTCTCTCATTGTGAAAAAAAACGGCGTTCCTCTGTTGAGTGTTTTTGCCATTTTTTTTTGTAGGTGATGATGGGTTGTGTGTGTCATGTGACCTACAACTGGGTTGTACTGGCCACAGAAGCACATGTGTATGTTGGACCGGGGTTCTTAGAGCCCTCTCTATTCTGTGTTTTTCCTTAGTAAAAGTCAGATAGCAGGTTAGCTCATGCGCTGTGTGGAGCTGTGAAACGCTTCATAGAGCTGACTATGACTGTGTCATATTCTCTTTTTGTCGTTACGTCGTATCATGGGTGTGGGGTCGTAAAGGGGTGAACTGGTAACCTTTCCTCTCCCCATTGTTCTGTCGGTCAGGGGTACACCCCCTGTCCTTCAAGGTTCCCGTCACGTGGCGGTTCGGCACGTTACGGGGGGGGGGGGGGGGGGGGGGGGAGGGAGTTCCTGGTCCCACGGCCTGGTATATTGGGCGTGTGCACCGCAGGAATTCCCCCGCCATAGAGTATGTCACCGTGCGCGTCTCTGTTGGTAGGACTTCCGTGTGCTGTTCAGGTCCATGTGATGGATCTGTTTTCAGGGGGGGTGGTCAGGGCTCCTCCTCACCAAGCGCCTATTCAGGCCTTCTGTGAGTTCGGACTCCTTCTTCCATGTGAGGAAGCCTCCATCAGAGTACAGAGCCTTCCTCCTCAGATTGTCAAAGTGAGTGGACCCTCTAGAAGGGTCCTTTTCTATTGTATGTATATTCGATTCAATTCGTTTATTGAGTGTGTATGGGTTCAGTGCCTCTTCCCCGGAGGCCCTAAAACCAGTTTTTTACATGGCTCAAGGTGCAATATATTCTTTTCAATCTGTACAGCTCGCGTGGGAAGTCTCTCTGGGGATCCCCGTCTCTTTCCTATGGGAGGGTGGTGGGATGTAAAAATGTGAACATTTTTTACCCCGGCTGTGTAGACTGGGATACATACTGTTGATGCTTCCTTCTTTCTATTCCAGAAGTGTTGGAGTTAGGGAGTGTCACACCCCTCTTGTCGTTCCCCTGGGCGCCTTGGGGATTCAATGACAGGTCTAAATAGCCTGTTCATTGATGGGGGTGTGTCCCGACGCATGTATAGTGCTAGCTCGCTGTAAACAGGCGATTGACTGGCACGCCTTGGTTGCTTGTGGTTGAAACAGCGTTTTTATAAAGCAACTGAGATGGGGGTTTTTCCTCTTCCGACGACCACATCCCATGACCTGGGTGGGTTGTCGACGGATTCTCGTTCATGTCTGGGGGATGATGACGGGATGGATCTGAACATATGTAGTGGGGTCTCACGCCCTTGGGGTGGGCCACCGGGCGCGGTTCGTCCGAACGTCTGGGTGGCGCCTTCTTTTCATGTTAAGATCAACACGCATATCTGCCCTTCTCCTGGAGTAGGCATGTCGGCGTGGTTAGGGCACGGGACTGGTTCTGGTCACGCTGGTCCAGATCAGTTGAACCCGTTGTCCGCCGGGGATGCAGATCTGCTGTTCTGGTACCCTGAGGGACTTGGGCTTTTTTCAGGGGGAAAAATGCCAGGTCGGTCTGGGTGTCACAGGGTTAAGCGCTATGGAGACCCTGGTTGGGTATGTTTTTACTCAGCACTGTCGTCATGGCTTACAGCCATGCCGTTCTGTACGCGCTCGATCTCGTCGGATCTCGGCCGCTACACAGGTTGGTCCTGGTTAGTACTTGGTTGGGAGACCGCCGGGGAATACCAGGTACGGTGTGCTTGGGGGCTGGTTCTCCATTATTTTTCGCTCCTCTCTCACGCATGGCGAAGAGGGGCCTGTGGGGGTGGTTTTTTGACCTCCTCTGGTGACCCTGTGCTTCCCGTACCGCCAGGCCCGGTCCGAAGTGATGTTTGCGACCCGTAGGCCTGGGTTAACCCTTTTTGGAAACTGAAACACTTGTACTGCGGTATAGCCGGTGTATACCCGCAGGTGTGTTTTGGAGTTTTTTCTTGAGGGGTTATAGGAACAACCACCGCATTGGGTAACACCGAGGTGGTTGATTCCCTGGTGTGTTGGAGCAGTGTCAACTCCCGGGTTCACCGTTTGAGGGTGCCCCTGCACGTTCATGACGTCTGCCAATCGTGTCAGCCTTCTCTGCCTCGACCCCTCTGGGTGGGGGTTGTTAAATGGAGGCTTGGTCATGCAACACCGCCAGCTTACGCTCCTTCCGCCGGGGCGGCTGTGTTCAGCTGTCCCCTCTGGCGCCTGTCTCGTCCGCAGTCTCCAGGCTAGGGTTAACAGCCTGTTGCCTGGTTTTTCCCCGGTGCGCTGCCTGCTTCCGTTGGTTAACCTTTTTTGTGTGCTTACGGCCATGCTGACTGCCTGTTCTGCAGGGTCAGTGTGCCAGGCGGTGTACTATTGGGGGGACGGGGCCCGCTCGGCTTACGGCCATACCGACCTGAACACGCCCGATCTCGTCCGATCTCGGAAGCTAAGCAGGTTCTGGCCTGGTTAGTACTTGGATGGGATTCCGCCTGGGAATACCAGGTGCAGTAACTGAGGGGCCTTTGTCCGAATACGCTGGCGATGTGGGGGGCGGGGCACTACGTGCCCACCTGGTGGGGTCTTGATGCTGGCATCATGGACTTCTCCGGGCCCCCATTCTAGGGAGTCCAGTCCTTTTGGTGGGTCTGGGTCTTCCTTCGTGCTCCGCTGCTACGGCCTTGCCACGGGGTTGGGTTTGCCCTTGACCCCGTGATTCTGGGGGCAGTAACGAGGTTGTTCCTCCGTTCGTTCCCGGGTGGCATGCGGGTTGTGCGTGTGTGTAGTCGTGGGGTCAAGCCACGGTCTGCTCACCCTGTGCGTTGAGTTGCTTGAGTGCCTCTTCGCACGGTCGGGTCCGTCGCCCTCCCGTGACGTCCCTAATAGGGGGGCTACCCGCCATTAGGGGGGGTCGGGGGGGCTCGGCCCTCCCTGTTCTGATGGTTGTGGGGGGGCTGTCAGCGGGGTGTATTTGTCAGCCAGTGGCTCCGCTTGGCCTCCCTTGTGCAGTGTGATGCCAAGCTAAGCCACTAACGATACAGAACGATAGGTTATGACTATAACCAAGTTCTGTTAGTTAGGGGCGATGCTTGGCATCAGACGGCCGCTGCAGCCCTTGTCCTCACCTTGTGGTGAAAGCTTGGGAAGGAGGAGAGCAGGTGACCACACACCTGCTTATGAAGGTAAGCTGATGAGGGGTGTGGTCAGACTAATACTGGTATTAGAGGTACATTTGTGGTTTATTCAGTACGCGTGCACGTACGCGAGATAGTGCAGTGTGATGCCAAGCATCGCCCCTAACTAACAGAACTTGGTTATAGTCATAACCTATCGTTCTACCTATATAGATGGAGTTGGGTGGGGATAGGGGGAGGGGTTGATATTACTGGTCACACCTCAGCCTCCGGAGAAGAGGTCTTGAGAAATTCACTGTATAATAAGTTACTAAACTCCAACCCACACATTAGACCAAAAACAAAAAATGTAAACAAAGTACAATACCAAACAGGGCTTTTTTCCTAGAGGTCGCTATTTAACATTACATTACAGAGCATCTTCAGAGCATTTTTTTCAGAAATTACTTACAGAATTTAATCAAGGGAATATTACCTAGACATTATCTAGACAGCACACCTATTATCTAGAATAGATAGTATCTAGACAGAACACCTCAGTTTCTACATATTATCTAGACAGAACACTAAATAATCTAGATATCACAGAACACTTATCAAGCTGTTAATTATCTAGATATTACCTAGACATTATCTAGACAGCACACATATTATCTAGAATAGATAGTATCTAGACAGAACACTTCTTTTTCTACATATTATCTAGACAGAACACTAAATGATCTAGATATTACAGAACACTTATCGAGCTGTTAATTATCTAGATATTATCTAGACAGAACAATTCATTATCTAAATATGACAGAACACTTACAGAGCTGTTAATTATCTAGACAGAATACTTACAGAGCTGTACTGCAGGCTTTGACCATTGGCAGCAGTCCCAGAAGACCCTCCTCTGATGCAGAATATTTCTTCAGGTCAAACAGTTTCCTTTCTGATGTCAGGCAGAAATGGCCACTTTTATTCAGCAGACAGATCATTTACAAAAATCAATCATCACTAGAGTCTCTCCACCTACTGTACATCAGGATCAATTCATTTAGAATTCATATTTAATTTACCAGTTGCAATGGGTCCAGATGCTTTGGAGGTTGATCCTGTCTCATCCCTGACTGCTGGAGAACAAATAAGACAAAATAAGTAAGAACACATCTACACAGAACAGAGAAGACAGCTGGAACACATCTACACAGAACAGAGAAGACAGCTGGAACACATCTACACAGAACAGAGAGGACAGCTGGAACACATCTACACAGAACAGAGAGGACTGCTGGAACACATCTACACAGAACAGAGAAGAGGTTTTGTATCAGGTTTTTATTATCAATTACTAACGTCCTCGTATGAAACCCTCCAACTAGACTCTGTCTGGAGGAGGGATATACCAGACCTGGAAAGTGACTTTGATTTGCAAGGAGCATGGGCAAATGTCCGTCTTACATCAAGGAACCCGGACCATCAACAAATCAATCTTAACTATATTCACAGGACATACTTGACTCCTATAAGACTGAACAGAATGGGTCTTAAACAAGACTCAAAATGCTCCCAATGTACAAATGGAGACGAAGGGACATTTATGTACATGTATTGGGACTGTCCACCAGTTAAGGCATTCTGGAAAGATGTGACCCATCAATTATCAAAACTCGTATCTTGGAATATACCAGTACACCCCTCTGTATTACTATTGAATGATGTTTTTGAGTTTGCAGTAAATCCACAGCTAAAGAGATTGGTTTTATCGGGTATCACAGTAGCTAAAAAACTGATCGCATCACGCTGGTTTCAACCGGAAAAAATTTGCCGGAAGGTTTGGTTTCTTACATATCTCGATGTGATTTATCAAGAAATATCTACAGCAAGAATTCTGGGTCTCAACTAATCCAAAATGTCAATGTGGTTAGAAGTGGTGGAGAGAATAAAAGCTAGCTTATAATGGTAGTGTCTGGTTAGGAGTGAGGGATAATGGAGGTACTATCCAAGGAGGGGTCCGGGAGGGGGGGGGGGGGGGTTCGAGCTGGAGCATATGTGTGTAGGGTTTTAGATAATAGGTATTAGGGGTATATCCTGTATAAGGCATTGGTATAATTGGTAATTTCGTTGGATATACACTGTATACGGTAAAATATTATTATAGACTTTTTTTTGTTTTCTGTTTCTGTACTTGCATGTCATTTTAGCCACCTTAATTGTTAGTTTCATTATGCATTGTGTGTTGAGTACTGACTTTTAATAATTTTTGTTTTGCAATAATAAAAAAAGAAAAAACAGAACAGAGAAGACAGCTGGAACACATCTACACAGAACAGAGAAGACAGCTGGAACACATCTACACAGAACAGAGAAGACAGCTGGAACACATCTACACAGAACAGAGAAGACTGCTGGAACACATCTACAGAGAACAGAGAAGACAGCTGGAACACATCTACACAGAACAGAGAGGACAGCTGGAACACATCTACACAGAACAGAGAAGACAGCTGGAACACATCTACACAGAACAGAGAAGACAGCTGGAACACATCTACACAGAACAGAGAGGACAGCTGGAACACATCTACACAGAACAGAGAAGACAGCTGCAACACATCTACACAGAACAGAGAAGACAGCTGGAACACATCTACACAGAACAGAGAAGACAGCTGGAACACATCTACACAGAACAGAGAAGACAGCTGGAACACATCTACACAGAACAGAGAAGACAGCAGGAACACATCTACACAGAACAGAGAAGACAGCTGGAACACATCTACACAAAACAGAGAAGACAGCTGGAACACATCTACACAGAACAGAGAAGACAGCTGGAACACATCTACACAGAACAGAGAAGACAGCTCGAACTCATCTAGACAGAACAGAGAAGACAGCTGGAACACATCTACACAGAACAGAGAAGACAGCTGGAACACATCTACACAGAACAGAGAAGACAGCTGGAACACATCTACACAGAACAGAGAAGACAGCTGGAACACATCTACACAGAACAGAGAAGACAGCTGGAACACATCTACACAGAACAGAGAAGACAACTGGAACACATCTACACAGAACAGAGAAGACAGCTGGAACTCATCTAGACAGGCTGACAAGAATACCTGTTTGTAAATCTGCCACCAGATCATTCCTGCCAACCAGCTTCAGTATCTCCTCTGTAGTCTTCAGAGCTCCATCAGGACCATAGGTCTGCACCATCACCTCCATCATATCCAGTCTGATAGCGTTCTCTAGCCGGCATGTTGGGATGGGAATGTAGCCATGCCCTTTATCCTTCAAATAAAACATGAACTTCTTCAGCTCCTCCTCCTTCAAGTCATCCAGAATGGTGATGAGTTGATGTGACACCATTGTTGTCACTGGAGAAACAGAGCAGAGCTTGTATATGTTCTCATCTTGAGACCCAAACTGAGTCAATTCAGTATTGAGAGCTTGGATCCAAGCTCTTTCATTCATTCTAGTTTGTTGTGTCAATTTCAAAGCTATTTTCTATCAACAATGCAGTCATTAGAAGTGTGCATGTTTGTTTGAATTATGACCAAGATGCATAATCTTAATTAATGAATTGGGCAATAAAGAATTAGAATCTGAATATATACTATGAGTAAAGTATATTAAACAGTATACACAGGTGCAGTATACACAAGGTACCATAACAGCTAGCTAGCCGTTGTGGACACTCACCTTTCCACAGCAAAACGGTCGGCAAGGCACCTTGGTTGAGAAATGCAGGTTTCAGTCTATGTGTTGTAGCCTAGACGTTCACGTGTTGTATTGGAAATGTGGTGCAACTCTATTCTAAGTCTTGTGTTTTGTTCTTGTACTTGCAGTACGTAAAGACATGACGGTATGACGCAGTGGCGGGAAGCCAAGCATGTATATCTAGCTGTCATCAGTCAGCTGTCAGTGCGCACAGGCGTGAAAATGGTGTGTCACAGCTGGGAGTGTTTGTGGTGTTTGTAATGGAGGAGAAGTTTGGTTCACTTATTGTAAATAAACTATTCACATAAAAGAAACAAAGCGGATCAGGCGTTCTTTGTGTGGATAAATACATATGATAAGATATGAGTTGTGATGATGAAGAAACAGAACCCTCTACATTGAACAACACTGATGATGAAGAAACAGAACCCTCTACATTGAACATGGAGAGCGAAGGAACAGGAAACTCTACAGGTTATGGGCCCAGGCGTGGTGGTACCGCAGGAGGACGATGGCAGAGATTAGTTTTCGACGGAGATGAAAACAATTACGAGCGTTGGGAAGTGAAGTTTCTCGGCCACATGAGAATGATGGGACTAAAAGACACGATACTCTGCACCAGTGAGGACGGTCCAGATGACAACAAGAACGAAGAATGCTACGCAGAGCTAATACAATTCCTGGATGACAAAAGTCTATCGTTGGTTATGAGAGAGGCGACAGATGACGGCAACAAAGCACTCGAAATACTAAGAAGTCATTACGCAAGTCAGGGTAAGCCAAGAATTATTGCCCTGTACACAGAACTAACGTCACTGAAGAAAGAGTCTGGTGAAACGGTGACAGATTATATCATTCGAGCTGAAAAGGCAGTAACTTCCCTAAGAAATGCAAAGGAAGTTATTAGTGACGGGCTAATTATAGCCATGATTCTAAAAGGACTTCCAGATACGTATAAGCCTTTTGCCATCCATACGACACAGAGCATTGATGAACTGACGTTTACCCAGTTCAAGAGGAAACTACGGAGTTACGAGGAGACAGAAAAGTTTGACGTATCATCGGTGACATGTTACGGATGCGGAGGCCGTGGTCATATAGCAAGAGAGTGTCGGCAAAAAGGAACCAGTGTAGCGAAGTGGTGTAACTACCATAAAAGTTCTACACACAGCGATGAGACATGCAGGAGAAAACCCCAGCAGAGAGATGACGCAAAACAGACGGCGGACAGACAAGAACGTGAAGAACATACATTTGTATTCACAGTCAGTCAAGGATTCCTCCCAGACACTATAAGAAGAAACGGATTAATGGTAGACTGCGGAGCTACATCCCACATCATAACAGAGGAAAACAAGTTCACAAGATTTGACGAGACATTTGACCCAAAGTCACACTACATGGAACTAGCTGACGGGACCAGGATGAACAATGTGGAAACGAGGCGACGCAGAGGTGTTCCTACAGGACTCGGAAGGAAGATGCGTCGGAATAACACTGAGGAATGCGCTGTTCATCCCATCCTATCCACAGAGCATCCTCTCCGTGCAAGCAGCCACAGCAGACGGAGACAAGGTGACATTCCAAGAAGGACAGAACCTGGTCACCAACAGAGATGGCGCTGTTTTCCGCATAGAGCAGCATGAGAGACAGTTTAGGACTTTATTTGAAATGGGAAGGTGCCAATTATTAGAAAAGAGATTACCAAAGACACTGTGGCCTTATGCTGTACAAAATGCAGCTCACATCCGAAATAGATGCTACAACGAAAGGACCAAAAATACCCCTTACTTACATGTTAACAGGAAAGAAACCAGACCTCTCAAAAATGTGGGTGTTCGGCTCCGAGTGTTATGCATATAAACACAATCATAAGAAACTCGATCCCAGATGTGAAAAGGGGATATTTGTGGGATACAGTAAAAACAGCCCGGCACACCTAGTATACAAACCGCATACAGGAAAGGTATCAAAACACAGGCTAGTAAAATTCATTAGAAAGAACAGTGTGGAACAACACTCAAACTGATGAGGATGATACAGAATTCCTGACACAACGCAGAGAGTCTGGTAGTAAGAACAGCACTCATGTACCACAGCCACAGGGTGAGGAGAACACAGAGAGTCAGGTTCTAGAGGGGAGCGACGAGACTGTAAATACAGATACAGATCAACAGGATGAAAACGATGGAGATCCACAACCTAGTCCTAGTGAAAAACGCTGCTATCCAAAAAGAGAGAGGAGGAAACCACAATACTTACAGGACTATGTATCAGATTTTACAGATGATGATGTAACCGATACATGTGTTGATTACTGTTACAGGGCGGTTTGTGGAGTCCCTCAAACCTATAGACAAGCTCTGAGGTCACCAGAGTCACCCAGATGGGAAAAAGCGATGAACGATGAGATCGACTCACTGAAAGAAAATGACACTTTTGAACTGACCTCTTTGCCTGAGGGCAGGAACACAGTGGGGGGTAGATGGTTATATGCCATTAAAGAAAATGCTGAAAGAGGCAAAATATATAAAGCTAGATACGTTGCTAAGGGTTACAATCAAACAGAAGGCATAGACTACCATGAGACGTTTGCTCCAACAGCAAACCTTACGTCAGTAAGGGCACTGATGCAGGTCGCAGTACAAGATGACCTCATTGTCCATCAAATGGACGTCAAAACAGCATACTTACATGCTCCTATAGAGGAACATTATTCCTAGAACAACCTGAGGGTTCTAGAATGTCCTATTATGACATCATACGGTGACATCACAAATGTTTTGATTATGACATCATACTGTGACATCACAAATGTTCTAGAATGGTCTATTATGACATACTGTGACATGACAAATGTTCTAGAATGTTCTATTATGACATCATACTGTGACATCACAACGGAACAAGTTTGAGTTCTATTTGAATAATATACAAAATTATGTATGGTAAGGCTGTCCCCGAAGCCTGTTTTTGGGATTCAAACTTCGTCAGGGTTCTTCGAACGGACGTTCGAACCTTCGTTTTTAATAAAAGAATTTAAATAAAAAAATGTATTCTCATAATTTATTTCTTTTATACATATATATTTTTTTATATCCTCAAACTAAATCCTCAATTTGAATAAAGTGATTAATCTGATTTAATTAGTATTTTTTCTTTTAACTTTCCAGCCCCCTGTCAACTGTCAAATGATGTCAACCTGAATTAACATTCAGTATTCAATATGGTCTGATATTAACATTCAGTATTCAATAGTGTCTGATTCAATATTAACATTCAGTTTTCAAGTAGAACAGCTAGCTAGCCGTTGTGGACACTCACCTTTCCACAGCAAAACGGTCGGCAAGGCACCTTGGTTGAGAAATGCAGGCTTCAATCTATGTTGTTTAGTCTATCTGTTCAGTACTGTTCAGTACTGTTTCAAGATGCACAATGAGAACTTCTGAGAGAATTGTTGAATAGAACACAAATGTTCTAGAATGTTTGATTATGACATCATACTGTGACATCACAAATGTTCTAGAATGTCCTATTATTGACATCATACTGTGACATCACAAATGTTGTAGGATGGTCTATTATGACATCATACTGTGACATCACAACGGAACATGTTTGAGAGTAATTTGAATAATATAAATAATATGTTTGGTAAGGCTGTCCCCGAAGCCTGTTTTTGGGATTCAAACTTCGTCAGGGTTCGAATCTTCGTTTTTAATAAAATAATTAAAATAAAAAAAATAACATTTATTATTTTTTTATAATTTTTGATTATATATCCTCAAACTAAATCCTCAATTTGAATAAAGTGATTCAAACTTCGTCAGGGTTTTTCGAACGGACGTTCGAACCTTCGTTCTTAACACTTTGGATGCCAGCGACGCGTTTTGTTGTTAGTTCATGCCGCCAGTTGAGTGCCGGCAACGCTATAGCGTTTGTTTGTCGTATTTTTTTTTATTGTTGATTTGAATTCATATTTCATCAATCGAGCCTCACGCTAGTGTTGCAGTTTCTCTGAGCTCAATTGGGAAGATACCGCCCCCTATCGTCTCTCCCTGTGTAACTGCACCCCATTCGTTTAGACTGATGAAGGGGGGGGGGGGCAGTTTCCTCAGGTTACTTTTCCTCAAGCCAACTGAAGAGACCAAGTGATCCGGCCCTCAAAACAGCGTGGATTATGTATTTCCACCCAACGCTGAATCAATAAACGCGATCGATATTTGGAATGGCGATCAGGAATTGGAATAATCTTTTTGGATAACATCTGATCTGAGGTAAGGAATCTATTTTACCAGTCTTAGGATAATCAGAGCTGTTTTCACCTATCAACATGTCCCATATGTGTGTGTGTGGCTGTGAGTGTGTGCTCGCTGATCAGGAAATAAGATAATCGATTTTTCAGCCCGCTTCCCTAGCGTGCATAAGTACACATATACTATCGATAATCTAGCGTTGATTTGAAAACGATTCATAAATAGGCCGAAAAATTACAACGTTTTTGTGTATGCCAGAATATTCCAGTAAATGCCGTTTATCACGGAATCTATATTTTCCTGAAAAACTAGGGCTTTTCAAAATGCCAGGTGGCGTAGCGGAGATTGCGCTCGTCACCAATGCAAGAGGCTGCGGTCTCGACTCCCGGAGCCAGCATTGCTTGGGGCTTGGGCTGATCGCTATACTAACCCCCGCTTGGCTGGGTTAGGGGGAGGGCAAGTCACGGGTGGGGATCTGGCGCTGTGGACAGCGATGCCCACAGGTCAGGTCTGGGCGCCCGCTCAGCGGAGGCAGGACCCGATGGAGGCAGCGTGCCCTCCCACGCGTTACACCTCACCAATGAGAGTCCTCGCTGCCAGGTGAAAAAAGTGTGTGCACAACAAACAGGTAGGGGAGGGGGGGAATTGGCACAACGACCAAATTGGGACGGGGAGAAAACAGAAAAATCGGAGAAAGAGAGGATGGATACAAAAAAAATTACTAAAAAAAAAACATCATCAGGGTTTTTCGAACGGATGTTCAAACCTTCGTTTTTAATTTAAAAAAATTTATTAAAAAAGTATTCTCATTTTCTTTTATAATTTTTTTTTACTTTTTATATCCTCAAACTAAATCCTCAATTTGAATAAAGTGATTAATCTGATTAAATGAGTATTTTTTTCATTTATTATTTTGTTAGTGATGTAATCAAAAATAACACTTGGAACAAAAAAAAACTATAATATACGATTGGTAAACACTCTGATTAACCAAAACACTTAAGGCGAGATAGGCAAATATACTTTTTTTTGTTGATTTTGAGATTTTGTTATATTTTGCGTCCTAAACATGTCTTCTATGCAACTAGTGACAATAAAATGTCAATAACACAGATTTAGTTTTACTTCATTTTGCCTTATTGCATCCATAAATGTGCACATATTTCAAAGTCAAAGTCAAAGATTTGTATTGCCATGTATGGACGAATCCACATTGGAATACAGGTACATGAGCAAAACACTGTGTAAACAGTACAGGAAAAATATGTAAAAACACAGACAGTATAAAAGGACAAATGCTAAAATTGATATCGAACATCCCCTAAAAGTGCATATCATAGTTAAAACAGCACTTCCACAAACCTGACTAAAACACTAATAAAAACACAGAAACAAAATAGGATAAAAAACAAAACTAGCCTTTGGAGTCATTCAGGCTCCGCACAGCACTGGGGAAAAAGCTCTTTGTAAACCGAGAGGTAGAGCATGTGATAGAGCGGTAACGTCTGCCCGAGGGTAGGGGGACAAAGAGGCCTGCGGCTGGGTGACCAGAGGAGTCGTTGATAATGCCAAAGGCACGGGAAAGCAGCCTGGCACCATAGGTCTCTTCTAGAGCTGGCAGGCTAGACCCGATTGTCTTGCGTGCAAGACGCACAATTCTATTCAGAGATTTCTTCTCCTGGGCCCTCATTCATCAACGTGTTCTACGCACAGATCTGTGCTTACCCTGTGCGTACAATCATTTCTAAGCAAAGAGTGGGATTCATCAATTTCAACTTGAACTTGACTTCGTGCGTACATCTACGCACAGGTCAGACCTGGCGTACCTAGCTCCCAGTGGTAGAATATCGTTACTACGCATAAGCACTCCTCAGTCCTGCATTAGTTCCAAGGCGGAAATAAGCTTCCGTGCATTAGTGTTCAACTTCTGTATGACCCGTAATTCATTATAGTTCATTGCAAAATAGCGACAGTAGTGTAATTATAACGGACTCACACGCGAACAAGAGGTTGGCCTGCTTGTTTGGCACGGGGGGGCAGACGCAAAACACCAACCTCCAAACGCGATTAGATATTGTTTCAAATAAAAAGCAAATTATTTTGTGTGTCATGTTTCCAAATAAGATTGGTCACGAAATGCTTTCTACTTCAATTTGTTGGTTAGAATAGATGACCTCCGTTGAAACTTCACTGAGACTAACAGTCTATTTGTGAGCTCCCGCACAGATGTGATGATAATAATAATAATAATAATAATAATAATAATAATAATAATAATAATAATAATAATAATAATAATAATAATAATAATAATAATAATAATAATAATAATAATAATAATAATAATAATAATAATAATAATAATAATAATAATAATAATAATAATAATAATAATAATAATAATAATAATAATAATAATAATAATAATAATAATAATAATAATAATAATAATAGCTTCATTTTATATAGCGCCTTTCAAGAGACCCAAGGTCGCTTTACATAGATAGGGGGGGGGAATAACAAAGTAACAAACATAGTGGACAGACACACAACATATATATATGATGATGGAATTCATTCAAGATCCTCTCCACCCTCGGGTACGTCTTTGCCACCGCGGCACGGTCCATCGTGATATTGGAGATGGATCGACCAATAGACTGTTACTGTAGCTGTCAAAGCTCCATCACAAATGCAGTTATGTGAATAGAAAGGGATTCCACTCAGTCAATGTTGCGATGCGCATTTGCCTGATACATGTTATTGCTGGATGCCGGGAGGAAGGCGATGCTGAATGTTTTCAATTCATTAAATAAAACGGATACTTTTTGCAAGGGTTTACTGACTGTCATACAAATGATCAACCAACTACATACTGTAACTTTTCAGTGCACGTTCTTATTTACATTGTGACAACAGCCTTGTGAGTTCCCGCAGTGACCCGCACACAGACATGATGGAATTCAAGTTCATGTTTGTATTGATCAATGATCACATATAGGCAGGCTACACATGGCGTATCGGCTACATCATACATGGCAGTAAGATTCATTGTTCTTGTATAGCTCGTATTATTGTTTATGTAGGCTACCCAATACTGACATCAAAATGGATTGTAGTATGCCTCTAGAAATCATATGCAGCAGGTAGAAAATTGACGGGAGATCCATCGCGATTTGGAATCAAATTGAGGAGAACTTTAATCCCTGGTATTAATCAAACAACACGGGGAAAGGCAGTCATATTCCAGCGCGGTCTTTATTAGCCGACAACAAAATAGATGCCTCTAGAAATCATATAGCCAATCGAACACAACTAATAAAGGCATTCATATTACAGCACGGTTATAATGACACACAACCAACGCCAAACAGTGGTCAACGAACGGTCTTTATTAGTATTTTGAGCTGTCCAGGCAGAATTGCAGCAATGGTCTTAGGGAGCCGTTGATATCTGACATCACCGTTTACGAGTCCGCCTTTTATTTATCCCACAATACGCGATAGTGTCTTCTTGGTTCGACAGCAGTGAACAATCTTCGTGGAGTTTCTCAGGGTTCCGCTCGGGTCCGTCCATTATTTCACATCCCATGGGGGGTGTTCCCTCATTTTCATGACCATATATGGATAATCATGCACGAGCATTGACGGTAGAACAAAGTGGTATTCATCAACACGGAGGACCATAGAGCCTGCGTACGCACGTGTGATGAATGCCGACTTCCCTGTGCGTACGCTAGTTCTACATTCCATGCTTACGTGTGGAAGTAGGTCAAGTTCTACGTCCACGTTGATGAATGAGGGCCCTGGTCTGTGATGTTACCAAACCATATTGTACAGGAGGAAGTAAGAACGCTCTCGATCACACAGCGATAGAAGTTGTGTAGAATCACCCTGTTATAAGATTATGGTCTGTTCCTTTAAGAGGGAGGCACCCACGCATACAGGTCAGCTACGCAAGGAGCGAATATGTGATGAGACAGACTGTACACAGGAAGAACAACAGAAGCAGGTAGCTTGTTGTGAGATATGTAACGTTAGTCAACAGCATGATATGAAGAATACAATGGAAATAAATGCACAGTCCTGAAGATAACTGTTTCCAGTGGTTTATTGTCACCACCACACATCAAGAGGGATTTACCCCGAAGTCCGGACAGTACGTTAAAACAGTACGTGACTGTACATGACCACTTCGGCCCTAGAGTGAAGATAACACTCTCCTGTACTCTTACTAAGGTTCGAGTTAACACAGAAAAAGGTAACATTGGGGGCTCGAGTCCGGGATATGAAAAATCCTGATTTCATCAATGAGTTGTAAACTATGGACACGTATAGTTAGCTCATGCTAACTCATGCTAAAGGACGCACGAGGCAATTTCGTCAGTCAATGAACTGAGTTGAGATGATGACGGCCCATGGAAGTAACGTTGACGGGGAAATGACCAACTACTCTAACCCATTCATGTTAACCCCCACAACTACAACCATGTACTCTCAGTCTGATGTCGCTAACCTGAGACGTGAAATGAAGTACCAACATGGACAAAGCCTCAACCCGTTCATAACAGAGGATCAGCTGCCCCCTACTGGTGCAATGTCAAACCCATTTACTGCACATAATAAGCCAGTGATAATGGCCAGTGACAATTACCCACATGCTCATCTGTCGTTGTCAAGCACAAACCCCTTTGCTCATATGAATGATCAAAGTATGAGAGACAGTGGCATTGAAATGCAGCAAAGTCATTATGGAACTGAGCCTCCCCATATGAATATGTTGTATGGACAAATGCATTCAATGACCATAGGAGATGCAGCTACCCATAACATTAACCCCTGCATTGCTGCTAAACCAGCAGCCTTTATGGAGAGCACACGCTGCACACCTATGAACAATGTGACAGTCTATTCCCCACATATTGAACCTGCAACCCTGCTTTCCACCCCTGTGACACCGGGTGTGTGTTCCCGTCAGGTGCAGCCAGAGGGCGCTGTACACCACAGGCAGAGTACACCGGTCCATGGAGGTAATGAAGCTGTGACTTATGGCTATGATCAGTCCCATCGCAGGCGAGCAGGCTTCCATCCAAGTGGCCGGCTGCCCCGGCGTGTGCAGTACAACCTGTCTTCAGACAGCGAGGACGACAGTGTTCAGCGAGAGAGGATTCCTACACTACGACCGGGTCAGTATGATGGCACCACACCATGGAAGGACTTCTTGCAGCGCTTTGAGAGCTGTGCTGAGGCTAATCGCTGGTCAGAGAACACTATGGCTGTCCAGTTGAGGTTCTGTCTCATAGGTGCAGCAGGAGCAGTGGTCCACCGCAACCCAAGGTCAGCACGCTGGGACTACAGAGACATTGTTGAGGAGGTGGAGGTTGCTTATGGCCCATCATCAGAGTATGCAGTGGCTGTTGCCATCGAGTTAAGGCAACGAATCCGCCTGCCAGGTGAGGCACTACACATCTTGAGGGACGACATATATGAGAAAGTGTCTATTGCATACGCTGACCGTTCTGAAAAGGAGCAGGATGCAATCAGTGTTGAGGTGTTCACTAATGCTATGGGGGACGCCAACATTATTCAGAAGCTCCTAGAAGACCGACCTCGCACATTAGCCCAAGCTTACGACATTGCTCGTCGTTATGAAACTACCAGGAGAGCAGCTACCAGCGTTGCACAGCTCATGCAGACTGGAGCACGGAATGTAGCTGAGCGGAGAACCAGAATGGCTATGGTGCGCGATTATGCCCACTCTGATGAAGCTGAGGGAAATAATGGTGCAGCACCAGCACCCACAAAGCAGAACCAGAACCACCCCGCGCAATACAAACAAAGGAGACAAAAAGATACAAATTGGGATAGCATCCGCTGTCACAACTGCTCGGGTATTGGACACATGTGGCGTAATTGCCACTCTCTAACAAACCCAACTAAGCTGCAGGCGGACACAGTTTTGAATGTCTCCAAAAACCAAAATGCATGCAGAGGGTCCAGTGGTAAAGCCAAAGGTGAGAGCCCAGAAATGTGTATCCACCTGCTGATGTATGACATGGAGATTTGTGCCATCTTAGACTCTGGGGCAGGGAGAAATGTGCTGCCTTTGCGATACTATAATTCTATCCACCCGGAGGTCAGACCACCTATCCAGCCATCAACTGTACAGTCCCTGCATGGCATTGGTCCTGGGAATGTCCCTGCCTTGGGTGAAGTTCACTTACCTGTTCAGATTGGCAGCCAGACTGTGGGTGTAGATTTCATACTTGCCGACCTGCCAGGCAGTGCTGAGGCCATCCTGGGCCATCCATTCTTAGAGCAGTCAAGAGCACATCTGGACTTTGGCAACCGAAAGATTGTGTTGTTCGGTGAACAAATACCATACTTCCATCCGGACAACAGGCCGAGAGCACATGCAGTAAGAGTAGCTCGCACCACAGTTCTAGCACCAGGACGTGAGTACATTATACCGGGAAATGCTCATTTCCGGACCCCTGTGAAAGGAGAAGTGATGCTATGCCCTACAAAAGGCTTTGTTGAGAAGCACCGATTGCTGGTGGCCCGGGTCTTAGTAGGAGCCCAGCCCAGTAAGAGTATACCAATCAGAGTATTTAACCCAGGAACCACTGATGTTACCATCAAGAAAGGAGCTGTAGCAGGGTTTCTCCAGTCTGTTGAGATAATGGAGCCCCCTACCATCATCACTGAATCCCAACAGTCCGACCATGCCTTCCCCACCGTGCCAGAACATCTCACCACTCTGTACGCCCAGAGTTCCATTGAGCTAACTACCGGGGAAAAGTGCAGTCTAGCGAAGCTCCTGCAAGACTACGGCGACATCTTCTCTACAGGACCCACTGACCTAGGCCGTACTAACCTAGTGCAACATGACATTCAAACCCTGCCAGGTGTCCCAGTGAAACAACACCCCCGCCGCATGGCCCAGGAAAAACAACTGAATGCTGACCAGCAGATACAGCAGAGCCTCGAGACTGGACTCGCCCGTAACAGCCACAGCAGTTGGGCCGCGCCCATTGTCATGGTACGCAAAAAGGACGATACCTATCGTCTCTGTGTGGACTACAGGGCTTTGAATGACTGTACCATTAAAGATGCGTACCCATTACCTCGTATTCAAGATACTCTGGACACCTTATCCAGCGCCAAATGGTTCAGCACTCTGGACCTTGCATCTGGCTATTGGCAGGTGGAACTAACCCCCAGAGCACGCAAGGCCTCAGCATTCTGCAGCAGGAAGGGGCTCTTTGAGTGGAATGTCATGCCGTTTGGGCTATGTAACGCCCCAGCAACATTTCAACGTCTAATGGACCGCGTCCTTGCTGGCATGCAATGGGAGACCTGCTTAGTATACTTAGATGACATCATTACACTGGGAAAAGATGTACCAGAAATGCTGCAGCGGCTATCCCAGGTGTTTGACCGACTGCGCCAAGCCAAGTTGAAATTGAAACCAGCAAAGTGTTGCCTGTTCCAACGGCAAGTAGCCTACCTCGGGCACATCGTCTCCGAGCAGGGGGTCGCTACCGACTCACAGAAAGTCCAGAAAGTCAGAGAGTGGCCTACACCATCCGACGTCAGTGAGGTCCGCCAGTTTGTAGGCCTCGCGTCATATTACAGACGTTTTGTAAAAGACTTTGCTGCTGTCGCTCAACCTCTACATGCCCTGACCAAAAAGTATGCCCGTTTCCACTGGACACAGGAATGCCAGGAGGCATTTGATAAACTAAAGCAACTACTTACCACTGCACCTGTCCTTGGCTACCCCCTTGATACCGGGGACCTCATTCTAGACACAGATGCTTGTGACACTGGAATCGGAGCTGTCCTTTCTCAGATGCAGGACGGTGAGGAGCGTGTGCTGGCATATGGCAGTAGAAGACTCTCCCAGACTGAACAAAACTACTGTACCACACGGAGGGAGTTGCTAGCCGTGGTGGAATTCACATCACACTTCCGCCAGTACCTGCTGGGAAGATCTTTCACCGTCCGCACGGATCATAGTAGCCTCCGCTGGCTAATACGGATGAAGGAGCCTGAGGGACAGCTAGCCAGATGGCTTGAGAAGCTTGGTGAATACAACTTCAAGGTGATCCATCGCCCAGGACGGCAGCACTGCAATGCCGATGTTCTGTCTAGAAGGCCTTGTCGTCAGTTCTGCCCTTGCAAAGTGCCAGACCCGTTGTTGAACATGGAAAAGTCAAGACATCAGGCTGTGCAGTGTGACCTGGGCGGTAGTGTGACAGCAGGAACTACTGAAGCTCATCCCATAGAGTTGAGCTTAGTGGGGGTAGTGGACTCCCCATCCCCTGGAATGGGAAGCACATGTGTGGAGGACTTAAGGTCTGATGGAAATTCACAAACTGAAGAAAGGATTCTTCTCACAGAGACTACAGAGGCGCAATTATTCCACGGTTGGACCGTTGAGCAGCTGAGGGAGGCTCAGATAGCTGACCCTGATATCACTCCCATCAGGAAAGCGCTGGAACAGGGAACAGAACGTCCCTCATGGGCGGAGATCTCACCTCATAGCCCGGCCACCAAAACATATTGGAGTCAGTGGAAAAGACTGTATTTCAAAGAAGGTATTCTGGTGCGACGCTTCTATTGTGCAGAGGAAACCATATTCTACCCTCAGATAATACTACCTCGTATGTACCAGTCAGATGTCCTGAAACAAATGCATGATGGTCCTGTGGGGGGTCACTTTGGAGTGGATCGGACTCTCACCCGTCTGCAGACAAGATACTACTGGTATCGTATGAGAGAAGATGTCACGCTGTGGTGCCGCACATGCACTAGCTGTGCTGCCAGAGCCAGGCCCTCTAAGACACCCCAGGCCCCCATGGGCACTGTCCGCGTTGGAGCACCTATGGAGCGAGTGGCTCTGGATATAATGGGCCCCCTCAACGAGACTGATCGTCATAGTCGCTATGTGTTAGTAGTTCAAGACTACTTCAGCAAATGGGTGGAAGCCTATCCCCTACCAGATGAGCAGGCTGTAACTGTCGCTGAAGTATTCACCTCTGAATGGGTATGTCGTTTTGGAGCACCTCAGACTTTGCACAGTGACAAGGGCACCAATTTTGAATCACAAGTGTTTCAGAAAATGTGTGAACTACTTGGAATAGACAAGACGCGCACCACTTCTTTCAGGCCACAGTCTGATGGGCAGGTTGAACGTTTCAATGCCACTCTGCAAAATATCTTAGCCACAACAGCTGAACGCTGCCACTGGGATTGGGATATCATGATTCCCTATGCTGTAATGGCCTATAGGGCAACAAAGCACAGCTCCACTGGGTTTACCCCCAACATGATGTTGTTTGGGCGGGAAGTGACTGAGCCAATTGACCTGGTGGCTGGTCTGCCACCCGGCCATGAAAGTGCCCAGACTCCTCCACAGTATGTCACTCAGCTCCGTGAAAGGCTGGAGCTTGCTCACCAGATCGCCAGAGATGCCCTAGGTCAGTCTGTGGAACGGGCCAAAAAGCAATATGACAAGAACGTTTGCCGCACTCTGTACCACACAGGTGATGCTGTCTGGCACCTAGTAAAAGGCACCAAGAGAGTAAGAGATAAGGTGAGGAAATTCTTGCCATCATACGAGGGGCCATACTTTGTCCTAGGCCAACTGGACGACTTGGTGTACCGCATCAAAAAGGGGCCTAAGGCAAAAGTCAAAGTAGTGCACCATGACAAACTCAAACCATACCACTCCCGTACCCTGTTGGATAATGTCTGGGTCATCGAACAAGCACAAGTCTGGAACCCTGCTGAGGTTCTACCACCCATTCCAGATACCAGCCTCATCGACTCTGACCTGTTCCTGGCTAATCTGTTCCCGGATACGGCGGCGGGGAGTGATAGCGGACAGGAAGCAGAGTCATCTACAGACATTCCCTTGAGCCCTGTTGCTTTCCCCTCTTCGCCACACACAGCCCAAGTCTCCTCGAGTACAGAGGAGGTTCATGCTAGTGGGGGTAGTGCAGTGCAACGTACTCAAAAAGCAACGGTTATGGACTCCACTCAGTGCCAAACATCCAGGGGCAGGTCTAGCAGGACCAGGAGACCCCCAGATAAATATGGAGAGTGGGTGACTTACTAAAAAAAAGTTATATTACTCCTATTTAAAGAAAAAATTGTTGAAAGGAGTTTGTTGTTTGAAAGACTTTGTATTGTTTTGGTTAAAGAAAAAAAAACTTGAGGCACTGTGGCATCATGAGTAAATTTACTTTGGTGGTGATCTTGTTTACGGTGAGAAAAGTGAGACCATACAATTATTTTGGGGTGAACAGGTGAAGCAGGTGTTTTACTCAGTTAGAAGCTAGAGAGGATACTGGGAGGTTGCCTTTAATATTGAGTTAGAGCTGTGGTTATATTGGGGCTGTATTCGTTGCGTTGTAGGTGTGTTTCATGCTTCTTTTTCAGAGTGTGTTGGAACCTCAGAAGCACTGAAAGGAGGTGGACTGTTTAAATTCCTAACACTGCACTACCTTCCACAATTTCACCCTGTTCTCAAGGGAAACAACTATCTTAAGGATTATAATGGACTGTTTCCTATGGACTGTTTCTTATGGACTGTTACTCCGTCAAGGGGAGATGTTCTTGGGCATTGTGACCCTAAAGGACTCCAGAGACTCAAGGGGTGTTCAAAAAGAAAAAAAAGTCTATGTAATCTGTTTAGGATATTTTGTGTGTAGTCATAGGGGTGCTGGAATGTTATTATATTTAATTGTTAATTGCCATCCAGAGTGGGGGTAGTGTTATAAGATTATGGTCTGTTCCTTTAAGAGGGAGGCACCCACGCATACAGGTCAGCTACGCAAGGAGCGAATATGTGATGAGACAGACTGTACACAGGAAGAACAACAGAAGCAGGTAGCTTGTTGTGAGATATGTAACGTTAGTCAACAGCATGATATGAAGAATACAATGGAAATAAATGCACAGTCCTGAAGATAACTGTTTCCAGTGGTTTATTGTCACCACCACACATCAAGAGGGATTTACCCCGAAGTCCGGACAGTACGTTAAAACAGTACGTGACTGTACATGACCACTTCGGCCCTAGAGTGAAGATAACACTCTCCTGTACTCTTACTAAGGTTCGAGTTAACACAGAAAAAGGTAACAACCCTGTTATTTGTGAACTCTTTCAGTTTCCTGCGAAAGAAAAGACGTTGCTGGGACTTTTTAACAATGGTTCTGGTATTGGAGTGCCAGCTCAGGTCATTTGAAATAGTGACCCCAAGAAATGTAAAACTGCTCACCATCTCCACCTCTGAGCCATTTATGGTAATGGGGAGATGGGATAACTTGCTATGTCTAAAATCGATGACTAGCTCCTTCGTTTTGGAAGCATTCAGGGTGAGGTTATTGGTCTCACTCCACCTAACTAGGTTCTGTACCTCTGATCTGTAAAATGACTCGTCATTTGAGTTTATACGCCCAATGACCGTGGTATCATCAGCATACTTTACTATCAGATTGTTATCATAGGAAGCAGTACAGTCATGAGTGCAGAGAGAGAACAGTAAAGGGCTGAGAATGCAGCCTTGTGGAGAACCAGTACTTAAAACAAGTTCATCAGACATATTGTTTCCAATCCTGACTCTTTGAGGTCTTGAAATTAAAAAGCTAAGAATCCATTCACAGATAGCGTCGCATAGACTCAGACACTGAAGTTTGTGGATCAGATTAGATGGAATAAGCGTATTAAAAGCAGAGCTATAATCGATCAAAAGCATTCTAACATAGGAGTTTTTCTTATCTAAGTGTTCATACACAGGATTAAGAGCTAAGGAAATAGCATCATCTACTGATCTATTTTTCTTGTAGGCGAACTGCCAGGGATCAAGACAGGTAGGAATCTGACCTTTTATATAATTCAGTACTAGCCGCTCTAAACATTTCATTAAAACTGAGGTTAGAGCAATAGGTCTGTAATCATTAAGACAAGTCACAGGTGATTTCTTGGGAACCGGAATGATAGTAGATTCCTTGAAGCTCCTTGGAACAAGGCGGCGCTCCAGTGACATATTAAAAAGGTCTGTGAGCACAAGGGCAAGCTGCTCAGAGCAGAGTCTGACGGCCCTGGGAGGAATGCCGTCCGGGCCAGTGGCTTTCCTAGCCTTAGTACTGGACAGGACCTTGCGCACCTCATGTTCTGTGACAGTCAGCTCAGACAAGTCACTGGGTTTGGAAGGAATAAAAACAGGACGCTATGATACTTTCATAAAATCTGGAGTAAAAGTTATTCAGTCTATCGGGAAGCGAGTGACTGTCTCCTCACGAACAATGGCTGGGTTAATCCCTAAGAGGTGCATGTTCTCTTACGCTCATGCTCCCCAGACATGGAACATCTCTCAATTATGTGCCGTCCGTTCCACCTCCCCCGAGAGTTTACTGCGGTCATCATGACCGCTGTATATATCCCTTCACAAGCGAACACCGTCAGAGCGAGCGATCATCTCAACAAACATCAAATTAAACATCCAGACGCAGCGATGATCGTAGCTGGTGATTTCAATCAGGCCAATTTGAAAAAAGTCATCATGAAAAACATTGCCTGCTCCACAAGGGGGGCAAACACACTCGACCACTGCTACACACCGGTCAGAGCCGGCTACAAGGCTGTAGCGGCTCCACCATTGACGGGGGCTACAAGCTCATCCGACCACGACGCCATTATCCTCTACCCCGCATACAAACAAAGATCACGTGACGCCGTCGTGTCACGTGAGACAAAAAAATGGACCGACCAATCAGAGGCCACGCTTCAGCACGCTCGAGGACACGGACTGGAATATGTTTCAAGGAAGCGCCAGTGACGTCAGCGAGTTCGCGGACAGCGTTGTATGCTTCATAACAACACTCGCTGACAGTATTGTCCCCACAAAGAAGGTGCGGGTGTTCCCAAACCAGAAACCGTGGGTGGACAGTACTATCAGAGCAGCTCTGAACTCTCGTACCACTGCCTACAACCTGGGCAGAGAGTCAGGAAACATGGAGGAGTACAAGGCTACAGTCTATACTCTGCGCAAGGCTGTAAAACTTGCAAAACGGACATATGCTGATAAACTGGAGACACAAATGGCACAAAACGACACAAGAGGCTTATGGCAGGGACTGAGGACAATAACTGACTACAAAGTCAGCGCCCCCTCAATGGGGAGCGACAACGCCTCTCTCGCGGACAAACTCAACTCTTTATATGCTCTGTTTGGGGTAGACAGTGGCGCCGCTAGCTCAGCGGCTAGTGACGTCACTGGCGCGCCGGCTGTTGTGGAGGGGGGTGGGGGCAACCGCGGGGGGCGGGGACGCTCTCTCGTTGTCGGAACACAGTGTGAGAAGAGCATTTATGCAGGTGAACACCAGGAATGCTGCTGGCCCAGATGGTATAACAGGACGCATACTTAAGTCCTGTGCCAACCAGCTAGCCCCTGTGTTCACCGCCATATTTAATCAATCCCTGGCAGAGTCAGTGGTCCCTGCGTGCTTCAAGATGTCTACCATCATCCCTGTACCGAAGAAACCCTCCCCAACATGTCTCAACGACTACAGACCGGTGGCACTCACCTCTGTGGCCATGAAATGTTTCGAGAGGCTGGTCAAGGACCACATTTGTGCCTCCCTCCCCAGTGATATGGACCCCATGCAGTTTGCATACAGGCCAAACAGGTCCACTGACGATGCGGTCTCCCACGTACTGCACAGCACCCTCTCTCACCTTGACCGCCAGAAGGGGGGCTATGTGAGACTGTTGTTCATTGACTATAGCTCAGCGTTCAACACCATAGTCCCCACCAGACTGGTGGACAAGCTGATCGAGCTGGGTCTGAGCTCCGCTCTGAGCGCCTGGATACTGGACTTTCTGAGCGAAAGGCCCCAGGCGGTCAGTGTGGGGGGTCAGACCTCCAACACCATCACCCTGAGCATCGGGTCCCCCCAGGGCTGTGTTCTGAGCCCCCTGCTGTACTCACTATACACACACGACTGTGTGGCCAAGTTCAGCTCCAACTCCATAGTGAAGTTTGCGGACGACACAGTGGTGTTGGGGCTGATCTCGGACAATGACGAGAAGGCCTACCGGGAGGAGGTTGAGGTACTGGAACGCTGGTGCCAGGACAACAGCCTGCTCCTGAACATTGGTAAAACCAAGGAGCTGATTGTGGATTATAGGAGAGGACAGCAGGAGACACACACACCACTGAGGATAAACGGGGCTACCGTGGACAGGGTGAGCAGCTTTAAGTACCTGGGGGTCCACATCTCAGAGGATCTGACATGGTCAACACACATAGACTCAGTCGTAAAAAAGGCGAAGCAGCGCCTCTACCACCTGAGACAGTTAAGGAAGTTCAGAGTATCTGGGAAGATACTCCAGTCCTTCTACTCCGGAGCTGTAGAGAGCATCTTGACTGGAAACATCTCTGCCTGGTATGGAAACAGCACGGCACAGGACAAGAAGGCCCTACAGAGAGTGGTGCGCTCAGCCGAGCGTACCACGGGTATTGCACTACCACCCCTGCAGGTTCTATACAACAAGTGGTGCAAATCCAGAGCCTGCAGAATAATGAAAGACCCACACCACCCCAACAACAGCCTGTTCTGCCTGCTGAGGTCAGGCAGACGCCTGCGAACCCCAGCTACTAGGACAGAGAGGCTTCGGCTCAGCTTCTTCACCCAGGCCATCAGAGCCTTGAACACTGATCTCTCCACACTCAAGCACACATGAGCACACACACGATACACACACTGTACACGCTCACACACTAGCAGCCACTTTAACATGAGCAAGCACACACTCATGCTGCACACGCCCACACTTATGGCCACTAAGGAAAGGTCACTTTAAAAACAGTATAGTATAACCTGAGACTGTATAAAATAGCAATGTACAGAAAGATACAGTGCCTCATCTGTAGCTAACAGTGTATGCACTACCACAGGACCTAGCATGTCCTCCATGCTCTGTAAATAACTTATGTACAAATACCGATATGCCATACTATGTTACTGTTTATTGCACAATGTTGTTTTATTGGATTCTATTATATGTTGTTACTACTATATTGCACATCGTTGCGGGCAAGGAGACCACCCGCATTTCATTGTATACTTGTATGCCGTGACAAATAAAACTCTTGACTTGACCTTCAGCGGAGGCGAGGCCCCTGGGCTTGTAGGAAGTGATAGTGTTCAGTCCCTGCCACATCCGACGGGGGTCACTGCCAGAGAAATGTCCTTCAATACATTCTCCATAGGAGCACTTTGCGGCTCTTATTGACCGCTCCAGCGAGTATCTAGCCAGTTTATAACTGGTTACATCCCCAGATTTAAAAGCAGTAGCTCGTTCAGTAAGTTTGAGTCTAACATCAGAGTTAAGCCATGGTTTTTGGTTTGAGTATTGCTTAACCACCTTGCGGGGAATGCACAAGTCAATACAAAAATTGATATATCCAATGACAGCGTCACAGTATTGGTCAAGGTCCTCACTTTTAAAAACAGACCAGTCTGTGGTGTCGAGACACCCTTGTAATAGTGTTTCAGCACCTTTAGTCCAACATTGAGTGGAGCGTACCGTCGGTTTGATTTGTCTATTTTTCTGAGTATATGACGGTAGAAGAAGAATCTATTGATGATCGGATTTACCAAAAGCTGGCCTTGGGAGAGACCTGTAAGCAGCTTTTATGTTGCTATAGCAGTGATCCAGGATTTTGTTTCCTCTTGTAGGGTGTTTTACATGCTGATGGTAATTTGGCAGAACCGATTTAAGAGAACAATGATTAAAATCACCAGCTGCAATAAACACAGCCTCCGGATGGGAGATCTCATATTTATGTATAATGTCAGCCAGTGCATTGAGAGCAGTCGTGGCGTCAGCCCGAGGGTGTATATAAACAGCAATAAGAAAGATAGCTGGGAATTCTCTAGGGAGATAAAAGGGGTGACATTTAATGACTAGGCATTCAAGATTAATATTGCAGGTCTTGTTCATGACCGTAGTATCGGTACACCACTTTTCATTCACAAGAAGACAGACCCCTCCTCCTTTGGTTTTGCCGGTGCATTCCTTCAGTCGGTCTGAGCGAAAAACACAGCGAATCCCGGCGGCTGGAAGGCTGAGTCTGGCGTGTTGCTGTCTAGCCACGTCTCTGTGAGACAGTACGCGGAGCAGTCTCTTGCGACCCGCTGGAATTTAATCTGGTGTTGTGCCAAAATCCTACTCCCTGCCACGATTTGAGTGCCTCACTCATATTGTGGTAGGGGCTAGGCAGGGGCTAATACCCCCCTAACTTTTGATTGCAAAGTCTGACATTGACCAAATTTGATATTCCTGCACCTGGTGGGCTCTCTGTCAACTCCTGAAAAGGGGGTCAATGTCAGACTTTGCAATCAAAAGTTAGGGGGGGTATTAGCCCCTGCCACAATATGAGTGCCCCCCTAACTTTTGATTGCAAGGTCTGACATTGACCAAATTTTATATTCCTGCACCTGGTGGCCTCTAGGTAAAGTCCTGAAAAGGGGGTCAATGTCAGACCTTGCAATCATAAGTTAGGGGGGCACTCATATTGTGGCAGGGGCTAATACCCCCCTAACTTTTGATTGCAAAGTCTGACATTGACCCCCTTTTCAGGAGTTGACAGAGAGCCAGGTGCAGGAATATCAAATTTGGTCAATGTCAGACTTTGCAATCAAAAGTTAGGGGGGTTTTAGGGGGGTATTAGCCCCTGCCTAGCCCCTACCACAATATGAGTGAGGCACTCAAATCGTGGCAGGGAGTAGGATTTTGGCACGACACCTCCGGCTCATCAGTTCATCGGTTTTGTTTGACAAGGACTGCATGTTCGCCAGGTAGATGGAAGGCAGTGGAGGCTTGAAAGGGCGCTCGCGGAGTTTGACAAGCACCCCGCCTCGCCTGGCCCGGTGTCTGCGTCTTTGACGGCTCCCGTCACCTGCCGAGGGACATGCAGCGAAGTCCTTGCATCTGAGCTCGGGATTAACGTGGGAAACTTCCCGAATCGTCGCGGATCCGGAGAAGTAATTTTCTGTTGTATCGAACAGTAGTAGATGTCCCGGACACATACACATTTAGAACGATATTTAATGGGGAAGTGCCTCATTTGCATATATAAACATACAAATCAGAAAACTTGCAATATATTTTTTCTTAGTTTATATGTACATAACAAACTGGGAAAGTTTCATAGTGATATCTATTCAAATATGTTTTGCCTATTAGGGGGTACTACACTGTACTACACTGTGTGTAGCCTGTGTGTAGTTCTGTTCAGTTCAATAACATCATTATTATTATTATTCAGTTATCAGGCATGTGTTTAGGTTGTCTATTACTAATGGTTTAATTAGGTATTGTGTTTGCAAATATCTGTTTCAAAAAAAAAGTATGGCATTTTACAATACAGAACATTGAAGGCGTTTTCCCAAAAATGAGTTTTAAGAGTTTTTCCTCATACTCTGAGCCAGAAATCTCCACTTCAGTAGCACTCACATACACCAAACCTTCCAGTTCTATTCATATCTATGTTCTGAAGGTATTTACAGAAGGGTTTGTTGATATCGCATTCATACCCTGATTTATATCACATTATATTCCTAAAAACATGGCGAAATATGGAATTTTACCATAAAAATTGACTGAATGGAGTATTTTCTGATTTATGGAGTGATAAAAAGAGATATCCAAAATCCCCTCTGTAATAACCTTTGGCTCTAATATGTCAACAAAATGAAACTATAATTTTGAAAATGGCTTTATCCAATGTTCAGATTTCTGTCCTGGAATTATATGCAAATTAGTGCATATTTAAGTAGATCATGCCTCATTTGCATATTTAAACATACAATTTCAGAAAACTTGTAATACAAAAAAGTCTTGTCTTAATATAAGTAATCAACTGGGGAAGTTTCATTGTGATATCTATTAGTTAAATATTTTACCCTATTCACCTGTAGTGTCTCGCCTTAAAAGAAAACTGGATGAATTATTATAATAATATGTGGTTGGCACTTCTTTATCGTTGCTATTGTAGATAACTGTGGCAATTCTAGAGTTAATACATGTACATTTTTTTATTCATTGATAACCCAAAAAAAACATTATCTACTTGAAGAGAGAATGTGTATATCTGTGTTTTAACTTTCTGTACACACTTACCGCCCATAATGGGAGTAGGTATGCGTTACTCATAAATTGTTTCTGCTTGGGGAGAAGTCTTGGTTTTGGGGAGAGACACTTAGGGTTTCCAACCTGCTCTACTTCTAGAAACAAAACAGTGAACAAAATGTGTATTTTAGCAGCTTTAGGGGCTACAGGCGTGTAGTTCACCAGTTTGATAAGAATCTATTATTTGGGAAACAGAAAATACTCTGTTACACTTGTAGGGCTGGGCGATATGGCCAAAAATGATATTGTGATAACGATATCAATAACAATATCATATCACGCAATATCCATAATTATCGGTATTGTTATAAGTATTAAAAAAAAAAAAAATTTAAACAACAGATGTATGTTTATTTTGCATCAATTCTTTGTCGTTGCCGCCATCTTTAGTGTTACATCCCCTCACACTCCAGTTCTCAGGCTGCAGCTGGTTTGAAAGCGAAAGTAAACAGGCTTCTCTGCTGGCTGTGGCACCAGGGGAGTTGAACAGTTCTGGCTCTGCTAGTTTCTTTTCTATCTTTTGGCGCTTTTTTGGTGGACAAACCACTGCACATGTGCACCGTGACTCGTGACTGGAGACTAGCTCTGCTAGCACACATAGCCTACTGTGTACAGACAGTTTCAAACTGTATTTTACATTAGAAAGCAAACAAAATAAATCTCAATTTGGTCAGTATTGTCATTTGGACAAGCAAAGCCATTACTTTAAGTTGCAGGCAAGAAAGACAAGTCTGTCAACTGTCTCTGGGTTTAAAAAAATAAAAATAAAAATAAAAAAGACATATATTTTTTTTTAGATATCGATTATTAAAATATATTGCGATAATTATCGTTATCGTTATATCGCCCAGCCCTAACCACTTGAATGTGTAAACACCATGTCTTATGCCTCACCATAGTGTGAACAATATGTATATATATACCATCTTATATATCTTTACATATTGTTTTCAAAGGCATTTTTTTTTGGTCTCATGCAGTGATGGGAATAACGGCATTATAAGTAACGGCGTTACTAACAGCGTTAGTTTTTTCAGTAACAAGTAATCTAACGGATTACTCTTCCAATCTTAATAACGCTGTTGAATGAATGAATTAATGACTTTATTTGACAATATAAAAAATAAACATGTGACAGAAGAGCACAGTCGGGATATACTGCCAAGGATGAAACACAAAAAAGCTCAGAGCTTATTTCCATTGTGGTCCTTGTAGGGGGGTGGGGGAATGTGATGCTTAAAACATGCATCATACAAAACGTGACATCACAACACATCACATATACCATTTAACATTTATATACATACAGACTCATACAACATGCAAGGGTGCCTTAAGCTAAGTGTCTAGGTATAGTCCCTTTTGAGCCATGTTTTCAGGCTGGACTTGAATCTAACGGCACTGTCTATGGTTTTCAGTTCACTGGGCAGACTATTCCAATAGACAGCTGCTGAATATAAAAATGACTCCTTCCCCATACAGCTCCTGAATCTGACTGGCACAAAGTCAGTTGAGCTGCGCCTAGTTTGGTAAGCATGGGTGTCTCTGATTCGGTTGAAGTAGTTGTTAAAGTACACTGGCACTACCCCATGCACTATTCTGTGAACTAGGCACATCCCTATCTGGTTAACTCTGTCTTCCACCTTAAGCCATCTCATGACCTCAAAGTGAGATGGGTTAAGGTGGGTTCGAGCAGGTAGCCTTAGTATTACCCTGATTAGCTTGTTTTGTGATGTCTGTAGTTTTATTTTCTGACTTTTGGGGGCACTGTTGTACCAGGAGCCACACGCATAGTCATAGTGACACTGTATGAGAGCTCCAGCAAGAATCTTCATCGCTGACTGATCTAAAAAATTAGAGATTCTGGCTAGGTATCTAGACCTGTTATTTATCTTTGTAAGTGCTTGGTGAGCCATGCTTTCCCCTGATAAGCTGTTTTCCAGGACGCAACCGAGATATTTCACAGATGTTTTGTCTGTGAGAACAGTATCTCCTATTCTAATGTTAAAACCTGGCGATTTTCTGAGCCTGACCTTTGACCCGAATAAAATTGACTCAGTCTTCCCCACGTGGAGGGACAGCTTGTTGTGGCCTAGCCAGTCGCTAACCTTCTCTAGTTCTGCACTCAATGTCTGCTCAACCACTTGTTTGTCTGTTACCGTTACTGCCAAAAAATGCGGCGCGTTACTATGATTGAATCTGTTTTTTTCATCAGACAGATCTCTGCGCCGAGAAGCAATACTTTTTTTCCTTGATTAGTGGACAGTGCGCGATTGGCTGAGGTTGAGTAAAATGTCATGGTAAGCCAATCAGAGGTAGAGGTAGGCGGGTGTTTGAAAGCATCCAGGGTCTGACACACAGCGACAGTTCAGTCAACGTGAGACCGCGGCCCGTGTATGTTTTGATAGTTGGTTTGGCGAGCCCAAATAATCCAAAACTAATCCAACGAACAACACAAGCGAGCAGTCAACGACAGACCGCGGGTCCATGAACGTTTTTTGTTCACTCTTCTGTTAGTTGTGTTGCAGCGCAGGGCACTGCAGTAGTGGAGGCTACAGCCTTATCAACAGTGCTGCACTCCTGGTTTAATAGCACAGTCTTCAGGTGCTCAGAGTCAGAGATTATATATGTATGTCATGCATGTCTTAAATGTCATGATTAGATTAGTTTAGATGATTAGATTAGATTCTTATATCTGTATGTTGTATGTCATAAATGTCATGAATTGAAAATGGGGGACCCTGATGTAAACAAGACGAAAGTCTTTCTCTGGTCTGCATCCCCTTAACAATTGTGTGTATTGAGCTGTACTGTACTGTACCCATTCTGCAATCTGTTAATTAAAATGTTCAATCAATCAAATTTGGAAATATTCAGGACATATTCCGAATTTTTCCGCCCCAAGCGCAGCTCCAGTCATAATAACTATGGCTCCGGCAGCTAGCAACGTTTGGTTCATGTCGATACTCTTATTTTGAAAATCCCGTGGCAACTCGGCGTGTCATATCCGCCCAGTCCGTGCTTCTGCTGCCATTAAAGCAGACCAGGGCTACACAGCAGTGCACCTATTTTGCGACCCGAAATAAGTCGGTGGTGTTTTTTTTCTCACAACGGGTCAAATGCATCTAACATGCTTTGCATCGTCGCCATTCCTTTATGCCCACATCGCCCGAAATTAACGTTACGTTAGCGTAAGCTAACACGCTAATCCTGATCAGAGGCAGAGCCATAGAGAACAGCAGAACGTGTGGACTGGAGAAAGGGAAAGGGGGGGGGGGAGGGCACTCTCCCTTTCTCTGTGTGTGCGTGCGTTTGGAAAGACGATGAAGTCACTAGTCTGGAGTATATTATAGTAAACTGAGGATTACTGAGGATGGACAGATAATGTTGATATTCAAATATATAAAAAATAATAATAATAAATGAATTCATGATCATCATGCAACATAAAACAATTGTAGAAACAGTTTGGGAGAGGAAGGGGTTTTAGGTTTGTGAGTTGTGAGTTCCAAAAAAAGTTCCAATGCCCTGATGCCTCAGTGTATGGCAGTGTAAAAAGGTTGGTTGTCCTATATATATATATATATAATTTAAGTAATTAAATATATAAATGTAAATATTATTATTATTAAATGGGTTACAATTACAAATATGTGGAAGTGGAACCATATGGAAGGAGTAAGCCTGCTGTTAAAAAGAAAACCCACCGTGCCTTTCTCAGACGAAAAAGAAAGTTTCGAGAGGAGTGGAAGTTTGAAGACAGACTAGACTACAACATGATGCGGGGGTGGTGAGTTGAAAGTTGAAACAGTGTGTGTGTGTGTATGTGTGTGTGTGTGTGTGTGTGTGTGTGTGTGTGTGTGTGTGTGTGTGTGTGTGTGTGTGTGTGTGTGTGTGTGTGTGTGTGTTTGTGTGTGTATGTGTCCCGACCCCACTTCTATGTTTCAATAAATGATTTGCATTTAAAACTATTTTTAACGCTGACTCATTCCTTCAGTCCACTCAAAAGTATGCTAATATTCCATATGTTGTTCATGATATTAATTGAAAATAGCATATTATATATTATATATATATATATTATTATATAGTAATAATAACACATGGCGATATACTAAAAAGCTATTTATAATTTTTGGCTGGTAAAAAATCTGCCTGGCTGGTCGTTTTTAAAATCTACCAGCCAAATGGCTGGTACGTCAAAAAGTAAATTTTGTTCCATGGATCCACTATATAGTAATTATAATATCTACATACATGGCAATTGATTGGAGGCTAGTCTCACTTTGTCCCACAGCAATATTAAAATAGTTTAGATTTGTGTATGTTGTTTATGTAAAAAAATTTACTTGAAAGTAACGCAATAGTTACTTTCTGAAGTAACTATTTACTTTTATAATTTGTAACTGAGTAAGTAATTTAGTTACTTTTTGGAAGAAGTAATTAGTAACTGTAACTAGTTACTTTTTAAAAGTAACTTGCCCAACACTGACTGTCATGCACTTGTCCTAACCTAACCTACACTGTAGCACTGAACACTTTGATGAACATTGTTACTCAGCTGATAGAGTTGTACCCTTCCTGCTGACTTGTACAAAACTTGTAAGTCGCTTTGGATAAAAGTGTCAGCTAAATTACAAAAAATTACTGAGAGATATACACTGTTTAAGTATTACTGAGAGATATACCCTGTTTAAGTATCACTGAGAGATATACACTGTTTAAGTATTACTGAGAGATATACCCTGTTTAAGTATCACTGAGAGATATACACTGTTTAAGTATTACTGAGAGGTATACCCTGTTTAAGTATTACTGAGAGATATACCCTGTTTAAGTATCACTGAGAGATATACACTGTTTAAGTATTACTTAGAGATATACACTGTTTAAGTATTACTGAGAGATATACACTGTTTAAGTATCACTGAGAGATATACACTGTTTAAGTATTACTGAGAGACATACACTGTTTAAGTATCACTGAGAGATATACACTGTTCAAGTATTACTGAGAGATATACACTGTTCAAGTATTACTGAGAGATATACACTGTTTAAGTATTACTGAGAGATATACACTGTTTAAGTATCACTGAGAGATATACACTGTTTAAGTATTACTGAGAGATATACCCTGTTTAAGTATCACTGAGAGACATACACTGTTTAAGTATCACTGAGAGATATACCCTGTTTAAGTATTACTGAGAGATATACCCTGTTAGTTTGCTCTTGTGCATTGGAATGTCTTCTACTGCTTATGCCCCAAACATCAGTCTGAATGTGAGTCAGTACCGCTCTATGATTTATGATAGCAAGCATTTGTTTGTGCTTTCTATGCAGCGCAGGTGTGCTCTGTTTGTAGGTCTGTATTCCCTGAGACTTGCAGCCACTTGAGAGCTCTATTGTTTTCTCCCTGCTGGTTCCAATAAGCTAGCGGTCCACCTGTAAGATGCTACAACAGTAACACCCAATAACTCTCAAGGGTTTCCTGACTGTAAATATACAGTAGCAGGATTACTGGGCTGAATGCTGATAACTGTCGCTGTATGTTGACAGGATCGGATTGACTTTAAACTGTTAAACATATAACATAACAATATTCTCCTTTGTTTCATCACAATTTACTCAAGCCTAGTAAAAGACACAATATTTCTGACACTGGGAATACATTCCCTGAGATCCACAGATGTCCCTAGATACCAAGAACATGCAAATAGACCTTGTAGAAGTGGAGCAATCTTCCATTTACTTAGGGCGGGCTCCACAAAGAATGGATTGCACTGTGCTAATTGCATCCTACTTACAATTCATTATGAATTGAAAATGGGGGACCCTGGTGTAAACGAGATGAAAGTCTTTCTCTGGTCTGCATCCCCTTAACAATTGTGTGTATTGAGCCGTACTGTATTGTACCCATTCTGCAATCTGTTAATAAAATGTTCAATCAATCAAATTTGGAAATATTCAGGAAATATTCAGAATTTTCTTCCACAACAGGAAGAATCACTCTGAGTGCTAATGTAATTAAATAGTTACAGAGGTTTGAACACACTGACATAAAAGTATTTTTTACTTACGTCTGAATTATTTTGCAAACAGAAAATAGTTCCAGCTGAGAGGTATGAGGTCTTATCTAGTACATGATCAAAGTTGATAACAATACCACGGAAATGCCCCCCGATGGGACGTCCGATGCTTAATAAGAGGTTACATGCTAACTCATTTGAAGTCAGGGGCGTATCTAGACCCAGCACTCTACTGGGGCACAGGGGGGCACAGTTTGCCGGTTTTGGCAGTTTTTTGGGCGAAAATGGGTGGATTTAGTAACTATTTTCTTTTTTACTTTATTTCGGTTTTAGGGTTAGGTTAGGGTTATGTTATTTAATTATTTTGGGGAGCCAGCCCCCCACACTCCTGAAATGCATAGAAATCTATGAAATAAATAAAACAATCTGACATTTATATTAAAAAGGGCTAGCCCCCCAAACCCCTAAAATACATAGAAATCTATGCATTTTGGAACAGTTACTATATATATATATATAGTCAAGAAAGCATTTAGTCATACTTAAAGTTTAAAGTGCTTTACTTGCATTGAACATTGCATTGAACATTGAACATTGAGGAGACATCATTAGAAAGCACAATGTATGTTTCCATAGTTACACAGATGACACACAATTGTACATCTCCGCTGAACCAAATTACCACACAGCTATAAACTCCATTTCCGCCTATCTCTTAGCAATAAACAAATGGATGACGAACAACTTCCTAAAATTAAATGAGGGCAAAACTGAAATTCTACTAGTCGGTCCTATAACAAAAAGAGAAATGTTACAGAGCAATATGGGGCAACTTACTCCTTGGATCAAACCCGAAGTTACAAGTAAGTAACCTACACTGGCTTCCGGTAACATTTAGAATTGATTTCAAGGTCCTCCTCCTTATATACAAAGTATAAACATTGCGATCATCTACTACTGGTCTATTGAAGGTTCCAAGCCACAGTCTAAAGAAAATCGGGGATGCAGCCTTTGCAACTATGCACCAAAGTTATGGAACACACTACCTATGGACATTAGGGAAGCTAGATCTCTTAATATTTTCAGAAATAAGCTAAAAACGTACCTCTTCACCATAGCCTTCTAATACAACCCGCTGTTGATTGTACTGTAGCACTATTTTACTCTGGCCATTCTATTGCATAATTTTACTTTCTATTCTATTATTCTATTATTGCACTGTATTATTGGTGTGCAAACCAGTCAACTTACAAAAAAGAGCCTGTACTGTCTGTACAGCATTTACTGTAATGCTGTTCAGACCTCTGTAGTCGATGCAGGGTCTCAGTCCTCCATCCTTTTTTCCCACAAAAAAGAATCCAGCACCCGCAGGTGAAGTGGAAGGTCTAATAAAACCGGTAGCCACAGCCTCCTTGATGTAGGTGTTCATAGCTGCGCTTTCGGGGACCGACAACGAGTACAAGGAACCACAAGGGGGAATAGAGCCCGGCTGCAATTCGATGGCGCAATCATAAGGTCGGTGCGGTGGCAGGATGGTGACCCTTTGTTTGCTAAACACCTCACTGAGGTCAGTATAGACAGTGGGAACTCCCTCTGGTAACAGGTGTGACTCCACGCTCATGATGTTGGTGCTCTCCATGAGGGGGTCAGCTGTACAAGTAAGCGAGGAGAAGTCCTCACACAGAGCCTCTAAACTGTCTAAACTGTCTTCCGCCGGAACCTCCTCACCGAGGGAGTCCCAATCAAACTGTGGATCCCATTCCAAACTCCCATCCTGATCGACAGATGGCTGGGAGTGCAATGGTTGAGAGAGTGGGCTCTGGAAACCAAGACCGCCCACTGCTTCAACAGGATCACAACCGCTCTCACTAAACTGATCATAAGTCATGGGTGACGGAGGAATTTGGAAACAACGGTGACGGCATTGGGAGCCCCACTGCATGACAGTGTCCCTCTCCTCACCCCAATTTATCTGTGGCTTGTGTTTACTAAGCCAAGAATGACCCAGCACAATGGGATACGTGGGGGATTCCACCAAAAAGAATCGAATGCGCTCAGAATGGTTCCCATAAGCAACCCGCATAGATAAATAATTGGTTCTTTTGGTGACACTGCCTGTACCCAATGGCTGTCCATCAAGCGCTGTGACACTACAGGGCTTATGGAGGGAATGTACAGGTATTTTAGAGTCCTCAGCCCATCTAGAATCGATGAAACTGTCCACTGCCCCTGAGTCTAAAAAGGCGCCAACCTTAACAGACTGCCTCTTCCAGCCTAAAACCACAGGCAAAAAGGTTCGAAAGGGGGTGATGTGATGTCTCACTAGTGTCTCTCGGCCCACTAGTGAGACTGACCATTTCCCTTCAGTTTCGGACACTCCACCCTTGTGTGACCTTTTCTCCTGCAGTACTGGCACCAGTCCACATGAGAACCAGTCTGCCTGGAGTCACGCACAGAAGTGCTGTCCACCTGCATAGGTTCAGACGAGCTGGCCACTGAAGGTTGTGGAGGAAAGGACGAAACCTCCTCCAGCGGGACACGAAAACGTTGGCCCCGCCTCTCACGCTCACGGTCTCTGATCCGGTTATCAACGCGTATGGCGGTAGTGACCAGTGTGTCAAAATTGTCTGGAGATCCCACAACCGCCAAAGCATCTTTAACCTGATTAGATAAAGCGTTGGTGAACAAAGTGATGAGTGGTCCCTCAGGCCAGCCTGTAGCCCCAGCCAGTGTCCTGAAAGCGATGGAAAACTCAGCTACACTACTGGCACCCTGGCGCATGCGCGTCAGCTTCATGGCGACCTCTTTATCGTAGAGTTCATGATCAAAAACGATCTCCATCTCATTCATGAGTCCCTGTGAGTCGTTTAAAACTGGGGCGTATGAGTGGAACAGCCCAATCGAGGGCAGGTCCCTCCAACAGGGATAGAATTAGGGCAACACGTGAATCCTCAGACTGAAAACGAGAAGGCTGGGCTCTGTACACTATTTGGCATTGTGCCAGAAAACCACGGCATTTACCTGACTCCCCGCTAAAGCGCGAGGGGAGCTGAACTTTAGCCTCACGAGGAAATGGCTGGGGTACTGTGTGTTGTGCTTGAGGGACGTTAGGAGATATTTGGGAAGATAATTGTGTATTGGGTATGCTGTCAGCCAGATTACGCATGGAACCTTCCATCTTGCACAACCTTTCATACATCTCCCCATGCTGTATCACCATGAGGGCTTGTTGCTCTTGTAATTGCTTGATAGCTTCCATATGTGAAAGTAATTCTTGATGCTGTGCAGCAAGTGCACGTTCGAGACCAGTATTATCCGCTGACCCATTCATGGCTTTTTCATTCTGTGAGGGCTGTGGGTGTGTGTGTGGGTCATGAGCAGATAATAGGGATTCTTAAAGTTATACGTAAAACGGATAACCACTAACTGCTTACGCAGACGTTTTAGGAGAACGGGAAAAATAAACAACACAAAACAACCTTTACAGGTGGAAGCCTCAAAGTGAGTGTTCAAGAAAATAAGTAATGTCCAAAAAAACAGGACGACACTCATTAAAGTGGTATTGTAGAGAAAATAAATAAGCCACAAAGGCAACTCCTAAAAACAGAGTTTATATAAACAGAGTTTATATTGCAAACATAAAACAATAAACCTCCACCAAGGGAGTTTATGTGCAAAGGGCAGTTCCAAAAGAACAAAAGAAAACACTACCATAAAGGACTCAGCCTTTATAAAATAAAGTGTAAACTAAGCCAGTAGACGAAAACGAGTATAGCTACAAAAGAAGAGCTAAATGCTAAATAGGGCAGCACTACACTTAAATATAAGAAGCCTGACCAAAAGTATAGCCAGCACAAGGAAAATGAAAAAGCAGTTGACACTGCAATCTCCAAACTTAAATAGACTCCACATGGCCATAGGCACAGCTGCACTGCATCAGGTGCAATCAAGCCTGTTAACAGAAATGGCTATGGGGCGACAATAATCTGTACATGAGGCATGGTTTCCGTATGTGGCCTTGCTCTGCTGGCAGCGTTTTATTCACATTGACTCCTCCCACAACAGCTCATGTGTGCTCCTCTCCGGGAGAGGCATGTGTGGGAAGAAGAAAAAGTAGGAGGGAGCCGAGTCTTATATACTCCCAACCTGGCGTAGACTGTAGAAGCTCCACCTATAGTGCCCTCCAGTGGACACAGATATATATGCAGTCATGGGAGCAGTAGAGGACAGTTACAGTTAGTTACAACCATACATACACCCTCTAGATTCAACACTCCCACTTATGGTTACTTAGTACACTGTATGAACTCTTCAAAAACAATTTACAAAGAAAATAATACAGTCTTAGAACATCAAAAAGAGTATGGCAGTCAATATTTACACACCAAACATGACCTCTGCAAATCTCCTCAGTTTCAATTTTGAAGCAGGCTTCGTCATAGCGTCTGCTACCATGTCATCTGTTGGACAATAAACCAGTGTCATCCTTTCTTCTCTGATGACAGATCTGATGAAATTGTAGTTTATATCCATATGCTTACACCTCTGTCGACATACAGGGTTTCTCGCAATGGCAATAGTACCCTGGTTGTCCTCATAAACAACAGTTTTCTTATATACATAGCTATCCATCCCTCCGAGCAGTTGTTCTAGATAAATACACTCCTGTATCGTCATGGCCAGGGCCATGTATTCGGCCTCACAAGTTGATAGTGCCACTGTGGGCTGCTTCTTTGTTTTCCATGAAACCAGTGAGCTGTTTGTGTTTAAACTAACACAGTATCCAGTCGTACTCCTTCTATCTGTGATGTCAGCAGCCCAATCTGCATCAGTGTAGGCTTTAAGCCCTAAGCCTCCGCTGCTCTTTCTGAAACAAAGTAGTTTATCTACTGTACCTTTGAGATAAACGAAAAACATGTTTTACCGTGATCCAGTGTTCCTCTGTGGGATCAGCAAAGTGCTGTGACAACTTACTCACTACAAAACATAGGTCAGGGCGGGTACATGTTGTTAAGTAGATGAGGCTACCCACGGCTTCCCTGTACATTTTTACATCTGTCAGTTTCTGAGCATCCTCCTGATAATCAAGTTTCTGATCACATGGTGTTTCCCTTGTTCTACATTCCTGCATGTCAAAACGTTTCAGGATCTTTTCCTATCTCTTCTGGGATACTGTTACACAATTTTCTGACTGCTCAAAGTCCATGCCTAGGAAATGCTTTAACCTGCCAAGGTCTTTCATTTTGAATCTGGTGGAGAGCATACCTTTCACCTGATCTAGGTTCCTAGAGTTGTCTGCTGCGATGATCAAATCATCTACCCAAATGACTATTATCACTTTTCCTGACTCTTTTGACTCCCTTGAGTAAACACAGGGGTCTACTAGATTATGTAGGAAGTGATCCTCGATGAGGCATGTGTGAAGCATCTCGTTCCAATTTCGCCCAGACTGTTTCAGGCCGTAAATGGATTTTTCGAGCTTGCACACTAGCTTTCCCCCTTTCTTTTCGTAACCTTCAGGTTGTTCCATATATATCTCCCTATCTATGGGTGCGTGCACATAGGCTGTCTTCACATCCATCTGATGTAAAATCAGATTGTCCTCAGCTGCTTTCTGAACCACTACCCTTACACTGGTCAGGTTGGCTGTGGGGGAGAATGTTTCACCATAGTCTATCCGCTCCCTCTGACTGAAACCCTTAGCTACAAATCTCGCTTTGTACTTTTCGTGGCCTTCGATCCCTTCCTTGATTGAGTACACCCACTTCCCTCCAACTGTCTGTCTGCCCTCTCGCAATTTTGTGAGGGTAAAGGTGTGGTTGTCCTCTAAGGACCTCATCTCCTCGTCCATCGCTCTCTCCCACTTACTCGACTCTGGGGACACTATGGCTTCCTTAAAGGACTGACGCACGCCACACACCGCTCGGTAGCAGTAATCAATACTGGCGAGTGTACTGTCATCCTTGTCACTACCCCTCCAGGCATAATCTTTCAGATATCTTGGGGGTTTGTGTTCCCTTGAGGGATATCTCCCACTGCATGGGGCACTTGACGTCACCCTCGGGTGCTCCTCGTCATCGCCCTCTGGGGGTTTCTGGAGGTCTGCCTGCACGCCTGTGCTCAGTACACTAGGCTGTGGTGTCTCTGTCCCTCCATACCTTACCCCGGAGTCCAGCCATGGCTCCTCTGTCTGTGTCTCGATTTCGCACGTTGTCTTGGTGACAAATTTCACTAGTCTGTGCTTTTGCACCTTCCCTTTACCGGGATAGTAGACTAGGAGTGCGGGGCTCCCTCTGTTGTGTCCTACAAAGAGTCATTTTTCACATCTGGACTCAAGCTTGCCTCTGTCCTGCTGGCAAGCATAGCACACTGATCCGAATTTGTGCATTCTGGCTAGATTACATCTTTTCCCTGTCATTGCTGTATATGGGGTGGTGCCCGTATGTTTGTTAAAACACCTGTTTCTGGTGTAGGCGGCTTCTTGTACCGCATAATGCCACAGGCTCTTCGGTATGTTACTATCGTCTAGCTTACACCTGGCCATTTCAAAAAGAGTGCGCCATTCCCTCTCGGCTACCCCGTTCTGATGTGGGGAGTAGGGACATGATGTCTCGTGTCTGATCCTGTTTTTTCTCAACAGTGATTGGACCTCTCTGTTTGTAAACTCGGTCCCGTTGTCTGACCTCAAACATTTTACGTCCCCATAGGGGGCGACATCGGCAAGGAACTTCTCCGTGGCTTGGAGTGCATCACTCTTTGCTTTAAGGAAATAGACGAACACTACGCCTGTACCCACATCTGTAAAGGACTGTACATAGTTAAAGCCACCTATGGACTCGTTCCTTACTGGACCGGCTAGGTTGGTGTTAACTAGCTCCAGTGGTCTCTTTACCTTCTCTGTGGGGTCCCTGTTCCTTGTTTGATTAAACTTCCCCCTTATGCAAACTTCACATTCTTTGTCAGGTCTATGCTTTTCACCCTTAATGTGCATACCGTCTGTTACTGCTTGTAGCTTTAGTAAATCCTCGTGATTACAATGACCCATAATTTCATGCCACGTCTGGATGTCATGACTAACAGTCACATTACATTTATCATTATTATTACACTCCGTTTGTAGGTAATACATTCTTCCATATACATCAATGTTAAACCGTGTACCATCTTTTTCTACAAGAACATCTTTACCTTCACTGAAGAACACTTCGGCACCGTTAGCAGTAGCGGATTTTACAGAGAATAGTTCTTGTGGGAACGAGGGTATGTAGAGAGCGTTCTTTAACGTCACTGTACACCGGCGCCCCCCACTGTCTATGAGGCATACCTGTGCGTCTCCTCTCCCCTGCGCCAACCCGTAGATGCGTTTCCCATCCGCCAGCTCCATGCTGTGTCCCTCCGGCTCGAAGGACTTATCAAAGTTCTTGAAACTATTCCTGTCGTTGATGATGTGGGACGACGCACCTGTGTCCACGATCAGTCCCCTCCTCGGGAACAGCTGGTGCTGCGTTGGCCGTGCGACGCCCGTAGTCCGTGCCCCGAAAACGAAGTCCTCTCATCCTGCCGCTCTCCGGGCGGCATCTCGACTTGCCTCACGGTCACCGTTGCCGCCATCTTGTCTGTAGTCGTCATCGCGTCCACAGCCGCCATCTTGACCATAGCCGCGATCTCGTCCATCGCCGCCATCTTGTTTGTGGCCGCGACCTCATCCGTCGCCGCCATCTTGTCCATAGGCGCCGCCTCGTCTCTGGCCGACATCTTGCCCATGTGCGTATCGGGCGCTCTGGTCTCGTTTCTTTCGGCACTCTTTGTCTGTGTGCCCCGATGATCTGCAGAAGTTGCACCAGACCGTCTTGTTGCAGTTATCCCTCCGATGCCCATTCTCTCCGCATCGCCAACACGTCAGCTCCGTCGTGGGCCTGGCCTTCTCCCTCGGTGTCGCTCGGGCTTTCAGTGCTATCCCCCCCCGCTTCCGCGGCGTCTGGGTGGATATCCTCTGAGGCCTCAAAGTTCGGCAGCTTGGCTTTGAACTGCCCCAATGTCATGTCCGTTGAACCGTGGGTAACCAGTAGCGTGAACGGCCTGTACAACTCCGGTAGTCCTCTCATCACCATTGCCATCATTAACCCCTCGCCGGGTGCCTCTCCCGCACTCTTGAGCGCCGTCATGATCTGCTCAGCTCGGATGATGTATTCTGTCATCGTCTCTGTGTGCCCCTTCTTCAGGGCCGTTAACGTTACGTAGAGGGACACTACTCGGGGCCTTCCCCGTCCGATGTAATGCTCCCTCAACACTCCCAGGCTTTCTCGGCCTTTGTCCTTCGTGTCGTGGAATATCAGCCCCAAGCTTGTATCGTCGAGCAGTGGCGCCAACTCACAGTATGCGTCCGCATTAAGCTTGTCGTCTTGGGCTTGTTCCTCCGCCGTCAGTGGTCCCGCGGGGGCCGCCAAGATCACCGCCTTGAGTCCCGCGCCGTGCATGCAACATAGCATGCGCTCTTCCCAGAGCTCATATCCCTCCGCTTTCCCATTAAATGAGGGCCATTTGCTTCTTCCCTTGGTCGCCATCCTCTTTCTTGGTGGTTGGTGGTTGGTGTAGCTTAAGCTTCGTTGGCCTAGTACGCTAGCCACGCGGTACTCCGGTGCTGCTCTGGCCTACACGTCAGCTAAGCTAGCTACCCTTATTATTTCGCCCCTGCGAGATCTGGGCCCATAACCTGTTAACAGAAATGGCTATGGGGCGACAATAATCTGTACATGAGGCATGGTTTCCGTATGTGGCCTTGCTCTGCTGGCAGCGTTTTATTCACATTGACTCCTCCCACAACAGCTCATGTGTGCTCCTCTCCGGGAGAGGCATTAGTGGGAAGAAGAAAAAGTAGGAGGGAGCCGAGTCTTATATACTCCCAACCTGGCGTAGACTGTAGAAGCTATAGTGCCCTCCTATAGTGCCCTCCAGTGGACACAGATATATATGCAGTCATGGGAGCAGTAGAGGACAGTTACAGTTAGTTACAACCATACATACACCCTCTAGATTCAACAAAGCCCACACACCTGCCGACCCATGAGGCAATTAACCACAGGGAACAGAGATTGACAGCTATCCCTCACAGAGAGGTGAAATAAAGCAAAAATAGACAGCTGTCCCTCACAGAAAGGTGAAATAGGGCAAAAACCATGACAATCTCATTCCCAATTCATTATGATGAATTGAAAATGGGGGACCCTGATGTAAACAAGACGAAAGTCTTTCTCTGGTCTGCATCCCCTTAACTGTGTATTGAGCTGTACTGTATTGTACCCATTCTGCAATCTGTTAATACAATTTTCAATCAATCAATCAATCAATCAATCAATCAATCAATCAATCAATCAATCAATCAATCAATCAATCAATCAATCAATCAATCAATCAATCAATCAATCTCCTCCTGATCTTTTCTACTGCACCCCTTACAAGTTACAACCATCCACTGACTGTGTGCCTTTAGCTAAATTCACACATAAGGGGGTGGGGGTGGGCGGGGTTTGGAAATTTGCTCCATAATGCAGTTTCCAGGAATTAGCCAGAATCACTCTGAAACTATACAATATTCAACACGGGCGAACGTATACATGAAAGAAATTCTTCTTATTTACATGTTGGACAAGGGATAGTTACTGTCAAATGAGCCATAGTATTGTCTCCATAGCTATAATATAGAATATAGATATAGCCCTGCAAACACTGCGACGCACAGTGAAAATCCCTATCTTTTAAAGCGTGGCGCATTTACTACAAAATGAGGATAATAGCTGCCGCTCAAAGTGTTAAGAAATACTGGTATTCCCAACAGGGAGGTATTTAGCCTCCATCTCCATCTAAACCACTGACACCAGCGTATGGTCTGAAAGAGTTATGTTACGGATGTGGCATGTGAATAAGGCTCTATATGATTCATATATTACTAGGCATAAATAAGTAATCAACCTGAGTATATGGAGTGAGGTGTGAATAAAATGTATAGTATGGATCTCTTGGGTGTATAATGTCTACAGACATCGATAAAATTCTTAAAGGTAAGTAATATTACAATCATCTGTTTGAGCTGGTCTAATATTTTCTTTCTTTTTGGGGGCTGTGCAAACTCTTTACATGATATATAACTACTTTATACAACGGCATGCAAATTTCTCGATTCTGATTGGCTGAAACAGTCCATTTACACGTCTTTATTGGCAACAATCCACGGTCCTGGGCTCAGGACCCGCCCACAACCGAATCACATATCACTCCGCCGGCTCACTCCGGGAGAAAACAAGATTGCGGACAACAAATGGATATGTTGATAGCGCCATAACGACTAAATATGAAGCGATTCTGTCACTGCGAATGTGTTAGTCCTTTAAACAATGTTGGATGATGTAATTGATGGGTCTTGAGTCATTCTAGAACAAAAGAAAAATTGCGATTTGATTGATTGATTAATTTGCATTTTTTTTTTTCAATTTCTTTTTCCTTCTCTCTGACTGTCAGCGCTAGCTCTAGTCTCCACCCACCGCCACACACACCCCCCCCCACACACACACACACACACACACACACACACACACACACACACACACACACACACACACACACACACACACACACACACTCCTGTCTGCAAGCGGGTCAGACTGAGAGAGAGCTGGGTGCTGCGCTGTTCTAAGTGAGCATGGCCTATTGAGTTGATTGATTGATTGATTGCTAATTTTATTACTGTACGCTTGGTTTCCAACTGGTTAAGTTTAGGCCCTCTACAGTAGGTTTAAAAAAATAAATAAAAAAATAGGGCGAAGAAAACGTTTTTTTCCTATAGGGCAAAGAAAACGTTTTAATTTGTTTTACCTACTTTCTATAGAAGCATCTAAGAATGAAGTTCTATGGAAAGTAGGTCTGCATTCCCTTAACAATTGTGTGTATTGAGCCATACTGTATTGTACCCATTCTACATCTGGTAATAACATTTTCAATCAATCATTCCAATAATACACAGTTGGATGTGTTAGTTGGTTGGATGCACTTCAAGCTGCTTCCACATGAGGCAACTTCTCTCAATCATTCCAATAATACACAGTTGGATGTGTTAGTTGGTTGGATGCACTTCCGATCTGCTTCCACATGGAGGCAAATTGTCTTTTTTGTAGTTGTGGGAACAACTTTTTCTGGCGGATGGTTTTTTCAATAAATCTTCGATTAATGTGTGTTTATTGTATAGAAATAAGGTTGGATGAATGTGGCAGTTGTATAAAAGCTTTACACCACTTGCAGTCGTGATTTGTGAACAATAAACCATGCCTAGGGGGGTCTAACGACCACCCCTAGGCATGGTTTATTGTTCACAAACCACTCCTGCGTGTGATGTAATGCTTAATTACAGCCTAACATACTGTAGTGCAGCGGTTCTCAACAGGGGTGCCTCAGAGAGCTGCCAGGGGTGCCTTGAGATTTCTCAAAAATAAAAATAAAATATATATGTTTTTTTAATATGATTAAAGAAAATAATCACTAAAGTGCTATCTGTTGCAGCTGCACTGTTTTCCATGAAAATACCACATTTGGATAAGTTTGACCATTTCTCAAAAACTGAAAATCATAATTTTTTTTAATATGTTTTGGTAGCGTTTTCATTTGTTTATTGGACAAGTCCGGCAGAGAGGAAGGATGGGAGAGAGATATAGGGGAAGACATTCGGCAAAGGTCGCCGGGTCCGGGAGTCGAACCCGGGACGGCCGTGCACCACCCTGGCACCCTGAAAATCATTATTTAATACACAGAAAAGGATCACCAAGTAACTCTGGATAAAGAACCCCTTTACAGACAACATTGAGACAAAGCTTCCTGACACATCTCCATTCAAACTCTTGGAAGAACTCATTGAAATCTCATCTGATACCACCTGGAGAGCTGGTTTCAGTGAAGTGCCCCTGGAAACATGTTGGTCTGAGTGTGGAGCTGAGTAGGCCTACCAAGTATCTCATGATGCAGCAGTTAAGGTGTTGATACCATTCAGCACCACATATCTGTGTGAAGCTGGCTTTTCATCCATGACAGCTATTTTTTTTTTTTTTTTTTAAACACACATATAAACAAACATGACAACACACGATAAGATACACAAGCATTAATATACAGTGTATATCCAACGAAATTACCATTTATACCAATGTCTGATACAGGATATACCCCTAATACCTGTTATCTAAAAACCTACACACATATGCTCCAGCTCGAACCCCCCCTCCCGGACCCCTCTTTGGATAGTACCTCCATTATCCCTCGCTCCTAACCAGACACTACCATTATAAGCTAGCTTTTATTCTCTCCACCACTTCTAACCACATTGACATTTTGGATTCATTGAGACCCAGAATTCTTGCTGTAGATATTTCTTGATAAATCACATCGAGATATGTAAGAAACCAAACTTTCCGGCACATTTTTTCCGGTTGAAACCAGCGTGATGCGATCAGCTTTTTAGCTACTGTGATACCCGATAAAACCAATCTCTTTAGCTGTGGATTTACTGCAAACTCAAAAACATCATTCAATAGTAATACAGAGGGGTGTACAGGTATATTCCAAGATACGAGTTTTGATAATTGTTGGGTCACATCTTTCCAGAATGTCTTGACTGGTGGGCAGTCCCAATACATGTGCATAAATGTCCCTTCGTCCCCATTTGTACATTGGGAGCATTTGGAGTCTTGTTTAAGACCCATTCTGTTCAGTCTTATAGGAGTCAAGTATGTCCTGTGAATATAGTTAAGATTGATTTGTTGATGGTCCGGGTTCCTTGATGTAAGTCGGACATTTGCCCAGGCTCCTTGCCAATCAAAGTCACTTTCCAGGTCTGGTATATCCCTCCTCCAGACAGAGTCTAGTTGGAGGGTTTCATACGAGGACGTTAGTAATTGATGATAAAAATCTGAAACAAAACCTCTCGATGTCTCTCTTTCATAGAAGAATTTGTGGTATCTGTGGTGTTCAATTGGTATGTCTAATGGAACACCGTGAGACTTCAAACATAGCCGTAACTGTATGTAAAAAAGCCCTGTGTACTTGGTGAGATAATTTTTTTTGCATATTTCTCCATAACTACATAAACCCTGTGTGTTAAAAACATCCCCTAATGAGTGTATGCCTTGCTCTTCCCATATAGGGAATCTTATAGGTCGTTTTTCAATTAAGAGTGCATTGTTATTGAATAAGGGAGTATGATTGTGCCATTTATGTGGGTTAGGATATTTTTTTTGTGTATCACGCCATATCCGGATCGCATGGGTAATTATGGGGCCAAATTTCCGTTCACAGTGCTTGATTGGTAGTTTAGTGTATGCTATGTCCTTCAGTCTATGTGGGGCTACTATGTTTTCTTCTAATTTTCTCCAGGATACTAATGCTTGGGGATCAAACCATGTTGTCAATGGTCTTAATGTGTACGCCTTAAAATAGTGGAAAAAATCTGGAAATGCCATGCCACCGTCTGCTTTATTTCTCTGTGCGGTGGATCTTTTTATACGTGGTGGTTTGTTATTCCAAATAAATTTGTATGTGGAGGAGTGTAATCTTTTCCAGTAACCCTCTGGAGGGGGTAACGGTAGCATTGAACTGAAGAAGTTGATTCTAGGTAGTACATCCATCTTAACTATTGATATCCGTGCCTGTACTGAGTTTTTAAGTTTTGCCCACCTATCAAGGTCGTCTTTGATTTTGTTTGGGATTTTTGTGTAATTGTGCTTCACCGTTTGTCTTATGGTGGGGAATATTTCCACTCCCAAGCATCTAAAATGTTTTACCATAGGTATCTCTCCTGGGAGGGTTATATCTTTTTTTGCAGGGGTGTTAAGTGGAAGGAAAGCCGACTTCGGCCAATTTATCTTAAATCCCGATAAATCACCAAAGAGCAATCAACTTGAGCAGATGAGGCAATGTGGTGTTGGGGTTTTGCATGAACAATATTACGTCGTCCGCATATAAACAAATTTTATGTTGTGTGCCCTTGATTACGATTGGTTCTATGGAATGGGATTGTCTTATATATTGTGCTAAAGGCTCTAATGATAGATCGAATAGTCCGGGACTAAGAGGGCAACCCTGTCTGGCTGAGCGTGATACCGGAAAGATTTTGGAGATGATTGTACCTGTTGTAATCATGGCCGATGGGTCTTTGTATAATACTTTAATCATATCAATGAATCCTTTTCCTAACCCCATCCTTTCTAATACTGCCCATAGATACGACCATTCCAGCCTGTCAAAGGCTTTCATAGCATCCAGGGACAGCATCGCCTTAGGTATGGTGTCGTCCTTGTCGGCATCTAGTACGTGCAGTATTCGTCTTATGTTATCAGTGATCAGGCGGCCTCTTATGAAGCCAGTTTGGTCCGGATGAACTAAAGACATCATATGCTTTTGTAATCTGATGGCTAATACCTTAGAGTACAGTTTGATATCGGTTCCGAGGAGGCTTAAGGGTCTGTAACTACCGCACTCGGTGGGGTCTTTGTCTTTTTTGAGAAGGACTGTTATGAGTGCAATATTGTCATTTTTATGGAAGTTCCCCTCCTTGACTGAGTATAAGATCATATTTAGTAATAAGGGTCCAATTATGTCCCAACAAGAAAGGTACATTTCTGGTGGGATACCGTCTCTTCCAGGAGCCTTACCACTTTGCATTTCGGATATGGCCTTCTTGAGTTCCTCTAGTGTGATCGGTGTTTCTAACTGTTTAGTGTCATCCTCTGAAAGTTTTGGGAGAATAATTTGATTAAGATATGTGTCCATTTTGTTTTGATCGAAGGTCGTTTCTGATTTATATAAGTCGGAGTAGAATTCTTTGAATGTATCATTTATTTTTTCAGGGTCTGTTTCAAGTACTTGTTGTGCTCTAATTGTAGTTATATCTGCAAATTTTGCATTAATTCGTAATCGCATGGCTACTAGGTGACTAGGTTTAGAACCTTGGGAGTACTGCTGTTGTCTTGTGCTGCGTATTTGTATTTCCGATTGTTGTCTGTATATGGCATTGATCTCTATTTTTAGTACGTTAACTTGATTTTCTAGTCGAGTTGAGTTGTTGTATTTTAAAGAATTAAATAACGTTGAGTAAAGCGTTTCCAGTTCAGACAGTTTTGTGAATTGATTCTTGCGCATTTTGGAGGAAAAGCTATCAGTGAAATCCTTGATCATTCCCTTTACTGACATCCATATTATTCTGGGGTCTTGCACCGAGTTTGCATTCTCCCGTAGGAATACTATAAGAGCTTCTTTGAGTTGTGTAATGAATTCCTTGTTATTAAGCAGCATTGATTTAAATCGCCATCTTGGGGCTCGGGAAGATAGTATGCCAAATGTTCCTTTTAGGAGTAAATAACAGTGATCTGATAGTGCATTGGGTATCATTTCCACTTCATATTTATCAAATAGTCTCAGGATGCAAAGACATAATCTATTCTGGATAATGTGTTATGTCTCGCAGATCGACAAGAGTACTTTCGGGTCGTGGGATTAAGTGATCGCCATAAGTCATTTACACCTGTAATCTTCGACCAATCCTTTAATGCTTTAGATGAATTATTTTGTTCGCTGGAAAAGGCGGAGAAGAAACCCTCTTCGTACAGATTTGGGGCATATACCGCTGCCAACGCTATTTTCCTGTTATTGTGTACAATCATAGCTATAGTTATACGACCATCTGTATCCGACCATACTCCCTTTAATTCAATATTTAACTTACGTCTAACGACTATGGCTACACCTCGACTTCTCGTACCAAAAGAAGAGTGACTAATATTATGATATGTGTTGTCCGCTAACGTATCTATGTCTTCCTCTAAAATGTGCGTTTCGCTTAGTAGAGCCACGTCCACATGTTCTTTTTTCATCAGTGTGAGCATGCTTTTGCGTTTGTGTTGTTTATTTATCCCACCAGTGTTCCATATCATTATATTCAAACTAGCCATAATCTATACATGTTGTAGTGTAGTTTTTGGTAATGCTTCTGGAGTGCGAAGCTACAATAGATGTACATCCAATTATTGAGGTCCCGTTGAGAGCCGAGCTTAAAAACATATATATATACAAATAAAAATCCCCTTTTTCCCCCTCTCCCAGAGAGTCGTACAGGCCTGTGTTCCATAGACACATCCTCTGCGTATGACTCCCTCCCTTAGGCCACCGGATTGCCCAAACTGAGCTTTGTAATCCTACTCTTCCTATGCTAATTGCCATAGGATCTAACATTTTCATTCTAATTCAATAGAATGTCGCTTTTGGTCTTGCGCCTTCCCTTAATGTAGTAAAATATTATGAAAAATGAAAAAAAGAATACCTTCATTGATATATTCATTTGAACCTTCTACTAACTTATGTAGGAAACATCAGAAAAAGGAAAAGATTGTAGACAAACACTAACACCTTAAAATGAAGAAAAATAGAAAAGGACAATGTAAGATAAAAAAAAGGGAGTGAGAGCTAAAATAAAACTCAACGTGGAGAAACCACTAGAATAAAATTGAATACATAGATAAAAGAGAAAAACAGAGACTTTTAGAGCTACATTGTGCCAATCTCTAAATCGTTGGAGTGATTATTTAAATTATTAGAATAACCTTGTTGTGCTCATACATTTAGGTGTGGCTGATTTTTTTAAAGCCTTATCAAGGCCTGATTAAACTTCAGTCAATTGATCATATGCTTATACTCACCGGATGTTAATGTTAAAGTTGCATGCCTTCGTTGTAATGGTGCATTTTATTCTAGAAGGTTGTAGAATGTCCTAGTATATACGAACAGACTGCTGTTATGTTCCAGAATGATCTTCCTACCCAGGGTTCATGACTACTAGTATTTTCGGGATATTCCTTAGTGTCCCAGAGCAGTCGAGCGATGAGCCCAGAATATTCCAGATTGTTCACAGTGTCAATAATATATTCTTGTCTCCACGGAGACCAGAAGTCTGTAAATATAATGCATTACGAACCATATTATAAACCTTGTGCCTTGGTGTTGCCGGCATGCATATCATCTGCTACTTTTGTTGAGTCGTGGTAAAGTCATTCTAATACTGAAATACAAAGAGAAAGAGAGAGATGAGTAGGCTTATCTGGTGCGAGACAGTGTTGCGTTCTGCCCTGGGGGACCTGCTCCATGTAGATTCAAGTATTCCTCGGCGTCTTTAGGCGTGCATAATCCTTCCCTCCGGCCGTCTTTTCCCACGATCGATAATAGTGCCGGGTATATTAGCCTTGGTCTGAGGCCACACTTGAACAATTTCTGCATCACCTCCTTGTAGGGGAAACGCTGAGCGATGGCCTCTTTGCATAGATCTTCGTAGATAAATATTGAATTTTCACCATATTTCAGTTTCCCCCTTTGGCTGCGTGCAATTCTGATGATGTCATCTCTTATTGCCGTCTTGCGCAGAGTAACAATGATGACTCTTGGACCGTTGCCTCTTTGTTCTCGAGTACCGATTCTGTAACATTGGTCCACTATCGGCTCTGTGGTTAGAATATTGTTACCCAAAATCTCTGCTAACACTGTTGGAAACTTGTCGTCTGTGCAATTGACTGATTCATCAAGTCCCACAATGCGGATATTATTTCGCCTGTAGTAACGTTGGGTCTCGAGCAGCCTCTCCATCGCTTCATCTTTGACTTCTTGTATTTTTATCCGACATGCTTCTTCCACCTTTTTTATCTCCTTCGTTAACTCTGTCAATCCATCGTTGACGTTCTTCTCGTTCTCTTTGACTACCCATGTAATTTCTGTCACCGTATTCTCCACTGTCGTGATTCGCACGGACTGTACAGCGACCGCTTTCATAACTTCTTCGAATTTAGCATCGATGTGTTCGAATTTAGTATCGATGTGTGCGACGTGTAATTTGAAAGCGACCATCTGTTCTTTCATCAGGATAGTCAGAGAGTTGAAGTCGGGTTGAGTAATTGCACTGCCTGTGTCAGTTGATATTGTAGGTGCAGTGATCATGGGACCGATGGATTTGTTGGCTATTATCTTCTCAAAATCCTCTGCTTTGTCCTTGACGGTACTTTTACCTGTCGTTCCCGTTATGTTGTCCTCTATTGTCTCCCTCTCGGAGCCAGTCGCCGATGGTCCCGGTATATTCTCATCTGGGATTGTCAACAACGGATCTGCCACCGCGTCGCCTGTTTTTTTTTTTTTACGTGTCTCAATCGTCGCCGTTGGATTTGCTGCTTCGTGTTTCTTTCCAACCTTTTTCTTATCCTTACCATCCATGTTGAGTCTTTATGTCTTTTGATATAGTTAGTAGAAGTTCCTATTAATACATACGATGTGGTTTAATCTCATTGGTATTTGTTAAAACAATGTTTTTGAATGAAATTATCGGTGACGGGAGCGGAGCTGTTACCAAACACGTGCGCTACATATTGTAGCTAAACCGGAAGTCCATGAGAGCATCCATGACAGCTCTGAAAACAAAATATAGGGCCAAGTTGAGCCTTGAGGATGACATGCGTGTTGCCTTGTCAAAGATCTCCCCACGTATTGACCTTATTATTAGCCAGCAGCAGCAGACCTCGCATTGAGCTAGAAATGTCCACTGAGTGAACGAGTGCTTATCTTCTGTATTTATTTATATTTTTTGAGAAATGGTAACTTGGTGATCCTTTTCTGTATTTAAAAGAAATACATGATTTTCTGTTTTTGAGAAATGGTCACACTTATCCAAATATGCAATTTTAATGGAAAACAGTGCAGCTGCAACAGATAGCACTTTAGTGATAATTTTCTGTAATTTTATAAAAAGAATATATGCTATTTGATTTACTACTACAAGCAGTGTAATGTCAACAGTACTAAGCCATTTAGACCTGAAACGCCATTTAGACCTTATTTTGAAAGCAAGCACTTTTGTCATCATTGTAGCAAAAAAGACAGGACCGGAAAAGTCTTTATCGTATATAGGGGTGTCCTGGAATATTTTATTGGACACAGGGGTGCCTTGGCAGCAGAAAGGTTGAGAACCCCTGCGTGTAGTGGACTGTTTGTGTTAATGCATAATTAAAGGGCTTTGCTGACACCTATAGGCCAGACTTTGTCATCACTCCTTTTTTGCATTTCAGGTTGAATATAGTGACAGGGAGCATTGCAGCTACTATTCCTAAACAACTGACCACCTGGTGTGTATAGAACATATAACTTTAGTAATATGCTCTGCCAGCCACCCTGTGTTATCGTGTGTGGTATACAATCATACAGTAAGCACCAATACCAAGGCCAGTGAGAGCGTAGAACATGAGTGTTCAAAACATCTAGCTTTCTGATGTTAAGACCGTAATTCAGGTTTAAAAGAACACGCCAACATTATGGGAAATGTGCTCACCGTCTTCTCCAGAGTCAGACAAGAAGATAGACACCAATGTCCTCTCTGTGTGTTCAGTGGAAAGCTATCCGGTTGCAAGTGTAACGGACGTTCTGCCCGTGAATTCTTTCTGCGTTGTGTTCTGTGGTGTGAGGCTTAGGGATGAGTCGGCACACGTGGACACTTTCAATCATTTATTGGTGAATCTGCAATGGAGACCACCTGCATTGAAACGAATGGTGGAATTGCCACAATAGGAAACAGCGTCACATGTGTGCTCTCAATCAAGTCTCCACGTTGAGTTCGTGTCGTAAACTCCATAAACAATATATTGCACAATAAACACATATTAAGGCACAATAAACACATATCAAGACACATACCTGCATGGAAACGAATGGTGGAATTGCCTACAATAGGAAACAGCGTCACATGTGTGCTCTCAATCAAGTCTGTGGACAGAGAACACTAATGACTATATTGCCTCGGTGAAATACACCGACTAAGACCTTCAATTGTGCATATTATATAACCACACCGTTCGTCACAACACTAGCAAGTAATTATTATCGACATTCAATTCTTATACAAAATATATACAACAGTATGAAACACAATAGTGCGGCGCGCCACAGTAATACACATACCTCCACGTTGAGTTCGTGTCGTAAACTGAACCCAAACCGGAAGGCTGCTCCTAACACGCGCGAATACCTGACCCGGAAGTGCTACACTGTTGAACGTGAACTTTCCAAGTTACATTCAAATAAAAGTGCCTTTGGTATAAAGAAATAATAAATAATAATAACCACTTGGAGACATTTGTAAACAGGATTTGATAACATTTCAATCCTTAATAAAATAATAAACAATAGTAACCACTTGGAGACATTTGTAAACAGGATTTGGTGACATTTCAAACCTTAAATAATAATAATAAACAATGTTCAATTGACCTTGTTACAATCACCCCTCCTGAAATCTCACCAACATCCTGTGTCAGCAGAGCAAGAGGGACATAAAAAGAGAAAAAAAATAAATAGGTAGTCTATCACTGACCCAAACTGGCACAAGATACAAGGACCTAGTCCCCCAGTCGACTCAAAAGTCACCCCCATAAGAGGTTCAGAGAATAAAAAAAGATTGATCAAGTCTCAGAATTCCCTTAGACCAGCACGACGCCTGATACGCCACACCATTCTTGGCACTTATTAAAGAAATGATAGACACCTACTAAGAAAAAAAATTATCCAACCGGGTCTCTAGTGCTCCAGGCTTCAGCTCCATCCCTCACACTCGTTCTTGAGCTATCACTCCTGCAACAGGAGGTCTCTAGCATCTGAGTGTATCGAGAAAAAAACAGAAATCCCCCACTAACACCCACTGGCTCCAAAAAAAATAATATACTGGGTCTCTAGGCCCGGTCTCTAGCTCAATCCCTCACTCGTCTCTGAGCTATCACTCCTGTAATAGAAGATCTTTAGTATCTGAGTATAACAAGAAGAGCTAGAAACCCATTACCAACACCCACTGGCTCAAAAAAATATATCACGAATGTATAATGCTGTACAAATTGAATCCATCATTATATCATTACTATAAATTAACCTGCAATGTCACTGTCACCAATGTCCCCTCCGCCATGCTCCTAACCCTCAAGAGACCTAATACGGTCTGTGCTCCTGCTAGACTGTAGCTTAGCCGTGATGGACTCACCAATCACCTCTGCCAGCTGTGTGATGAGTGCACTTAACCCCAACTGTTCACCTGTTAGCCGCCCACCAACTGGTGGTAGACCTGGCCTGGCACGGTCCACATACTCTGTGGAGGTAAGCTGTGGAGTGTCAAATGTGACTGGATCTGGTCCTTCTGTCTCTGAGAGCAGATTGTAAAATCCCCCTCCCACACCCAACTCTATATCCACCCCCTCTGCCATGCTCCTACCTTTCACACAGGCTTAACAGAAGAAAGACAATTAAATAACCTGTTCAGGTCTTTTAAATACCGTAGTAGAAAGAAAATGAAAAAAAAATGAATAGGAATGAATTTACATAAGGGGTTAACCAATCAAATAAATAAACCCTTATATATTATATATACAATTAATATCTAAATGTCTTCTGCACATCCACTGACATGCATCCTCATCTTCATGTCCCTCTATTCTTCAGTTCATTCATTGTCTGTTCACAATTTACAAAACAGTGGCCTGTCCTTCTCCAGGGCCATTCACTGTCTGCTGTGCATACCACTGTGCTTGAGCCACGTAGGATGACAAGTTCTTTTCACCGGCCACTAGATGGCAGCGTTTCACCACTGTCTATTGTGACATACCTTCACTGTCTGAAGCCTCGTAGGGTGAAGTTCTTTTCACCGGCCACTAGATGGCAGCGTCTCACCACTGTCTATTGTGACATACCTTCACTGTCTGAAGCCCCGTAGGGTGAAGTTATTTTCACCGGCCACTAGATGGCAGCGTCTCACCACTGATGAGGCTGTGTTGGCTGACTGTGAAGGTAAGCTGTGGTCTGCAGTCCCCGGCGAACGATCAGATGACGTTCTCCCTTCTGCCTTTGATGAGTCTTTATCCGAAGGTTGACGGCACCAATGTAACGGACGTTCTGCCCGTGAATTCTTTCTGCGTTGTGTTCTGTGGTGTGAGGCTTAGGGATGAGTCGGCACACGTGGACACTTTCAATCATTTATTGGTGAATCTGCAATGGAGACCACCTGCATGGAAACGAATGGTGGAATTGCCACAATAGGAAACAGCGTCACATGTGTGCTCTCAATCAAGTCTCCACGTTGAGTTCGTGTCGTAAACTCCATAAACAATATATTGCACAATAAACACATATTAAGGCACAATAAACACATATCAAGACACATACCTGCATGGAAACGAATGGTGGAATTGCCACAATAGGAAACAGCGTCACATGTGTGCTCTCAATCAAGTCTGTGGACAGAGAACACTAATGACTATATTGCCTCGGTGAAATACACCGACTAAGACCTTCAATTGTGCATATTATATAACCACACCGTTCGTCACAACACTAGCAAGTAATTATTATCGACATTCAATTCTTATACAAAATATATACAACAGTATGAAACACAATAGTGCGGCGCGCCACAGTAATACACATACCTCCACGTTGAGTTCGTGTCGTAAACTGAACCCAAACCGGAAGGCTGCTCCTAACACGCGCGAATACCTGACCCGGAAGTGCTACACTCTTGAACGTGAACTTTCCAAGTTACGTTCAAATAAAAGTGCCTTTGGTATAAAGAAATAATAAATAATAATAACCACTTGGAGACATTTGTAAACAGGATTTGATAACATTTCAATCCTTAATAAAATAATAAACAATAGTAACCACTTGGAGACATTTGTAAACAGGATTTGGTGACATTTCAAACCTTAAATAATAATAATAATAAACAATGTTCAATTGACCTTGTTACAATCACCCCTCCTGAAATCTCACCAACATCCTGTGTCAGCAGAGCAAGAGGGACATAAAAAGAGAAAAAAAATAAATAGGTAGTCTATCACTGACCCAAACTGGCACAAGATACAAGGACCTAGTCCCCCAGTCGACTCAAAAGTCACCCCCATAAGAGGTTCAGAGAATAAAAAAAGATTGATCAAGTCTCAGAATTCCCTTAGACCAGCACGACGCCTGATACGCCACACCATTCTTGGCACTTATTAAAGAAATGATAGACACCTACTAAGAAAAAAAATTATCCAACCGGGTCTCTAGTGCTCCAGGCTTCAGCTCCATCCCTCACACTCGTTCCTGAGCTATCACTCCTGCAACAGGAGGTCTCTAGCATCTGAGTGTATCGAGAAAAAAACAGAAATCCTCCACTAACACCCACTGGCTCCAAAAGAAATAATATACTGGGTCTCTAGGCCCGGTCTCTAGCTCAATCCCTCACTCGTCTCTGAGCTATCACTCCTGTAATAGAAGATCTTTAGCATCTGAGTATAACAAGAAGAGCTAGAAACCCATTACCAACACCCACTGGCTCAAAAAAATATATCACGAATGTATAATGCTGTACAAATTGAATCCATCATTATATCATTACTATAAATTAACCTGCAATGTCACCGTCACCAATGTCCCCTCCGCCATGCTCCTAACCCTCAAGAGACCTAATACGGTCTGTGCTCCTGCTAGACTGTAGCTTAGCCGTGATGGACTCACCAATCACCTCTGCCAGCTGTGTGATGAGTGCACTTAACCCCAACTGTTCACCTGTTAGCCGCCCACCTACTGGTGGTAGACCTGGCCTGGCACGGTCCACATACTCTGTGGAGGTAAGCTGTGGAGTGTCAAATGTGACTGGATCTGGTCCTTCTGTCTCTGAGAGCAGATTGTAAAATCCCCCTCCCACACCCAACTCTATATCCACCCCCTCTGCCATGCTCCTACCTTTCACACAGGCTTAACAGAAGAAAGACAATTAAATAACCTGTTCAGGTCTTTTAAATACCGTAGTAGAAAGAAAATGAAAAAAAATGAATAGGAATGAATTTACATAAGGGGTTAACCAATCAAATAAATAAACCCTTATATATTATATATACAATTAATATCTAAATGTCTTCTGCACATCCACTGACATGCATCCTCATCTTCATGTCCCTCTATTCTTCAGTTCATTCATTGTCTGTTCACAATTTACAAAACAGTGGCCTGTCCTTCTCCAGGGCCATTCACTGTCTGCTGTGCATACCACTGTGCTTGAGCCACGTAGGATGACAAGTTATTTTCACCGGCCACTAGATGGCAGCGTTTCACCACTGTCTATTGTGACATACCTTCACTGTCTGAAGCCTCGTAGGGTGAAGTTCTTTTCACCGGCCACTAGATGGCAGCGTCTCACCACTGTCTATTGTGACATACCTTCACTGTCTGAAGCCCCGTAGGGTGAAGTTCTTTTCACCGGCCACTAGATGGCAGCGTCTCACCACTGATGAGGCTGTGTTGGCTGACTGTGAAGGTAAGCTGTGGTCTGCAGTCCCCGGCGAACGATCAGATGACGTTCTCCCTTCTGCCTTTGATGAGTCTTTATCCGAAGGTTGACGGCACCAATGTAACGGACGTTCTGCCCGTGAATTCTTTCTGCGTTGTGTTCTGTGGTGTGAGGCTTAGGGATGAGTCGGCACACGTGGACACTTTCAATCATTTATTGGTGAATCTGCAATGGAGACCACCTGCATGGAAACGAATGGTGGAATTGCCACAATAGGAAACAGCGTCACATGTGTGCTCTCAATCAAGTCTCCACGTTGAGTTCGTGTCGTAAACTCCATAAACAATATATTGCACAATAAACACATAGGCACAATAAACACATATCAAGACACATACCTGCATGGAAACGAATGGTGGAATTGCCACAATAGGAAACAGCGTCACATGTGTGCTCTCAATCAAGTCTGTGGACAGAGAATACTAATGACTATATTGCCTCGGTGAAATACACCGACTAAGACCTTCAATTGTGCATATTATATAACCACACCGTTCGTCACAACACTAGCAAGTAATTATTATCGACATTCAATTCTTATACAAAATATATACAACAGTATGAAACACAATAGTGCGGCGCGCCACAGTAATACACATACCTCCACGTTGAGTTTGTGTCGTAAACTGAATCCAAACCGGAAGGCTGCTCCTAACACGCGCGAATACCTGACCCGGAAGTGCTACACTCTTGAACGTGAACTTTCCAAGTTACGTTCAAATAAAAGTGCCTTTGGTATAAAGAAATAATAAATAATAATAACCACTTGGAGACATTTGTAAACAGGATTTGATAACATTTCAATCCTTAATAAAATAATAAACAATAGTAACCACTTGGAGACATTTGTAAACAGGATTTGGTGACATTTCAAACCTTAAATAATAATAATAAACAATGTTCAATTGACCTTGTTACACAAGCTGGCCTAGTTTAGCACAGATTAACCCTTTCACTGTGACAATACAGAAGGTTAGCCCTTTACTATCACACAACCGACGGCGATGCTCCATCATTAGCATCATTAGCTCCGCAAATGCTAATGATGGAGCATCGCCGTCGGTTGTGTGATAGTAAAGGGCTAACCTTCTGTATTGTCACAGTGAAAGGGTTAACCGGGTGTCATGTGGCAGTGAAAGGGTTAATGGAAGCAGATCCCAACAGATTCCCTAGCTGTTGGTCAAAACACCTCTCCCTGGATTTTAAGCTAGGCTAATGGTCCGTATCCACTACAGAGCTTGGGAATCACCTCTACTACATCCTCCCAAGCTCAGTAACATTATTTTCTGCTCACATGTTGGTGTTGGATATTTTATCTTTTTTGTATTATCTTTCCCCCCCCCTCCTTTTTCCGTTTTTCTCCCCTCCCAATGTTAGTCGTTGTGCCAATTCCCAATCCCCTTCCTGGTCGTTGCGCACTCTACCCCCTACCTTCGGTCCGGGAGGGCGGAGACTATCACATGCTTCCTCCGACACATGTGTAGCCAGCCCACCGCTTCTTTTCACCTGGCAGCGCGGACTCTCACTGGGAGAGTGTAACGTGTGGAAGGTCACACTACCTCCCTCCAGATCCTTCCCTCGCTGTGCAGGCGCCCCGACCGAACTGTAGGAGTCGCTGTTTACAACGACCAGGACCCACCCCACCGGCTTTCCCACCCGCTGACACTGCCAATTGTGTCAGTATGGACGACCGACCAAGCCGGAGGCACCGCAGCTGGATTCGATCCCACTGTCTCTGCGATGGTAGACAGACACTTAGTCCGCTGCGCTACCCGGCCGCACCGTTGGTGTTGGATATTGAACTGTGAATGAATGCGCCACTCATTCAGCTCTCTGTTGACTGAAGAAGAGTGGGTCCAGAAGCAGAACCACCCGGTGGCTTTACCCGTGCACACTCTCAATGGGCTAGCTGTGGCTGTCTTGCCTTCAGGCTATTTTCGCACTTGGTGAAGATGCGGGGAGCCAGAGAAAACCGAACGGCAGCCTCTGGTACTCATACGCTAACCCTGCAAAGGAAGCGTAGGTAAGCCCTAGGATGGAAGATCGGGGATGCGCATACGCATCCTACAGGTCTATGGAGGAGAACCAGACCCCCACCTGACAGTGTTCAACAGGTAGGAGACGATCCAAAAAATGCTGAACCTTCCCATGGGACAGGTCCAGCCTGGGTCTTACACCCCTCCCTCCCGACTTCTCGGGCTGAGAACACCGGGAGGAGAACGCCACGACGATGGCTTGCTTCGTCCACAGAGATTGGATCTCGTTGACCAGAGCTGTCCCTGCTGGAGACCCCGACAACAGGGTCTGTACCAAACCTGAAAACGGGTGGGGTTGTGTAAACACAAGTCCCCGCCTCACCGTTCTCTCCATCTACCTCGACATATGGTACTGCCGTAGTCATATGTGACGACACTCCCAACGCACCCGCCGTCACATGGCGCAGGTCCGCCAGGAACTGTAGATAGTTGGCCCGGTCCCCCCGCTGTGCGTAGACAACCCCGGAACCGTGCGAGGAGCGCGTTCCGTGTCGGAACACCTGACCCTGACACACCCACGAGGCAATCGCACCCAAGGGGGAACCCCGACAGAAAGGGCCGATCTGATACGGGGGGCTTCCCATGAAAAAAGCCCCCCACTGAACACCCCTCCAGAACATGCTGAAGGAGTTGTTCTGCAGCCGGACATGCAAGGTGTAAGGCCCCCATGGGTTCCTACACACCGTAGCCCTGCAGTGATATTACTACCACCCCAAACCATGTGAGCTGCGACCACTTGCCAATATTTCAGGAGTGGGAGGCACCAACATGATACCTGGCCTGGCGAAGGCGAGGCCGGGGAAGCCCGCACTGTGTGCCTCAAAAGGTTTCGAGCCCCCCTGCTGACAACACTTAAGTTGACAGACGTAACACCAGGCTCAACCAACACAGTTCAAGGTGTGGGAGCCGCTTGACAGCACAACATTCTCACGGACAGACCCAGGCTCAGCCATCAACTGGGTGTCAGCCCCTGTCCCCATGAGAAGCGAAAAGTGGGGCCGCCCGCGCTTCAACGAAGGCACGCGGCCCGCAGCCAAAGGAAACAATCAGAGCCCACTTCTTCCGCTGGTGTTGGGGAAGGGAGTGATCGGAGAGCGGGCTGCTCGCGGCAGGACGGTGACGGCTTGTTTGTTCAAGCCGAACCCATCCTACATGGCCGATCCCTTGGCCGCCAAGGCTGTCGGCCTTGTGGACACCTGTCGAATCAACGCCCAGGATACCTCTGGCGGGGGAAAAACATGGCCGCCTGTCGAGGGCCCCGTCATCGCCGCTGACGAGGCCGTGCTCTCTCTTCTTCTGGCTGCGCGGTGTGAGGCGGTGTAGGGCCTAGGACAATACCGCCCGCGCTCCAGCAGAAGACCAAAATCCCCTGCGGAGAGGGGAACCCTGAGCGGTTATAGCTTGCGGCTGGGTCAAAGCTAATAACGTCAACAACCTCGCGCGATGTGTCGACGTCGGCTGGCCCTCAAGGCCCCTCCACCAGACACCATTTTTTTTAATAGAAAAAAACACCAATTCGAACACAGTTCTAATCGTTGCCAATTCCATACCGTGGCGGTACAAGCCTTAACAGCCCACCAGCCACTCGCCAGGCCGACCCACCCATGGTGTCGGCCGGGCGGGGCATTGTTTCAATATATCAAAAACAAAGGACTGACGTTAACATGGAGCACCAGTGGTGATTGCAAACAGCACCCTCCACTGTGGTGTGCACCATGAAAGGGTTAAATGAATAAAAGAGCTAAACCACAAAAACTGTAGAATGAGCAAACCCATACACACAAAGTTTAAGGGGAGACGGACCAGACCCGTCTTCATTCAAAATATTCACAACAGAACACCAGCCCTAGTTTAGCCCATTTACCAAAAAAGGTAAACAAAGCCCCCCCCCCGCACTACTCCCCCAGTATACCGATTGACCGTCAGTATGAATGGTTTGAGAGGAGAGAAAGCTGTAGCAAGACAGACCTTCTCATAGCAGAGTGACAAAACAAAACAATAGCCAGGAGATGGGGGGCCTCGCGTCTAAAAGCGCACAGGGCCTCACATTTCTCCCAGGCGGCCCTGCCCTTATACTACTGCAGCCTAACGCCAGGCAATGTGGGACCCAAGACAACAATTGCCTGTGCACAGACACGCAACATGTTTATCATGTCGGCTGGACCCATAGCCCCACTACCCGACGCCAACCCAGATGGGAACACCGTTCAACAAACCCCGCCGGAACACAAGGTAAAATACCTGGCTAGGAACCTAGCCACGACCTACCCCGTTGTCAACCCATTTACCCGAAAAAGGTAAATAGAACTCAAAAACCCAACAACAGCTACCAACTGACCTTCATTGATGAACCGGGCAAGAGGCGGGAGAGTGACAACATCTCACGGCGGAGACATTAAAACAGCATAGCAATTAGCAGTAGTAATAGCATGCGGCAGTAGCGATAGCATGTAGCATAGCTTCAGATGTTTTAGCAGCACGCCCAAGACAGCTTGGAAACCGTTCCCTGCAGAGAACGTTCACCAAACCATCCTGCCCCCGGCGCCAACACACAACATGGTTGTGTTAACAAAACAAACCAGCATTACTAACACTAATACCCATGCCTGAAGACACAGGGCCTACCTGAGTACAAGCTGGCCCGACAGCCAGCCTTGTACAGCTGAACCTCGATGTGCAGTCATCAAACGAGGAACATCAACACAGGCCCGTCGTGTCGCCGAAAACATGCGTCGAAGATGCCAGGGGCCAGCAACCTCCGGTAAGCTTCCAACATTATTAATCTTCCTTAATCTTTTCATTCCGCTAGACTCGTATGGTGCACGCATCCAATACGCTGGGACGAAAACAGAGGAAGGGTGTTTCATGACCAGAGTCATGGTTATATGGGTGGTGGCCACCATAAGGGGCGGGGCCCCATACAGGTGGGGTGCATGTGTTTTTTATTCGTGGGAGATACATTAAGTATCACAGGAGATAGAAGTATCTCGTAAGGCTCAGAGCGGGACGCGATGCAAATACGAAATATAACTAACAGATCCACATCAATGGCTCTCATGCAGGTAGCAGAAGAGTTAACAAATTCAATCAATAATAAACAGTATGCAGTTGGAGTTTTTATTGATCTGAAAAAAGCTTTCGATACTATTGACCATGATATTTTACTCAGAAAACTTGAAAAGTATGGAATTAGAGTTGTAGGGCTCAGTTGGATAAAACGCTACATAGAAAATAGGAAACAATGTGTGCAGATGGGGGAGACCAGATCATCCTGCAAAGTGATAACATGTGGGGTACCGCAAGAATCCATTTTAGGACCGAAATTATTTTTTTATTGTATATTAATGATATCATTGATGTTTCTGATCAACTTAAATTTGTAATTTTTGCAGATGATACCAAAGTTTTTGTTCAGGTGCAGACCTACAACAGTTGCTAACAAATATTACAGGTGAACTGGGGAAGCTGAAATGTTGGCTTGATACTAACAAACTCTCGTTAAATATAAGTAAGTCTAAATTTATTTTGTTTGGTAATAAAAAAAATACATCCGGATACTCAAGTAGAGATATGCTTAGATAATGTTCATCTTGAAAGAGTAAATGAATATACTTTTTTGGGTGTCGTGATAGACCAAAACATCAGCTGGAAAACTCATATTAACGTACGGTTATGTATATATCCATAGTTATATGAGTATAGTGACGCTCTGCGTCATACTGTAATACTCTTCCATATCAGTATTAGCACTGAATAAAGTTCACATGCACCTTTACACACCTCATCTGTCTGGCCACACCCCCATCCGCTCCTCTACATAAGCAGGGGTGTGGCCATACTAACAGCTCCTTCCCAAGTCTTTCACCACAAAGGCAAGACCACGGGGTCCTCAGCAGGGGCGGGGCTAGGGGGTGGCTACTTGGGCTCAAGCCCCGAATGTTTTCTGAAAAGCCCAGAATCTATTTAAAAAAAAAAAAAAAAAAAAAATGATTTTTTTTTTTTTTTTTTGACAATTCATCATTGTTACATGAAAATATGTTTGCACCAGATTTAGCAGAAGCTAATTTCCATCTGTGGTCTATCCAGCTGCTAACTGTATTTGAGTGAGTTAAGTCTTGGTGTCATGGTAGACTCAGACCTAAGCTTTAAATCACAATCAACAAGTTGACAAAAACTTAATTCTTCCACCTTAGAAACATAGCTAAAGTACGGCCATTTATAAATCAAAAGGATGCTGAAAACCAGATCCATGCCTTTATTTCAAGCCAACTCGACTACTGTAATGCACTCCTTACCGGCCTCCCGAAAAAATACGATGATAACTATTTTATTGCAATGCACTATTGCATTATTTTATTCTATTTTACTAACTATTTTATTGCACTGCACTATTTTACTTTGTATCAGTGAATCATAGACACCTAGCCATAAGAGCATTCGGAGCATCTCTGCTCTCCCACTATTGAACTTGGGGGAGCAAAGGTATGCTCTTGCTCCACCACTTTTTGATCATATGAAAAATATGATATACCCCCCCCCAATATATAAATCTAACGATAACTACGTTATGGTTAACTGAGTTTTATAGTGAAAAGAGCAGCTTTATTGGTCAAGATTGAAGGCTCTATATTGAAAAACTGGGACCTATCTGGGCTAAGCCCCGGATCTCCTATAATCCTAAATCCGCCCCTGGTCCTCAGTGAGTCCGACGCAGAGCGTCACTATACTCATATAACTATGGTTATATACATAACCGTACGTTATATATCGTATAGCTCCGCTCTGTGTCATACTGTAATACAGGAGCTAAGCAGAGCGAGAGCTCGACAAATGTACCCGCTGAGGCCCCCCACAACCATCAGACCCGGGGAGGACCCGAGCCCCCGGACCCCCCTAATGGAGGACGGGAGGGTATCGGATCCGACTGTGCGAAGAGGAGATTAGCAACTCAACGCACAGGATGAGCAGACCGTGGGATTTACCCACGACTACACAAACGCGCAACCCACATGCCACTAGGGAACGAACGGAAGGAACAAACCCCTGTTACAACCCCTAACATCACGGGGTCAAGAGCAAAAGCCCAACCCTGTGGCAAGGCCGTAGCAGCGGAGCGCGAAGGAGGACCCAGACCCAGGAAGGGACTGGACCCCCCCCCCGGAAAAGGGGGCCTGGAGAGGCCAACGACGCCGCAGCATCGAGACCCCACCAGGCGGTCACTAGTGACACCACATCGCCAGCGTATTCGGACAGGGCCCATCCAAGAGCAGGCCCTTCCCCCCTACAGCACGCCGCCCCGAAGCACTCAAGAGGCTACACCCACAGCGGGACCAGGCAACGCACCAGGGAGACGACCCCCAAAAGAGGTCGATCCCTCAATCCAGGCAACAGGCCACTCGACCTGAGCCTGGAGCACTGCGGACTAGACAGGCACCAAAGGGGTCTGCTCAAACAGCACCCCGGCGGAAGGGGCGTATGCTGGCATGCTGTGTACCATGTCGCAGCCTCCACAAAAAAAACCCTCGACTCTCTAGAGGGGCCGAGGCAGAGAAGGCTGCCATGATTGGCAGACGTCATGAAAGGTGCGGGGGCACACTCACAGGTAGACGGGGCCAAACCCGGCCTACCCCGAGAGTTGACTCCGCTACCAACACACCAGGGAACCAACCACCCCCTTGGTTCTAACATGAGGCGGTTGTTCCTATAACCCCCCAAGAAAAAACTCCAAAACACAACTGCGGGTATACACTGGCTATACCGCAGTACAAGTGTTTCAGTTTTCAAGAAGGGGTTAACCCAGGCCAACAGGTCGACGAAAACTATTTCGAACCCGGGCCCGGCGGACCGGGACGTACACAGGGATGCCAGAGGAGTTCTACAAGAACCACCTCAACAGCCCCCTCCCAGCCCTGCCTAAGCAGGAGAAGAGAGGGGCGAAAAAGAATGGAGAAGGACCAGGCTCCTTCAGCACAGCACAAGGTACAACACAACATGGACCAAGCAACAGTGAGGGGTAACACGCAGTAACATAACCACGAACATCTCCATAACGTCAAACCCTGCAACGCCCGGGCCGACCCGGCATTTCCCCCTCCGAAAAAAGCTTAAGTCCCTCAGGGTACCAGAACAGCAGATCCGCGCCCCGGCGCACAACGGGTTAACTGACCTGGTCTGGCGCGACCAGAATCAGTCCCGTGCCCTAATCACGCCACCATCCCCAGTCCCAGGAGGGGGGTAGGTACGAGTGTCGATCCAAAACATTATAGAGGGCGCCACCCAGACGGTCCCCTTTGTACCGCGCCTGGTGGCCCACCCCAAGGGCGTGAGACCCCTCTACCAATGCTTCGATCTATTCTGTTAACATCCCCCAGATATGAACGAGAATTAGTCGAGACAAGCCTATTACACTGGCGCTCGGAAGAGACAAACTCCATCCCAGTTGCCCCATAAAAACGCAGTTTCAATGATGAGCAACCAAGGCGCGCAAGCCCATGCATGGTTCCTATCAGAAGCACCCAGGGCCAGCACTATGTACACGTCGAGACCCAAAACATATCAATGAATCTAACAAGAACCCAGATACCGTTCCTCCAAGCCGCCTGGGAAAACGACAAGAAGCTGCTTTTTTGACAGAAGAAAATACGGACATGGGTCCCATACGACGCGGCTGAGGGAAAACAACACCCCGTCAATCATGCTCCATAAAAGAGGGGATGGGGAGCGACGTACCCTATGACGGGGGGAATCCCATGAACCGACCATTACAGGCGAGGAGTCAGGGAACTCCCTAAACAATACCCTGTCAACCTGATCCATAAAGGAGGGGACGGGGAACCCCCAGAGAGACCACGTGAGCAATAAATTGAAAAGCTTATGTAACATTGAGCCACGTGACCAAAGGCTCAAGATACATATATACAGAGCGTAGCAGAACTCTTGAGTTCCTATGCACCGCAACACCAACTTGACAATAACAGAGAACCACACATGGGGCCTGTAAAGAACTCACGGAAGTCGGCAACCAATAGAAACGCGCCCAGTGACGTATGCTATGGCGGGGGGAATCCCATGACTTAACCGACCATTACAGGCGAGGAGTCAGGGAATCCCCCCCCCCCCCCCTCACTACCCCGTGCCGCGCCGACCAATCAGCATGGTAGGGCTGAATGATAGAGGGCCCAACCCCCCGACCAATCAGAAAAGAGGGAAGGAGGGGTTTATCCGGTCACCCCCTCATGATCCCATACCCCGTATACGATAGTAAACAAGCCACGATGATACCTATGTAGCCAGCATGCTAATGGAGCAGCGTATATCCTAACAGGATAAGCTAACCCAACGCACGCTAGCCACAGACGACAACACGTCTGCGAACAGGGTTTATAACAAGGCCGAGGTTTATGTGTGAACACGACACCCGTGTTTCATGTTTCAAGAAAAAAACACAGCAGATCGAGAGAGAGGGTCTATAAGACCGTGGTACAAGCTACACACACAAGTACTTCTGCAGGCTAACACTCCAGTGTTGTGGCTCAATGCCACTGTTTCAAATGTAACAGAACACACAACCCCCTCAGACAACGGTACATTTTTACCACTATAGGAAGAAACATATTTCTTCAGGACGAGGAAAGAAAAAGCCTTTCGACCGAGTGTTAGCTACAGGCCTTGCTAAGCACATATATATGTAGCGACCAGCTAAAGACTAAAAGGTCCTGCTCTCCTATCAACCCCACAACTTAGGCGAGGGTTCTACACATCGTATCCCCAACATATGCAGTGAATAAACACACAGTTTGTAACAAAAAATTTTCCCTCCTAGGAGGGACCTTTTATTATTGTAACAAAAATCATATTTCGGGCAGGGAAGGGAACAGGGGTAATCAGGGGGGGGGGAGTCACTTAGCGGCGCCTGCCGCGAACAGCGCGATTTTTGCCCCCACGGGAAGCAGGCTCGGAGGGACGGTACTGGGATGCCTGGTCATGACGATCCCTACCGTCACCTCCGGGCGTGGGTTGGCTGGCAGTGGCGGTCGAGGCACCCTCTCTCCTCCTGGCCTTCTTGGCCGAAGGTCCAGCAGTGGCGGCGGTGGTGGCGGTGGCGACGGTCGCGGGTCCCCGACGACGTGGCCTCCGTCGAACCTCACCGGCAACATCGGGTAAGGGAAAAAGGGCCTGGAGCACTGCACGCTCCTCCTCCATGTCCCTGCAAGCAGCCGTCATCAGCTGCATCGCTGACCCGAAGAGCTCAGCATCGGAGAGGGGGGCCGTGAGCAAAGGAAGTCTTTTCCACTCCGGCACCCGCGCCTGCTCCAGCCAAAGGTGGCGCTGGGTTAGAGTGGCCAGGGCGCGTACTTTCCCGGCGGCAATTGCCTGCAGCTGTATCAGGTGCAGGATGGCTCCAGCCGCCTGGGCGTGCAGGAACTGATGATGAGCGTCCAGCACCGCACCGCCCGCCATCATCCCTGACATGAAGCGTGCCAGCTGCGCGAGGCGATGAATGACTGGTCCCTCCAGTTGGCCAACCTTGGGGAACCGGCTTCCGCAACGGCTCCCACACCACCTCAGGACAAAGGAGAGACGCCATCGGGCTATCAAGCCGAGGCACCCCTTCCTTCAGTCCCTCGATCAAACCCACCACCCGCGTGACTTGCACGTAGGCGGGGGTAAGAGAGATTACCTGTCCCTGACGCACGTAGGCCTCCATTGAGGGGAAGCATGGGCAGATAACGCCCGTCTCCCTCACAGGACGACGTTGCCAGAGATTACCTATCAAGTCATCTGGGACAGGTGCAGGCAGTGGCTGCGGCAACGGCACGCCATTAGAGGCTGCGGCTGCTGCCATAAGCTCCGGGAACAAGGCACGCAATTCCCCATGTGCACCTTCCTCCATGCAGCCCGCGTCCCTCACGTACGGGAGGCTGCCACTCATTGTGGTGCCACCATCCGATGCGGTTGATAGCAGGGCATCCCGTCGCCGAGTCGGAGGTTCTAACCCAACACCGGAGGACGAGGGACCCCAATGAGACATACCACCCCCTGCCACACCCTGAGGGGGAGAGTGGTGCGTCCCCACCGGGGCGTCTAACAAGAGCGCCTCCGCTCCCACCATAAAATCCTCTGTTACCATCGGACAAGGAGAAGCAGAAGCACCCTCGTCTGGCTCCAGCAGCTCACCAAAGCCAGGCCGTTCGCCCCTGCAGACCACCCTCTTACGACGGGAACGAGCAGAGGCGAAGAGCTATCGGCCGACCGCCCCCCGGTGGAGGAACCAGAGCTGGAACTAGGCCATCTCACAGGAGACGGCCTTGGCTCAACAGCTCCTCGGAGAGGCAAACTCTCCACCGGACGCCGATCGGGTGCGTCTGACTGCCACGACCGCGGAGTCAGCGCAGCCCCACGACGCACGCCGGAGGCGGCAATGGAAAACCTTTGGTGAAGGGTGACGTTGCGAGCGCTCGAACCACCCGAAGAAGACATTATAACTTAGCTTTTTTCTCTTAAATTGGTGAGAGAGAGAAAAAAACAAGAAACAATGTCAACGCAGCTCCTATTCCTTTCTTCAATATTTCAGCAGTCTCAAAATGGTGTATACAGACACTTGCCGTGGTGAAAACAAAGAAGGAGCTGTTAGTATGGCCACACCCCTGCTTATGTAGAGGAGCGGATGGGGGTGTGGCCAGACAGATGGGGTGTGTAAAGGTGCATGTGAAAATGTATTCAGTGCTAATACTGATATGGAAGAGTATTACAGTATGACGCAGAGCGGAGCTATACGATATATAACTATGTAAAGAAAAAAACAGCGCGTATGGTATCTTAAGAAAAACCAGACACATATTAAATTTTTTATCATTATACACAATTTATTGTATATATATTCAACTGCCATGTAACTTACAAATTTTGTTTAAAGAACGAGAGGTGACATAATTCTCAATTTGAAACAGCCTAGAGCTCGAACCACACTTAAAAGTATGTCTGTGTCAGTTAAAGGAGTGACTGGAACTCTAGAACAATATACCGGATGAAATAAAAAACAGCAGGAGTATTTTTAAGTTTAAAAATATGTTTAAAAACAGGGTTGTAGAATCTTCTTTTTTTTTTGGTCCACTTTTTCTCCCATTTTCTATATTTTCTCCCATCCCAATTTCGTATCATCCAATTTCAACCCTCCCCTGTCACGAACGCTGTTTCTTGCCTCCCACAAGCCGGCTGCAATGTGGACTAAGTCATACATAGCACAAGTCCCCTCCGGTACTTGAGGTAAGAGCAGTCGCATCTTTTCACCTGCGCAGCTCGATCTCTCAGTGGCGAGGAGTAACGCGTGGGAGGCTCACGCTGCCCCCGACACTTCCTGATTCTACTGCGCAGGCGCACCAACCGACCTGTAGGAGTCGCTGTCCACAACGCCCGATCCCCACCCATAAGTTTCCCACCCCCTAATACGGCCAATGTGTATTAGTACGGACGACCAGCTAAACTGAAAACAATGTGGAGCGCTGGGATCGAACAGGCGATCCCAGCGTCTCTGCATTTGTGGCGAGCGCCTTGCCCACTACGCCACGTAGCCGCCTGGGGTTCTAGAATCTTATAGTAAAATTTAACCTACAATCTGTTTTTCTCTACCATGAAACTCTGGTATAGCAGATGCATTTTTTATTTTTCTATGTTGGCTTATGTTCTTTTCAGGAACGGTTTTTGTTGATTGTTGATTGTTGATTTTTTGTTTGTTTGTTTGTTTGTTTGTTTGTTTGTTTTATCTTGCAAACTTTAACTTTTTTTGTTCTTTTCTGGATCGTTTTTTTTTTTTTTTTATTATTGTTGATTTATTTGTTTGTTTGTTATATTTTGAAAACTTTAACTTTTTAGAATTTGTTTTTTGAATTAGGGGTAGGTTGCTCTATAAGCCTTCGGCTTCAAACCTATCCTTTTCGTTTGTTTATTTGTAAAAATTTTCGAAAAATTATTTGTTTGTTTATTTATTTGTATTTGTAAACATTCAAAATAAAATAATTCATTCATTCATGTATGCCTATGTTCATTTTAGGCTATTTGCTGCAATCCATGTATGAAATGTGCTATATAAATAAAGTTATTATTATTATTGTTATTATTATTATTAATCCTTATTTCTGTCATCTACCGAGTAGAATGTTCCATGTGAAAGTAACAAGCAAAGTGGGGAGACTGTTAGGGCAGAGGTCTGCACTACTGACAGAGTATTTAATAGAGCTAAATACATCAACAGTTAACTTTGGAATGTTTATATCAGAGCTGCCGACACAATACAGAAACCTTCACAACACACTACATAACAATAGACATGTTGGTGTGGAACACAAAATATGTTGAGAAAGCAAAAGCGCTTGAAAAGCTGCCAAACAATAGACAATACCGGTGGAAATGGAAATCAATAATAACAATATTAAATTAGATTTATATAGTGCTTTTCAAGAACTCAAAGTCGCTAAATGAGTCTAAAAATGCATCTAAGTATATTCTACACTAAATTTGACATCAACAGTCATCCGCTGTGGTGGGGGGGGGGGGGGCTCTTGTTACATCCATTTTCAAATGGCAGAGATGCAGCACACAAACAGGAGGCAGAGGTAAGCCCTTATCTCCATGGTAACTGAGGAACCTGCTCCCTCTCCGTGTCTGTTCAAACGCTAGTCTATCAAAACAATTACAAAGCCAGTGGGAACCCCAGTGCACTATTTTCACTCAACCTTAAAACATACTGTAGGACTCTATTTTGCACAATAGGTGCATACGTCTTGTACGCTGTGACCTGCTGGGGCAGCGGACTGAGAGCAGGGGACACAAACAGGCTGGATAAGTTGGTCAGGAAGGCCAGCAGCGTGGATGGGGTGGAGCTGGACTCCCTAGCGAGGGTGGCGGAGAGGAGGAGCCTTGCTAAGCTCCAGGCCATCAGGGAAAACCCCACCCATCCACTATACACAGACCCCTCCCACCCACTACACACAGACTTGGCTGACAGGAGGAGCATGTTCAGTGCTAGGCTCACACTACCTAAATGCAGCACTGAACGGCACAGGAAGTCCTTCATTCCGACAGCCATCAGACTTTATACAATGCATCACTGAGCACAGAGTGACAGTTACCATCTTCCTGGACTCTTACTTTTGAAACAACACTGTGGAATATTACACCTACTGTAGACTTCAGTATATTTTTACTGTATTTATTTACTGTATATTTTATTCTATTCTTAATCTTAGGCAATTTGTTTTGTTATTCTTATTTGTGACTTGTTCTGTCTAAATGTCTAATGTTGAGCGATTTGCAGTGTCAAGTTTCCCTCGGGATAATAAAAGTATTTCTATTCTATTCTATACAAGCGCGTGTTGAGAGAGACCGGTTTGAGAGATTACATTTACACCATGAGACAAGGTCGAGCATCACGTTAGATCACTTTCCTAAGCTTTCTGTCAGATGCTGGGGTCAAGCCCAGTTCCTAGCAACCACCCTAACCATCACCAGCTCCCCTAGCAACTAGGACCATGAGGCTGGTGACACTAAGGTGCTTGTTGCTGTTGGAGATGAGCATGCATGAGTATAGTGACAATATCCCCCTCTCTCTCTTTCTCTCTCTCTCTTTCACGCACACACACAAACAAACACACACACAGAGAAGTGCATAGTCCTACACTTTTGGATAATAGACTCTCAACCACGTAAATACACAAACATTTAAATTATTTACTTATGTAAAAATAAACCAAACAGTGAAGGAACATAACCATTGCAAATGCAGTCAGATATATTTGAATAATATTATTCAAAGACCTTTCTGGTGCATTACACACATGCACACCCACGCATGTGCACGCATATGCACGCACGCGCACACACACACGCACACACACACGCACGCACGCATGCACGCACGCACGCACGCACACACACACACACACACACACACACACACACACACACACACACACACACACAGACACACACACACACACACACACACACACACACACACACACACACACACACACACACACACACATATTTGAATACTTTATTTGGTTCCACAAATTATATTACATAAACAGGGAATCAAATGTATCGGGCCAAGCAGCACTGAACACTTAAGGGACACATAGCACCTCCTTCTCCACGCGGCTAAGCAATATTTGGCTATTTGTTTGGATTTTCTTTTAGACATTGCAGCAATTCTCAGACCGGTCATGGTGCATTTGTATACATGGCCAAGACTTCCGAACACAAGTACACTATATCTACACCTATACCCAAGGTCGGACATCACATTGAGAACTAATAAAGGCATTCATATTACTGTGAGGTTTTTGTCCATTGCTCACTTACTCGCTCTGTTCCTTTAAGCCTACTCGCTCTGTTTCCATTAGTTTTCTGTTAATCATTGCATTCCCCTATTCACACGCTTCTTCCCATAGACGTCGTTGATTGGTGCTCCCCCAACCACACGCTTGTCAATCACATCCCTCAGCTGTCACTGCTTGTCAATTAAGCTTTCCCTGATTATTTATACCCCGTTTCCCCATTCAAGTTTTGTTGGATCGTTTTGATATTTCAGTTGCATTCGCCGTTCCTGCCTTGCCTGCTGTTTTTTCCCTGTGCTTTGCCTCCAGGATATTCAAGAAGCATTCCTCTTGGACACCCTTTCCCCGTGGCGACGCGCTCGCTCTGTTCTGTTCCAACGCTCTTTACGCACAGCGCCTGGGTGAGTTTTTATGACTGTCTTTGATCCTATTCCGTTTTTCGTGTGTTTAAATAACACTGAAGATTTCCTGCTTTTTATCAGACAGTCACTCACCCAGCGTTTAGCCTTTTTTGGATTGTTTCATTGGGATAATATTTTGGCCTAACATCGCCCACTGTGTGTTTACACACCGAAGATATTATCACTTGGATTTGTATTTTGGGACTTCGCTCACAGTGTTTATTTTGCACCGAAGATTTCTATCACTTGGGATTGTGTTTGGAACGTTACTCACAGTGTGTATATACACCGAAGATTCAGTCACTTGGATAACTCTGTTTTTGGGTACAAGTCACCTCTCCTGTCACCTGCTCTGTTCCAACTGCACTCTGAGCTAACTCGCTCCCTCTCTCCCTCTCGGTCCCGCAACCACCTCGGAGATTCTGCCGAGAGAAGTCTGCAGAGCGGCTCTGACGTCATCGTCTGCTTCCCCAGACTACCATCCCGGGAGAAGCTGCAGAGCAGCAACATTCATCCTTGCTTGTATTCCAGTCTTTGTTTGAACTCTACCAAGTCTATGCTGTTTATTTAGTGTAAATAAACAAGCCCTTGTTTTTGGCAAATCTGAATCCTACTCTCTTGTGTCGTTGCGTTTGGGGTCGGTGTCAAACCATAACATTACGATCCAACCAAAATGACGACCCCAGCCGACACAGAGAGGGTCAGAACCGCACTAGCTAATCAGATCGAGTTGACCAAGGATCACAGTCACCAACTAGAGAGGGCTGCGGCTGCGGTGCAGGATCTCAGGGAACAAGTCCAGCCTATTCAGGGGTCACTGGCCGCTCTGGCAGGACAACAATCTGGTATTCTCGTTCAGCTTCACTCGCTGAGCGACACCGTTAACGCTTTACTCCCCTCACTTCCTTCAGGAGCATTCCCCGCAGCCCCAGCAGTTCCCACGTACCCCGATCCCGCACCTCGGGAACCCCGTCTCTCCGTCCCACGGCTGTTCGACGGCAATCCCGAGGAGTGTGCCACATTCATCATGCAATGTGAGTTGGTTTTCCGTCATCAACCAAGCCGATTTACTTCTAGAGGGTCCCAAGTGGCCTATATGACAAATTTGCTTTCAGGCCGGGCTGCCCAGTGGGTCACTACCTCCTGGGCAATGGATGCAGATTTTGTTTTCTCCTATCCAGACTTCGTGGCGGAGCTCCGCAGAGTGTTCCACCATCCAGCCCGTGGTCTGGACCCTGGAGCCCGGTTGGGGACCTTCCGACAGGGGAGCGGCGGGGTGACTGACTACGTCCTGGAGTTTCGACTGGCGGCGGTGGAGAGTGGATGGAACGACCCTGCACTTCGCCTAACCTTCCTGAGGGGGCTCAGTGACGCGGTCAGGGACCAGCTCGCTACCCGGGAGGTGCCCGACTCCCTCGAGGACCTGTTTAGCCTCGTCATCCGCATCGACGGACGCCTCCAGGAGAGAAGGCGCGAGAGGTCCCGACTGTTACCTCCTGAGGTACCCCGGATTCCCCGGACGCATGACGTCACTCCTGGACGCCCTGCCCTCAACACGACTGGTGGTAGCGGATCCTCCCGTTCGGTTCGCGAGGAGGAACCCATGCAGCTGGGACGCTCTCATCTGAGCCAGGCTGAACGTGAGGCAAGGCTCAGGTCCGGTCTCTGCCTCTACTGCGGAAGGGAGGGACACCGAATCGCCAACTGCCCCACCCGGCCAAAAGATCAGGCTCGCCGAGACCCCGGGAAATCCTGGTGAGCCGTTTTTCCCATTCCCAGAGCCGCGCACCACCTGGCCATCTGATGAGCGTCACCCTGGCCTGGGGGGACCAACGAGCCACGGTGGAGGCCCTCATCGACTCTGGGGCAGACGAGAATTTCCTCGACTTCGAGTTTGCTACCCGAGCCAACATTCCACTTGAGGACCTTGTGAGGCCCTTGGAGATCTTTGCGTTGGACCAACACCGCCTGGCCGACATCTCTCAACGCACCGGCCCAGTCGTGCTGACCATCGCTGGGAACCACGTCGAGAGAATCCAGTTCCTCATCACCCGATCCCCCCTTGTCCCGGTGGTCCTGGGTAGGCCCTGGCTCGCGCTGCACGAGCCCCACATCGCCTGGTCCTCCGGTACCATCAAGGGCTGGAGCTCCTCCTGTCACGCCCTGTGTCTGCAGGCGGCGTCCTGTCCCCCGCCCCGGAGGCCCGCTGGTTCACTGTGTTCTTGCTGAGTAATGTAAGTTAGTACTCAATCCATTGTATATTTTGATAATTGTTTGTTAATCAATCAGGCTCTGTGCAACCCCATTGGGTTTGACTTGAGCAGCCTGTGGTAATTAGTCCAATCAGTCAGAGGCAAAGCTTGTTTAAATACATTTGCCTGTGCACACATTTCTCTAAAACCTGAGCTGACTTCACTGTGTTCTTGCTGAGTAATGTAAGTTAGTACTCAATCCATTGTATATTTTGATAATTGTTTGTTAATCAATCAGGCTCTGTGCAACCCCATTGGGTTTGACTTGAGCAGCCTGTGCTAATTAGTCCAATCAGTCAGAGACTAGCCCCCTACAGGTGTGGGACAATATTCAATAGGGATTTAAGTGTAGTCTATCGAAGCGCCAGCAGAGCGCCGGCGACCGACTAAGACAGACAAAGACTTGGAGTTTTCCTGCTGGAGTTAACCGAGGAGGCAACCGAGTGCATCAGAGTATCTACTGCCCCTCACCTGCCCTCCTCTAGCAGGCCACTCCTTTGTACCTGCCTGGTCTTGCCTTGTTAGCTTGTCAACTTACTCGACCCACTGGTTTTAGCTCATTAGCTAAACCTTCAATCGGCTTCATACACATAGCCTTTAGCAGTTGATCCATAGTACTTCGTATCTTTATTTGTTCCTGCTCTACCTGGTGTAAGCATGGCTATGTGTTCTGTCTGTCCTGTCTGTCCCTCTCTCCTAGAAAGGTTAACTCTGTTAGAGAGTCGTGTCCTTGAACTTGAGTCAGGAAAACAGTCAGCTTTAGACGTCTTGGACACTACAGGCTTTTCTGAGGAGCCTCTAGCGGGGTCTTCTCGTCTGGAGAGTCCCAGACATAGTGCTCAGGACAAGGCCTTTGCGCCCACTACGAAGCGGCAGTGTAACCCCTCGGCCTCGGCCTCAACAGCACCTGCTCCGCAACATGATTTTACACGTGTTGCGGGTTCCGGTCCCAGTACGCAGCCGGTTCCACTGCAACCCCGTCGTTCCGTCCTTGTGATTGGCGACTCCATCACCCGGCATATTTTGCTAGACAAGCCAGCCGAGATCAAATGTTATGGGGGAGCCAGAGCTACCGACATTGAAGCCAACCTGAGATTTCTGGCGAATAGCATAGTCAAGGCAAAAGGTAACCCACGTATCACACCCACTGAAGATAAATTCGACCATATTGTTATACACGTCGGAAATAATGACTGTAGGATGAAAGTCTCTGAGGTCACAAAGATCAACATAGTTAGGCTTTCTGACCTCGCCAGAAAGATGAGTCGGCATCGAGTAATCTTCTCTGGCCCCCTGCCTGTAAACCGGCATGATGATGAGTTCGTGAGTAGGACAGCTTCTCTACACCGATGGCTGGAAAAATACTGTAAAGAACAGGGCTTAGGGTTCGTGGATAATTGGTCCTCTTTCTGGGGGCGCCCTGGCTTGCTGAGAAAGGACGGCGTGCATCCTAACATGCAAGGCGCCTCTCTCTTATCTCGCAATATAGACAAGATTATAGCTTCGGGCTGACAGCCACCCCACAAGCATGCCAGGGTGCAGGCTCTTAGCGAGCCTGCTAGTCATGCTAAACTGATGGACCCTGCCAATCCTTATACCTTTCTTGCTCGGTCCCTCCTCCACCAGGCTCCCCACTCCTCTCTTTCTATCTCTACCCCTAAACCTGTATACCCAATCAAAACTAGAATATCCCGTTACGCTCCGCTTTACCCAGCTCGTCCTTGTGCGATAAACCATGCCAACTTAATTGCGATTAAACCTACCCACATGGCTGAAAACCGCGCTGCTAAGTATACAGAGAGTGTGAAGGTTGGCCTTATCAACATCCGCTCTCTGCCAACCAAAGCTCTTTTGGTAAATGAACTGATAACAGACCATAGTCTCGACCTATTTGGCCTCACTGAGACATGGCTTAAACCTAATGATTTTCTGCCCTTAAACGAGGCCTCACCCCCTAATTTTAGTAGCTCCCACATCGCACGCACCTCCAAGAAAGGAGGCGGAGTTGCTCTAATTTATGACTCTAAGCACAACTTTACATCCGACGCAAACTGTAAGTTTTCCTCGTTTGAGGTGCTCCTGTTGCATCCCTCTCCACCCAACAGAAAGTGTGGCGGTCTGATTCCTACCTCCACTGCATCCTTTGTAATGGCTGTCCTATACCGCCCCCCAGGCCCTTACACCCTCTTCCTAGATGAATTTTCAACTTTCATCTCTGAGCTTGTTATGCGCTCAGATAACATTTTAATTGTTGGTGATTTTAACATTCATTCCAATAAAACTCTAGATCCCCTAAATAAGGCTTTTACCGACATCATTGACTCTGTCGGTCTCATTCAAATCGTTGACCAACCCACTCACAGTGGTGGGAACACCCTTGACCTAGTCCTAGCCCGCAGTCTCACTGTGTCAAATTTGACCGTCTCCCCCTATGTTCCTGCTCTCTCAGACCACTACCTCATCAAATTTCAAATTGATCTGACGGTTTCTCGCCCAGACAGTGTAGAATCCTACATGAGCCGTCGTATTAACGCCTCAACTGTCCCAATTCTAGTTAACTGCCTACCAGATACCCTCTCTCCCTTCCTCTCTTACTCTGGCCCCCTTGATCTCTTTACAGACAAACTTAATGCCGCCCTTCGTAGCACCCTCGACATTGTCGCTCCCCTTAAACCTAAAATTAAACGTGCTCCGCAAAAACTAACTCCCTGGTTTACGGAGGAAACGCGCTCCTTTAAAAAGGCTTGTCGCAAACTTGAACATAAATGGCGTTCGACCAAACTCGAAGTATTCCGCCTCGCCTGGAATGATAGTTTACGTAACTACAAAAAGGCACTCTCACTTGCCAAAACCTCTTATTTTTCCAGGCTCATAAATGAAAACAAAAACAACTCAAAGTTTCTGTTTGACACAGTTGCAAAACTTACGCAGAAACAACCAAGTGCCCTAAACCATGCGTTCTCGGCTAACGAATTCATGACATTTTTTACCAAGAAAATTGACCTCATTAGAGATGAAATTGTTGCTTTACTCAACAATCAGAGTCCCTCCCAGCCTTTGACGGGCATTCCCCCTGACTTTGATTCCAGTCATACGCTATGCTGCCTTGAAAACGTCTCACTTAGTGCCCTCTCTAAACTGGTTGGCGCGGCTAAACCTTCAACATGTCTGTTTGACCCTCTCCCAGCAACTCTCATCAAAAAACTCTTCCCAACTCTAGGCCCTGCCCTACTCAATATCTTCAACACCTCTTTGTCTACTGGCGTGGTGCCCCTGGCCTTTAAATCAGCCGTCATTAAACCATTACTTAAAAAACCGAACCTCGACCCTCTAATCTTGAAAAATTACAGACCTATCTCCAATCTCCCATTCCTATCCAAAGTGTTAGAACGGATCGTCGCAACGCAACTTACTGACCATTTATCAAACAATAATCTTAATGAATCATTTCAATCTGGCTTTAGAGCCTTACACTCCACCGAAACGGCGGTTACCAAAGTCACAAATGACTTACTGCTCTCTCTTGACTCAAACCTCACCTCTGTGCTCTTATTGCTTGATCTCAGTGCAGCCTTTGACACTATCGATCACTCGATTCTTCTAGGTCGGCTTGAGAACCATGTTGGCATTCGGGGTCTCGCACTAGCTTGGTTTAAATCCTATTTAACTGATAGAACACACTGCGTGGTCTATAATGATTTAACATCTGAGACCCTCCCAGTGCAATGTGGTGTCCCACAAGGCTCTGTCCTGGGCCCTTTGCTATTTTCGATTTACATGCTACCCCTCGGCGATATCATACGCAAATTTGGCATAAACTTTCATTTTTACGCTGATGACACCCAATTATATATACCTATTAAGCCAAATGATTCCTCCCAACTACAAAACCTTGAGGCCTGCTTGCTTGCCGTCAAAAAATGGATGTCGCAAAACTTTCTACTCCTTAATGCAGATAAAACTGAGATGTTAATTGTTGGCCCCCCAAACCACAGAGGCCTGTTTCAGGACATCTCCCTCAACTTTGATACCTGTCATGTATCCCAGAGCTCCACCATAAAAAACCTCGGAGTCATTTTTGATTCCTCCCTCTCATTTAATGCACATATAAAAAATGTCACCAAAATTGCATTCTTCCATCTTCGTAATATCGCAAAAATACGCCCCATTTTAACTCTGGCTGATGCTGAAACCCTGATTCATGCTTTTGTCTCATCACGTCTGGACTACTGTAATGCACTTTTTTCAGGCTTACCTAATTCAAGCATCAAAAATCTTCAACTCGTGCAAAATGCGGCTGCACGGATACTAACTAGAACTAGAAAATTTGATCACATCACACCAGTTTTGTCCGCCCTACATTGGCTTCCTATCCAAGCCCGCTCTGACTTTAAAGTGCTACTCCTCACCTACAAAAATTTTAAATGGGCTTGCACCGCTCTATCTATCTGATCTCATCTCCCGATACTCGCCCGCTCGTGCTCTGCGCTCACAAAATGCGGGGCTTCTATCGACCCCTAGGGTTAAAAAGAAATCCGCCGGCCACAGAGCCTTTGTCTACCGCGCTCCCTACCTGTGGAACAAATTACCTGCCGTCATCAGGGGCGCCTGCTCTGTCGAAGCTTTTAAATCCCTGCTTAAGACTCATCTTTTCTCTCTCTCCTTCAACCTACCTTGATCTCACCTGGTCGGGGACTGACCTTTAGATTAATCTGTGTAGTTTAGTTATGGTACAGGGTACTACATGGTACCACTGGGTAGTTTACTATAGGGTAGTTTAGTTAGGGTACAGGGTACTACATGGTACCACAGAGTACTACTTGGTACTGCATGGCATTACAGGGTACTACATGGCTTACATAGCTCTACATGGCACCACAGGGTACTACATGGCACTACAGGGTACTACAGGATACTACGGGGTACTACATGGCACTATGGGGTACTACATGGCACTACGGGGTACGACATGGCACTACAGGGTACTACATGTCTGCTCCTTTGCAGCACCACAAACATGGGAACTCTCTAACTCTTCCCCCCCCCCCTCTCCCCCCCCCCCCCCCCCCTCCCTCCCCCTTCTCTCTGAGTACCCGTCTCCTGGCGCTGACCAAGGTGATGGATGCCTCGGGGTCTTGGCCAAGCTTGTAGTGACTGCTCTACATGCACCTCCGAGGCATTGGATCAGTTATTCACCGCCGTCTGTCCGTGGTCCTGTCAACTGATTAACAGACTGTTAACAGATTAACAGTCAACGCGGTTTCATTGCTGGGTTAAGTACTTCTATTCTATTCACATAATACGCTTACTTCATATATCTACTCCATTCACATATATGCCTACCACTTGTATCTATTGCTATGTCCGCCTACTACAATCTCATGAGCTGTCTAACGCCTGTCCCGTCTCCCTGTCTTCCTATGACTTGCTGTCCTGGAGTGTTGACCGGAGTGTTGGACGTCCCGTGACGAAGGCCGGGAGATTGCGACCCCCTCTGCGTGCCCCCCTGTCTTCGGAGGTCTCGTAGTGGTGACCGGAGTGCCGGATGTCCCGCGATGATGTCGGGGAGTTCGCGACCCTCTCTGCGCCACCCCCCTTCCCCCTGTCTCCGGCTGTCCCTGAGCAACGACCGGAGTGTTGAATGTCCCGTGACTAAGACGGGGAGGACGTGACCCTCTTGCGCCGCCCCTGTGCCTCAAATAGATCCGCTATCAACTCTATCTTTAAATCTTTCAAAATGTTCAGTTGCTATCGCTATTAGCTCTATCTTTAATTTTTCAAAATGTACAGTTGCTATTGCATGCACTCATCTGTGTTTCACCACACACATGAGTACATGCTTACCAACTGTCCGTCTGCAACACTACTATCACCGACATCTAAGAAGGGAGATCCCCCCTTGAACGGCCCTTCTAAGGTTTCTCTCCTCCACATTGCCTGTGGAGCTTTTTTTCCCTATTGTTAGGTTTTAGTGAGTTTTTCCTTACCTTCGCGTGGGGTATGTCTGGGAGTGCTTGCATTCTTTCATTTATTTGCATTCATCTAAAAAATGTTTGGACCCTATGGTGTTCTTGTTCTGTTCTTGACTTATTGTTATGTTGTCTTCTTGACTTGTTTAAAGAAGACCTGTACGGCCCATGGGGACATTAACGTGTGTTGTCGGGCCCTATAAATAAATTTGATTTGATTTGATTTGATTTGATTTGGTGAGTCGCCTCCGGACCTCTCGTCCATACCTCCCGAGTACCACGACCTCTTGGAGGTTTTTAGTAAATCCAGGGCTCAGGCCCTTCCACCTCACCGCCCCTACGACTGCGCCATCGACCTCCGCCAAGGGGCTCCCCTTCCCGGCAGCCGCCTTTACAGTCTGACCGTTCCGGAGAAGAAGGCGATGGATCTGTACATCTCTGAGTCAGGACTCATTCGGCCTTCCTCCTCCCCGGTGGCGGCCGGTTTCTTCTTTGTTGGGAAGAAGGATGGGGACCTTCGACCCTGCATCGACTATCGCCAGCTCAACGAGATCACCATCAAGAACAAGTACCCTCTACCTCTCATGAACTCCACCTTCGAGCCACTGACCCAGGCTACCGTCTTCACCAAGCTGGACCTCCGGAGTGCCTACCATCTTGTCCGTATCCGTGAGGGCGATGAATGGAAGACCGCCTTCAAGACCCCCAGGGGCCACTACGAGTACCTAGTGATGCCGTTCGGCCTCACCAACGCCCCGGCGGTATTCCAGGCACTCATGAACGACGTCCTTCGTGACATGCTGGAGGTGTTCGTGGTGGTGTACCTGGACGACATCCTCATCTTCTCCAGGACCCTCGAGGAACACATCCAGCATGTCCGCCGTGTGCTGGAGCGCCTCCTCCACAATCGGCTCTTCGTCAAGGCGGAGAAGTGCCGTTTCCACTCCGACTCCGTCGACTACCTGGGCTTCATCGTTGAGAAGGGCTTGACCCGAGCGGATCCTCGCGAGATCCAAGCTGTGGAGGATTGGCCTGAACCCACCACTCGGAAGGAGTTACAGAGTTTCCTCGGGTTCGCCAACTTCTACCGAAGGTTCATCCGGAACTACAGTCAAGTGGCGGAGCCACTTACCAGACTGACCTCTCCCGCTCTGCCGTTCGACTGGTCCCCAGCGGCATGTGCTGCGTTCCGCTCCCTCAAGAAGAGGTTCACTTCCGCCCCTATCCTGCTCCACCCTGACCCCAAGAGACAGTTCATTGTAGAGGTGGACGCCTCGGATACTGGACTGGGCGCTGTCTTATCCCAACGTTCGCTTTCAGACCAGAAGGTACATCCTTGCGCCTTCTACTCGCGTCGGTTCCTCCCTGCCGAGAGGAACTACGACACCGGCAATCGGGAGCTGCTGGCGGTCGTGGCTGCGTTGGAGGAGTGGCGTCATTGGCTAGAGGGGGCCGAGGAGCCTTTTACCATCTGGACGGACCACAAGAACCTGACGTTCATCCGCGCTTCCAGACGCCTAAACGGTCGGCAGGCGAGATGGGCCAGCTTCCTCAGTCGGTTCGACTTCTCGCTGACCTTCCGCCCCGGTTCCCGCAACACGAAGGCCGACTCCCTGTCCCGGTTACACTCCAAGGGGGCTCCACCCTCTGAGGACCCGACTCCTATCCTCCCGGAGGCCCGAGTGGTTGGAGCCATCACCTTGGGCATCGAGGGTGTGGTTAGACGTGCCCTACGCTTCCAGCGTGCTCCAAGCAACGTTCCCATTCATCGTCTCTTCGTCCCCGACTCTGTCCGGTCCCGGGTGCTGCTTTGGGGCCATACCAGCCGGTTCGCCTGCCACCCGGGCGTCCATCGCACGTTCTCCTTCCTGGCTCGTCGTTTCTGGTGGCCCACCATGCGGAACGACGTCAAGGAGTTCGTATTGGCCTGCGCGGTCTGTGCCCGCAGCAAGGCCTCGCACCAGGCACCCTCCGGGCTCTTACAGCCACTTCCCGTTCCAAGCCGTCCTTGGTCACATGTGGCGCTAGACTTCGTCACCGGTCTTCCCTCCTCCCAGGGGAACACTTGCCTTCTGACCGTGGTGGATCGATTCAGCAAGGGGGTTCACCTCGTGGCCCTTTCCAAGCTTCCCTCGGCGGCCAAGACGGCGGACCTCCTGACTCACCACGTGTTCCGCCTTCATGGGTTTCCCCAGGACATCGTCTCTGACCGGGGGCCCCAGTTCACCTCCCAGGTATGGCGGGCCTTTTGCAAGGGATTGGGGGCGACGGTCAGTCTTTCCTCTGGTTATCATCCCCAGACTAACGGACAGACGGAGAGGATGAACCAGAGCGTGGAGTCTGCTCTTCGGTGTGTGGCAGCCGAGAGACCGGCATCCTGGAGCCGTTTCCTTCCCTGGGTTGAGTACTCCATCAATTCAATGGTCAGTTCCGCCACCGGCCTCTCACCATTTGAGGTTTCCCTGGGCTACCAGCCCCCTCTTTTCCCCGCACAGGAGGCGGAAGTGGCAGTTCCCTCCGTGCAGGACCACCTCGACCGCTGCCGACGAGTTTGGGAGATCACCAGGACCGCGCTGCTCCGGAGATCTGAGCGCGCCTGTCGTGGGGCCGACCGGCGCCGGGTTCCTGCGCCGACTTACCGCCCTGGGCAGAGGGTGTGGCTCTCCGCAAAGGACCTCCCGCTTCGGTCCTCAGCCAAGAAGCTCAACCCCCGTTTCGTCTGACCTTTCGAGGTCCTGAAGGTACTCAGTCCGGCGGCCCTACGCCTGAAACTTCCTGCGTCCATGCACATTCACCCCGTGTTCCATGTCTCCCGGGTTAAGCCCGTCTCCCTCAGTCCCCTGATGCCTCCAGCTCCTGATCCTCCGCCTCCCGTGTTGGTGGATGGTCACCCCCAGTGGCAGGTCCGCCGGTTGATGGGCGTTCGTCGGCGGGGCCGGGGGTTCCAATACCTGGTGGACTGGGAGGGTTACGGCCCTGAGGAGCGTAGCTGGGTCTCCCGGCAGCTCATCGTGGATCCCGGCTTAATCACTGACTTCCATCGTGCCCATCCTGACGAGCCGGGTCGGCCTGGTCGCCGGGTGGCTCCCGTGGAGGGGGGGGTACTGTGAGGTTTTTGTCCATTGCTCACTTACTCGCTCTGTTCCTTTAAGCCTACTCGCTCTGTTTCCATTAGTTTTCTGTTAATCATTGCATTCCCCTATTCACACGCTTCTTCCCATAGACGTCGTTGATTGGTGCTCCCCCAACCACACGCTTGTCAATCACATCCCTCAGCTGTCACTGCTTGTCAATTAAGCTTTCCCTGATTATTTATACCCCGTTTCCCCATTCAAGTTTTGTTGGATCGTTTTGATATTTCAGTTGCATTCGCCGTTCCTGCCTTGCCTGCTGTTTTTTCCCTGTGCTTTGCCTCCAGGATATTCAAGAAGCATTCCTCTTGGACACCCTTTCCCCGCGGCGACGCGCTCGCTCCGTTCTGTTCCAACGCTCTTTACGCACAGCGCCTGGGTGAGTTTTTATGACTGTCTTTGATCCTATTCCGTTTTTCGTGTGTTTAAATAACACTGAAGATTTCCTGCTTTTTATCAGACAGTCACTCACCCAGCGTTTAGCCTTTTTTGGATTGTTTCATTGGGATAATATTTTGGCCTAACATCGCCCACTGTGTGTTTACACACCGAAGATATTATCACTTGGATTTGTATTTTGGGACTTCGCTCACAGTGTTTATTTTGCACCGAAGATTTCTATCACTTGGGATTGTGTTTGGAACGTTACTCACAGTGTGTATATACACCGAAGATTCAGTCACTTGGATAACTCTGTTTTTGGGTACAAGTCACCTCTCCTGTCACCTGCTCTGTTCCAACTGCACTCTGAGCTAACTCGCTCCCTCTCTCCCTCTCGGTCCCGCAACCACCTCGGAGATTCTGCCGAGAGAAGTCTGCAGAGCGGCTCTGACGTCATCGTCTGCTTCCCCAGACTACCATCCCGGGAGAAGCTGCAGAGCAGCAACATTCATCCTTGCTTGTATTCCAGTCTTTGTTTGAACTCTACCAAGTCTATGCTGTTTATTTAGTGTAAATAAACAAGCCCTTGTTTTTGGCAACTCTGAATCCTACTCTCTTGTGTCGTTGCGTTTGGGGTCGGTGTCAAACCATAACAATTACAGCACGGTTATAATGACACACAACCAACGCCAAACAGTGGTCAACGAACGGTCTTTATTAGTATTTTGAGCTGTCCAGGCAGAATTGCAGCAATGGTCTTAGGGAGCCGTTGATATCTGACATCACCGTTTACAAGTCCGCCTTTTATTTATCCCATAATACGCGATAGTGTCTTCTTGGTTCGACAGCAGTGAACAATCTCCGTGGAGTTTCTCAGAGTTCCGCTCGGGTCAGTCCATTATTTCACATCCCATGGGGGGTGTTTCCTCACTTTCATGACCATATATGGATAATCATGCACGAGCATTGACGGTAGAACAAAGTGGTATTCATCAACACGTAGGAGCATAGAGCCTGCGTACGCACGTGTGATGAATCCCGACTTCCCTGTGCGTACACTGGTTCTACATTCCGTGCTTACGTGTGGAAATAGAACATGTTCTACGCACACATTGATGAATGAGGGCCCTGGTCCATGTACAGGTCAAAGGTACAGCCTACTTCTATGACCAGCACCTCCCCGTGGCTGGTGTCAACAAAAACAACATCCGGTGTATTTGGTATGTTAGCAAAGGCGTCAGAGGGGGGTCTTATATAGTTCCCATGAGACTTGCATCAGAGGGGGGTCTTATACATTTACATTTTTCATTTAGTCATTTAGCTGACGCTTTTATCCAAAGCGACTTACAAGTTCTGTACGACAAGTCAGCAGGAAGGGCACAACTCTATCAGCTGAGTAACAATGTTCATCAAAGTGTTGAGTGCTACAGTGTAGGCAGGGGTGCAGTCGTAATATCAGAAATGCCTGATATGTTCCCTCGCGTGTGCACAGACCAGCTCAAGCAAACCCCCCACAGGGCTTGTATTTCGGTCTTGCACTTCTCTTTCTTTGTTATGCTATGCAAAGACTAGGTGATAAGTGCCGGGTACTTGGCGCACGGCGCGACAGTAGAGTGAAAGTTGTGAACCCATTTTTGTGTGCGCGCACTTCTGCTCAGCGAACTGCTAGGACGGCGTGGTACCGAGTGGTACCACCACTGCATCACTGAGTGTAGGTTAGTTTATTAGGACAAGTGCATGACGGTAAGGTTAGTTAGGGTTCGATTATTTTTTTTTTATTATTTTTCTTAATTTTTACGGCGAAAGATTGGACGTGTTTCGGCTGTCCTAACTGGGGTGGGTAGTTCATTCCACCATTGTGGGGCAAGGACTGAGAATAGGCGACATCTCTTTGATGACCCTCCCAGAGCTTGGATAGGAGTCGGTCTGAGGCGGCCAGAAGATGCAGAGCGTAGGGGCCTTGAGGGTGTGTAGTTAGAAATTATACCTTATATACTTCCCATGAGACACACACACACACACACACACACACACACACACACACACACACACACACACACACACACACACAAATTTAATAGCATGGTGTCGGTTATACAATTCCTTTTATTCCCCGCCCAGCCTTGTTGCTTCACTCATTTGTCACTTGCTAGCAACAGCTTGTATTTGTCCACTGGTGGCTATTCCCAGCTATGATTATGCGCATATCAAATTAAATAGAGACTGATTTCCTGTCGCTGTCATTTCATATGAAACAATTGTGCAAACAACATTACTATATTTGAGAAATGCATGAGGTCATTTTAAAAGAGGGATATGTTGTGAGAGCATAGGAGGATATATACTAGGATATTATATTATAGACTAGTCATTATTGGCGCCAAGTGTATCTACTGTATTTAGTAAAGAAGATGCCATTTTGGCTATTCTATGAACTTCCAAGTAAGAGGTTTGAACAAGTTATTATTGATGGACATCAAATGACAAAACCATCCACTAAAAAACAGTCCATTTAAATTCACCCAATCCTGCTTTTTGTATTATTTATGATCTTAAGATAAATATATTGTTGTATGGTGTACATATAGGGAAGACAAAGTAGATAAATTTGGGAATGCTCGTCGTTAGTCAAGATAAGATCTATTCGCACGCGATCGGTTTATGGTCGGTTACCCATCTCCCCACATTGATGTGCGCTCTCTCCGGCCCCCTCGCCCCCGCGCGTCACGGGGGAGTTGGAGGTGACCCGCACAGGGTGACCCGTCTCTCCCACCGCGCTGTCGCTCAGTGCCGCCTTCACCACCGGCACCACCCCGGTCGGTGTCTCCTGCGCGCTGGAGACAGACAGACGCGCACCCGGTCGCCCACGCAACCCGGCGGTCACGAAGCAGTCGGAATAGCTTTCATTGAAGCGGCGCATTGGTAATTCGAAGGCATCTCTGCTGAAGGGATCTGCTGAAGGGATCTGCTGAAGGGATCCGCTGAAGGGATCCGCTGAAGGGATCTGCTGAAGGGATCCGCTGAAGGGATCCGCTGAAGGGATCTGCTGAAGGGATCCGCTGAAGGGATCCGCTGAAGCTACTGATAAACGACACCTTGTTGGCAGTTATTTTTAGTTCCAGCCGAGCGATGACAGAGAATCTGGTGCCAAAATGACTTAGTGTTGCGCCGAGCCTGTGACTGTGGTCTGTGACTGAGCTGAAGTGGAGAACCCCTGGACAGGAGACCCCCTCGACAGGAGACCCCCTGGACAGGAGACCCCCTGGACAGGAGACCCCCTCGACAGGAGACCCCCTCTACAGGAGACCCCCTCTACAGGAGACCCCCTCGACAGGAGACCCCCTGCCCTCGACAGGAGACCCCCTCGACAGGAGACCCCCTCGACAGGAGACCCCCTGCCCTGGACAGGAGACCCCCTGGACAGGAGACGGAGACAGAATGAAGTCGAGACGAGACAAACTGAAGATCCCCTCTCTGACGCTGGAGTAAGTTGTGGTTGTTTGAATTGTCTAGATGAATTTAAATTCAATATGTAACCTGAGCCTAATAGGAGAGCACACCTGCTGAAGTGGGTTAGACTTGACCCTGCCGAGCTGCCTGCACCAGTATAGGCATGCTATAAAAATAAATAAATAGATACATGTGCATGTGCTGTGCGCTTTTGCTTTTGCGCACAGACTTTTTGTTGTTGTTGTAATACACCTTCAACACGCAGACATTTGAACCTTGCGTATAAATAAGCTATAGCATATGATGTAGGCCTATATAGTATTATTGTATTCATGAAAATGTCAATCGGATGCACAGTATCAGACATCTAAGGAGTGACTCACTCATAGCCCCAGTTATCGGGGGCTTTCTTTATCATTCGGTACTACTATCTTTATCTGCCTGGGGCTTGATTAGTGATTAGTTATGCTATAATATTATGGGATGTGAAAGAAAACTAGTTTGGAATGACTAATTGCTTGATATGGGGCTACAGGTGTTTCAGACATATTTGCTGCAACCTTTGGGACATCACTATAACGTATAATTATTATAATTATAAGTATAAACTCTGAACTCTGAACGTAAGGTTATCCTATAACCCTAGTTATATGAGTATAGCGAGCGCTCTGCTCTATTGGAACTATCCCTTTATCAACTCTAATAATGAATAACTTTCTCACACCTGCACACACCTATTTACCTCCCCCTGGCCACACCCACATCCGCTCCTATAAGCGCATACATGTTCCCTCGCGGTCGCACAGAACAGATGATTATTATGCATAAATAGTAGGAAAACATGTTTGTATAGGAAATTACTAGTTTTAGTTTAGTTTTTGTAAATATTGCCTTGAAATAGAGAAGCTGAAAAAGGTAGCAGGATGTAGCCTTCAATATATAAAGAAATTATATTGTCAACCGATATGGTTGAAAAACAAACAATGTTTTAAATGTAATTGTAGATACAATATTATAGTTACAATTTCTTTAATTGAATTAACTCAAACTAGAAAAGTAAATACAAACTAAATTAACAATGTAACTTAGTTTACAGAAGGACAGTTTCCTTCTGAAGCACAACTTAAGGAATGCCTCATCCTTCCAGTCGGGACCATTTGTCACATAGTGAGAGCTCCACAGATCAAGCAAACCCCCACAGGGCTTGTATTTTGGTTTTGCACTTCTCGTTCTTTGTTATGTTATTGGTATCCTATTATTATGCAAAGTATAGGTGATAGATAAGTGCCGGTACTTGGCGCACGGCACGACGAGTCAAGTGAAAGTTGTGAAAGCATTTTTGTGTGCGCGTGCATGAGCGTGCACATCCGTGCGCGTACTTCTGCTCCGAAAACTGCTGGAACGGCGTGGTACCGAGTGGGACCACCACTGCACCACTGGTCGTGGCCACACAATCAGCTCCTTCCCAAGTCTTTCACCACCGAAGGCGAAGACCATGGGGTCCTCAGTGAGTCAGAGCAGAGCGCTCGCTATACTCATATAACTAGGGTTATAGGATAACCTTACGTTATAGATCGTATAGCTTTACGCTCTACTCTATTGGAACACAGGAGCTGAGTAGAGCGAAAAGCTCGACAGATGTACCCGCTGAGTACGACGAGAGCGAGCCGAGGCGAAGAGTCTGCGACGTAACTCCCCGGCCACCAGAGGTGCTGTCAGCCTATCGGCCGACTGTCCTCTGGCGGGGGAACCAGGGCCGGAACTCAGCCACATCACAGGAGATGGGAGCTCAACGACCCCTCTGCGAAGCACATTCTCCTCCGGGCGCCGCCGAGGCGCACCTGCCTGCCACAACCGTGGAACCAGAGACGGCCCACAACGCACGGAGGACACCGCGATAGTGAAGCGCTGGTGGAGTCGTCTAGACCCTCCGACGGTGAAGACATTATCTCTTTGTTTTTTCGAAAAATAGAGAGAGAGAAAAAACAAAGATACAATGTCAACGTAGCTCCTCTCCAACAAACTACTTTGGCACTAAACTTAAAGTGGTGTATACAGCCACTTTCGGTGGTGAAAGTAGGGAAGGAGCTGATTGTGTGGCCATGACCCCGCTTATATAGGAGCGGATGTGGGTGTGGCCAGGCGGAGGTAAATAGGTGTGTGCATGTGGAGAAAAGTTATTCATTATTAGAGTGGATAAAGGGATAGTTCCAATAGAGCAGAGCGTAAAGCTATACGATCTATAACCCCATTGCCTATACTCTAGGCTCTGTTATCCATACTGTACGAACTTTGAACTCTATATAGTACTCATTGTATACCTGCCTATACTGCCTTCACTGTCTACAACTGCCGTACACTGTAATCTTAAAGGCCCACTTGCAGGTTAAACCCTACTCTTCAATTATGGGTAGTTTACATCATTGGTATCTAATTTCATTATTTATTTGTTTCCATTTGACGCCGGAAATTCCACTCAGAAAGGGTTAAAAATGTCCACGCACGAATAACATGTATGGAGCCAATCAAAAAGCTTATCAGACGCTATCAGTGCCATGACGTCACTGCGGGTAACTTTCCCCTACTTCTGATCCACTACAATGGAGTTTGACGAGTGCTGAAAGCTATTTCCTTGATCCAAATGGACGCCTTACAAGACGCAAATGGGTTTAATCGTCGGAGAGACTTTGATGGACCAGCTACAACTGCATTTTTGGTTGAAACAAGGTAGTTATAAGGTTTTTAATGTCGTAAAAAAATAACTACATGTACCACTAGGCAGCCTGTTGTTCAGTACGGAGCCGCTATTTGTCTGTTAGGCTGTCGCCTGATCCCCGGGTCATAGTACCAAGCTGGCTATATGGCTCTGGCTAACGTTAACGTTACCCCGCTAACGTTAGCATTATGTCTACTGTCGTGAACCATTTTAAATCGGGGCATGTAAAAGAGTTTCGGGAACGAGTAAAATGTGCAGGTCCTCTTCTCAGACCTGTGGGGCAAAGCACTGCACACGCGTCATGCCGGCTAGCAAGCTACACGTCGCGGCATGTTGATACGATAGTAGCCCCTCGGATAGCACTCGGTGCATCAGTCACGAAAGGGGCTACCACAATAGCTAACTAACGTTAACGTTACAAGCTCAAACACCTTATAACTACTACTCTACTGTCGTGTCGTATCCATAAGTTCCCTGGCAGAATACTTTGTTTGTGAGGACAAAGGTATACAAAGAGGAGAGAACCATTTTAAATCGGGGCATGTTAGGAGTTTCGGGAATGCTGGCTAACAAGCTAGCTAACTTACATGAGTATTTACAAATATGGTAACGTGGTTGTGGCTTTTACAAATAGTGGTTAGCTTTAGAGATAAATGGCTATGATCACGGAGCAATAGTGTTAGGTGAAACAGATAGCCACAGATTCCTCTGCTAGTAGTAACAAGGCTCTCTGCTTCCTGCCACTACCTGCCTGTGATTCTCAGGCCCCCTGCTGCCCTGTACCTGCTGTGACATCATCATTAGGATGACACACGCACGTTATGAACCATGGATTAAAATATCCACGTGGTTGTGGTTGGGCGGACAAAATGTTTGATAAAAACGCTAAAACTGGGTCAATTTCGATTAAAAAAAATTCCCTCTTCATGAAAGTCACCGTTGGCCTAGTCACATTGTTTATTGAACAAAAATACAACATGCAAGTGGGCCTTTAACTATAACACTGTACATACATCTGATTGGCATTATTACTCAGTACTAGTATTCATTTATATATACTCAAGTTTAATCACCTGTACATTGTATAATACTATTGCTTCACTGTTACATTTGCACTCTGGTTAGATGTCAACTAATTTCCGTTGTACTGTACTTGTGCTGTATGATGTATTTCAGAATTTGAATCATCAGCCAAGTGACCCCATATAATGTAGATTAAGTGTGTTTATTTACCTGAATGTAGTGAAAATGTAACCTATAGGCCAACGTCGTTTAGCACAAACCTGTGATCCGGTCCTCTCTCTAGCTCCGTCCTCTGCCTCTGCCACCTCGGGTGCTGCTAACTGCACTACGTCTAATCACATTACATTCTCATTCCAAGATTCCTATATGAATCACCATCTCCTCCCCCTCACATCATACCACCACAATGAGAGGGCTGTCGTCTTTTTCTTTTTTTTTCTTGGTATGATGCTGCCCATGTTTTTAAAGCTGTGATTCCTTGTTTACCATCAAAGGAACGTAGCATTGCTGCAGCTCTTCTCCTTCATCCGCCCGCTTCTTCCTGAGCGAACGGGTGGGGGGGGGGGGGGGGGGGGGGCTGCTGCCCACTAGATACTGATCCATAAAGAGTAGGAGCTCCCTCTTCACAGCCCCCATGCTCTGATCCATCTGCCTCCCCCATTGGGCCACTGAGCTCTTCCACTATTGACCCTGCAGGTTTGTAGGCGCTGTGGCGTCAGCTGCAGAGAGAAACTACAACCCCCTCATAAGTGGTAAAGGGTGCATTTATATTGCAGCTTTTATCCAAAGCGCCTTATAATTTGTTCCTCACATTTCACCCATTCACTCACACATTCACGCACCAACAGTGGAGGCGACCATGCAAGGTGCCAACCTGCTCATCGTGGGAGCAGTTAGGGGTACTTAAAGTGTCTTGCTCATGGACACTTCGACACGCTCAGGATTACCAGACGACTGCTCTACCTCCTGAGCCACTGTTGCCCCCCCCCCCCCCTCATTAGAGCTGTGAGCTGATAAGAATGTGAACATTGTATCGTTTTCTTTTTGCAAAGCGGCACAGCTGCCTTGACGTGTGAGAACAGCCAGGAACGCACGAGGAATCACAATGATTTCAGCCGATACCAGCATAAGAGATGTCTGGCGTTGTGATCCATTGGCACATTGGGAAGGGCCACGTATTTGGGGCTACGGGCTAATGAGGTGCATGTGGTCGATAACGACGAGCCAGTGGTTGCAGAGACTTGGTACAAGGAGCTGTTTCTCTACCATCGTCTTGTATCACTATGACAACACGTTCATTAGTGCTTTGGTCGCCTCAACCAGGAGCCTGTGCAGCACTGTGATAATATAACAACACTGTGGAGCCCATGTTAGGTGATAATATAACAACATGTGGAGCCCATGTTAGGTGATAATATAACAACACTGTGGAGCCCATGTTAGGTGATAATATAACAACATGTGGAGCCCATGTTAGGTGATAATATAACAACACTGTGGAGCCCATGTTAGGTGATAATATAACAACATGTGGAGCCCATGTTAGGTGATAATATAACAACATGTGGAGCCCATGTTAGGTGATAATATAACAACATGTGGAGCCCATGTTAGGTGATAATATAACAACACTGTGGAGCCCATGTTAGGTGATAATATAACAACATGTGGAGCCCATGTTAGGTGATAATATAACAACATGTGGAGCCCATGTTAGGTGATAATATAACAACATGTGGAGCCCATGTTAGGTGATAATATAACAACATGTGGAGCCCATGTTAGGTGATAATATAACAACATGTGGAGCCCATGTTAGGTGATAATATAACAACATGTGGAGCCCATGTTAGGTGATAATATAACAACACTGTGGAACCCATGTTAGGTGATAATATAACAACATGTGGAGCCCATGTTAGGTGATAATATAACAACATGTGGAGCCCATGTTAGGTGATAATATAACAACATGTGGAGCCCATGTTAGGTGATAATATAACAACACGTGGAGCCCATGTTAGGTGATAATACAACAACATGTGGAGCCCATGTTAGGTGATAATATAACAACATGTGGAGCCCATGTTAGGTGATAATACAACAACACTATGGAGCCCATGTTAGGTGATAATATAACAACATGTGGAGCCCATGTTAGGTGATAATATAACAACATGTGGAGCCCATGTTAGGTGATAATATAACAACATGTGGAGCCCATGTTAGGTGATAATATAACAACATGTGGAGCCCATGTTAGGTGATAATATAACAACACTGTGGAGCCCATGTTAGGTGATAATATAACAACACTATGGAGCCCATGTTAGGTGATAATATAACAACATGTGGAGCCCATGTTAGGTGATAATATAACAACATGTGGAGCCCATGTTAGGTGATAATATAACAACATGTGGAGCCCATGTTAGGTGATAATATAACAACATGTGGAGCCCATGTTAGGTGATAATATAACAACATGTGGAGCCCATGTTATGTGATAATATAACAACATGTGGAGCCCATGTTAGGTGATAATATAACAACATGTGGAGCCCATGTTAGGTGATAATATAACAACATGTGGAGCCCATGTTAGGTGATAATATAACAACACTGTGGAGCCCATGTTAGGTGATAATATAACAACATGTGGAGCCCATGTTAGGTGATAATATAACAACATGTGGAGCCCATGTTAGGTGATAATATAACAACATGTGGAGCCCATGTTAGGTGATAATATAACAACATGTGGAGCCCATGTTAGGTGATAATATAACAACATGTGGAGCCCATGTTAGGTGATAATATAACAACATGTGGAGCCCATGTTAGGTGATAATATAACAACATGTGTAGCCCATGTTAGGTGATAATATAACAACACTGTGGAGCCCATGTTAGGTGATAATATAACATGTGGAGCCCATGTTAGGTGATAATATAACAACACTGTGGAACCCATGTTAGGTGATAATATAACAACATGTGGAGCCCATGTTAGGTGATAATATAACAACATGTGGAGCCCATGTTAGGTGATAATATAACAACATGTGGAGCCCATGTTAGGTGATAATATAACAACATGTGGAGCCCATGTTAGGTGATAATATAACAACATGTGGAGCCCATGTTAGGTGATAATATAACAACATGTGGAGCCCATGTTAGGTGATAATATAACAACATGTGGAGCCCATGTTAGGTGATAATATAACAACATGTGGAGCCCATGTTAGGTGATAATATAACAACATGTGGAGCCCATGTTAGGTGATAATATAACAACATGTGGAGCCCATGTTAGGTGATAATATAGCAACACTGTGGAGCCCATGTTAGGTGATAATATAACAACATGTGGAGCCCATGTTAGGTGATAATATAACAACATGTGGAGCCCATGTTAGGTGATAATATAACAACACTATGGAGCCCATGTTAGGTGATAATACAACAACACTATGGAGCCCATGTTAGGTGATAATATAACAACACTGTGGAGCCCATGTTAGGTGATAATATAACAACATGTGGAGCCCATGTTAGGTGATAATATAACAACACTGTGGAGCCCATGTTAGGTGATAATATAACAACACTGTGGAGCCCATGTTAGGTGATAATATAACAACACTGTGGAGCCCATGTTAGGTGATAATATAACAACATGTGGAGCCCATGTTAGGTGATATATAACAACATGTGGAGCCCATGTTAGGTGATAATATAACAACATGTGGAGCCCATGTTAGGTGATAATATAACAACACTGTGGAGCCCATGTTAGGTGATAATATAACAACATGTGGAGCCCATGTTAGGTGATAATATAACAACATGTGGAGCCCATGTTAGGTGATAATATAACAACATGTGGAGCCCATGTTAGGTGATAATATAACAACACTATGGAGCCCATGTTAGGTGATAATACAACAACACTATGGAGCCCATGTTAGGTGATAATATAACAACACTGTGGAGCCCATGTTAGGTGATAATATAACAACATGTGGAGCCCATGTTAGGTGATAATATAACAACACTGTGGAGCCCATGTTAGGTGATAATATAACAACATGTGGAGCCCATGTTAGGTTATAATATAACAACATGTGGAGCCCATGTTAGGTGATAATATAACAACATGTGGAGCCCATGTTAGGTGATAATATAACAACATGTGGAGCCCATGTTAGGTGATAATATAACAACATGTGGAGCCCATGTTAGGTGATAATATAACAACACTGTGGAGCCCATGTTAGGTGATAATATAACAACATGTGGAGCCCATGTTAGGTGATAATATAACAACATGTGGAGCCCATGTTAGGTGATAATATAACAACACTATGGAGCCCATGTTAGGTGATAATACAACAACACTATGGAGTCCATGTTAGGTGATAATATAACAACACTGTGTAGCCCATGTTAGGTGATAATATAACAACATGTGGAGCCCATGTTAGGTGATAATATAACAACACTGTGGAGCCCATGTTAGGTGATAATATAACAACACTGTGGAGCCCATGTTAGGTGATAATATAACAACACTGTGGAGCCCATGTTAGGTGATAATATAACAACATGTGGAGCCCATGTTAGGTGATAATATAACAACATGTGGAGCCCATGTTAGGTGATAATATAACAACATGTGGAGCCCATGTTAGGTGATAATATAACAACACTGTGGAGCCCATGTTAGGTGATAATATAACAACATGTGGAGCCCATGTTAGGTGATAATATAACAACATGTGGAGCCCATGTTAGGTGATAATATAACAACATGTGGAGCCCATGTTAGGTGATAATATAACAACACGTGGAGCCCATGTTAGGTGATAATACAACAACATGTGGAGCCCATGTTAGGTGATAATATAACAACATGTGGAACCCATGTTAGGTGATAATACAACAACACTATGGAGCCCATGTTAGGTGATAATATAACAACATGTGGAGCCCATGTTAGGTGATAATATAACAACATGTGGAGCCCATGTTAGGTGATAATATAACAACATGTGGAGCCCATGTTAGGTGATAATATAACAACATGTGGAGCCCATGTTAGGTGATAATATAACAACACTGTGGAGCCCATGTTGGGTGATAATATAACAACACTATGGAGCCCATGTTAGGTGATAATATAACAACATGTGGAGCCCATGTTAGGTGATAATATAACAACATGTGGAGCCCATGTTAGGTGATAATATAACAACATGTGGAGCCCATGTTAGGTGATAATATAACAGCATGTGGAGCCCATGTTAGGTGATAATATAACAACATGTGGAGCCCATGTTAGGTGATAATATAACAACATGTGGAGCCCATGTTAGGTGATAATATAACAACATGTGGAGCCCATGTTAGGTGATAATATAACAACATGTGGAGCCCATGTTAGGTGATAATATAACAACATGTGGAGCCCATGTTAGGTGATAATATAACAACACTGTGGAGCCCATGTTAGGTGATAATATAACAACATGTGGAGCCCATGTTAGGTGATAATATAACAACATGTGGAGCCCATGTTAGGTGATAATATAACAACACTATGGAGCCCATGTTAGGTGATAATACAACAACACTATGGAGCCCATGTTAGGTGATAATATAACAACACTGTGGAGCCCATGTTAGGTGATAATATAACAACATGTGGAGCCCATGTTAGGTGATAATATAACAACACTGTGGAGCCCATGTTAGGTGATAATATAACAACACTGTGGAGCCCATGTTAGGTGATAATATAACAACATGTGGAGCCCATGTTAGGTGATAATATAACAACACTGTGGAGCCCATGTTAGGTGATAATATAACAACACTGTGGAGCCCATGTTAGGTGATAATATAACAACACTGTGGAGCCCATGTTAGGTGATAATATAACAACATGTGGAGCCCATGTTAGGTGATAATATAACAACATGTGGAGCCCATGTTAGGTGATAATATAACAACATGTGGAGCCCATGTTAGGTGATAATATAACAACATGTGGAGCCCATGTTAGGTGATAATATAACAACATGTGGAGCCCATGTTAGGTGATAATATAACAACACTATGGAGCCCATGTTAGGTGATAATACAACAACACTATGGAGCCCATGTTAGGTGATAATATAACAACACTGTGGAGCCCATGTTAGGTGATAATATAACAACATGTGGAGCCCATGTTAGGTGATAATATAACAACACTGTGGAGCCTATGTTAGGTGATAATATAACAACATGTGGAGCCCATGTTAGGTTATAATATAACAACATGTGGAGCCCATGTTAGGTGATAATATAACAACACTGTGGAGCCCATGTTAGGTGATAATATAACAACATGTGGAGCCCATGTTAGGTGATAATATAACAACATGTGGAGCCCATGTTAGGTGATAATATAACAACATGTGGAGCCCATATTAGGTGATAATATAACAACATGTGGAGCCCATGTTAGATGATAATATAACAACATGTGGAGCCCATGTTAGGTGATAATATAACAACATGTGGAGCCCATGTTAGGTGATAATATAACAACATGTGGAGCCCATGTTAGGTGATAATATAACAACATGTGGAGCCCATGTTAGGTGATAATATAACAACACTATGGAGCCCATGTTAGGTGATAATATAACAACATGTGGAGCCCATGTTAGGTGATAATATAACAACATGTGGAGCCCATGTTAGGTGATAATATAACAACATGTGGAGCCCATGTTAGGTGATAATATAACAACATGTGGAGCCCATGTTAGGTGATAATATAACAACATGTGGAGCCATGTTAGGTGATAATATATCAACATGTGGAGCCCATGTTAGGTGATAATATAATAACACTGTGGAGCCCATGTTAGGTGATAATATAACAACATGTGGAGCCCATGTTAGGTGATAATATAACAACACTGTGGAGCCCATGTTAGGTGATAATATAACAACACTGTGGAGCCCATGTTAGGTGATAATATAACAACATGTGGAGCCCATGTTAGGTGATAATATAACAACACTGTGGAGCCCATGTTAGGTGATAATATAACAACATGTGGAGCCCATGTTAGGTGATAATATAACAACATGTTGAGCCCATGTTAGGTGATAATATAACAACACTGTGGAGCCCATGTTAGGTGATAATATAACAACATGTGGAGCCCATGTTAGGTGATAATATAACAACACTGTGGAGCCCATGTTAGGTGATAATATAACAACACTGTGGAGCCCATGTTAGGTGATAATATAACAACACTATGGAGCCCATGTTAGGTGATAATATAACAACACTGTGGAGCCCATGTTAGGTGATAATATAACAACATGTGGAGCCCATGTTAGGTGATAATATAACAACATGTGGAGCCCATGTTAGGTGATAATATAACAACATGTGGAGCCCATGTTAGGTGATAATATAATAACACTGTGGAGCCCATGTTAGGTGATAATATAACAACATGTGGAGCCCATGTTAGGTGATAATATAACAACACTGTGGAGCCCATGTTAGGTGATAATATAACAACACTGTGGAGCCCATGTTAGGTGATAATATAACAACATGTGGAGCCCATGTTAGGTGATAATATAACAACATGTGGAGCCCATGTTAGGTGATAATATAACAACATGTGGAGCCCATGTTAGGTGATAATATAACAACATGTGGAGCCCATGTTAGGTGATAATATAACAACATGTGGAGCCCATGTTAGGTGATAATATAACAACATGTGGAGCCCATGTTAGGTGATAATATAACAACATGTGGAGCCCATGTTAGGTGATAATATAACAACATGTGCAGCCCATGTTAGGTGATAATATAACAACATGTGGAGCCCATGTTAGGTGATAATATAACAACATGTGGAGCCCATGTTAGGTGATAATATAACAACACTGTGGAGCCCATGTTAGGTGATAATATAACAACACTGTGGAGCCCATGTTAGGTGATAATATAACAACATGTGGAGCCCATGTTAGGTGATAATATAACAACATGTGGAGCCCATGTTAGGTGATAATATAACAACATGTGGAGCCCATGTTAGGTGATAATATAACAACATGTGGAGCCCATGTTAGGTGATAATATAACAACATGTGGAGCCCATGTTAGGTGATAATATAACAACATGTGGAGCCCATGTTAGGTGATAATATAACAACACTGTGGAGCCCATGTTAGGTGATAATATAACAACATGTGGAGCCCATGTTAGGTGATAATATAACAACATGTGGAGCCCATGTTAGGTGATAATATAACAACACTGTGGAGCCCATGTTAGGTGATAATATAACAACATGTGGAGCCCATGTTAGGTGATAATATAACAACACTGTGGAGCCCATGTTAGGTGATAATATAACAACACTGTGGAGCCCATGTTAGGTGATAATATAACAACACTATGGAGCCCATGTTAGGTGATAATATAACAACACTGTGGAGCCCATGTTAGGTGATAATATAACAACACTGTGGAGCCCATGTTAGGTGATAATATAACAACATGGGGAGCCCATGTTAGGTGATAATATAACAACATGTGGAGCCCATGTTAGGTGATAATATAACAACATGTGGAGCCCATGTTAGGTGATAATATAACAACATGTGGAGCCCATGTTAGGTGATAATATAACAACATGTGGAGCCCATGTTAGGTGATAATATAACAACACTGTGGAGCCCATGTTAGGTGATAATATAACAACATGTGGAGCCCATGTTAGGTGATAATATAACAACATGTTGAGCCCATGTTAGGTGATAATATAACAACACTGTGGAGCCCATGTTAGGTGATAATATAACAACATGTGGAGCCCATGTTAGGTGATAATATAACAACACTGTGGAGCCCATGTTAGGTGATAATATAACAACACTGTGGAGCCCATGTTAGGTGATAATATAACAACACTATGGAGCCCATGTTAGGTGATAATATAACAACACTGTGGAGCCCATGTTAGGTGATAATATAACAACATGTGGAGCCCATGTTAGGTGATAATATAACAACATGTGGAGCCCATGTTAGGTGATAATATAACAACATGTGGAGCCCATGTTAGGTGATAATATAATAACACTGTGGAGCCCATGTTAGGTGATAATATAACAACATGTGGAGCCCATGTTAGGTGATAATATAACAACACTGTGGAGCCCATGTTAGGTGATAATATAACAACACTGTGGAGCCCATGTTAGGTGATAATATAACAACATGTGGAGCCCATGTTAGGTGATAATATAACAACATGTGGAGCCCATGTTAGGTGATAATATAACAACATGTGGAGCCCATGTTAGGTGATAATATAACAACATGTGGAGCCCATGTTAGGTGATAATATAACAACATGTGGAGCCCATGTTAGGTGATAATATAACAACATGTGGAGCCCATGTTAGGTGATAATATAACAACATGTGGAGCCCATGTTAGGTGATAATATAACAACATGTGCAGCCCATGTTAGGTGATAATATAACAACATGTGGAGCCCATGTTAGGTGATAATATAACAACATGTGGAGCCCATGTTAGGTGATAATATAACAACACTGTGGAGCCCATGTTAGGTGATAATATAACAACACTGTGGAGCCCATGTTAGGTGATAATATAACAACATGTGGAGCCCATGTTAGGTGATAATATAACAACATGTGGAGCCCATGTTAGGTGATAATATAACAACATGTGGAGCCCATGTTAGGTGATAATATAACAACATGTGGAGCCCATGTTAGGTGATAATATAACAACATGTGGAGCCCATGTTAGGTGATAATATAACAACATGTGGAGCCCATGTTAGGTGATAATATAACAACACTGTGGAGCCCATGTTAGGTGATAATATAACAACATGTGGAGCCCATGTTAGGTGATAATATAACAACATGTGGAGCCCATGTTAGGTGATAATATAACAACACTGTGGAGCCCATGTTAGGTGATAATATAACAACATGTGGAGCCCATGTTAGGTGATAATATAACAACACTGTGGAGCCCATGTTAGGTGATAATATAACAACACTGTGGAGCCCATGTTAGGTGATAATATAACAACACTATGGAGCCCATGTTAGGTGATAATATAACAACACTGTGGAGCCCATGTTAGGTGATAATATAACAACACTGTGGAGCCCATGTTAGGTGATAATATAACAACATGGGGAGCCCATGTTAGGTGATAATATAACAACATGTGGAGCCCATGTTAGGTGATAATATAACAACATGTGGAGCCCATGTTAGGTGATAATATAACAACATGTGGAGCCCATGTTAGGTGATAATATAACAACACTGTGGAGCCCATGTTAGGTGATAATATAACAAGTTGTTATAATATATAATTAATATGTATGATAAATAATATGTATGATATAATATAATGTTATATAATATAACATTATATTATATCATACATATTATTTATATTATTCAAGTGGAACTCAAATATGTTCCATTGTGATGTCACAGTATGATGTCACAGAGTATGATGTCACAGTATGATGTTCCATTGTGATGTCACAGTATGATGTCATAATCAAACATTCTAGAACATTTGTGATGTCACAGTATGATGTCATAATCAAACATTCTAGAACATTTGTGATGTCACAGTATGATGTCATAATCAAACATTCTAGAACATTTGTTATTCAACAATTCTCTCAGAAGATCTTAGATTTCAGAAGACACTTGTCACTTGTTGTTTCCGGCTACTTGTCTGTAAGCTTGAATATATTAGATTTGATTTGATTTGAAATCTTTATTTCGAACATGCAATGAATACAAACAAACAATAACAAAAGCAAAACACAACTAAATCTACATGTTCGAAAAGGAGTAGGAAGAAAAGTATACACTTATTTAATCCTACCCCTTTTCCACTACTCAAATGAGTGTACTATTTTAAAACATTAAAAAAATATATATATATATATCAAGTCAAGTCAAGAGTTTTAATTGTCACGGCATACAGGTATACAATGAAATGCGGGTGGTCTCGCCCGCAACGATGTGCAATACAGTGGTACAACATATAATAGAATAAAAAAATAAAAAAACAACATTGTGCAGTGAACAGGTAACAGGTAACATGGAGTGACATCTCGGTATTTGTACATAGTTATTTACAGAGCCTATGGGACATGCTAGTTAGCTTTGGTAGTGCAATACACTGTTCCTGTTATTCTAATTTAAAGTGTCCTTTCCTTTTGGCCATAAGTGTGCGTGTGTGCGACATGAGTGTGTGCCCGCTCATGTTAAAGTGTTAAGTGGCTGCTCGTGTGTGAGTGTGCACAGCGTGCGTGTCGTGTGTGTGTTCATGTGTGCTTGTGTGTGGATAGTTCAATGTTCTGAGCACTCAATGTTCATTGTTCAGGGCTCTGATGGCCTGGGGGAAGAAGCTGAGCCTAAGCCGCTCTGTCCTAGTAGCTGGGGTTCGCAGGCGTGAACAGGCTGTTATTGGGGTGGTGAGGGTCTTTCATTATCCTGCAGGCTCTGGATTTGCACCTCTTGTTGTATAGAACCTGCAGGGGGGGTAGTGCAATACCCGTGGTACGCTCGGCTGAGCGCACCACTCTCTGTAGGGCCTTCTTGTCCTGTGCCGTGCTGTTTCCATACCAGGCAGTGATGTTTCCGGTCAGGATGCTCTCTACAGCTCCTGAGTAGAAGGACTGGAGTATCTTCCCCGATACTCTGAACTTCCTTAACTGTCTCAGGTGGTAGAGGCGCTGTTTCGCCTTCTTTACTACTGTGTCTATGTGTGTTGACCATGTCAGGTCCTCTGAGATGTGGACCCCCAGGTACTTAAAGCTGCTCACCCTGTCCACGGTAGCCCCCTTAATCATCAGTGGTGTGTGCGTCTCCTGCTGTCCTCTCCTATAATCCACGATCAGCTCCTTGGTTTTACCAATGTTCAGGAGCAGGCTGTTGTCCTGGCACCAGCGTTCCAGTACCTCAACCTCCTCCCGGTAGGCCTTCTCGTCGTTGTCCGAGATCAGCCCCACCACCACCGTGTCGTCTGCGAACTTCACTATGGAGTTGGAGCTGAACTTGGCCACACAATCGTGTGTGTAGAGTGAGTACAGCAGGGGGCTCAGAACACAGCCCTGGGGGGACCCGATGCTCAGGGTGATGGTGTTGGAGGTCTGACCCCCCACCCTGACCGCCTGGGGTCTTTCGCTCAGAAAGTCCAGTACCCAGGCGCTCAGGGCGGAGCTCAGACCTAGCTCGATCAGCTTGTCCACCAGTCTGGTGGGGACTATGGTGTTGAACGCTGAGCTGTAGTCAATGAACAACAGTCTCACATAGCCCCCCTTCTGACGGTCAAGGTGCGAGAGGGTGCTGTGCAGTACCTGGGAGACCGCGTCGTCGGTGGACCTGTTTGTCCTGTATGCAAATTGCATAGGGTCCATTACACTGGGGAGGGAGGCACAAATGTGGTCCTTGACCAGCCTCTCGAAACATTTCATGACCACAGAGGTGAGTGCCACCGGTCTGTAGTCATTTGGACATGTTGGGGAGGGTTTCTTCGGTACAGGGATGATGGTAGACATCTTGAAGCAGGCAGGCACCACTGACTCCGCCAGGGATTGATTAAATATGGCGGTAAACACTGGGGCCAGCTGGTTGGCACAGGACTTGAGTATGCGTCCTGTTATGCCATCTGGGCCAGCAGCCTTCCTGGTGTTCACCTGCATAAATGCTCTTCTCACACTGTGTTCCGACAACGAGAGAGCGTCCCCGCCCCCCCGCGGTTGCCCCCCCCCCCCTCCACAACAGCCGGCGCGCCAGTGACGTCACTAGCCGGAGAGCCAGCAGCGCCACTGTCTACACCAAACCGAGCGTAGAAGGTGTTGAGCTTGTCCGCGAGGGAGGCGTCGTCGCTCCCCACTTTATAGTCAGTTATTGTCTTCAGTCCCTGCCATAATCCTCTTGTGTCGTTTTGTGCCATTTGTGTCTCCAGTTTGTCAGCATATGTCCTCTTAGCAAGTTTAACAGCCTTGCGTAGAGTATAGACTGAAGCCTTATACTCCTCCATGTTTCCTGACTCTCTACCCAGGTTGTAGGCGGTGGTGCGAGAGTTCAGAGCTGCTCTAATAGTGCTGTCCACCCACGGTTTCTGGTTTGGGAAAACCTGCACCGTTTTCCTGGGGACAATACCATCAGCTATTGTTGTTATGTAGCTCACCACTGTGTCTGCGAGCTCGCTGACGTCACTGGCACTTCCTTTGAACATATCCCAATCCGTATCTGTAAACACGTCCTGGAGCGTTTAAGTTTAAGTTTCTTTAATAGTTGTCATACAGAAGTACAGAATACTTTCATACAAAATGCTTCTTACTGTTACGCTCCAGAGACTGTGCTAGACAAGATAGTATCAAATAACATAGTATAGCATGTAATTTAGAAGAAGAAAATGAGGTCACAGTGTTCGGTATAGACATATGTACAATGTTCTGAGTTACCATATAATATACAATACTATGCAGTGTACTAATGTACAGTACTATATAGTGCAAAGCAGAAATGGGATGAGGTACAATTTAGGTACAATTTACAGTAAGGTGTACGAGTTGTAGTGCAATCCTTCATCAATAAATATAAAGTGTGGGGAGTGGGTGCTACAGTGTGTTTGTTTAAAGTGTGTGCTATAAAGTGTGTGGAGTGGCCTCTGATTCGTCGGTCCACTTCTTTGTCTCACGTAACACGACGGCGTCACGTGATCTTTGCTGATATGCCGGAAATAGCAAGATGGAGTTGTGATCGCTCGAGCTTGAGGACCCCGTTAATGGCGGAGCGGCTACTGCCTTGTAGCCGGCTCTGAACGGGGAATAACAGTGGTCGAGTGTGTTTTTCCCTCTGGTGGAGCAAGCGATGTGCTGAAAAAAGGACGGCATCACTTTCTTCAGGTTTGCCTGGTTGAAATCGCCGGCCACTACCATCGCTGCGTCTGGATGTTTGATCTGGTGTCTGTTGAGGTTATCGTGTAGTTCTCCCAGCGCTTTGCCCGTATTCGCGTGTGGGGGAATATATACGGCGGTCATGATGACCACGGTGAACTCCCTCGGGAGGTGAAACGGACGACACAGGATAGAAAGGTGCTCCATGTCCGGGGAACACAAGTTCGAGAGAACTTGCACCCCTTCGGGATTAACCCAGGAATTGTTCGTGAGGAGGCAGACCCCGCCGCCGATGCTCTTTCCTGAGGCAGCGGTTCGATCTGCACGTAATACTGTGAAGGCGTCCGAGGGAGAAATGCTTTTGTCCGGAGTCGCCGACGTGAGCCATGTCTCCGTGAGACACATGATGTTGATGTCTCTCATCTCCCGTTGGAACCGGACCCTCGCCCTTAGGTCATCCATCCTACCCTCCAACGAACGGGCATTCGCCAGAAAGATGGATGGAATTGCTGGGCGGTAAGCAGCTCTTTTTAGTCTCAGTCTAATACCTCCACGTCTCCCTCTGTGTCTCCTCCTGCCGTAGCCTTTGTTCTTTTCCTTGCCGCCATTCTCCCGTCTGATTTCTGCTGGCCATTCTAGGTCAAAAGTGTCTCCAAACTCCTCTTTGAGCCCGGGGTTCAGGTCCATAAGTGTCTGACGGTCGTATGACGTACCCGCCAGTGTTGCTTTAAATAAAAAAGTAGAAAAAACAAACATAATAGCTAAAAGTGTGTACATCGTTGCGGAGCTAAAACCAGAGGCGTCTGACCGGGGTCGCGTCCTCTATCATATATATATATGCAAAACAAAAAAACAAAACCTATATATGTAAAACATGAAAGAAATAAAATGTAAATGTAAACACCCATGAATATCAAGTCCCTTCCTCATCCCTGTACCTTGTGAACATCATTTCCTTATACATCAGTTTGAATTGTCTCATGTTTGGACATTGCTTTAGCACCACATTTAGCCTGTTCCACAGTTTCTCTCCACATATCGAGATGCAGTGTCTTCTCGTGGTAGTGCGTATATTTAGCACTTTTAAATTGAGTTCTCCCCTCAGATTATAACCCCCCTCCCTATCAAAGAACAGTTCTTGAATGTTTCTTGGAAGTGCATGACTTTTTGCTTTATACATTAATTGTGCCGTTTTAAATTCCACAAGATCATTTAACTTTAATGTTTTTGACTTTAAAAATAATATGTTTGTGTGATCACGATAACCTGCAATGTGAATTATTATTATGGCCCTTTTTTGGAGTATAAAAAGTGGTTGTAGTGTAGACTTATAATTGTTTCCCCAGACTTCAGCACAGTAATTAAAATATGGTAAAACTAGTGAACAGTAGAGAATGTAGAGTGATTTTCTATCCAGAATGTGCTTTACTTTACTCATGACTGAAATGCTTCTCGGCAGTTTAGATTGGACATGTTTTATGTGAGGTTTCCAACAGATTTTATGGTCTATTATTACACCTAGGAATTTATTTTCATAAACTCTTTCAATAATCACATCATTTATTTTAACTTGTACTTGAGTATTTAATCTACAGTTTCCAAATAACATCATTTTAGTTTTGCTCAAGTTCAATGATAATTTGTTTCTATCAAACCATTTTTTAAATTTCTTCATTTCAGATGTGATGACCTCTAAAAGCTGCTGGATATTCTCACCAGAAAAAAAAAGATTAGTGTCATCCGCAAATAAAATACATTTAAATATATTGGATACTTTACATATCTCGTTAATGTACAAGATGAACAGTTTTGGATCCAACACTGACCCCTGGGGGACACCACAAGCAATGTCCAAACATTCAGATTTATAATCTCTCATTGTCACAAATTGTTGTCTTTTATTTAGATAGCTTCTCACCCAGTCCAATACTACCCCCTGATCCCATATCTTTCCAATTTCCTGATTAATATATCATGATTAATAGTATCAAATGCTTTTTTTAGATCAATGAATACTCCAGCTACATGTTTTTTTTATCTATGGAATTTGTGATTTTTTCAATGAGTTCTATTAATGCTAGTGATGTTGACCGGTGTGTTCTGAATCCATACTGGCTATCGGTGAGTAAATTGTGTTTAAAAAAATGTTTATCAATGAATTTATCTAATCTGTTGTTGAAGAGTTTTTCTAATATTTTTGAAAACTGAGATACAATTTAAAAATCCCCACATGGAAAAGGAAACAATGTCCTGTACAATCCTTAATGAGCTGTGTCTGGCGGGAAGGTTCTGTGATGTGGTTATTAAAGTCAACAGCACTGAGTTTAACGCCCACAAGGCAATCCTGTGTGACTGCAGTGACTATTTCAGGTAAGTTTAGCTTGGTTCAGGTTAGCTTGGTTCAGGTTAGCTTGGTTAGTAAAAAGATACTATACTGTACATCTACTGTAAAAAGATACTATACTGTACGTATACTGTAAAAATATACTATACTGTACTTCTACTGTAAAAATATACTATACTGTACTTCTACTGTATAAAGATACTATACTGTACTTCTACTGTGAAAATATATTATACTTCTACTGTGCTAAGACCAGTGGTGCATTATTGAAATCATCTGTGGTTGCACGAACCACATGCACGCTCGCTCCCGGCGCGTGCGCGCGCTCCCGCGAATGCGCATTTAATGTCCCCTCGCTTGAGCACAGACTAAAGACAGTGCCTAATTGCCTCTACGAATGGAATGTAACACATGTCTTCACAACAAGTTAGGTGTGAATGTATCTGAGAACGTATTTAACACACCTGACGACTGGCGCTATTGATATGCAAATAGCGAGTACTTATCTGGGGTTGCACAGAGTGCAACCCCGTCCCATGAAGAACGCATGCCTGGCTAAGACCCTATACTTCTACAGTGAACATATTATTAACAACACTATGGGAGCCCATGACGCAAAGTGCTGATGTACGCGCGCCATGGAGATCCATGTAAGATATAGCATTTGTGCATTTAACATCTGTCAACAAGGTAGCTTGAGTATCTAGTGAAAATAAAATAAAATAATAAGGGAATAAAACTGACTGAAGATGTACATTAAAAGATCGATTTCAAGGTTGATTTTAATTTGAAGGCTTGCCTTGGCTTTCAAAATAGAAACCACATCCATGTCTAACTTTGTGTCACGTCCAAATAGGCCACGGCCACACAGAGCAGTGGCCAAATGTCTATCACCACCATTTCATGTCAGCCAATGAATCATGGCGAAAGAAAAATAACAATCTCCATCTCAACAAGTAATTTAATCTTTCTTCAAACAAAAGGAGTGCTCTGCCTTATTTTGTAGATTATTTATAGATTTGTCACTTTTTTTTCTAAATACATGACATTAACTCACCCCCACTGACTTATCTCACTTGTCTTAAGAAGTAGGAGTTTAAGACTTAAAAATCACTCAGTTGAAACAAAATGGAGACCCTCCCCCCCTGCAGTGAAAGTGAGAGCGGGCGGTGCAGCCAGCATGTTGACTCCCAGCGACAGGCAGCCATGCAGGGCTGAGTCAGTGAGACGCAGAGCGGGCGGTGCAGCCAGCATGTTGACTCCCAGCGACAGGCAGCCGTGCAGGGCTGAGTCAGTGAGACGCAGAGCGGGCGGTGCAGCCAGCATGTTGACTCCCAGCGACAGGCAGCCGTGCAGGGCTGAGTCAGTGAGACGCAGAGCGTGTGGTGCAGCCAGCATGTTGACTCCCAGCGACAGGCAGCCATGCAGGGCTGAGTCAGTGAGACGCAGAGCGTGCGGTGCAGCCAGCATGTTGACTCCCAGCGACAGGCAGCCGTGCAGGGCTGAGTCAGTGAGACGCAGAGCGGGCGGTGCAGCCAGCATGTTGACTCCCAGCGACAGGCAGCCGTGCAGGGCTGAGTCAGTGAGACGCAGAGCGTGCGGTGCAGCCAGCATGTTGACTCCCAGCGACAGGCAGCCGTGCAGGGCTGAGTCAGTGAGACGCAGAGCGTGCGGTGCAGCCAGCATGTTGACTCCCAGCGACAGGCAGCCGTGCAGGGCTGAGTCAGCACACTGAAACCATATGGCCGTGTCTTCTTCCCTTTCAGCTTGTCGCCCACCTCCCAGAGCCCCACCCTCCTGAGCCCATGCAGCCCCTGCAGTCCTTGCAGCCCCTTACAAACCCTACATCCCTGGAGGTAAGAGAGCCGGCTCGCACACACTCACCGCCTGCCGCCCTACCTCGAGACGCGGTGGACGAATCGGATGCACTTTTAATCGCCAAAAAGGCTGTGAATGTACCGGGAACTGTGACAATGGTGGAAAGATGTCACTGGCAGTTCTGTAGCTAGACTTAGTGTTAACAGTCCTACCAGGCTAGTATTAACAGTCCTAACAGACTAGTGTTAACAGTCCTACCAGACTAGTGTAAACAGTCCTACCCGACTAGTATTAACAGTCCTACCAGACTAGTATTAACAGTCCTACCAGGCTAGTATTAACAGTCCTACCAGACTAGTGTAAACAGTCCTACCAGACTAGTGTTAACAGTCCTACCAGACTAGTGTAAACAGTCCTACCAGACTAGTGTAAACAGGTCTACCAGACTAGTGTTAACAGTCCTACCAGACTAGTATTAACAGTCCTACCAGACTAGTGTTAACAGTCCTACCAGACTAGTATTAACAGTCCTACCAGACTAGTATTAACAGTCCTACCAGACTAGTATTAACAGTCCTACCAGACTAGTGTTAACAGTCCTACCAGGCTAGTATTAACAGTCCTACCAGACTAGTATTAACAGTCCTACCAGACTAGTATTAACAGTCCTACCAGACTAGTATTAACAGTCCTACCAGACTAGTGTAAACAGTCCTACCAGACTAGTATTAACAGTCCTACCAGACTAGTATTAACAGTCCTACCAGGCTAGTATTAACAGTCCTACCAGACTAGTATTAACAGTCCTACCAGACTAGTATTAACAGTCCTACCAGACTAGTGTAAACAGTCCTACCAGACTAGTATTAACAGTCCTACCAGGCTAGTATTAACAGTCCTACCAGACTAGTGTAAACAGTCCTACCAGACTAGTATTAACAGTCCTACCAGGCTAGTGTAAACAGTCCTACCAGACTAGTATTAACAGTCCTACCAGACTAGTGTTAACAGTCCTACCAGACTAGTATTAACAGTCCTACCAGACTAGTATTAACAGTCCTACCAGACTAGTATTAACAGTCCTACCAGACTAGTGTAAACAGTCCTACCAGACTAGTATTAACAGTCCTACCAGACTAGTATTAACAGTCCTACCAGACTAGTATTAACAGTCCTACCAGACTAGTGTAAACAGTCCTACCAGGCTAGTATTAACAGTCCTACCAGACTAGTATTAACAGTCCTACCAGACTAGTATTAACAGTCCTACCAGACTAGTGTAAACAGTCCTACCAGACTAGTATTAACAGTCCTACCAGACTAGTGTAAACAGTCCTACCAGACTAGTATTAACAGTCCTACCAGGCTAGTATTAACAGTCCTACCAGACTAGTATTAACAGTCCTACCAGACTAGTGTAAACAGTCCTACCAGACTAGTATTAACAGTCCTACCAGACTAGTGTAAACAGTCCTACCAGACTAGTATTAACAGTCCTACCAGACTAGTATTAACAGTCCTACCAGACTAGTGTTAACAGTCCTACCAGACTAGTGTTAACAGTCCTACCAGACTAGTATTAACAGTCCTACCAGACTAGTGTTAACAGTCCTACCAGACTAGTATTAACAGTCCTACCAGACTAGTGTTAACAGTCCTACCAGACTAGTGTTAACAGTCCTACCAGACTAGTATTAACAGTCCTACCAGGCTAGTATTAACAGTTCTACCAGGCTAGTATTAACAGTCCTACCAGACTAGTGTAAACAGTCCTACCAGACTAGTATTAACAGTCCTACCAGACTAGTATTAACAGTCCTACCAGACTAGTATTAACAGTCCTACCAGACTAGTATTAACAGTCCTACCAGACTAGTATTAACAGTCCTACCAGACTAGTGTAAACAGTCCTACCAGACTAGTGTAAACAGTCCTACCAGACTAGTGTAAACAGTCCTACCAGACTAGTATTAACAGTCCTACCAGACTAGTATTACCAGTGCTACGAGACTAGTATTAACAGTCCTACCAGACTAGTGTTAACAGTCCTACCAGACTAGTGTAAACAGTCCTACCAGACTAGTGTTAACAGTCCTACCAGACTAGTATTAACAGTCCTACCAGACTAGTATTAACAGTCCTACCAGACTAGTATTAACAGTCCTACCAGACTAGTGTAAACAGTCCTACCAGACTAGTATTAACAGTCCTACCAGACTAGTATTAACAGTCCTCTAGTATTAACAGTCCTACCAGACTAGTATTAACAGTCCTCTAGTATTAACAGTCCTACCAGACTAGTATTAACAGTCCTCTAGTATTAACAGTCCTACCAGACTAGTGTAAACAGTCCTACCAGACTAGTATTAACAGTCCTCTAGTATTAACAGTCCTACCAGACTAGTGTAAACAGTCCTACCAGACTAGTGTTAACAGTCCTACCAGACTAGTGTAAACAGTCCTACCAGACTAGTATTAACAGTCCTCTAGTATTAACAGTCCTACCAGACTAGTATTAACAGTCATACCAGACTAGTATTAACAGTCCTCTAGTATTAACAGTCCTACCAGACTAGTGTAAACAGTCCTACCAGACTAGTATTAACAGTCCTCTAGTATTAACAGTCCTACCAGACTAGTGTAAACAGTCCTACCAGACTAGTGTTAACAGTCCTACCAGACTAGTGTAAACAGTCCTACCAGACTAGTATTAACAGTCCTACCAGGCTAGTATTAACAGTCCTACCAGACTAGTATTAACAGTCCTACCAGACTAGTATTAACAGTCCTACCAGACTAGTGTAAACAGTCCTACCAGACTAGTATTAACAGTCCTACCAGACTAGTGTAAACAGTCCTACCAGACTAGTATTAACAGTCCTACCAGGCTAGTATTAACAGTCCTACCAGACTAGTATTAACAGTCCTACCAGACTAGTGTAAACAGTCCTACCAGACTAGTATTAACAGTCCTACCAGACTAGTGTAAACAGTCCTACCAGACTAGTATTAACAGTCCTACCAGACTAGTATTAACAGTCCTACCAGACTAGTGTTAACAGTCCTACCAGACTAGTGTTAACAGTCCTACCAGACTAGTATTAACAGTCCTACCAGACTAGTGTTAACAGTCCTACCAGACTAGTATTAACAGTCCTACCAGACTAGTGTTAACAGTCCTACCAGACTAGTGTTAACAGTCCTACCAGACTAGTATTAACAGTCCTACCAGGCTAGTATTAACAGTTCTACCAGGCTAGTATTAACAGTCCTACCAGACTAGTGTAAACAGTCCTACCAGACTAGTATTAACAGTCCTACCAGACTAGTATTAACAGTCCTACCAGACTAGTATTAACAGTCCTACCAGACTAGTATTAACAGTCCTACCAGACTAGTATTAACAGTCCTACCAGACTAGTGTAAACAGTCCTACCAGACTAGTGTAAACAGTCCTACCAGACTAGTGTAAACAGTCCTACCAGACTAGTATTAACAGTCCTACCAGACTAGTATTACCAGTGCTACGAGACTAGTATTAACAGTCCTACCAGACTAGTGTTAACAGTCCTACCAGACTAGTGTAAACAGTCCTACCAGACTAGTGTTAACAGTCCTACCAGACTAGTATTAACAGTCCTACCAGACTAGTATTAACAGTCCTACCAGACTAGTATTAACAGTCCTACCAGACTAGTATTAACAGTCCTACCAGACTAGTGTAAACAGTCCTACCAGACTAGTATTAACAGTCCTACCAGACTAGTATTAACAGTCCTCTAGTATTAACAGTCCTACCAGACTAGTATTAACAGTCCTCTAGTATTAACAGTCCTACCAGACTAGTATTAACAGTCCTCTAGTATTAACAGTCCTACCAGACTAGTGTAAACAGTCCTACCAGACTAGTATTAACAGTCCTCTAGTATTAACAGTCCTACCAGACTAGTGTAAACAGTCCTACCAGACTAGTGTTAACAGTCCTACCAGACTAGTGTAAACAGTCCTACCAGACTAGTATTAACAGTCCTCTAGTATTAACAGTCCTACCAGACTAGTATTAACAGTCCTACCAGACTAGTATTAACAGTCCTCTAGTATTAACAGTCCTACCAGACTAGTGTAAACAGTCCTACCAGACTAGTATTAACAGTCCTCTAGTATTAACAGTCCTACCAGACTAGTGTAAACAGTCCTACCAGACTAGTGTTAACAGTCCTACCAGACTAGTGTAAACAGTCCTACCAGACTAGTATTAACAGTCCTACCAGACTAGTATTAACAGTCCTACCAGACTAGTATTAACAGTCCTACCAGACTAGTGTTAACAGTCCTACCAGACTAGTGTTAACAGTTACCAGACTAGTGTAAACAGTCCTACCAGACTAGTGTAAACAGTCCTACCAGACTAGTATTAACAGTCCTACCAGACTAGTATTAACAGTCCTACCAGACTAGTATTAACAGTCCTACCAGACTAGTATTAACAGTCCTACCAGGCTAGTATTAACAGTCCTACCAGGCTAGTATTAACAGTCCTACCAGACTAGTGTTAACAGTCCTACCAGACTAGTGTTAACAGTCCTACCAGACTAGTATTAACAGTCCTACCAGACTAGTATTAACAGTCCTACCAGACTAGTATTAACAGTCCTACCAGACTAGTATTAACAGTCCTACCAGACTAGTATTAACAGTCCTACCAGACTAGTGTTAACAGTCCTACCAGACTAGTATTAACAGTCCTACCAGGCTAGTATTAACAGTCCTACCAGACTAGTATTAACAGTCCTACCAGACTAGTATTAACAGTCCTACCAGACTAGTGTAAACAGTCCTACCAGACTAGTGTTAACTGTCCTACCAGACTAGTATTAACAGTCCTACCAGACTAGTTTTAACAGTCCTACCAGGCTAGTATTAACAGTCCTACCAGACTAGTATTAACAGTCCTACCAGGCTAGTATTAACAGTCCTACCAGACTAGTGTAAACAGTCCTACCAGACTAGTATTAACAGTCCTACCAGACTAGTGTTAACAGTCCTACCAGGCTAGTATTAACAGTCCTACCAGACTAGTATTAACAGTCCTACCAGACTAGTGTAAACAGTCCTACCAGACTAGTGTTAACTGTCCTACCAGACTAGTATTAACAGTCCTACCAGACTAGTGTTAACTGTCCTACCAGGCTAGTATTAACAGTCCTACCAGACTAGTATTAACAGTCCTACCAGGCTAGTATTAACAGTCCTACCAGACTAGTGTAAACAGTCCTACCAGACTAGTATTAACAGTCCTACCAGACTAGTATTAACAGTCCTACCAGACTAGTATTAACAGTCCTACCAGGCTAGTATTAACAGTCCTACCAGACTAGTATTAACAGTCCTACCAGACTAGTATTAACAGTCCTACCAGGCTAGTATTAACAGTCCTACCAGACTAGTATTAACAGTCCTACCAGACTAGTATTAACAGTCATACCAGACTAGTATTAACAGTCCTACCAGACTAGTGTAAACAGTCCTACCAGACTAGTGTAAACAGTCCTACCAGACTAGTGTTAACAGTCCTACCAGACTAGTATTAACAGTCCTACCAGACTAGTATTAACAGTCCTACCAGACTAGTATTAACAGTCCTACCAGACTAGTGTAAACAGTCCTACCAGGCTAGTATTAACAGTCCTACCAGACTAGTATTAACAGTCCTACCAGACTAGTATTAACAGTCCTACCAGACTAGTGTAAACAGTCCTACCAGACTAGTGTAAACAGTCCTACCAGACTAGTGTTAACAGTCCTACCAGACTAGTATTAACAGTCCTACCAGACTAGTATTAACAGTCCTACCAGACTAGTATTAACAGTTCTACCAGACTAGTATTAACAGTCCTACCAGACTAGTGTAAACAGTCCTACCAGGCTAGTATTAACAGTCCTCTAGTGTAAACAGTCCTACCAGACTAGTATTAACAGTTCTACCAGACTAGTATTAACAGTCCTACCAGACTAGTATTAACATTTCTACCAGACTAGTGTAAACAGTCCTACCAGACTAGTATTAACAGTCCTACCAGACTAGTATTAACAGTCCTACCAGACTAGTATTAACAGTCCTACCAGACTAGTATTAACAGTCCTACCAGACTAGTATTAACAGTCCTACCAGACTAGTATTAACAGTCCTCTAGTATTAACAGTCCTACCAGACTAGTGTAAACAGTCCTACCAGACTAGTGTTAACAGTCCTACCAGACTAGTATTAACAGTCATACCAGACTAGTATTAACAGTCCTACCAGACTAGTATTAACAGTCCTACCAGACTAGTATTAACAGTCCTACCAGACTAGTATTAACAGTCCTACCAGACTAGTATTAACAGTCCTACCAGACTAGTGTAAACAGTCCTACCAGACTAGTATTAACAGTCCTACCAGACTAGTATTAACAGTCCTACCAGGCTAGTATTAACAGTCCTACCAGACTAGTATTAACTGTCCTACCAGACTAGTATTAACAGAGTTACCAGACTAGTGTTAACAGTCCTACCAGACTAGTATTAACAGTCCTACCAGACTAGTATTAACAGTCCTACCAGGCTAGTATTAACAGTCCTACCAGACTAGTGTTAACAGTCCTACCAGGCTAGTATTAACAGTCCTACCAGACTAGTATTAACAGTCCTACCAGGCTAGTATTAACAGTCCTACCAGACTAGTGTAAACAGTCCTACCAGACTAGTATTAACAGTTCTACCAGACTAGTATTAACAGTCCTACCAGACTAGTATTAACAGTCCTACCAGGCTAGTATTAACAGTCCTACCAGACTAGTATTAACAGTCCTACCAGACTAGTATTAACAGTCCTACCAGGCTAGTATTAACAGTCCTACCAGACTAGTATTAACAGTCCTACCAGACTAGTATTAACAGTCATACCAGACTAGTATTAACAGTCCTACCAGACTAGTGTAAACAGTCCTACCAGACTAGTGTAAACAGTCCTACCAGACTAGTGTTAACAGTCCTACCAGACTAGTATTAACAGTCCTACCAGACTAGTATTAACAGTCCTACCAGACTAGTATTAACAGTCCTACCAGACTAGTGTAAACAGTCCTACCAGGCTAGTATTAACAGTCCTACCAGACTAGTATTAACAGTCCTACCAGACTAGTATTAACAGTCCTACCAGACTAGTATTAACAGTCCTACCAGACTAGTGTAAACAGTCCTACCAGACTAGTGTAAACAGTCCTACCAGACTAGTGTTAACAGTCCTACCAGACTAGTATTAACAGTCCTACCAGACTAGTATTAACAGTCCTACCAGACTAGTATTAACAGTCCTACCAGACTAGTGTAAACAGTCCTACCAGGCTAGTATTAACAGTCCTCTAGTGTAAACAGTGCTACCAGACTAGTATTAACAGTCCTACCAGACTAGTATTAACAGTCCTACCAGACTAGTATTAACAGTCCTACCAGACTAGTGTAAACAGTCCTACCAGACTAGTATTAACAGTCCTACCAGACTAGTATTAACAGTCCTACCAGACTAGTATTAACAGTCCTACCAGACTAGTATTAACAGTCCTACCAGACTAGTATTAACAGTCCTACCAGACTAGTATTAACAGTCCTCTAGTATTAACAGTCCTACCAGACTAGTGTAAACAGTCCTACCAGACTAGTGTTAACAGTCCTACCAGACTAGTATTAACAGTCATACCAGACTAGTATTAACAGTCCTACCAGACTAGTATTAACAGTCCTACCAGACTAGTATTAACAGTTCTACCAGACTAGTATTAACAGTCCTACCAGACTAGTATTAACAGTCCTACCAGACTAGTGTAAACAGTCCTACCAGACTAGTATTAACAGTCCTACCAGACTAGTATTAACAGTCCTACCAGGCTAGTATTAACAGTCCTACCAGACTAGTATTAACTGTCCTACCAGACTAGTATTAACAGAGTTACCAGACTAGTGTTAACAGTCCTACCAGACTAGTATTAACAGTCCTACCAGACTAGTATTAACAGTTCTACCAGGCTAGTATTAACAGTCCTACCAGACTAGTGTTAACAGTCCTACCAGACTAGTATTAACAGTCCTACCAGGCTAGTATTAACAGTCCTACCAGACTAGTGTTAACAGTCCTACCAGACTAGTATTAACAGTCCTACCAGGCTAGTATTAACAGTCCTACCAGACTAGTGTTAACAGTTCTACCAGACTAGTATTAACAGTCCTACCAGGCTAGTATTAACAGTCCTACCAGACTAGTGTTAACAGTCCTACCAGACTAGTGTAAACAGTCCTACCAGACTAGTGTAAACAGTCCTACCAGACTAGTATTAACAGTCCTACCAGACTAGTATTAACAGTCCTACCAGACTAGTATTAACAGTGTTACCAGGCTAGTATTAACAGTCCTACCAGACTAGTGTTAACAGTCCTACCAGACTAGTGTAAACAGTCCTACCAGACTAGTGTAAACAGTCCTACCAGACTAGTATTAACAGTCCTACCAGACTAGTATTAACAGTCCTACCAGACTAGTATTAACAGTCCTACCAGACTAGTATTAACAGTCCTACCAGACTAGTGTAAACAGTCCTACCAGACTAGTGTTAACAGCCCTACCAGACTAGTATTAACAGTCCTACCAGACTAGTATTAACAGTCCTACCAGACTAGTGTTAACAGTCCTACCAGACTAGTGTAAACAGTCCTACCAGACTAGTATTAACAGTCCTACCAGACTAGTATTAACAGTCCTACCAGACTAGTATTAACAGTCCTACCAGACTAGTATTAACAGTCCTACCAGACTAGTATTAACAGTCCTCTAGTATTAACAGTCCTACCAGACTAGTGTAAACAGTCCTACCAGACTAGTATTAACAGTCCTACCAGACTAGTGTAAACAGTCCTACCAGACTAGTGTTAACAGTCCTACCAGACTAGTGTAAACAGTCCTACCAGACTAGCATTAACAGTCCTACCAGACTAGTATTAACAGTCCTACCAGACTAGTGTAAACAGTCCTACCAGACTAGTATTAACAGTCCTACCAGACTAGTATTAACAGTGCTACCAGACTAGTATTAACAGTCCTACCAGACTAGTATTAACAGTCCTACCAGACTAGTGTAAACAGTCCTACCAGACTAGTGTAAACAGTCCTACCAGACTAGTATTAACAGTCCTACCAGGCTAGTATTAACAGTCCTACCAGACTAGTATTAACAGTCCTACCAGACTAGTGTAAACAGTCCTACCAGACTAGTGTTAACAGTCCTACCAGACTAGTATTAACAGTCCTACCAGACTAGTATTAACAGTCCTACCAGACTAGTATTAACAGTCCTACCAGACTAGTATTAACAGTCCTACCAGACTAGTATTAACGGTCCTACCAGACTAGTGTTAACAGTCCTACCAGGCTAGTATTACCAGTCCTACCAGACTAGTATTAACAGTCCTACCAGACTAGTGTTAACTGTCCTACCAGACTAGTATTAACAGTCCTACCAGACTAGTGTTAACAGTCCTACCAGACTAGTGTAAACAGTCCTACCAGACTAGTATTAACAGTCCTACCAGACTAGTATTAACAGTCCTACCAGACTAGTATTAACAGTCCTACCAGACTAGTATTAACAGTCCTACCAGACTAGTGTAAACAGTCCTACCAGACTAGTATTAACAGTCCTACCAGACTAGTATTAACAGTCATACCAGACTAGTATTAACAGTCCTACCAGACTAGTATTAACAGTCCTACCAGACTAGTGTTAACAGTCCTACCAAACTAGTATTAACAGTCATACCAGACTAGTATTAACAGTCCTACCAGACTAGTATTAACAGCCCTACCAGACTAGTATTAACAGTCCTACCAGACTAGTATTAACAGTCATACCAGACTAGTATTAACAGTCCTACCAGACTAGTGTAAACAGTCCTACCAGACTAGTATTAACAGTCCTACCAGACTAGTATTAACAGTCCTACCAGACTAGTGTAGACAGTCCTACCAGACTAGTATTAACAGTCCTACCAGACTAGTATTAACAGTCATACCAGACTAGTATTAACAGTCCTACCAGACTAGTATTAACAGTCCTACCAGACTAGTGTAGACAGTCCTACCAGACTAGTATTAACAGTCCTACCAGACTAGTATTAACAGTCCTACCAGACTAGTATTAACAGTCATACCAGACTAGTATTAACAGTCCTACCAGACTAGTATTAACAGTCCTACCAGACTAGTGTTAACAGTCCTACCAGACTAGTATTAACAGTCATACCAGACTAGTATTAACAGTCCTACCAGACTAGTATTAACAGTCCTACCAGACTAGTATTAACAGTCCTACCAGACTAGTATTAACAGTCCTACCAGACTAGTGTTAACAGTCCTACCAGACTAGTATTAACAGTCCTACCAGACTAGTATTAACAGTCCTACCAGACTAGTGTTAACAGTCCTACCAGACTAGTATTAACAGTCCTACCAGACTAGTATTAACAGTCCTACCAGACTAGTATTAACAGTCCTACCAGACTAGTGTTAACAGTTCTACCAGGCTAGTATTAACAGTCCTACCAGACTAGTGTAGACAGTCCTACCAGACTAGTATTAACAGTCCTACCAGACTAGTATTAACAGTCCTACCAGACTAGTATTAACAGTCCTACCAGACTAGTGTTAACAGTCCTACCAGACTAGTATTAACAGTCCTACCAGACTAGTGTAAACAGTCCTACCAGACTAGTATTAACAGTCCTACCAGACTAGTATTAACAGTCCTACCAGACTAGTGTAAACAGTCCTACCAGACTAGTATTAACAGTCCTACCAGACTAGTGTAAACAGTTCTACCAGACTAGTATTAACAGTCCTACCAGACTAGTATTAACAGTCCTACCAGACTAGTGTTAACAGTTCTACCAGACTAGTATTAACAGTCCTACCAGACTAGTATTAACAGTCCTACCAGACTAGTGTAAACAGTCCTACCAGACTAGTATTAACAGTCCTACCAGGCTAGTATTAACCTGTTCCACCCCAGGTGAAATCTGCATAAAATGTATACCTAGGTAAATGGAATATTGCTCCACTTCTACAAGGGCTATTTGCATATTCTTGGTATCTAGGAACATCTATGGACCTCAATGAATGTATTCTCAGTGTCAGAAATATTGTGTCTATTACTAGGCTTGCTTAAATTCTGATGAAACAAAGGAAAATATGAATTATGATTTTTCTTTTCATCTTTGACAGTGAATAAAACCATGATAATAATGACCAAACTTAAAAAACTGCCACTGAGCTAATTCAGTACCCTCTTGAGATCATGTGTACAAAAGATCTAAGGAAATTAATAAAGGGAAGATGATAAAATTGAAGGTTTTGTATATACAGTACTGAATTCTCCCATCCGGACCAATGCAATTTGAAATATTATTATAGAATATAGAATATATGCTTATACATTACCTTATTATAGCCAATTCGCACATTTATATATATATATACATATAGTATCTTTCAAATGGCCGAGTTCAATTTGGATATAGTATCACCAGGCATGCATAATAACATATACAGATATTTAATGTAATCGACTGTACTTTTTTATTTCTCCCACAGTGTATTCATTTTGTAACTAATTTCAGATCTAATTATTCCTACATGATTACAATAGTGTGGAGAAACTGACTGCATTTCAAAATGGCCGCAAAAAAAAAATTCCCATGGTTCAACATTTCCATTTCCGCTTCCACGTCAAAAACGCGAGTGAAAAATAAAAACTTAAAATGATATAAACTCACTTTTAACCTATTGCTAAACTATTGCCAACCTAACGTTTTACATTCTACATGTATTTGTGACATAGTAGTGATAATAATACTTGAAAACGTTTGATTTTAAAAACGTTAATTTATTGCATCACTCATAAAAATATTAATATATGATAATAATGTCAAAAAGGGGTCGGTAACGTCCCCGTGGTGTGGAACAGGTCCTACCAGACTAGTATTAACAGTCCTACCAGACTAGTGTAAACAGTCCTACCAGACTAGTGTTAACAGTCCTACCAGACTAGTGTTAACAGTCCTACCAGGCTAGTATTAACAGTAATTAAGTCTAATTAACTGAAGAACTCAAGAATAGGCCTACCTCTGAATTTCAACATACAAATAATATAATATAATACAGCGTATTTGCTTCATTGTTATCTCTGTAACTTAGTACAGCTTGGTCTGTATTAGTCCACACCTACTGTCTCCCATTCAACAGAAAAGAGAAAAGAAGAATTTGCCTTGTAATGTCAGACGGCGTTAGTCCGATTGCTCACGGAAGATTTAACATTCTTAAATGTTGTGAACACTTGCAAACGGGAACCATTATTAAACTAGGAGTGGTTTTCTTTGATGTTTTAATACCCCTGGTGGAAAACATCACTTATTGGTCGTCTCTGTCTCAGTCTTATGTGAGTTGCTTGGCAACCGCGATCAGTACTGTGGAGGATATTGCAAACAGAGGCAGCTGTATCCAGCATGGTGTAGATGCCAGATCCCATGGGCCTGGAAGAAGATGTTTACATTTATTTTTTATTTTTATGTAGTGGGAGGGGTTAGGGTTGCATTATGAGCAAGTAGGCAGTGTTCAGTTAAGTTCAGTTAAGTTCAGTTATTTTTTATTTCGGGCTTTGGACACATAACAACGGTCATTTCATAAATCACCAACGTTTTCCAATTGTCCGAAAAGGGCTAGGGAGAAGCACTAGGCTGGTCGGGCCCTACCCCTGAAGACTTACGTTTCATTTTTTTTTTTTATTATTTTATTTACATACATACATAGTAGATACATAGTACACATTTCAGTGCACACATATAGTACACATTACAGTACACATTACAGTATAGTATACCTGCAGTATATAATAGTATATATAATAGTATACATAATAGTGTATACAGCACATATATAATGTGATGTGAGATATAGGGTACATGATATATACAATACAATATAGTACCATAATATAATAGTACATACTGCAAATATAGTTCAATATAATATACAAATGAATTATAATATGATTATATATATAGCGCACAATACAGTATCATATACGTATTTATTATTATTATTATAATATTTTTTTAATATGCCATTAAAGCTCTTCTTCCCTTCTGTACCTGATTTTTTTAGTCTAGATTTGAATTGATTTATTTTCACAATATTTTAGTTCATCCTGTAGCCCATTCCACAGGGTGGCTCCGTAAGAGGAGATACACATTATTTTCAGGTTGGTTTTACTTTTCATCACAGGTTTTTTTTAAGTTCAATGGTCCTCTGAGGTTTATCCAGAAATTGGCTTTTTACATTTACCAGTAAGAAGTGTAGGCAGTGTAATCAAAGGTGCAGAGGTATTGGTTTATAAACAACCTTTCAAGTTAAAATGATGACGGCTTGCGGCTCTGCAGCTTGGCCAAAAACCGACGACTCCCAATGAAACGCAGATGACCCCGTGTGATCTAGCATCAACCGTCCAGCATGTATCATGTAACCACAGCATCAACCGTCCAGCATGTATCATGTAACCACAGCAGGACCTTCAGATTGCCCCTATACGTCCAGCATGTATCATGTAACCACAGCAGGACCTTCAGATCGCCCCTATACGTCCAGCATGTATCATGTAACCACAGCAGGACCTTCAGATCGCCCCTATACGTCCAGCATGTATCATGTAACCACAGCAGGACCTTCAGATCGCCCCTATACGTCCCGCATGTATCATGTAACCACAGCAGGACCTTCAGATCGCCCCTATACGTCCAGCATGTATCATGTAACCACAGCAGGACCTTCAGATCGCCCCTATACGTCCCGCATGTATCATGTAACCACAGCAGGACCTTCAGATCGCCCCTATACGTCCAGCATGTATCATGTAACCACAGCAGGACCTTCAGATCGCCCCTATACGTCCAGCATGTATCATGTAACCACAGCAGGACCTTCAGATCGCCCCTATACGTCCAGCATGTATCATGTAACCACAGCAGGACCTTCAGATCGCCCCTATACGTCCCGCGTGTATCATGTAACCACAGCAGGACCTTCAGATCGCCCCTATACTCCCAATACAGGTCTTGTTCAACAACAAAGACAGGTCCTGAGAGCGGCTGAGAGGAAGTATAGAAAGTCACGCCTCACTGCTGACATCGACACATATCACAAACTTGTGTTAACATTCTCCAAAACCATTACTAATGCCAAAGCTTCTTTCTTTCACCATAGGATCGAGGCTTCTGCCAAGAATCTTCGCAAACTGCATGCTACCATGTCCTCCCTCCTCACTCCCCCCCACCCCCCCCCCCCCTCCCTCATCTTTCTCTGCCGAAGACTTCGCGATCTTCTTTGAGGAAAAAGTGGAGAACATCCGCAGCTCCTTCTCCCAACCCCCACCCATTCCAAATGCTGAATCGAGAACCTCATCCTTCACTCTGTCATCTTTCTCTCCCATTACAGAAGCCGAGACCCTGACACTGGTAACGTCGAACCGTCCGACTACATGCCAGCTGGATCAGCTACCCTCCCCACTCCTCCAGACCATAGCACCAGACATCCTCCCATTCCTAACTGCAACCATCAACTCCTCACTCAACTCGGGGGTGGTCCCCACCTCCCTAAAACAAGCCAGAGTCACGCCGCTCATAAAAAAACCAACCCTGAACCCTACCGCCATAGGCAACTACCGTCCTGTCTCTCTTCTCTCCTTCCTTTGTAAAACACTTGAACGTGCTGTATCCAACCAACTTACTGCTTATCTCTTACAGAATTACCTTCTAGACCCTAATCAGTCTGGCTTCCGGACTGGCCACTCCACAGAAACGGCCCTCATTGTGGTCACAGAGGCACTTCACTTAGCAAAAGCGAAAGGCCTCTCCTCTGTCCTGATTCTCCTAGATCTATCTGCAGCCTTCGACACAGTCAACCACCAGATCTTCCTCGCGGCCCTCGCAGGAATGGGAGTGGCTGGCTCTGTGCTGACATGGCTGACATCATACCTCAATGACCGCTCCTACCAAGTGTCATGGAGAGGGACCCTGTCGGCCACCCGCCCCCTGCAGACGGGTGTCCCCCAGGGCTCGGTTCTAGGACCCCTTCTCTTCTCCCTCTACACTAAATCACTGGGTAACATTATCACGTCTCATGGCTTCTCCTATCATTGTTATGCCGACGATACTCAACTCTTCCTCTCCTTCCCTCCCTCAGATATCCACGTCTCTGAGCAGATCTCGGCCTGTCTGTCCGACATCTCCGCCTGGATGATGACCAACCACCTCAAACTGAACCTAAGCAAAACAGAATTGCTCCACCTGCCGGCCAAATCCTCCCCCCTGACCGACCTTTCCATCACAGTCGAGAATGCAGCTGTGACCGCGTTCCCGACCGCCAAGAACCTTGGTGTTGTCCTCGACGACCAGTTGAACTTCTCTGCTCACATCGCAGCGACAACCAGAACCTGCAGATTCCTCCTGAGCAACGTCAGAAGGATCCGCCCCTTCCTGACAAAAGAAGCCACCCAACTCCTCGTCCAATCAACAGTCATCTCCCGCCTCGACTACTGCAACGCACTGCTCGCTGGCCTCCCGGCCACTGCCACTAAGCCTCTTCAACTCATTCAGAAAGCAGCGGCCCGCCTGATCTCAAACCTACCGAAGTCGGCCCATGTCACCCCACTTCTTAGGGACCCACTTCTTTGTTCCCCGCCGTGGGCTGTCGCCACTATTCCCTCCTCTTAACCGTTTCATTGCTGAAGGTCAATCGGTGTCTAATGTGGGGGGTTTTGCTGAGGCTTATTTACCCTTTATACGGGTGGATGGGCTGACAACAGGGCGCAAGGCAGGTGTGCCATGGCTTAAGGGCCAGCTAGCATCGGTCCTTTGCCCTGGCATGGTTGAACGGTGTCCCACCCGGAAGCCGACGCCAGAGGGCGAGTTGGCCCGGCAGGTGGCTGTATGGGCTGATGAAGTTTATACTGCCGCAGGACGGAATTTAGCAGCGACCAGTGTCATTGCTCAGTTGACTGCTTTTCTGTCCACAATGGTGTCGGGTAGTGGGGCCTTAGGGCCAGCCGACGTCGAAAACATTGCGCATGTTTTTGGGGTTATACAGCTTTTAACTCAGTCGCAAGCTATAACCGCCGGGAGCGCTAGGATGCTGTCAACGCTTGTTCACAGACATCTTTGGTTGGAGCAGTCTTCCTTTGAGGAGGAGAAAAGGCTTCTCCTCCTCAGGGCTCCCCTCTCCGCAGAGGGACTCTGGTCTTTCCGCAGGAGCGCGGGCGGTATTTGACCTAGGCCCCACACCGCCTCGCACCACGCAGCCAGAGGTGAGGGCGTGGCCTCGCCAGCGACTGTGGCGAGGCCCCCGACCAGCGGCCATGTTTACCCCGCCTGAGGTACCCTGGACACAAAGACAACAGGTGATCACAAGGCCGACAGCCTTGGCGGCCAAGGGATCGGCTACATTAGATGAGCACGCCCTAAAAAACGGTCGCCGTCTAGCTGTGTCTAGCTCGCTCTCCGGTCACTCCCCCCCACAACACCAACGGGATACAGGCTCTGATTTGTCCCCTTTGGCTGCGGGCCGCATGCCTTCAACGAGGCGCAAGCGGCCCCACGTTTCGCTTCTCATGGGGACAGGGGCTGACACCCAGTTGCTGGCTAGGCCTGGGTCTGCCTATGAGAATGCTGTGCTGTCAAGCGGCTCCCATGCCACACGTTCTGTGTCTGTGTTTGGTGAGCATGGTGTTGTGTCTGTCAACGACGAAGGTTGTCAGGGGGGGAACTCGAGGCCCAGGGGGTCGCAGCGTGAGTTCCCCCAGCCCCGCCCTCGCCAGGCCGGGTATCACGTTAGTGCCTCCCACGGCCGGAAGACCGGCGGTGGTCAGTCAGGCACGCGTGATTTGGGTGGTAGTAATATCACTACAGGGCTACGGTGTGTAGGAACCCACCCTATCGGGCAGTGTGGGGACCACACGCCTTGCATGTCCAGCTGTAGAACAGATCCTCAGCAATCCATGCCGGGGAGGTGTTCAGTGGGGGAGCTTTTGTCACCCAGTGTGATGACAGCTTCCCCCGTATCAAACCGGCCCTTTCTGTCGGGGTCCCCCCTTGGGTGTGATTGCCTCGTTGGTAGTGTCAGGGTGCGATATCCCGGCTCCATGAGACACCCTGCTCGCGCGGTTGGCGAGTCCAGGGTTGGAAACGCACAGCGGTTGGGACCGGGCCGTCTATCTACGGTTCCTGGCGGACCAGCGCCAAGTGGCGGCGAGTGCGCTTTGGGAGTATCATCACATATGGCTACAGCAGTGCCATATGTCGAGGTGGATGGAGAAAACGCTGAGGCGGGGATTTGTGTTGCAGTTTGCACAACCCCACCCTCCGTTTTCAGGTTTGGTACAGACCCTGTTGTCAGGGTCAGCAGCAGTGACAGCTCTGGCCGACGAGATCCAATCTCTGTTAGCGAAGCAAGCCATCCTCTGGTGCCCAAGAAATCGGGAGGTGTCAGACCTATTCTGGATCTGTCTGCGTTCAATCGGCTGATTGTGGCGAGGCGGTTCAGGATGTTGACCGTCAAGCACCTGATAAGCTCTGTCAGAGTGGGAGACTGGTTCACCTCCATAGACCTGAAGGATGCGTACTTTCACATCCAGATCTTCCCTCCTCACAGGAAATTCCTTCGCTTCCTTTTTCAGGGTGTAGCGTACGAATACCAGAGGCTGCCGTTTGGCTACTCTCTGGCCCCTCGCACATTCACCAAGTGCGTAGAGACCGCGCTAGTTATTTTCTATCTCGACAACATTCTGCTCCTCAGCCGGTCGGAGGAGGTTGCCAGGTCTCATACCAGGCTGGTGGTGGAATTCCTCACCAGTCTGGGTTTTGCTGTGAACTGGAAGAAGAGTACTCCTCTTCCCAGTCAACAGGTGGAGTACTTGGGCTTGGTTCTAAGCTCAAGGCCCATGAGGGCAACCCTTTCAGAGGGTCGGCGAGTGGATATTCTCGGCACGCTCAGGGGGCTCCGTCCTGGCATCTGCTCACTATGTGGTCCCTCTTGGCCTCCTATTTATGAGGAGGGTACAGAGGTGGTTTTCCAGTATGAAAATAGACCTGGTGAGAGGCATTTGGAAACGACTGAAGGTTCCTGTGTCAATACTGGGGGATCTCGACCACTGGGGGAGTCCTGGTGCCCTCACCAACGGGATCTCCATGGGCTGCAGGTGGTCACACGTCACGGTCTTCACCGACGCCTCCCTGACGGGATGGGGGGGGACGTGTCGGACCAACGCAGTAGGGGGCAGCTGGACGTGCCATGCTACCCGGTCTGCACTGCATATCAATGTGTTGGAATTGAAGGCGGTACTTCTGGTCCTCAAGCAGTTCGGCCACCTGGTGGTGGGCGAGCATGTGTTGATCAGGACGGACAACACGACGACAGCGTTGTATATCAACAGACAGGGAGGAGTACGCTCCATCCGTCTGCACCGGGCGGCGGTCGAGCTCTGGCTATGGGCGTCTCTCAATCTGCGCAGCCTGAGGGTGCTCCACATCCCTGGCAAGGAGAATGTGGGCGCGGATGTGATGTTGCGGGCGGTCCTCATCCTGAGTGGGGACTACATCCAGACATAGTCAGACAGGTCTGGGACCGATTCGGGGAGGCCATGGTGGATCTGTTTGCGAGCAGACAGTCCCACCAGTGCCCCTTATGGTTCTCGGTCAGTCGGGGGGACAATCCTCCCCTGGGGGTGGATGCCTTCTCGATGTATCCATGGCCGCCCGGGATTCTGTACGCGTTCCCCCCCATACACCTGATAGCTCAGCTGTTGGAGCGGGTACGTCGGGAGCGTACTCCTGATCGCGCCGGACCGGGGCATGGCTGTGTGGTTCCCGGTCCTGATTCAGCTCTTGGTAGCCCCGCCGTGGCCTGTTCCATGGTCGCCGCAGGCCCTCTCTCAGGCACACGGATGTCTGTTCCCTGTTCTGGGGCAGCCACTGAAGGTTTGGCTGCTGAGAGGGTGAGTCTGGAGGGGATGGGTCTTGACCCTACTGTGGTCGACACCATCCGGAACGCGGTTTACGCGGGTAAGTGGCGTGCTTTTCAAGAGTGGTGTAAGGTTGGGGGCCGGGATCCGGTGTCCTGCCCCCTGGACGCTGTTCTTTCCTTCCTCCAGTCTATCCTGGGTAGACTGTCGGCCTCGACGGTGAGGGTATACGCTGCAGCTATATCCTCTTGTCATGTGGGTTTTGGGGGCGGTACGTTGTTCAGCCACCCTCTTCTGAAACGTTTCCTGCTTGGCGCTCAGCGTCTCAAGCCTGTGGGACATTCTCTGTCTCCGAGTTGGGACCTCCAACTGGTCCTGGGCCGGTTGTCGGAGGCCCCGTTTGAGCCTCTTGAGCAAGCGCCATTGGAGCAGCTGTCTTTTAAGACGGCGTTCCTTCTGGCCATCACCTCCGCTAAGCGCGTGGGTGAGCTGTGTGCTCTCTCGGTGCGGCCTGAGTGCCTGTCTATTCGGGCCAATAGCGGTGCGACTCTGAGGCCTAATCCAGTCTTCGTGCCAAAGAATATCCGGAGCTCTTTTCGCTCCAGGGATATTGTGGTTCAGGCGTTTCATCCGCCTCCTCACACTAGTGAGTTAGAGGCAAGCCTTCATCTGTCGTGTCTTGTCCGTGCGCTGGGGGTTTACCTCAGTTGGACGCAGGATCTCAGGGCTTCCGATCAACTGTTTGTTTGTTACGGTGGCCCTCACGCAGGTAAGGCACTGTCCAAGCTGCGCCTGTCACATTGGTTGTGCGAGGGCATTGCCCTTTGCTACACGTTGGCTGGACAGATCCCCCCTGGGGGCGTCAGGGCTTTTTGATTGATTGATTGAAAACTTTATTAACAGATTGCAGAATGGGTACAGTACAGTACAGCTCAATACATACAATTGTTAAGGTGATGCAGACCAGAGAAAGACTTTCGTCTTGTTTACATCAGGGCCCCCATTTTCAATTCATCATAACATATATGACACACACGACATACAGATCAACAGTACTGCTACATCTATACATTTATGACATACCAGATTTGCAAATACAGTACTGTTTGTGATACAAAAAGTGTCCAGAAAAGAGAGTATATACATTTCAAGTTTCAAGTTTTTTTTATTAGTTGTCATACAGAAGTACAGAATACTTTTATACAAAATGCTTCTTTCTGTTTCGCTCCAGAGACTGTGCTAGGCAAAAATAGATAAGTATAAAATAAGTATACAAGTATAAAATAGAAGTCAAGTACATAGACAAAAATGTTCAGTATATACATATATACAATGCTCAATGTAGAGTAGAAGTAACTGAGTTACCATACAATATACTATACAGTGCAAAGCAGAAGTACAATTTACAATTTACAGTAAGGTGTAATGAGGTATGGGTTGTAGTGCAAATTCTTTACAAATAAATATAAAGTGTGCTTAGGTGTACTAAAGTGGTTAAAGTGGGTGCTGCAGTGAGTTGTATGTTTAAAGTGAGTGTGTGCATGTGGATGTGTGTGCTGTGAGTGCATTTGATGGTTGTTACATAGTGTTATTGTTCGTTGAGCATCCTGATGGCCTGGGATAGAAGCTTCTTCTGAGTCTCTCTGTGCTTGCCATGAGACTCCGGTATCGCTTGCCTGACCGCAGCAGTTCAAAGAGGCAGTTGTTTGGGTGTCTTTGATAATTCTCTTAGCCTTACCCCTGCACCGCTTGTTGTAAATGCCCTGGAGAGTGGGAAGCCCCCCTCCAATTGTACGTTCGGCTGAGCGGGCCACTTTCTGTAGTCTGCTACGGTCTTGTGTTGTGCTATTCCCAAACCAGGAGGTGATATTGCCAGTCAGGATGCTCTCTATTGTGCATGAGTAGAAGTTCTTAAGGATCTTCTGACTGACTTGGAACTTCCTTAGGCGCCTGAGGAAGTAGAGGCATTGCCGTGCCTTCTTCACAACACTGTCAATGTGCGTGGTCCATGTCAAGTCCTCGGATATGTGGGCTCCAAGGTACTTAAAACTGTTCACTCTCTCAACCGGTGCCCCGTCGATGGTGAGGGGGCTGTAGTCCCTGACCCCCGACCTCCTAAAGTCCACAATCATCTCCTTTGTTTTGCTGACGTTCAGGGAGAGGCTGTTCTCTTGACACCATCCCGCTAGAACCTTGACCTCCTCCAGGTAGGCCCTCTCGTCGTTTGCAGAGATCAGGCCCACCACTACTGTGTCGTCAGCAAATTTGATAATTGTGTTGTTGTTAAGAGAAGAACCGGAATAGCAAAGGGCGCATTCTGGAACCATAAAGAATTATTGAGAAGAAACACAAGTTGGAAAACGAAGGATTTTGGAAACGTATGTTATGTCAGTCTTTTCATACGGAGCAGAAGCATGGGCGCTGAATGAAGAGGCAAAGAGGATGATAGACTCTTTTGACATGTGGACGCTGAGGAAGATGCTGAAGATAACATGGAAGGATAAGATCAAGAATGAGGAGGTACTGAGAAGAGTGGATATGCAAGGAGGACAGCTGCTGGAGAGGTTGAAAAAGAGAAAGATGGAGTTGTGCGGGCATGTTCTGAGAGGATCCAGCGGGGAGATGTTCAAGAAGGTGGTGATGGGGAAGGTGGATGGAAAGAGAGGAAGTGGAAGACCAAGAAGAGGCTGGGTAGACGACGTCTGTGATTGGAGCGGAGTGAGAGGCGGAGTCACAGAGTTGGAGAGAAGAAGTTGGGACAGAATGGGTTGGAGAGTGATAGGCAACCTTCGGAACGAAGAAGCCACCTAATGATGATGTTGTTCCGCTGTGCCACACAGTCATGTGTGTACAGGGAGTAGAGGAGGGGACTCAGAACACAGCCCTGGGGGGGCCCTATGTTGAGAGTGATGGATGGGGAGGTGCAGTTGCCTGCTCTCACCACCTGGGTTCTGCCCGTCAGGAAGTCCAAGACCCACTGGCAGAGGTCATAGTTCAAGCCCAGGTCCCTTAGCTTGGCTATGAGTTTGGAGGGGACTATGGTATTGAATGCTGAGCTGTAGTCGATGAACAGCATTCTCACATAGTTCCCCTGCCTCTTGTCCAGGTGTGATGCTGCTGTGTGCAGCACATGGGCTATGGCGTCCTCCGTGGACCTGTTTGGGCGGTATGCAAATTGCAGGGGGTCCAGGTTGACGGGGAGGGAGGAGCAGATGTAGCCCTTTACTAGCTTCTCAAAGCACTTCATGGCTATGGAGGTGAGAGCTACAGGGCGGTAGTCATTGAGGCAAGCAGGCTTGGATTTTTTGGGTACAGGGATAATAGTGGACTTCTTCAGACATTTGATGTAGAAACTGTACATTGGAGGAGGTTGGGTAGGTGGGGTGGGGTTGGGTGGGTGGGGGGGGAACTGTACATTGTACAACTGTGGAGTGGAAACACTCGTGGAGTGGCGGCCTCTGCCACCTTGTTAGGGTTAGGGGGGGCCTTGGTGGAGGACATCTGTGCTGCGGCCTCCTGGTCCTCCCCGGGTCCCTTCGTTAAGTTTTACCTCAGGGACATGACTGGGGGTTCTGTCTCCCAGGCGGTTCTGAGGTCTGGGACCTCTCCTGCGTCCCGCCATTTGGTGGGCTAGCAGGGGTGTGTGGGTGTGTGCCACGGGGTGCTGTGTCACACGTGGTCCCGCCTGTGCTGTGCGTTTTCAGGGTGTCTGGTTCCCCCTTTTTCGCACTTTGGTGGAGTTGACTGCCTCCCCCCCTTCGTTAGGACGGGCGGGTGGACGGGACTCCCCTCCTCCCTGGTTGGGGCTTACGGGCCCTCAGGGGGTACACTTGTCGGGCCACGCGTCTGCTCTCATTATGGCGAAGAGCGAGACGCGATGGTCAGTATGATAATATAACGAAAGGTTATCCTATAACCTAGTTATATGAATACTGGCTGATAGGGATGGGAATTGATAGGATTTTATCGATACGATTCCATTATCGATTCTGCTTATCGATTCGATTCTTTATCGATTCTCTTATCGATACCTGATCAATTTATAATTTAAATAAATAAATTGGAAATGCAACAGAACTAAGCTGGTTAGAATAACAACATGCAACTTGACATTTCTGATTGTCATTTATTGTTGAGCCCCCATGTCAGGGGCGACAGTGGCTCGGGAGGTAGAGCAGTCGTCTGGCAATCCGGAGGTTCCCGGTTCGATTCCCGCTCCTGGGCAGCGCGTCGATGTGTCCTTGAGCAAGACACTTAACCCCTAACTGCTCCCGATGAGCAGGTTGGCACCTTGCATGGTTGCCTGCGCCGTCGTTGTGTGAATGTGTGATGGATTGGGTAAAATGTAAGGAACAAATTGTAAAGCGCTTTGGATAAAAGCGCTATATAAAAAAGCAGCCATTTACCATGTCAGAAAAATACAAAAACTGTAAAAAATAAAACATTAACTATAGCCTACACTTAAATAAAATAATGTATTTGAGATTCTCTTAAAATGTATTTATTTTTTTATTCTTAAACTAATTTAATCTATTGAATAACAGTCGTTATTCCTCTGACTTCTGTCTCTCACACACACACAGACACACAGAGCTCCCTCCCCGGGCCCCTGTCCTGTAAGATATTGGCTTGTGTTGCTACACGGACACATTTGTATGTTGCACCATGGTACTTCCTGTCTGACGGACTCAGAGTAGAGACTTAATAAACAAACAATCCGGCTCTTATTATATGTGAACTAAAGAGTACAAGGTTTACACAACAGTCCCCACCCGCTGTTTTATTGTATTTGTACCTGTACTCTCCGCTGTCAGCTGTTTATCTCTCTTTGTGAGCTTGATTAAATAGCGTTAGCTCACGTTAGCTAGCGATAGCTCCGCGGCTAATTTTAGCTCACCCTAAACTAAATCAATGACTATGTTCTAAAGCATTCAAGTAGTTTTCACTGCACATAGAAGTAGCCAAACAGTGGGAGCATTTCGGGAGCATATTACCAAAACCCAGGCAATTTCGAGCCCTTAATGAATCAAATAGAGTCTGCCATGGCTACATGCTAACGCTAACATTATTACGCAACTAGGAAAAACCTGGCAGCGATAAGGGAATCGAAAGTCATGGGAGCCACACGGTTCCAGGCATCGGCCAATTAGGAACCGGTTCCCAACCGGAACCGGTTTTCGATTCCCATCCCTACTGGCTGAGCGTCTCGCTCTTAGCGCCCTGAGGTCCCTTGGTTGGGTTTTCAGTGTTGGAAATCTTTCTGAGGAAGGTAGAGTGTGACCATGTCCGGCGTCATATAGTGGGACGCGGGGGCGTGGCCTGGTCACGTGCATTGTTTGTTCGTGAGCACAGTAGGTGCTAGGAGATCAGAGATATCTCATAATGGCGAAGAGCGAGACGCTCAGCTAGTATGCATATAACTAGGTTATAGGATAACCTTTCGTTGCATGTAGCCTCCTGTGAGACCTTGAATCCCAAGAGAGGTCTAGGAATATGTGCCCTTGTTATTGAGTTTGGAGTATTATCCTCATGTTTAGCATTTTCAGATTATTTTATTGTCACAGCTTTTTAAATGTACATACATTCAGAAGATTTGTAAACGTAATATGTATATTTATTCTATTGATTGATTGGTTGATTGAAAAGTTTATTAACAGATTGCAGAATGGGTACAGTACAGTACAGCTCAATACATACAATTGTTAAGGGGATGCAGACCAGAGAAAGACTTTCGTCTTGTTTACATCAGGGTCCCCCATTTTCAATTCATCATAACATATATGACATACATGACATACAGATAGACAGTTCTGTTACATCTATACATTTATGACATATCAGATTTGCAAATACAGTACTGTTTGTGATACAAAAGTGTCCAGAAAAGGAGTGTATATACATTTGGCGTAGAAACTGTACATTGGAGGAGGTTGGTTGGGTGGGGTGGGGTTGGGTGGGTTGGGTGAGGGCTGTACATTGGAGGTTGGGGGGGGGGGGGGGGGGGGGTTGGGTAGGGGACACACACACATTTTACACTGTACATTGGAATATTGACAAAGCCTTACTTGGTCATTTACTGTACAACTAGGTTAGGACATTTGTAGGGGCCAGTTTCGAATTGCAGTCTCACGTAGGTGTTTTTTGAGAGTGTTTTTGAAAGTGGGTAGTGATTCACATTCCTTTACAGCTTTAGGTAGGGCGTTCCACATTGATGTGGCATAATTGCGAAACGTGTTAATCCCTTGTTTGAGCCGAATCTGGGTTTTACATGATTTGTGGAGCTCCCTCTGGTGTTGTGATCATGGTATTCACTGACCTTTGGGTACGTCTATACAACTATAACTATAAATAAGCTATAAATAACTATAAACTATAAACTAAAACTATAAACTAAACTATAAACTAGACATCACATAATACACAACATGTATTCTAGATACTATAAAATACAAGGTATATGTTAGCAGCAGTGGTGGGTGTGTGTAATACGTGTGCTTGTGTGGTGTGTACAGTAAGTCACTTAAGGTGCTTTGAAATATCGGAATTAACTTTAAACTTTTACATCAAATATTGTTATTGTCTAATCAGTTTTTTTTTTAAGATATCAGTCTAGCTGTGCATTTATCACGAGGCAGTTGGAACGTACCATTGTTCCTAATATGGCTTGGGTTCAAGTGAAACCCCCCTCTGAATTTAAGGCTCATGGTATGACCCAACTACCTACGTCACGCAGTCGTAGGCTAGTATCGAGAGAGCGAGAGAGAGAGAGAGAGAGAGAGAGAGAGAGAGAGAGAGAGAGAGAGAGAGAGAGAGAGAGAGAGAGAGAGAGAGAGAGAGAGAGAGAGAGAGAGAGAGAGAGAGAGAGAGAGAGAGAGAGAGAGAGAGAGAGAGAGAGAGAGAGAGAGAGAGAGAGAGAGAGAGAGAGAGAGAGAGTCTCCCCGGGGTGTTGATGATGTCACCAACATGGGATTGTGTTTGATGAGATTATTACAGTAATATTCGGGCATCACAGTAATCAGATCCCTGGTCGTCACCATGTCGGACCCGAGCCACTGGTCCGCGCTGCCCGGCGGGCACAACAAGCCTCGGTTCGTTACAGGATCGCTACTGAAACGCTCCAAAAGGTACCCGATCATGTTCACTTTTAATAACGTGTACATTTGATAATATGATTATGTTATTATTATGCTCTCCGGTCTCTAAGCGAGTCTCTTTATTGTCGATGTCCGTGAAGAACAAACTAACGAGGCGCGCGTCCCGACAGCTCTGTTGTCCGTCTTCCACTCGTCCAGACACATTGTTATTAAATGTTGTTGCTATGTAACCAACTCACACTGAAGCTCCATGCTGGGACTCATGTCATCATAGCTGATGTTGATGTCTTTCTGATGTTTTTATGATGCACGGCCTTTGTCCAGCAACATAATGAATTGAAAATGGGGGACCCTGATGTAAACAAGACGAAAGTCTTTCTCTGCCTACAGTTTCTTCGTCAAATGTCTCTTTTTTAAACTCTTTTTGTTTCACAAACAGTACTGTATTTGTAGATCTGGTATGTCATAAATGTATAGATGTAGCAGTACTGTCTATCTGTATGACATGTATGTCATATATGTTATGATTAATTGAAAATGGGGGACTCTGATGTAAACAAGACGGAAGTCTTTCTCTGGTCTGCATCCCCTTAACAATTGTGTGTATTTAGCCGTACTGTATTGTACCCATTCTGCAATCTGTTAATAAAGTGTTCAATCAATCAATCAATCAATCAAACAATACAAAGCCACCAAACACAAACAATGACTTCTGTTAACTAACTTTAGTCATAAAGTAGAAATGCATATTTCGTGAACACGGTGTACACAAGGCCTATAGTCATATATATATATATACAACTATAGAGGTATATAACCCTCCTTGGTTCATTCAATAGATAAGGCAGACTGTAGATGTTGTATAGCTTCTCATAATACAGGCTTCCGTACCCAACTTGATGGGTGGTGAGTTCCTGCCCGTTCTGTGGGTACGGTTTCCCCCGGTGTCACACATGAGTCTGCCCAGTCGTGCATTATTGGTCAAAGTGTGCCCTTTCCACTCAGACAGAGGATTAACCCCACAGTCCTTCAAGACACTAGGACATCTGTGGCTCGGTGGGCATGCCTGCTGTTTCATACATGATGCTCCCTTCAGCCATTGTTCTACTGTAGCCACACTTTTAAAATTATGAATATTATTATTATTCGCTTTGGTTCTCGGCCTTTACACACTGGCTGTATCCATGGACAGTGGCACCGGCAGAGCCGTTGGCATCATGTAGGTTAGTTCCTGAGCCATAGATCACACAGGTGCATTATTATGTACAGTTACCCCCCCCCCCCACATCATCCAATGTACAGTTTTCTTCGTCAAATGTATATATACTCTCTTTTTTAAACTCTTTTTGTATCACAAACAGTACTGTCATTTTGTAGATCTGGTATGTCATAAATGTATAGATGTAGCAGTACTGTCTATCTGTATGTCATATATGTTATGATGAATTGAAAATGGGGGACTCTGATGTAAACAAGACGGAAGTCTTTCTCTGGTCTGCATCCCCTTAACAATTGTGTGTATTGAGCCGTACTGTATTGTATTGTACCCATTCTGCAATCTGTTGAATGTTCAATCAATCAATCAGGTTTAGCTATTGAAGCTATCCTGCTTAACGTTTGATTTTGAACTATATGAGCAGCAGCAGCCTCATAGTATAACTGTTTGGTAGCTGCATTGATAGCCCGTTGCCTCATGTGGAATACCTCAATAAACCTGCTTTTCAGGTGCAGTATGTTCACTGGACTGCAGCAGGTAATTTATAGCCTACCTGTAAATGTCCAAACCCCCCCTCCCACCCACCCCCTCCTAATGTACAGTCTCCTCCCCATCGTATGTATATATTTCCTGTTAGGATCTCTGTTTAACAATACTGTATATTTGCATATCTTGTATGTCACAAATGTAACGGTACTATATACCATAAATGTCATGATATATATCTGTATGTCATTAATGTCATTATGAATTGAAAATGGGGGACCCTGATGTAAACAAGACGAAAGTCTTTCTCTGGTCTGCATCCCCTTAACAATTGTGTGTATTGAGCCGTACTGTATTGTACCCATTCTGCAATCTGTTAATAACGTTTTCAATCAATCAACCCTACAGAATCATTCTATTGTACAGAACGTTCCCAGCCTGTATTGCCAACCTTCTCAAGACTTGTTTTCCTGTAACTCTGTAACCAGGGTGCGAATCATGGGGGAGCTCGGTGAGCCATGGTTCCCTTAGATCAGACATCAGCTCCCCTGAAAACATGATTTGTGAATTTTTGGGGGGGTCTCTAAAATACTGACGATAAATGCTATTTTTGCCATGCATTTCAAATTTTTCTGTAATTTTCTGTATCGTCATCATCGTGTATAATAATAAAATTAGGCTATTCTGATGTATTAATGATTTGCGCACAAATTCACCGTAATAGACAATAGCATAAATCTATGGGGTTGCGGCACTGCAGATATACCCTACTCGTAATACGCATGCAACATGCATGCTATTCTTGCGTTTACCATTCGGAGCGTGGCGGCGCTGCACTGCAGTCTGCACTCTGCAGGCACAAATAGACGCATCCAGGATAATGTCGAAAGTTAAACGGAATATCAAAGAAGTAAGCCTTCTAACCAATTTCGATTTTACAAAGAAGGCGAAGCAACTTGCTGCGGGGACTACTTCTGTGACATGCAGATTTTGAGAATTGGGCAGACCATCAGGACAGGTGGGTGGCGATAATGTTGAATTTTTTTGCCTACTGGAGATGAGGAGTGACTTTTAATAAAACTGCAAGAAAAACAAATGTAATTCTCTCCGCGGCAGTGAGCTGGAGTCTCTCTCTCTCTATCTCTCTCTCTCTCTCTCTCTCTCTCCGCGGCAGTGCAGTGAGCTGGAGTCTCTCTCTCTCTCTCTCTCTTGCGGGCGTCTCTCTCTCCGCGGGCGTCTCTCTCTCTCTCTCATGCGAGCCGCGGCAGTTGCGAGACTCAGGGAAACGCTCTGAGAATTTTTTTTGCCCCCCCCCCCCCCCCCCCGCTCCCCCAAAGATCCTGGTATGGTTCGCACACCGTCTGTAACCCTAACCCAAATGTAAAATTTAACTCCGCGTTGGCGACCCAGAAACGTCACTCTCTGCCATCTAAATACACCCACGTATAGCTTGGCTCGACACGACACACAACATTTCAGTACCTTAACCGTTACATGTTTAGTATAACTGTATAAGAGTGTAATATGCTAGACAAGAGGGAGCCTTTTCCACAAATATATATAAATTATATATATATATTACTGTCCCGTCTCTTGTGTCTTTGGAAAGACCAGACGAGGTCAGAGGAGTTTGATCATATTCACTGAAGACGGCCAGATAATGTTGATATTTAAACATTTAAAAACATAATACATAATGATCATGCGATTTATTTTGTTACAACAATAAATAACAAAATGTTCTAACTAAATAACAATGTTGAAATTGAGAAGTTTGGACTTGTTTTGATTTTTTTTTTTACAACAGAAAAAAAAAGTTTGTTATTACAGAGACACTTAACCCTTTCACCGCCACACGACAGAAGGTTAGCCCTTTACTATCACACAACCGACGGCGATGCTCCATCATTAGCATCATTAGCTCCACCACAGGACTGACCCAGGTCCACCCAGACCACCACGGGACTGACCCAGGTCCGCCCAGACCACCACAGGACTGACCCAGGTCCCACCCAGACCACCACAGGACTGACCCAGGTCCACCCCAGACCACCACGGGACTGACCCAGGTCCACCCAGACCACCACAGGACTGACCCAGGTCCACCCAGACCACCACAGGACTGACCCAGGTCCACCCAGACCACCACAGGACTGACCAGGTCCACCCAGACCACCACGGGACTGACCCAGGTCCACCCAGACCACCACAGGACTGACCCAGGTCCACCCAGACCACCACAGGACTGACCCAGGTCCACCCAGACCACCACGGGACTGACCCAGGTCCACCCAGACCACCACAGGACTGACCCAGGTCCACCCAGACCACCACAGGACTGACCCAGGTCCACCCAGACCACCACAGGACTGACCCAGGTCCACCCAGACCACCACAGGACTGACCCAGGTCCACCCAGACCACCACAGGACTGACCCAGGTCCACCCAGACCACCACGGGACTGACCCAGGTCCACCCAGACCACCACAGGACTGACCCAGGTCCACCCAGACCACCACAGGACTGACCCAGGTCCACCCAGACCACCACAGGACTGACCCAGGTCCACCCAGACCACCACGGACTGACCCAGGTCCACCCAGACCACCACGGGACTGACCCAGGTCCACCCAGACCACCACAGGACTGACCCAGGTCCACCCAGACCACCACAGGACTGACCCAGGTCCACCCAGACCACCACAGGACTGACCCAGGTCCACCCAGACCACCACAGGACTGACCCAGGTCCACCCAGACCACCACAGGACTGACCCAGGTCCACCCAGACCACCACAGGACTGACCCAGGTCCACCCAGACCACCACGTCCGCTGACACGCTCTCTCTCTGTTCCTCTTTGTGCCACAGCTGCCGCAGCAGCAACAACCGGAAGAGCCTCGGGGTCGGGACGCCATCGCCCACCATGTCGCGCCCACTCTCCCCCATGTCCCTCCACACAGGTAGGACTACACCCCCCCCCCTGTCCCTCCACACAGGTAGGACTACACCCCCCCCCCCTGTCCCTCCACACAGGTAGGACTACACCCCCCCCTGTCCCCCTGTCCCTCCACACAGGTAGGACTACACCCCCCCTGTCCCTCCACACAGGTAGGACTACACCCCCCCCCCCCTGTCCCTCCACACAGGTAGGACTACACCCCCCCCCTGTCCCTCCACACAGGTAGGACTACACCCCCCCCCCCCCCTGTCCCTCCACACAGGTAGGACTACACCCCCCCCTGTCCCTCCACACAGGTAGGACTACACCCCCCCCCCTGTCCCTCCACACAGGTAGGACTACCCCCCCCCCCTGTCCCTCCACACAGGTAGGACTACACCCCCCCCTGTCCCTCCACACAGGTAGGACTACACCCCCCCCCCTGTCCCTCCACACAGGTAGGACTACACCCCCCCCCATGTCCCTCCACACAGGTAGGACTACACCCCCCCCATGTCCCTCCACACAGGTAGGACTACACCCCCCCCCTGTCCCTCCACACAGGTAGGACTACACCCCCCCCCCCCCTGTCCCTCCACACAGGTAGGACTACACCCCCCCCTGTCCCTCCACACAGGTAGGACTACACCCCCCCCCCTGTCCTCTCCACACAGTAGGACTACACCCCCCCCCCTGTCCCTCCACACAGGTAGGACTACACCCCCCCCCCCTGTCCCTCCACACAGGTAGGACTACACCCCCCCCCCTGTCCCTCCACACAGGTAGGACTACACCCCCCCCCCCCCATGTCCCTCCACACAGGTAGGACTACACCCCCCCCCCATGTCCCTCCACACAGGTAGGACTACACCCCCTGTCCCTCCACACAGGTAGGACTACACCCCCCCTGTCCCTCCACACAGGTAGGACTACACCCCCCCCCCTGTCCCTCCACACAGGTAGGACTACACCCCCCCCCCCCTGTCCTCCACACAGGTAGGACTACACCACCCCCCCCCCCTGTCCCTCCACACAGGTAGGACTACACCCCCCCCCCCCCTGTCCCTCCACACAGGTAGGACTACACCCCCCCCCCCCCCTGTCCCTCCACACAGGTAGGACTACAGGAGGGGGATCTGGCCACAGTTTTATAGAATAGAATAGAAATACTTTTATTATCCCGTGGGAAATTTGACAATGCAAATCACTCAACATTTAAACAGGACAGGTCACGAATTAGAATAATAACACAAATCAAATCAAGTTGCCTAGGATACGAGTAGAGTAAAATAGAATAAAATGAAATGAAATAAAATATACAGAAATAAATACAGTAAAAATATACTGAGCATGGGGGAAGCAGTGTAAACAATTTGGTCAATATAATTATAATTTACATCTAACTAATGAAATATGAAATATGGCGGCTACGTGGCGTAGTGGGCAAGGTGCTCGCCACGAAATGCTGGAGACGCTGGGCTCGTCAGTTCGAGCCCAGCGCTCCACATTTGCTTTCAGTTTAGCTGGTCGTCCGTACTACACATTGGCCGTATTAGGGGGTGGGAAACTGATGGGTGGGGATCGGGCGTTGTGGACAGCGACTCCTACAGGTCGGTTGGTGCGCCTGCGCAGTAGAATCAGGAAGTGTCGGGGGCAGCGTGAGCCTCCCACGCGTTACTCCTCGCCACTGAGAGATCGAGCTGCGCAGGTGAAAAGATGCGACTGCTGTTACCTCAAGTACCGGAGGGGACTTGTGCTGTGTATGACTTAGTCCACATTGCAGCCGGCTTGTGGGAGGCAAGAAACACCGTCCGTGAAAGGGGAGGGTTGAATTGGATGATACGAAATTGGGATGGGAGAAAATATAGAAAATGGGAGAAAAAGTGGATAAAAAAAAATGAAATATGAAATATATATTCCAGTATTCACAGTGTCACAAGGTGCAGTATGCTTTAGGTAGTGTATTGTCCTCCTTGGGTTCCAATAAGACCTAGATCTATGTCTGGCAGCCGTCGCTGCCCCCTGTTGTGGAGCCTGGAGGCCGCTAGTCGCGTCCTCCTGCCACTAATGAGCTGCCGCTCTGTGCTCAGTGATGCAGTGAGGCACAGTGATGCATTATATAGTCTGATGGCTGTTGGAATGAAGGACTTCCTGTGCCGATTGTATAAAGCTTGAAACTCCTCACTGTTACAATAACACTAATAACACTAGGGATGTCCGATATTATCGGCCGATATTGGCATTAAAATGTAATATCGAAAGAAAAAAAATACATTTATTTAAACTTTATTTACCCAGGCAAGCAGGTAAGAACAAATTCTTATTTTATTTATTGTCAAAAGTATGCATAATGTTGTGTTAATTCCACAACAAGAGATATGTAATGTTAATTACCTGAAATTATTCAGTTTTTTTGTGTGGGGGGGGGGGGGGGGGGGGGGGGGGGGGGGGCGCATATATCGGTATCGCTTGATATCGGTATCGGCAATTGAGAGTTGGACAATATCGGTATATTGGTTATCGGTAAGAAAGCCAATATCGAACATCCCTAAATAAAACAATACAGTAGTATTCAGCTTGAAACTCCTCACTGTCACAATAAAACAATACAGTCGTATTCAGCTTGAAACTCCTCACTGTCACAATAAAACAATACAGTCGTATTCAGCTTGAAACTCCTCACTGTCACATTATGTAGTGCTGATGAAGGACTTTATTCCAACAACAATATCTAATAATAGTATATCTTGTATCCAGTTTAACCACCTGTACATTGTGTGTATATTGCTGTTGCACTTTACTGCTACATTTGTACTCTGGTTGGATGCCAGACTTATTTTCATTGTACTGTACTTGTGCTGTACGAGGACAATACTTTTGAATCGAATCTAAACTCTATCTGGTGTGGTGATAATATACTGTATGTATGAAAAGTCACATGGTCAATAATCCAGTTGATGTCCATCAGATTTTCAAAGACACCCTTTGACAGATCAGTGTTATTATACGGTCATTCAACAGAATCCTCTGCCCCTAGTCTGACCTGTGTTCTCTGCCCCTAGTCTGACCTGTGTTCTCTGCCCCTAGTCTGACCTGTGTTCTCTGCCCCTAGTCTGACCTGTGTTCTCTGCCCCTAGTCTGACCTGTGTTCTCTGCCCCTAGTCTGACCTGTGTTCTCTGCCCCTAGTCTGACCTGTGTTCTCTGCCCCTAGTCTGACCTGTGTTCTCTAGTCTGACCTGTGTTCTCTGCCCCTAGTCTGACATGTGTTCTCTGCCCCTAGTCTGACCTGTGTTCTCTGCCCCTAGTCTGACCTGTGTTCTCTAGTCTGACATGTGTTCTCTGCCCCTAGTCTGACCTGTGTTCTCTAGTCTGACCTGTGTTCTCTGTTCTCTTCACCCCAGTTTGCTATAGAAACATTTTGGTCTTTGATTAAAACTGGTAAATGGTGCCTCATACAGCAGCTTTTATCCAGAGCGCTTTACAATTTGTTCCTCACATTTTTACACGTTCACACACCGATGGCGGAGGCGACCATGCAAGGTGCCAACCTGCCCACCGGGAGCAGTGAGGGCTTAAGTGTCTTGCTCAAGGACACTTTGACACGCTGCCCGGGAGGAGTGGGAATCGAACAGGGAACCTCCGGATTACCAGACGACAGCTCTACCTCCCGAGCCACTGTCGCCCCTAGTTCTGTCTGATTAGATTAGATTAAAATGTATTGTCATTATACAGTACAACGAAAAGAAGTTTGGCGTCCAACCAGAGTGCAAACGGCAATATACAATGTACAGGTGATTAAAACTGGGTTCAAAATATACAACTTAGTACTACTGAGTGTAGTCGTGCTAACCAGATGTATGTACAGAGTTCTAGTATAATATGTACAGTGATACAGGTATAGACAGTATGGCAGTAAGTCATACTGGCCAGCAGTGTAACTTGTAAGAGTACAATGTACAGATAGATTTGATAGTAGGGATGCACCTATACTGATGCTAATATCAGGCTGCTACTGATGCTAATATCAGGCCACTGATGCTAATATCAGGCCGCTACTGATGCTAATATCAGGCCACTGATGCTAATATCAGGCCGCTACTGATGCTAATATCAGGCCACTACTGATGCTAATATCAGGCCACTGATGCTAATATCAGGCCGCTACTGATGCTAATATCAGGCCGCTTCTGATACTAATATCAGGCCACTGATGCTAATATCGGGCCGCTACTGATGCTAATATCAGGCTACCGATGCTAATATCAGGCCGCTACTGATGCTAATATCAGGCCGCTACTGATGCTAATATCAGGCCGCTACTGATGCTAATATCAGGCCACTACTGGTGCTAATATCAGGCCGCTACTGATGCTAATATCAGGCCGCTACTGATGCTAATATCAGGCTGCTACTGATGCTAATATCAGGCCGCTACTGATGCTAATATCAGGCAGCTACTGATGCTAATATCAGGCCGCTACTGATGCTAATATCAGGCCGCTACTGATGCTAATATCAGGCCACTACTGATGCTAATATCAGGCTGCTACTGATGCTAATATCAGGCCACTACTGATGCTAATATCAGGCTACTGATGCTAATATCAGGCCGCTACTGATGCTAATATCAGGCCGCTACTGATGCTAATATCAGGCCGCTACTGATGCTAATATCAGGCCACTACTGATGCTAATATCAGGCTGCTACTGATGCTAATATCAGGCCACTACTGATGCTAATATCAGGCCGCTACTGATGCTAATATCAGGCCACTACTGATGCTAATATCAGGCCGCTACTGATGCTAATATCAGGCCACTACTGATGCTAATATCAGGCCGCTACTGATGCTAATATCAGGCCGCTACTGATGCTAATATCAGGCCACTACTGATGCTAATATCAGGCTACTGATGCTAATATCAGGCTACTGATGCTAATATCAGGCCGCTACTGATGCTAATATCAGGCAGCTACTGATGCTAATATCAGGCCACTACTGATGCTAATATCAGGCCACTACTGATGCTAATATCAGGCTACTGATGCTAATATCAGGCCGCTACTGATGCTAATATCAGGCCGCTACTGATGCTAATATCAGGCCGCTACTGATGCTAATATCAGGCCACTACTGATGCTAATATCAGGCTGCTACTGATGCTAATATCAGGCCACTACTGATGCTAATATCAGGCCGCTACTGATGCTAATATCAGGCCACTACTGATGCTAATATCAGGCCGCTACTGATGCTAATATCAGGCCACTACTGATGCTAATATCAGGCCGCTACTGATGCTAATATCAGGCCGCTACTGATGCTAATATCAGGCCACTACTGATGCTAATATCAGGCTACTGATGCTAATATCAGGCCGCTACTGATGCTAATATCAGGCCGCTACTGATGCTAATATCAGGCCGCATGTCTTTTTAGTCGAGGACAGTCCTGGCGTGGGGGGGGGGAGAGTCCTGGGGGGGGGGGTCCAGCTGGAGTGTGTACATCACTTAATGTTGTCTGAACAGCTGGAGTGTGTATATCACTTAATGTTGTCTGAACAGCTGGAGTGTGTATATCACTTAATGTTGTCTGAACAGCTGGAGTGTGTACATCACTTAATGTTGTCTGAACAGGTGGAGTGTGTACATCACTTAATGTTGTCTGAACATCTGGAGTGTGTACATCACTTAATGTTGTCTGAACAGCTGGAGTGTGTATATCACTTAATGTTGTCTGAACAGGTGTGCCCTATGAATAGAGTTCTGTTGGAGGGCCCTGTGAGCCAGGAAGCCAGAGACATACACTCTTTTGAGTGCAATCATGAAGAGGATGATCTGATTATGGAGCACAATCAATAATAATAATAATAATAAATTGGATTTGAAGAGAGAAGCGCCTTTCTCAGACTCAATGACACTGTACAAGGAGAGGGAAGCTATATAAAAGAAAGGGTAAATACAATTTGAAAAAGGAATTATGAATATATGTGTATAGTAACAACAGGAAAAAACAAATGAGATAAAAAGGGAAGCAAGGTGCTGTCCAATTGGATGAAGTGGTAACAATAAAATAAAATAAAACAGAAAACAAAAACAAAACAAACAACAAAACAAGGGGATCTGTGGCTTAATAGAAAAGAGTCAGGGGTGGGCTATTTGGGAGCAGGGCCGTGTTGCGTGAAGGCAAGTGTGAACAGGTGTGTTTTTAGGTGGGTTTTGAAGCGGTTGATGGTGTCAGAGCCTCGGGTGGAGGGGGAGAGGGAGCTCCACAGCCTGGGGGCAGCTACAGCGAACGCTCGGTCTCCCCGTGTGGAACGCCTGGTGCGGGGGATGGTGAGGATCAAGCTCTAATTTGGTCTCACGTCGTCTAATTGTTACTCCACCGCTTGCTTGCGTGTGAACAACCCACCATCTCTCTGTACACACAACTCCAGATCCCATTCAAGGATGACTGGAACTGCTCAGTTAGGGATGTCATCGATGTGAATGGCGGTTTATGTGTTTGGACCAGATTAAGATAAGATATTCCTTTATTGATCCCCTTGGGGAAATTCAGGCGTCATAGCAGCATGGGGGAGGGGAGGTTCAGGTATGGACAGGGTAATTGTAGAAAGACATAAATATAGGCAATACAATTTATAGTACAGTAGAAAAGAAAAAATAGACAAGATATTACATTAAGTGAATACAACGTTTTTTTTTAAGTGCTGTTTAATCTCACTCAGTTTCACAGTAAACGTCCAGAGGTTCCAGGACAGACGTTATTACTTTGTGGTTATTGGAAAATGTTCACTTGCAAACGCTACCGGTGTAATTGCCTCCTCTCCATATATGTCTGAGTTCATTAGTATGAATAGTAATGATGGTAATGGTCTCTCTTCCAGCTGCGAGCAGCCCCCTGGACAGCCCCCGCCCCCTGGACAGCCCCCGCCCCCTGGACAGCCCCCGCAACGTGTGTGCCGGCGCCTCCCTCAACTTCCCGTTCGCCAGGAGGTACGTGTCGCGCTCATGCCACAAACACTTTCCTCCGGCCAGTGATGTACCTGAACGCGTTCAATGAACCATCGTTCGTGAACGCGTTCGTATTTTGGGCGAACGTGAACTGAGCGGACTGTATTTCCGCTAAATGAACGTAATTGAGATCGCGTTGATTCTCAGCGCTGTGTAACGGCGTTCAAAAGTGGGTTCATTCTCAGCACTGTACTATAACGCCGTTCAAAAGTGTGCCAGATTTCATATGCCTTTCAGCCCGAAAACCCAGTTAAAACACACCGTAAACAGGCTGCAAAATAATGTGGAAAACCACCCAATCTGGCAACCGCTCTGGGCGGGGCTTCGGGGAGTCTGGTAGTAGAGCAGCAGCACTCGCACTTTCAGAAGGCGCTGCACTCGCTCAGAGTCAGACTCTACGGCATATGAGCATTTAAAAGAGTTTTAGTTAAAGTCAGTAAATGTTTTGCACTTTGAATATTGAACTTTGAGGTACAACCTTAGTTTCATACCTCAGCCTGGTTCCTACCTCGTGTTGTGTTCGTACAGAGTTATGTCGGCACATGTTTATATGTTTGCACAATGACTACTTTCACTTTTGGTATATTTAGATTATTATACTTAATAAAGACCATTCAAGCAGCATGTTTTTCCTCATGTTTTTGAAAATATACTGTAGAGATGAAAGCTGCAGCTGCTACTAGTGTGGACTGAATGGGCGACAGCAAAGCGTTATGGAAATGCCAGTATTCTGTGGTTCTATTATGGGTTGTGGCAATACATTTGACAAATAATAGCTCGCAGCAACGTATTGAAAAAAGAACTATAAACTATAAATTAGTTCATTTTTGAAACCATGAACTTTAGTTAAACATTTTTAATTATGAACTGAACTAGTTCATGTAGAAAGTGAACTTTCCCAACCCTGGCTCCGGCGCCACCCTAGAGTTGATTTGTTGCACTGCATCACGTACGGTACGGGATCTAAGGCTGAGAAGACCATATGCCATTTGGAAGAATCGATAAATTGGGACCAAATTATCGATAAATATCGATATTGCTATTAGTATAAAAAAATAAGTATTATTTAAACAACACATTTATGTTTATTTTGCAGCAATTCTTTGTTGTTGCCGCCATCTTTAGTGTTACAGCTTGGAGGAGTACACTGCATGTTGAATGCACAGTGAAGAGTTGCAATTCAACTGCATTTACATGAAATGGGGATCTTTTAACTAAAAACATGCCACAAGACCTGGGGCTAGATCCACAAAGAATGGATTGCACGGTGCTAATTGCATCCTACTTACAATTCATTATGAATTGAAAATGGGGGACCCTGATGTAAACAAGACAAAAGTCTTTCTCTGGTCTGCATCCCCTTAACAATTGTATGTATTGAGCCATGCTGTATTGTACCCATTCTGCAATCTGTTAATAAAACTTTCATTCAATCAATCAATCAATCTGCACGGTGATTGATTGAATGAAAACTTTATTAACACTTTAACTGCCAGAAGACGAGTTTAGGCGTCCTTCCCCGCCATGCTCAAGTTGCCGAACGCCGTAACTCGTCTTTGATATCAATATTTCAAAAATCTGTGATCGGAATCATATTTTCCATCCGCAGCCTTCACACACAGTTCAGAGCTCCTCTCAATCCTCTAGCGGTTCAAGAGCGCCATCTGGTGGCCGATCGGCAGAAGCGCCAAACAGGAAGTGATGTGGCTGAAGTGCTGTTCACCCATATTACTTCCGGCCACTCTCTATAGTTCCCGCGACTCCATCTTGACACAATACATAGCGATCCGTTGCCAATAACTCGATAAACAACATGATTTGGACGTATATACCATTATACAACATGGAAATGGACCGGGTATTTTTACATCCCATAATGGAAAACTGTCTACCCCACGCTGATCGCCCAACGGCCCGCGGAGACTGGGGTGAGTTTTAGCGTGTAATATTTCCGTGTTCGACACTAACTGCTATGATGAACATTTGACCCACATTAGATGAATGGTATAACGCTGCCCACGGAATTATAAACGCCCCCTCGCCCATCCGGTCAACATCAGATGACGTGTAGTAACTTCCAGAAGTCCGTCCAGTTGGATTTTTTTATATCGCGCCGATTGCTATCAAACTGTATTTGATCATCAATATAATGCATTTGGGGCTATAAATCACGTTCTGGAGAAAGCTGCAGAAAGAGATGAAAACATACTTATACTTTAGATCATATTTTAGTATGAATATGTGAATGAAAAAGTTTAACGTTCATACACCCTGAACAATACATATAGGACATTGAATGGGCCCTAATAATGGCAATTTAGCAATAGAATTTAAAAAGTTATAGCCCTGCAAAGAAGGGAAACTTCTCCATAGACAAATAGAGCTGGCAACCTATGGTATATCATGAATTTAGCCTTAGGCAATCAAAGTGTTAACAGATTGCAGAAGGGGATGCAGACCAGAGAAAGACTTTCGTCTTGTTTACATCAGGGTCCCCCATTTTCAATTGATAATGAATTGTAAGTAAGGGTGCAACTTGCTCCGTGCAATCCATTCTCTGTGGATCTAGCCCCTAGTATTTTAGTATAGTATAAAAAAAATATATAATTTAATTAAAATTATTTTACACATGCAAAAGAAATCGATAAGTGATGCCACTTAATCGATTTCACGCAGTTATCGATAATTATCGATAATTGGTCTCAGCCTTAATTTCATCAACCCCCTGTTTTCAGGCTTAACTCAAAGGCACCGCTCGCAAGCCGCAGAGCGTTCTGGAGGCATCTAATCTGTCATCTCTGTAGGACGGAGCGCTAATCACAGCAGGCTGTTGCACCGATCAAGATCACTCTTTTGTGGTGCATTCAGCGTAGTGAGCATTTAATGCATTCCTGGTTTGCCTGTTATGTGATTTTATTAATCTCATAAAATGTCTGCACCTGCTATGAATGAAAATGTTTTTGAGTTGAGCGAGTCAGTGTCTTGCACCTTTATCAGATGACCAGTACATTAGCCCAGAGACACAGCATAGATAGATAGAAGGGTAGATAGGTAGGTAGGCAGGTAGATCGACTGCTCAACCTCCTCCCCTCTGATGTTGTTGTTAGCTTTATAGCAACGTTAGCTCACGGTATTGTCCCCACGAAAAAGGTGCAGGTTTTCCCAAACCAGAAACCGTGGCTGGACAACTCCATCCGAGTGGCCCTGAATGCTCGTACCGCTGCTTACAACTCGGGCCGAGCATCTGGGAGTATGGAAGAGTACAAGGTAGCAGCCTATATGCTACGCAAAGAGGTTTGGGCTGCAAAACGGCGATATGCGAACAAGATGGAGACACAGATGGCACAGAACGACACGAGAGGCTTATGGCGGGGAGTACGAACGATAACTGATTATAAAGTCAGCCCCCCCATCAATAGTGAGTGCCGATGCCTCTCTCGCGGATGAACTCAACTCCTTTTACGCACGGTTTGGAGCGAGCAGTGGCGACGTTAGCTCACCGGCTAACAACGTCACTGACGCACCGGCTGCCGTGGGGAGGGGAGGTTCATCCACGGGGGGGTGACACACGCTCTCATTGACGGAACACAGCGTGAGATTAGCGTTCATGGGTGTAAATACTCGGAAAGCTGCAGGCCCAGATGGGATAACAGGACGAATAGGGATGCCCCGATCGATCGGCCACCGATCGTTATCGGCCGATATTCAGTATAAATATGCGATCGGTGATCGGTGATAATGTTTTATTTTCACCGATCGTCAAACGCGATCACTCGCTGTCGCTGAGTTCTGTCTCAGACACCGGTGGTGCGGCGTCTGCTCTCGAGTCCAGCCCCTCCCGCACGCATGTAAACACGGGTCTAGTCTAGTGAGACACGGGAGGACGGCGTGTCGTGTCGGCTTCTCCCTGAGCTAACGTTAGCTTAGCTACCGTTACAAAATGACCCAGTCAACTATTCACTTTTAGTTTAATACATGATGAGGCATTGTCTAACCGAACGGTATCTAGCCGGCCAGGTACCGATAGCTCCTGACATCAACAAACGCCGGCTCTAGCAAGTATAGTAGGTAGGTATGATACCTGTTAGCTGTTAGCTCACGTTAGCGCAAGTTAGTTCACTGTTAAAAACGAAATGTCCCATTAAACTAAATAATTCACTGAGGTGTTGTATTAACGTTATATATCCGGCTAGCAGTAGCTACAGATAGCTCCTGATATCAATGTCTTATAACACTGATTCGATGCGTATTCGAGCTGAGGGCTTGCTGAGCACAGTTAAGTAACGTTATACCAATAGGGTCCAGGTGCAGCGCCGGAGAATCCTGGCCGTAGCTCGAGGCTACTCAGTATAGGTCCAGCTGCAGCTCTGGAGAATCCTGGCTGTAGCTGGAGGCTACTAGAGTACACACAGACAGTGGAGCTTGTTGCGTGGTGGCGATGTCTCGCAGATAATACAAGTACAAGTCTAATTATATAATATATATATTTTATAAAAAAAAATAAAAAATTATATAATTTTTTTTTAATTCTTTTTAATCAAAAACGATCGGGATCGGTATCGGCCGATATGGCTCACGACGATCGGTGATCGGTATCGGTGGCAAAAAACGTGATCGGGGCATAATACTTAATTTTTTTCTTTTTTAAATATGTTTTTGTAGATTTTTATTGGTTTGTACTACCGGGCAGTCCGGTAGAGAGAGAGGGAGAGGAGGAAATGGGAGACAGAGCAGGGGAAGACATTCGGCAAAGGACGCCGGGTCCGGGAATCGAACCCGGGTCGGCCGCTTCGCAACGCAGCGTGTTACATGGTGTGCTACTAGAGCGCCCCGACAGGACGAATACTTAAGTCAGCAAATCAGCTGGCCCCAGTATTTACATCCATATTCAATCTATCCCTGGCTGAGTCCGTGGTCCCTGCCTGCTTCAAAATATCCACTATAATCCCTGTACCAAAAAACTCCTCTCCAGCAGGCCTTTATGACTACAGACCGGTGGCACTCACCTCTGTGGTCATGAGATGCTTTGAGAGGCTGGTGAAGGACCACATCTGTGCCTCCCTCCCTAGTAACATGGACCCACTGCAGTTCACATATAGGACAAACAGGTCCACTGACGATGCGGCCTCCCAAGTACTGCACAACACACTATCTCACCTTGACAGTCAGAAGGGGGGCTATGTGAGATTGCTGTTCATTGACTATAGTTCAGCTTTCAACACCATAGTCCCCACCAGACTGGTTGACAAGCTGATCGATCTGGGTCTGAGCTCCGCCATGAGCGCCTGGATCCTGGACTTTCTAAGTGAGGGTGGGGGGTCATACCTCCAGCAAAATCACCCTGAGCATCGGGTCCCCCCAGGGCTGCGTTCTGAGCCCCCTGCTGTACTCACTATACACACACGACTGTGTGGCCAGGTTCAGCTCCAACTCCATAGTGAAGTTTGCGGACGACACGGTGGTGGTGGGGCTGATCTCTAACAATGACGAGAAGGCCTACCGGGAGGAGGTTGAGGTACTGGTGGTGCCAGGACAACAGCCTGCTCCTGAACAGGACAATACAGCAGGGGACACACACGCCACTGTGGATAAACAGGGCTATCGTGGACAGGGTGAGCAGTTTCAAGTACCTGGGAGTCCACATCACAGAGGACCTGACATGGTCTACCACATTCTGTGGTGAAAAAGGCGAAGCAGCGCCTCTATCACCTGACAGCTAAGGAAGTTCAGAGTATCGGGGAAGATACTCCACTCCTTCTATTCCGGGGCTGTAGAGAGTATTCTGACTGGGAACATCACTGCCTGGTTTGGAAACTGCACTGCCCAGGACAGGAAGGCCCTACAGAGAGTGGTGCGCTCAGCAGAGCGTACTACGGGTATAGCACTACCACCCCTGCAGGACTTATATAACTTGCTGCGGTCAGGCAAGCGCCTACGGTCACACGCTGCAAGAACAGAGAGACTCCGGCTCAGCTTCTTCCCCCAGGCCATCAGAACACTGAACACTGAACTCTCCACTCACAAGTACACATGAGCACACACAGACACACACACACACACACACAACATGCATGCAGCAACCGCTAAAACAATCACTTTAAACAAAATGTCACTTTAAAAAATAGAAAGTCACTTTAAAGGTACTGTATAGTATAGTTTAGATACATTAAGAGTTAAAATTGTATATTGTATAGTAGTGTAGATAGGAACCAGTTTCTCAGGAACTTAGCATGTCTTTTTTAGCATGCATATCTTGTGTCTTACCTATTTAATTCTTTCTATGCCTATTTTATTATTGTATTTTGCACAACAATCAATGCTGGCATGACCACCCGCATTTCACTGTATGCCCTGGTATGTATGTGACAAATAAACCTCTTGATTCTTGATTCGTCAATGCATCGATTCTAATGTGACGATTCAACTGCATCGATTTTAGAATCGATTATAATCGAAACATTAAAAAAAAAAAATTATGTTTCTTTGTGTGTGTGTGTATTGTTTTTATTGACCTATAGTCCATTCATGCTGAGTGAATCAGTTCCCCCAGCCACATTTGTGTATTACATTTTTTTGGGGGGAATTAACTGATAGAAAATGTATAGAAAATTAATAGAATTGAATCGAATCGAATCGTGGTCAAATGAAGAGATTTCATGATGCATTGAATCGTTGCCTGAATAATCGTAATAGAAATTAATCGCTGTGAGGTCGCATCGTTACACCCCCTAGTAGCTATGGTCTGTCCCATGATGTCACCCTTTATTAAACCCATAATTGATGGCGAGGCTTGTTGGAACAAGAGTCTTTTGATCCTGCTATTGTGAATCATTAAGGGCTTCCTCTGATGTGGTGTGTGTGTGTGTGTGTGTGTGTGTGTGTGTGTGTGTGTGTGTGTGTGTGTGTGTGTGTGTGTGTGTGTGTGTGTGTGTGTGTGTGTGTGTGTGTGTGTGTGTGTGTGTGTGTGTGTGTGTGTGTGTGTGTGTGTGTGTGTGTGTGTGTGTGTGTGTGTGTGTGTGTGTGTGTGTGTGTGTGTGTGTGTGTGTGTGTGTGTGTGTGTGTGTGTGTGTGTGTGTGTGTGTGTGTGTGTGTGTGTGTGTGCGTGCGTGGGCGGAGGCAGGAAGTCTGATGCAGAAAGCACCAGTGGCTCTGCTTGAGTCACATCTTCCCCGTCGCTGTATATTTCTTTCCCCTCTTCACCACGATGAGTAGTGTGAGATATAGATGGTGCCCCTCCCCCTGTAGCCCACTCAAACATCAATCATCCTGGTTCCCTTGGCAATGGTGCTTGTCTTGCTCCAGGCACGAGTAGCCCACCTGTAAGGTGGTGCCCCAAGACATGAATATGAACATAACGTCCCAACACATGTGTGAATACAAGTATGAGTAAATGGATGATGTAGGCAGGAGGTACTTAATTATTTGTGGCTTTTATTTAGGTTTCTGTCACATATTAAAAGACATTCGTTCCAGAACGGCAAATGTATTCCATGGCACATAATGACCCACCGAACAGCGTGGCCAAGTTCAACAGACCTGTGCCCCGTTGTAGAACAATTCCTGATAACAATATCACACATGAAATGGCAACAACAGAGAAGAAAAGGAACACCCTTTGTTCACTTTGGACCCCAGCTGACATTATTTCTCCTCGACCAAATCCACCGACTTCCTTTCGATGCTTCTTCCGACGTCTCATTTACTGCCTTTCGCAAACTCCCACCCATGAAGGCCCAACTCTCCCAATAATGATACAGTTGATCGTGCAATAAACCCCTCTGCATCCTACTACGAATGTTCCTCTCAAATCTACCTGCATCTCCCAATCATTAGCTCCCTTTAGGTGGCCTGGCCCATGCCTGCCTAAAAAACCTACCCCCTCTACATTTCTCTCCTGGACTAATTGAATGGCTGCACCCTCTACCCGATTACCTCCTGAATTCACCTGTACTCTTCTGCTTTCAACTCCTGCCACTAAGCTTTTCAGAACCTGGATATGTCACCATGTATGCCAGCCTTGAGAATTGCAATGCCGATCGAATCTCACCAGGTGGCAGTATCGCCTACCTTTTCAACTCTGATAGTCCAGTTCAGACATTGTCTCTACTGATCTCTTTCTGTCAACACTCGCTCTGAGGGGAAGGAGCTCTTGCAGAGCAATCGCTAGGAGATCTGCTCGCCTCAAAACCTATAGTTTCCCGTAAACACGAGTACATTACATATAAACGAGTAATCGTGATCGCCAATGGGATCATTGGAATTATTCTTTTTGGAGTACCTTCTGGCTAAGGTAAGGTATTTTACCGAACCTGAAACATGTTTCTGTAACGATCACAGTGTCTTATTTTACCGGACCTAAACCAAGCTTTTTCTAACTATCGCATTTCCCCCCCCCCCCCCCCCTTGATGATTTTGTGAAGGCACATGTGTACATGGTATATACCTTTGATTTGGGAGTATTTGGGGTTTCAGGGGATCAACCAGAATGATTTGGGCTTATTGCATATGTCTTATCTCGCGATCTATGGAAAAAGACTGGATTATTTTGGAAATCGGCGATGTTTAGTGTGTAATAAACTACAAACTACAGTGTGTAGAAACAAACTATTTTTTACATGTTGGACTAGAAATAGTGTCTGTCAAATGAGCCATACTATTGTCTCCATAGCTATAATATAGAATATACAATAGCTCCATAAAGATCGTGAAATATCGTGACAATTTTCAAGAAAAGCTAGCGCTAGCCATTGCAGATGGGGAAAGCTTGTGGCACTCAAAGAGTTAAAGGAACACTCCAACATTTTGGGAAATACACTTATTTGCTATCTTCCCCAGAGTCAGACGAGGAGATTCATATAAATTTCATCTCTTTGGGTCAGTTTTGGAGTTGTTGTATTTCTTCACTTTTGGAAGAGCTAGACTAGCTACTCCTTTCTGCTTCCAGTCCTTGTGCTAAGCTAGGCTAGCTTCTCCCTACTGCTTCCAGTCCTTGTGCTAAGCTAGGCTAGCTTCTCCCTACTGCTTCCAGTCCTTGTGCTAAGCTAACAGCTCCCTACTGCCTCCAGTCCTTGTGCTAAGCTAGGCTAGCATGTACCTGGACCTCTCTCTCTGGGGCTACTGGACACACAGAGATGAAATTGATCAACCATCTTGTCTGACTGGGGGACTCTGACCCTTTACCTCTTTGACTCCCACGCTGTTTTTCCATCTTTACTCCCTGGAGCCAGCTTTTTTGACAATTTTCACGATGTTTGCAGACCCATCGTATATTCTATATTATAGCTATGGAGACAATAGTATGGCTCATTTGACAGGCACTATTTATACTCCAACAGGGAAAATAATGTTTATTTCTACATGCCTTCGTTCGTGCGCTATCCCATGCAAAAAATCGTCCCGTTTCAAAATAAGCCAGTCTCGTTTTCTGTAACGCAAGTTATGGCGTGTTTTGTGCAGCATACGCATATTTGTGCACGTTGCTCGCCTGAAACCTATATTATTTCCAGGTCAAAGGTAACCACAACCTTATATGGAATGTTTCTGTTCACTGGGCCAACAAGGTTTCCGACCCTCGGATAATTACAAAGGCATGTTTTATGATGGGGTGCGTTTGCAGAGCGTGGCTGTAGTGTGGGGCGCTCGCAAACTCCGCGACAGATGATGTTGCCTCCTCGGCGGTTTGACTATAGTATCTTTATGATTTACCAGAGGTGCTGAGTCCGGTGTAGTCTGGTGAAAACGCACGTTATCATCCATAAGTGTGATCGTTTTGTCCTCTGCTCGCTGCTCTCTAGTCCTGTGGCAACTGCAGGCATCCCCTGTTGGCGGCGTGGGGGGGGGGGGGGGGGGGGGGCGCACTAAACTAGCCCAGTTCAAAAGGTAGGCGATACTGCCACCTGTCGGGATTTGATTGTCATTTCAATTTTTTTTTTAAACTTAGATTTTTTTATTAACAGTTATTTAGACAGACAGCACTTACAAAAAATAAATAATAAAAAATGAAGAAACTAGCATCACAATAAAAACAAAAAGAAAAAACAGTGCACATAAATATTTACATGGGTATCACATGGTTAGTTGTCTGGTTCCCCTACTGTTGTTTTCTAGGTATTTGATATAAAGGTTGATTGTGTATCTCCCTTAAACAGGCATAAACAGGTAATTCCTACTCAAAGACGATAAATGCTGACTAAGGTTTGTATGTGTGATCTGGGTCCAGAGACCCTCCTTGAGCTTCTTTCTTCCCTTCTCCTTCGTCCTTTCTTTTTTTTTCTCTTGTTTATTAACTTTCACTTTGCCTTTTGGTTCACCCATACACAAACCACCTCATCCCTGAATATTTAATATCACACCGTTAAACAGACATAAATAATAAGGTATAAAAGCATTCAGCACTTGTAATATCCCAAAAACAAAATAGAAAATATTAACTAAAGTACAGGTGTGTGACATGGGTTCATAGACCCTGCTTGAACATCTTTCCTCCTTTACCCTTCGCTCTCTTGTGTTGCATTTGGTTCTTCCTCTGTGATGGTCATTTCAATTTTAACTAACGCAGAGGTCTCTAGAACACACACTAAGGTCCGTGTGACGGTTTAGAATAATAATCATCAAAAAAAGGAAAAACGGGGAAAAAAACTAGATTTCTCGTTTTTGCCGCTCAAGCATTGGCTGTCAGAAATTAGATCTAGTTTTTGGCGCTCAATGAGTTAACATACGGTACATAATAGATCAATGCCACAGATAAAATGACGACTGCAGTTGGGCACTTTCTACTTCCCTCGAGCCGCCTACCTGTATAAGAACTGCTAATGACTAATGCACAATAATAATGTATTTTTGCAGGCCATTGTTTATCCCTTTATGCATTGTTTATGTATTACGTTGTTATTGTTATATAATACTTCCACATTTAACTCAACACTTCATATTCAGGTACTGTAGATCGTAAAGCTTATCTTCTGCAGTCAAACCACCTGCAAGAGACACTTGAGGAGTTCTTTCTGTGCCCGGCCCTGCCACCCACACCAGCTGTCTGGCAGATAGGGGGCGACGGGGGGGGACAGGGGAGGTGAGAGGGGAGGTGAGACAGGGGAGGTGAGACAGGGGAGGTGAGACGGGGAGGTGAGAGTGAGACAGGGGAGGTGAGAGGGGAGGTGAGACAGGGGAGGTGAGACGGGGAGGTGAGAGTGAGACAGGGGAGGTGAGAGTGAGACAGGGGAGGTCTCTCTCAGCTTGTCTCTCTCAGCTTGTCTCTCTCAGCTTGTCTCTCTCAGCCCCTCTCTCTCTCTTTATCTGCCCCTCTCTCTCTCTTTCTCTGCCCCTCTCTCTTTATCTGCCTCTCTCTTTCTCTGCCCCTCTTTCTCTTTATCTGCCCCTCTCTTTCTCTGCCCCTCTCTCTCTCTTTATCTGCCCCTCTCTCTCTCTTTCTCTGCCCCTCTCTTTCTCTTTATCTGCCCCTCTCTCTCTCTTTCTCTGCCCCTCTCTCTCTCTTTCTCTGCCCCTCTCTCTTCATCTGCCCCTCTCTCTTTCTCTGCCCCTCTCTTTCTCTTTCTCTGCCCCTCTCTCTTCATCTGCCCCTCTCTCTCTCTTTATCTGCCCCTCTCTCTTCATCTGCCCCTCTCTCTCTCTTTATCTGCCCCTCTCTCTCTCTTTCTCTGCCCCTCTCTTTCTCTTTCTCTGCCCCTCTCTCTCTTTTTATCTGCCCCTCTCTCTCTCTTTCTCTGCCCCTCTCTCTCTCTTTATCTGCCCCTCTCTCTCTCTTTCTCTGCCCCTCTCTTTCTCTTTATCTGCCCCTCTCTCTCTCTTTCTCTGCTCCTCTCTCTCTCTTTCTCTGCCCCTCTCTCTTCACCTGCCCCTCTCTCTTTCTCTGCCCCTCTCTCTTCATCTGCCCCTCTCTCTTTCTCTGCCCCTCTCTCTCTCTTTCTCTGCCCCTCTCTCTTCACCTGCCCCTCTCTCTTTCTCTGCCCCTCTCTTTCTCTTTCTCTGCCCCTCTCTCTTCATCTGCCCCTCTCTCTTTATCTGCCCCTTTCTCTTTCTCTGCCCCTCTCTTTCTCTGCCCCTCTCTCTTCATCTGCCCCTCTCTCTTCATCTGCCCCTCTCTCTTCATCTGCCCCTCTCTCTCTCTTTCTCTGCCCCTCTCTTTTTCTTTCTCTGCCCCTCTCTCTCTCTTTATCTGCCCCTCTCTCTCTCTTTCTCTGCCCCTCTCTCTCTCTTTATCTGCCCCTCTCTCTTTCTCTGCCCCTCTCTTTCTCTTTATCTGCCCCTCTCTCTCTCTTTCTCTGCCCCTCTCTCTCTCTTTCTCTGCCCCTCTCTCTTCATCTGCCCCTCTCTCTCTCTTTCTCTGCCCCTCTCTCTCTCTTTCTCTGCCCCTCTCTCTTCATCTGCCCCTCTCTCTCTCTTTCTCTGCCCCTCTCTCTCTCTTCACCTGCCCCTCTCTCTTTCTCTGCCCCTCTCTCTTCACCTGCCCCTCTCTCTTTCTCTGCCCTCTCTTTCTCTTTCTCTGCCCCTCTCTTCATCTGCCCCTCTCTCTTTATCTGCCCCTTTCTCTTTCTCTGCCCCTCTCTTTCTCTTTCTCTGCCCCTCTCTCTCTCTTCATCTGCCCCTCTCTCTCTCTTTCTCTGCCCCTCTCTTTCTCTTTATCTGCCCCTCTCTCTTCATCTGCCCCTCTCTCTCTCTTTCTCTGCCCCTCTCTTTCTCTGCCCCTCTCTCTCTCTTCATCTGCCCCTCTCTCTTCATCTGCCCCTCTCTCTCTCTTTCTCTGCCCCTCTCTTTCTCTTTCTCTGCCCCTCTCTCTCTCTTCATCTGCCCCTCTCTCTTCATCTGCCCCTCTCTCTCTCTTTCTCTGCCCCTCTCTTTCTCTTTCTCTGCCCCTCTCTCTCTCTTCATCTGCCCCTCTCTCTTCATCTGCCCCTCTCTCTCTCTGTCTCTGCCCCTCTCTTTCTCTTTCTCTGCCCCTCTCTCTTCATCTGCCCCTCTCTCTTCATCTGCCCCTCTCTCTCTCTTTCTCTGCCCCTCTCTTTCTCTTTCTCTGCCCCTCTCTCTCTCTTCATCTGCCCCTCTCTCTTCATCTGCCCCTCTCTCTTCATCTGCCCCTCTCTCTCTCTTTCTCTGCCCCTCTCTTTCTCTTTCTCTGCCCCTCTCTCTTCATCTGCCCCTCTCTCTTTCTCTGCCCCTCTCGCTCTCTCTTTCTCTGCCCCCCCCCCCCCCCCCTCTCTCTCTCTCTCTCTCTCTCTCTCTCTCTCTCTCTCTCTCTCTCTCTCTCTCTCTCTCTCTCTCTCTCTCTCTCTCTCTCTCTCTATCTCTCAGACAGGTATCTCCTTCCGTTTCTCTCCTTGTACCTTTTTGTCCGTTTAGTTTCTCTCTGATGGTCTAAAAGAGAAGGATCTAAAAGAGAAGGATCTAGGAGGAGTTGTTGAGGAGGAAGATGCTGCTTCTTTATTGTGTAAAGCTTTGAACACTAACCCTTTCACTGCCACACGCCGCGGAGCTAATGATGCTAATGATGGAGCATCGCCGTCGGTTGTGTGATAGTAAAGTAAAGGGCTAGGGGGATTCTGTATTATTGTCACAGTGAAAAGGTTAACCGGCTGTCGTGTGGCAGTGAAAGGGTTAAGGAACTCGCTATCAAATGGGTGATTTTGGTCAAGCTCTTCTTGTAGTTGGGGGGGGTAGTCTGTGTGTTTATATAAGAGGGTTTAGATATGAAATGCTAATGCATGAGGTTATGTAACAACAATGTGTCCTCTTCTATCTACATGTCTCCCTCACAGAGCGGAGGGCCGGAGGTGGTCCCTGGCCTCGCTGCCCTCCTCTGGGTACGGAACCAACCCCCCCAGCTCCACCGTGTCTGTAAGTCACCCCCCCCCCCCCCCCCCCCCCCCCCCACACTGGGGCTGTTATTTTTCTACAACGGAGTTCGGCGATTTACGAATCTGATTGGCCAGTGTCATTTCTGGTCATGTGACATGTACGCCCAATCGTGGGACCGCAAGTTTCTACACTGGTTAGGCTTAGGCGCTCGTTCGAAGTTAAGGTTAAGGTTAGAGTTTGTCTTAGAGCATGGCGATAGAACGCCTGCCCCTGATTCCGACGGTTAAGCTTAGGCACTCTTTCGAAGTTGGTTAAGGTTAGAGTTTGTCTTAGAGCATGGCGATAGAACGCCAGGTGCTTTGCAGGCTGTTCGACGCGGAAATTGGGCAAAGACACAGCTCGTCACGCTATTGGGTGCACATGTCACATGACCAGAAACGTCAGTGGCCAATCAGATTCGCAAATCGCCGAACTCTGTTGTAGAAATATAGATTTTTGTATTTTTTATTATTATTTCTTTTAATGTGTCTATTCATTCTCTTAAACCAATGGGGCTTTTCTTCACAGTTGCAGATAAAGATTAGGCTACACTAATATTATAGTATTATAGTATATGACTCGTCATAAAAATGTAAATAAAACATTTATCATAAATGATGTAGCCTATCTGACGTCACCATCACTTTCGTACCAACTGTGAGCCCTGATTGGATTATTTATGTTGACGAAACCGACGAGTTATATTCATTAAAGAAGTTGATTTAATAAAAAAATTTTATCACTTTATTCAAATTGAGGATTTAGTTTGAGGATTATTATAATTTTGTTATGATTACGTCATAAAATACGACGACAGACATTCAAAGCTTCATTCGAAAACTTCAATAGAAGCTTTGAATGTAATGGCGGCTACGTGGTGCAGTGGGAAAGGCGCTCACCTCGAATGCTGGAGACGCTGGGTTCGATCCCAGCGCTCCACATTGCTTTCAGTTTAGCTGGTCGTTCATACTAATACCCATTGGCCGTATTAGGGGGTGGGAAACTGATGAGTGGGGATCGGGCGTTGTGGACAGCGACTCCTACAGGTCGGTTGGTGCGCCTGCGCAGTAGAATCAGGAAGTGTCGGGGGCAGCGTGAGCCTCCCACGCGTTACTCCTCGCCACTGAGAGATCGAGCTGCGCAGGTGAAAAGATGCGACTGCTGTTACCTCAAGTACCGGAGGGGACTTGTGCTATGTATGACTTAGTCCACATTGCAGCCGGCTTGTGGGAGGCAAGAAACAGCGTCCGTGACAGGGGAGGGTTGAATTGGATGATACGAAATTGGGATGGGAGAAAAAATATAAGAAAATGGGAGAAAAAGTGGATAAAAAAAAAAAAAAGCTTTGAATGTAAAAAAATTACATTCTGTACAGCCTACTGTACAGCCCTACTGTACAGCCCTACTGTACAGCCCTACTGTACAGCCCTACCTGCCACACACACTGATCACACTGGATCTCACCAGACAGCAGTCCTGCCTGCCACACACACTGATCACACTGGATCTCACCAGACAGCAGTCCTGCCTGCCACACACACTGATCACACTGGATCTCACCAGACAGCAGTCCTGCCACACACACTGATCACACTGGATCTCACCAGACAGCAGTCCTGCCTGCCACAACACACTGATCACACTGGATCTCACTGTACAGCCCTGCCTGCCACACACACTGATCACACTGGATCTCACCAGACAGCAGTCCTACCTGCCACACACACTGATCACACTGGATCTCACCAGACAGCAGCCCTGCCTGCCACACACACTGATCACACTGGATCTCACCAGACAGCAGTCCTGACCTGCCACACACACTGATCACACTGGATCTCACCAGACAGTCCTGCCTGCCACACACACTGATCACACTGGATCTCACCAGACAGTCCTGCCTGCCACACACACTGATCACACTGGATCTCACCAGACAGCCCTGCCTGCCACACACACTGATCACACTGGATCTCACTGTACAGCCCTGCCTGCCACACACACTGATCACACTGGATCTCACCAGACAGCCCTGCCTGCCACACACACTGATCACACTGGATCTCACCAGACAGCAGTCCTGCCTGCCACACACACTGATCACACTGGATCTCACCAGACAGCAGTCCTGCCTGCCACACACACTGATCACACTGGATCTCACCAGACAGTCCTGCCACACACACTGATCACACTGGATCTCACCAGACAGTCCTGCTGCCACACACACTGATCACACTGGATCTCACCAGACAGCCCTGCCTCCACACACACTGATCACACTGGATCTCACTGTACAGTCCTGCCTGCCACACACACTGATCACACTGGATCTCACTGTACAGCCCTGCCTGCCACACACACTGATCACACTGGATCTCACCAGACAGCAGTCCTGCCTGCCACACACACTGATCACACTGGATCTCACCAGACAGCCCTGCCTGCCACACACACTGATCACACTGGATCTCACCAGACAGTCCTACCTGCCACACACACTGATCACACTGGATCTCACCAGACAGCAGTCCTGCCTGCCACACACACTGATCACACTGGATCTCACCAGACAGCAGTCCTGCCACACACACTGATCACACTGGATCTCACCAGACAGCAGTCCTGCCACACACACTGATCACACTGGATCTCACCAGACAGTCCTGCCTGCCACACACACTGATCACACTGGATCTCACCAGACAGCCCTGCCTGCCACACACACTGATCACACTGGATCTCACCAGACAGCCCTGCCTGCCACACACACTGATCACACTGGATCTCACCAGACAGCCCTGCCTGCCACACACACTGATCACACTGGATCTCACCAGACAGTCCTGCCTGCCACACACACTGATCACACTGGATCTCACCAGACCAGAGGACAGCGCGCTGACAAACCAGTGACTGTTTCCCCTCGTCATGTGATGATGAGTCACCCTGTGAGCTGTAGTCTGCGGCGCTCCGTCTGGGGAGACTCTGTGTTGTGATGTGATGTGATCAGATAATGTGACACAGAGAGGAGTACGTGACCCCCCCCCCCCCAGTGTACTGTATATGTGATGTGATCAGATAAAGTGACACAGAGAGGAGTACGTGACCCCCCCCCCCCCCCAGTGTACTGTATATGTGATGTGATCAGATAATGTGACACAGAGAGGAGTACGTGACCCCCCCCCCCCCCCCAGTGTACTGTATATGTGATGTGATCAGATAAAGTGACACAGAGAGGAGTACGTGACCCCCCCCCCCCCCCCCAGTGTACTGTATATGTGATGTGATCAGATAAAGTGACACAGAGAGGTACGTGACCCCCCCCCCCCCCCCCCCCCAGTGTACTGTATATGTGATGTGATCAGACGTGACACAGAGAGGAGTACGTGACCCCCCCCCCCCCCCCAGTGTACTGTGTACTGTATATGTGATGTGATCAGATAACGTGACACAGAGATGAGTACGTGACCCCCCCCCCCCCCCCAGTGTACTGTATATGTGATGTGATCAGATAAAGTGACACAGAGAGGAGTACGTGACCCCCCCCCCCCCCAGTGTACTGTATATGTGATGTGATCAGATAACGTGACACAGAGAGGAGTACGTGACCCCCCCCCCCCCCAGTGTACTGTATATGTGATGTGATCAGATAAAGTGACACAGAGAGGAGTACGTGACCCCCCCCCCCCCCCAGTGTACTGTATATGTGATGTGATCAGATAACGTGACACAGAGAGGAGTACGTGACCCCCCCCCCCCCCCC